>NC_141377.1:13863443-15063443 GCF_017979445.1 Akebia trifoliata | reverse complement strand
GTATAATTAAGTCTAATTAACATGCAACATAATGTTTTGAGGCTTGTCATAATTATTACCTTAATACAGAGAAATAGGGATAAAAATAAAGATAAATATCCGGGAAATGTACGTATAATTCAGTGTTTTGAGATACTCATCACACCCTAAAACTTACCTTTTTTCTAGGCCTAAAAAATAAAACTACCACTTTCATAGGCACCTCAACTGTATTTAGCGAATGCAGCAAGCCCTTGAATCGCTAGGTTACCCTAGTGGACAAGTTTGACTCGTGAGGGTTTGTAGAGAATAAACCCACAAAATTTAAATACTATACAGAAATATTAAAATAAAAATCAAAGTATGTAAGGCGAACATAATGATATTTCACAAATCAGTCAAAGGTCATTTACGGTTGAATAAAGTTCTAAGTTTTTATTCCTCATTTTAAAAAATTTCAAAGATAACTTGAGTGCTAATGTGATTTTCTATTTTTTTTTCTTTTTTAAAATAACATCTTTTCTAGGAACAAAATTTCACCTCCTAATTGTTAAGAATGGTCGGTTCTACCTAAGTTCTAATTCTAAACTAAGCATCTTGTCTGAGATTGTGAGAGGTGTGGATATTCACTTTAATACCTCTAAGGGACTTTATCTGTGATATTTCAGTGTACTCATATTTTTACCATTAACGGTTTTCACCCTATTGAACTAATTGGTCTTATTGGACTCTTTTCATTTTTGTACTTTTTCAGTTATAACGTTTTTGCCTTATTTTGATCTTTTTCACATATTTCTATTTTTTATTTTCTCAACTTTTTCATACTTCACCATTTTTGGTGTTCTTTTTACAAAAAGTAGGTAGTCTTTTTCAAAGTATCTAGTCTAATCCCATGATTATTGTCTACATCATATTAACCCCAGTTCTGTTTTTCTTCTAATCTGTCAACCAGAGGACAAGGAAGTCATAGTTCACTATACTAGATTTCCCCTAACACTCTAAACAAAGAAGAGGGTCAACTCTTGTTCCATAAAATCTTATTTTTTCAAGTACTTATTCAAAAGTGAATTTTTCAAAGTAATTTTTTCATGATTTTCTTAATGAGGAACAACCAAAAAGAACTTATGATCAAAAGGTAGGACATGAGCTAGATATTTAAAATTTATATGTAAAAGTACATACAAAGATTTTGAAAATAATATTTCGAAAGTGTTAAATATTTTTGAAATTTTTTTTTTGAAAACATGAAACTAAACTAGAATGCTATGTAATGCAATTATGAGCTAATCTAATACCCCCAAACCTAAATGAAATATTGTCCTCAATATACACGTAGTAAGGAAAGAGAGAAAAATGTTAGATCACACCTGAAACGGATTGAGCATTAATTGCAAAATCTTGTTACAACTGATCTGAAAAGATTGAAAGTTATAACAATTATAATTTTCGAAATAGTTTTGCATAAATAAAATCCTACCTAAAAATTAAGAAACAATCTAAAAATGTTTTAATCTAATAATGAAATCCATCTTAATCTGAATCCGAACTTTCAGTGACCTGTGCCTTCTTCTCCATAATAAAGGCTAACATCTATCTTTGTTACTCAATCAACAATTGCTGATCAGTCTGCAGTCCTAATAGCCCTAATTGATTGGTTTGGTTGAGAGTTGTCTTAAAGAGGAAGAGAATAAGAAAGGGATTAGGGTTGGAGTTTTTTTTTTTTTTGAGAAAGCTTGTTTCCTAACTACACTACTTATTAAAAAAAAGCACATGGGTTGCCTCCCAAGCAACGCTAAGTTTAACGTCTTCAGCCAGACCTATCAAAAGGTCCGAATCCTAGGTATTTTCCTAGCATCTAATTTTACGGACACGACGATCGATTTCCCACCCCAAATGATAGGCAGAGATATTTTTACCATCGTTAGGACATGGAAATGATGTTTTAAAATGATCAACATCCTTCGTTTATCCTCAGTTCTTAGCGTCATCATCTTTTCGAAATAGTTTTCAACCATCGTATTTCCTAAAAGAATCGAAGTTGTAAGACAGGCAGGGTCTTTACAATCTTGTGAACAGATAGGTTGGATGCGGTACGAGGTTAGATCAGTAGTAGTCGGAATTGGTGTAACTAATAAATTAGAGTTCATCTTTGGTTCTTCCTAAATAACAATTTCTTCTGATGGTGGATCAGTTTTTCTTAGTCAAATTTATACAATTGGTTAGCTCATTGAGAAATTGACATATTGGTTGGCTTTCGAGGGTTATCTCATTTGAAAATTGACTATTCTCTTTTTTTAAGAACACAGTAAGCTGGCCTAATTGTACTTCTATCATTGCTTTGGTTGGAACTGTAACCTCATTGGTTTGAATTTGAACTTCAATTAAAATGGGATTATCAATTATTGATGGACAATCATCGAAATCTTCAAAAGAGTAGAACTGGTCATTAAGGTTATTTTAAAAGAATAGTAGATTTTCTAGGATGGAGATATCGTCATTTTCGCATTTATCAAAATTTCTTCTTCTAAAGATAAAACTAGGTGACTCAATTGAGTTCCTATATTGACTAAGGCTTGACTTATGTCCTGTTGTTGTTGGTGGATGAATTATTGTTGTTGATTTAACAAATCAGTCATCAAAGACACTAATGATGAAGATGGAGGGGAGGACAAAAATGAGTCATTGAATGTTGCTCTGGCTCTACAGTTCTATATTCGGAGAAATGTTGAAAATCATAGGATTGTTGGAGAATTATGATTGGATTCATCATCGAGGTGTCGTGCATATAAAAATCTTCATGGTTACCAAAATGAATACCTTAAGTGAACTCGTTCTGACACGATATGGTATCTGAGGGAAACCAATTATCTATGTGGTATAGTTGTTCGAACGAACTAGGTGTCGGCATTCGATAAGAATTTTGAGAATGATGCATATTGGCTTGCGTAGTAGGAAACATGGGTAGACTCGGACAACACTCGAGAAAATGACCATAATTATCACATAGGACTCATGGGATCCAACATTCTCTACTAAACTCCATGACAATGCAAATCACACAGTCGATCAAACAATCACGAAAAGAAAAAATTGGACCTAAATAGGTTGCCTAAAACTAGACAGCTCCTAACTGGGTAGAAATAACGCAACTAACATTTCAACTCGATTCTATGAAGTAAATTTTGAATCATTTGAATCTCCAGATTGGAGGTGGTGCACAATACATAAGCAAGGGCACTCTTAAATCACCTTCCTTTCTTGAATAGACTGAGTCTATCCCTCAAAGGACAAGATCTTACTAGATACAAAAGATGACCAAGAAGTGCAATTGGCACAACTTGAAGCGAAATTTCTCCTATTGAGCTCATGGGCCCTATAGTCAAATCTAATTGATTTTATTTAATTTTATTGGATGACTAGTGAGTTGATTATCCTAATTAGAGCAAGGAATTGGTAATGACTTCTAATCCTTATCTTATCATGCCATCCTTAGGAGAGGGGTCCTATTTACTACTTAATTAACTATTTCAAGTATGTGCAAATTGGAAAAATAACACATAGAGGCAATGAGTAATCCACTAGCATAGAGAGGCGTGGGTGTTTCGGGATTACCTCTCGTGCTAGACGGGGTGAAGACGGTTTGAGTTGACTTAGGCAACCAATTCAAAAATTCTGATGAGACTGTCATTATTCTTCCCATCAGAGTTAATACTAATCTTACTTTTACCTTACTTGTGGGACAAGTAGGGTATCGAACCCAAGAGAAAGGGGGAGTAGAGTTAAGCTACGAGAATAAAATTTGAATTAATCAAAAGAAATTAAAATTATTTTTCTTTGTATTTTTGAAGTTATGAGAAGATTTAAAGTTGCTAGAAAATGAATTAAAGTATATGAAGTTAAAAGCAATTAAACTTATGAAATTAAAACACCATTGGAAGTGGATCTACCTAGAATATGTTGATAAGCAATTCTTAATCTCTAGTCTTTTTATAACTCAATCATAAGGATTTGATGTTAGCTCCTTAGATCGAAAAGTTTAGCAAATGAAATCTAATGAGAGACATAAGCAAAGTAGAATTCTTTGAAAACTTCCTACTACCAATTATCTAGTTTAAGCATACTTTATCTTGATCTAATATAAGCATAAGGTATATATATTAAGAATAAAAGGTATAAGAAATTTTAAAGAGAACTCATAAGCATTTTAAATAAAAGAAAGGCATGAAATTAGAAATAACATAAGAATTTGCTCTAGGCTTTTCCACTCTCCAATGGAGGGGAGCTTAGCTTAATGTCATTGCAAGAGATAGAAGATAAGAGATGAATGAACTTTTTTTCATTTTATGGAGAAACTTACAAATTCTTCTTCTTCTACTTCTTACAAGACTATTTAGCCAAAAGAAAATAACTAGAAGATAAAAATACAAAAATAAGATAAGAGGCAAAGAGCCTTAGATTAAAGGAGTCTTGGATAAGAGTACCAAAAGGGGATGAAAAGAGCCTCTAGAGATTGAAACTCTATTTATAGAGAAAAATGTGAGTAGAAGAGTCTAAAAGTAGCCTCCACTTTTCTTTGCACAAAAAAAAAAAACAAAAGATGAGAACATTAGTTAAGGATTAGGGCATTCCAAAGTGAGCCCAAATACTTTTTCCTTGAGATTTTGATTCCAAAATGTTGATTTTCTACATAAGAAACACACGTAATTAGATTTATCTAGTAAATGAATTTATTTATGTATAATTAAACCTAATTAACATGCAACATAATGTTTTGAGGCTTATCATAATTATTACCTAAATACAGAGAAATAAGGACAAAAATAAAGATAAATGTCTGGAAAATGTGCGTATAATTCAGTGTTTCGAGATACTCATCAGATAAGAAGCACCAAGATCGTTAGAGATCCCTACAAGAAGCTGCAATCAAAACTCTTATCTCTTTTTGGAATTTCTAAATGGGTTGGTTGTATCCTTAGTTCGTAATACATCGGCACAAAAAAAAAGTTGATTTAGTTAGGAAAAGCAAAGGAAATTAAAGAAGGATATAGAACCATGGAAACAAGTTTCGTGTTAAAGATCTCTATCAATACGGTAACTAAAATTACTCAAAGAGCAATATATTGGAAGTGTTAACAGTGCTGTAAAAAACTAGGTCAATCAGAAACCCCTGCCTCTAATTAAATCATCTTTATGATGAATCTTTATGTAAACTTACACATATACCAGAAAGAAAACATAAGGACTTAATGCAAAATAGAAGAACCAAATCAGTTTCATTTGTTCATAAACCCTAGACGAATGCTTTTTTACCACTTTATACTTATCACACACAAATCGGATATGTAACAACACATCAAGGCTATTTCTTAAAAACACTCAAGTCACTCTGGTAAGGCAAGTTAAATATGTAACAACATGTAGAGGTTGTTTCTTAAAAATAATTGGGTGACTCTAAAAAAACAAGTCAAATATGTAACAACACACGGAGGCTGTTCATTAAAAACACTTGAGTAACTCTAGAAAGGCAAGTCAAATAGGTAATAACATAATGATGGTTTTTCTTAAAAATGATCATGTGATCCTGGAAAGGTAAATCAGATATATAACAACACACCAACGATATTTTACAAGGCATTCGTATGACTCAAGGATGGTCAATCACATGTATCTATATAAACCACCAGTCTAAACTATTTCATTTCTGAATGGCCAATCAGATGTGTCTATATAAACCAATAGTAGAAATTACTTCATTTCACTACTACATTGAGGGGAGTAAAAGGAATTCCATATTAGATTTTTTAACATCAGGTTTAAAATAAAATAACATTACAAAGATATAATTTTTTGTGTTAATACACAAAAATCGTAAAAAGGTTTATAATGTTAGTTTTTGCAAAAATTGGGGTTACAAATATTTTTTTTTCACGGTTTTTGCGTGAAAACTCTAGAAAGATTATTATTTATAAGGTTAGATGAAACACTATTGTTCATTACTTTCTTGTACCTTCGAGTTTTATCCCAAACCCTAAGTCATTTTCATCTTCATTGACCACCTTGGTATATGTTTGGAGATATGACGAAGAAAAGAAAATGCTTCATCATCTTTATTGATCTCCGTATTAGCATGGAAGGGTTTATGAAAGCTTTCACTATTTTTTGTTCTATTGCACTCTTCATAGTAATTGTAAACTTCATGTGAGTTGATGTGTTTAGACTTTAAAGATTAATGTTGTAAAATCCCGAGTTTTCGATTCGTATCTCGAGAAAAAATAAATAGTTAAATTTTGAGAAAATCCTAAAAGTGGACTTAGGGTAAAATTGTAGGATTTTATTCTGATCATTTTTAATGAAATCTGACTTCACCATTAGATTTAAAATGGTCAAAAAACATACTTTAACTTGTAAGCACGCTTAAATGTGAGTCTGAACAGAAAATTGTAAAATCTTCTATTTTCGAGTCTAACTAGGCTAAAATAATGACTTTTTGCTAGAGAAAGAATTTTTAAAATTTGATTATACCATTGGGGTCGTAATGAAAAATTATAGAAAATGAACTATTTACTTATAATTTTTGGAGTTTAAAAAGTCGAATTATCGTCAAAAATGAAAATTACGTCAATTTTAGGGTCCCATCGGGCCGAAAAAGTAAATTTTTGTTGAGACATAATTTATAAAATTGAACCATACCATAAGATTTGAAATGAAAAATTAGATAAAATAGAGTATTCATTTCATCACTTTTAGAGTTCGGATAGTCAAGTTATTGTCAAACGAAACAATAGGTAAAATATTGATTTCGTCCCAAAAATTTATATAAATAAATTTTTAAATTTTTTTTACTATTCATCATCATTCCAACTCATCCAAAACCAGCCACGATTTTATTTTTAACAAAATTAGTTTTTTTTTCAAATCTTCAGACTCCGATTCGTCGCGAATGGTCTGTCTTCGACCTTCGACGTAGAAGGAAAAAATCGTCCATAACCTCGTTCTCTACAAAACCCACCCAATTTTCTTTCGTTTTCTCTTATTTTTCATCTCGTACCATAAAAAATCAATCGTATGTGATATGGTGATTTCGAAACTTCGACCATAGATTTCGTCTGTTTTGAGGTCAAACTGTCCTTCGTCATAGAAGAGAGAAAGGACGACGGCATCGAGATCTTCGAAACTATCGGGTCAAATTCAAAAATCAGCCGCCTCAAACTTTGATCTACCTCGATTTCTTCATTGATGGTCTCGATTTCTGTGCACGCTCTTCAATTCTTTCGCACAAAGATTGTAAGTACTCTCAATTTCTATTGATAACCGTAGATTGAGAAAACTACATTTAGGATTTTTATCAAAAATTTATATTGGTTTAAAGATTGTACAATTCTTTTTGTTATTTCAAATTCTTGCCAGAACTTACATATTTGATATGTTTAATTGTATTTTATAACAAATTATACGTTGGTAGTATATTTAACCGGTTTATGTCCGTCAGTTGGGTCCTGTGCATCGTTCGGACCCCGTTTTGATCTAAGTTTTGTATTTTTCAATGTTATTAAAAAAAAATTTAATAGTTAAAAAAATGATTTAATATTTAGTGAACTCATTTGAGTTAATGAATATCAAAAAGTGAATATTTTTTTCGAAAGATTAAGAACTACGAAAATTGAAAAAAGGAAAAAAGTGGATGAAACGGTAAAATGTCAAAATCACACTTGAGGAGTGATGTCTGCATTTTACATTAAAAAAGATGGGATGTTATACCCCGTACACGTGCCAAACTGGACCAGTGATAAGTTGGGATAGTGGTGTGGTAGTAGTGCTACAAATGGCAAGCTCTATGAATTGACACGTGGCTGCAAGTAAGAAATACGATCAATGAGTGATGTTTGCAATTTACATTATTGTGTTGTGTGTAAATTGGTGAACGGATATCCAGGGATAATGTTATTGGGTTGTGAAAGCGCCCTCGATCCGCAGGGTGCGTGGATTTGCTTTTGACTCTTGAGGTTTGGGAGTCGCTACCTAGTTATTACGGTCTAGGAACCAAACTGACTCTAAAAAATGCAAACATTACTAATCTATGAAAGAAAAAAGGGTCCGGGGATCACGTTACGGGGTTGGAAGGTGTTAGGCACCAACCCCGCCCGGGCAAGGCTGGTCTCTACTAATTTCCCAAATAAATTACATTGCTAAAAAAACCTAGATAATAAGAAAAAATTAAGAAATTATACCTTTCCGAAGACAACTTTATCGTTCCCTCAGATCTGATTGAGTAACTCCTTGTATAGTACTCCTCGCTTCGTTCTATCTCTGGATCTGATTTCTGATCTCCGAGGCAAGGTATCTTTTTCTTAGATCTCGGTTCTTCGAATTTTTTCTATGGATTTTGAGGGATTTTGAAGGGCTTCTAGGTGTTTTTCAAGCTAAAATCGAAGTATGAGTGTTATAAGGAGTTGGGACTTCAAAACTAGGGTTTATGAGAGGATAGGGGGACTTTTTGACCTACTTCTCTTAGGACTTATCATTTGATACGAAAATAGGGTGTGAGGACCTCTAGTTATAGATTTTTTTAAGGGTTGATTTAGATAGAATTAGTTTTTGATTATAATTCTTTTAGTTAGAGTTGTATTTTAGTTATAATTGTTTTATGTAGAGTTGTATTTTAATTAAAATTATTTTAGGTAGAGTTATATTTTAGTTAGAACTCTATTAAATAGAGTTATTATTTAATTGGAACTCTATTAGGATTTTGACTTTTGATCATATTTGATTGACTTTAAGATTTTGACTTTAGTCTTAATTGATTAACTTTAATATCTTGACTTTAGTCTTACTTAATTGACTTTAATTTTGACTTTAGTCCTATTTGATTGACTTTAAGACCTTGACTTTAGTCTTGCTTGATTGACTTTAATTTTTTGGAGAACCCCCTTCTATTATATCTTTAATTCTTTGGACCCCCAAATGGAGGGGCCCTTAAAAAAATATCTTGGAACCCTCAACAATTTTGCTTGAGAGCCTGATTGATCGATTTTTTTAGTTCAAAATTTTAAATTAATTTCATTAATGTTTCAATTTAATTATTTAATATTTTATTTATTAATTTCAAAATTTTTAATTATGAAAATTGTGAAATTACCATTTTACCCCAGAAAGGATTTTTCGCGTTTTAAGTCGATTTTTGATGTTCTAAGATGTTTTAGAATCGATTTTTCGTAAATAATTCAATGGAAATATTGGTTTGTATCATTTATGAAGTTTTTTGTGTGAAATGATCGTGGACTTTATGAGGGGCATTTTCGTAATTTTGTTAAATTCTGTGAAAATTGGCTAAATGATTTATTTGGTTTCGATTTGTTATTTTATGTGTTTGAATGGGTTTTCCTAAGCGTAACGTAGGCTCTAGGGATCTTTTGATGTTAGGGGTATTTTGGTAATTTGATCATTTTTTAGTGATTTTTATCGTGAAAGTTATTTTTGTCTGTAAAATAATGATCTCTATGTTTCTAGAGTCGTATTTTCCTAGCGTAGCGTGATTTCTAAGGCTTTGTCGGTTCGAGATACTTCATCCGAATTTCTGAAACATATCTGATAACAAAATAAAGCATTGGAATAAACACCCATCATTGGGAACCGTTGCGATCGGGTTGACGAGTTGATTAATCAGGCGGACGCAAAAATGAGGTGTCTACAGATGTCCCTCTTTGGCAGAGGGTTGAAGCAAACTAGATAGCAAATCTATTTCGGTAGATAGTGCGATATCTGAATGCCAAAGCTAGTGACAGTTCCTTTTGCAGTCTGATTTAACAATTCGTCGAGGCGTTCGGATCCTTGAGGGTAAAACTCTCCCCAAACAAAAATGTTGTCAGGTCCTCGAGCTTGAGCTCTCACTAACAGTGTCAGATCCTTGAATTTTAAAAATTCTCCTTGATAATACAAAAAGTGCACGTGTGTGCAATGGTGTGATGTTGTGTGAAACTGAGAAAAAATGTGTCAGGTCCTAGAGATCTTCTCTTACTGACAATAATGATTCAAAATTAAAATGTATTTATGCAATGAAAGCAATCATGGCAAGGTTGAACAATGAGGTAATTGTAGTAATAACAATGTAGGAACTTCATTAAATCCTATTTAAAATTCTTTTTTAGAGTTCGAAAAAATTTGAGTCTCGTTTATCAGACTCGAGCCTATTGTAGCCACACTTCTCGGGCTAAGGAACTTAAACAATCCTGTTAATTCGTTCTATGATTCAAAAAATTTGGAGTCTCGTTTCTTGAACTTTGGCTAAGGTTTATAGGAACTTAAACAATCCTATTAAAATTGGAGTCTCGTTTCTCGGACTCGAACTTAGGTTTGTAGGCACTTCAAAAAACCTACTCATTCTATGATTCAAAAAGTTGGAGTCTCGTTTCTCGGACTCGAACTTAGGTTTATAGGCACTTCAAAAAGCCTATTCATTCTCTGATTCAAAAAGTTGGAGTCTCGTTTCTCGAATTCGAACTTAGGTTTATAGGCACTTCAAAAGGCCTATTAATTATATGATTCAAAAAATTGGAATTTCGTATCTTGGACTCGAACTTAGGCTTGTAGGCACTTCAAAAAGTCTATTCATTCTATGATTCAAAAAGTTGGAGTCTCGTTTCTCGGACTCAAAGTTACTAAGCCACGTTTCTCGGGCTTAGATTTATAGGAAGTTAAACACTCCTATTAATTCATTCTATGATTCAAAATCGAGCTCAAAGTTTGAAAGATCAGGCCTTTATTGGCTTATCATGCATCTGGATTCATGAATATCATTAGGCTTCGTCGGACTTTTAAACTTTTGTATGATTTTCTTTTTATCATGTGATTAAGAACAAAACTTTGGAATTAAATGACTTTCAAAAAATGCCTCTAGTTTCAAGGTTGGCTTTAACTGGAACTTGACTACGAGACTGATAGAATGGATTACGCTTGAAAAATATGGACTCTGATGTATGATAGATAGAAGAACTAACATTCTCTTAAATTTAAGACTCTTAAGATTATCATATGTGCAATAAAGAATTGATCATTATTTTTGAGAAATACTTGAGTTGGACTTAAAAAATCTTGATAAATATTAGAATAGAAGATCTTTCTCTTCAAAGTGGTTGATGATTTTAAATCTTCCATTAGCGAATACTTGAACAAGTCAACATACTTTGAAGATCCTACACTGTTCAAGATGACTTCTAATTTTTTCGACTTTAACACTATCTTCGTCGGATGTGAGTACTTGGCTAAAATATGAATATTGTGGCTTGAATGGTTCTGCATTTTCTAGTTTCTGCACAAACTTCCTTCTGAATTCTTTTTGATGGGATCTTTCCTCCCATTTGATGATGCCCTAATTTTTGCCTAGATCACCTCTTTAGGTTTTCAATCTAGCGGGCTTTATTTTTCTTTTTCTGATGATGCCTTGATTTTTGCCTAGGTCGCCTTTTCAGGTTTTCAACCTAGTAGACTTTTTTTTTATGGTTATGCCTTAAATTTTGCCTAAGTCTCCTTTTCGGATTTTCGATTTAGCGGGCTTCTCTTTTTTCTTGATGATCTTGAATGACCAACTCGACAACTTCTTGGTTCCCTGCACCTTAACCGAGTTAATTAGCATTCAGGAGGACTTAATAAGTAGGCTTAGGTCATGGTTTAGAAAGAAAGGGTAAAAGGCTCGACTTCCCAAAATGCCCCTAATCTAATTTTATTTTCTGTAAATTATTTTGACTCTTTTTTCTAATGCCCCTAGTTTGACATTCTTTTCCTTTTTTTTTTAAATGCCCCTAGTTTGGCATTTTCTTCTTTTGAACCTTTTAATAGGGGATTTTCCTTTTGGATGACACTTTCTTTAAGAGAATACATTTTTTTTTCATGATCGGGTCTGAAGTAACTTCTCAGGTTGCCTACGTACCCCAAATATATTTATTTTTTCTTTTGGGATCAGGTCAAAACATAGTTCATACTGAGATTCCCTCCCAAGGTTAGTCGATGTGGTTTACAAAGAAGAGGCTATTGAGTTTTTAAAAGCTACGATGGGCTGAAAAAATTATCTTTTCTTGGTGAGACAGGAAAATGGTTCGACCAAAGAAGGCCTCCTTTGGTGAATGCTGCTTGACTTGGTCAAAGTTTTAAGAATTCGATATCTGGATTGCTCTGTCAAGTAAGATTTTCTTTTGGAAAATGAATATTCTTCAGTCTTCTTTTGAGAAATCGAGTATGATCGAGTTTTCTGATTATTCAACTCTTCTAAAACTTCGAGAAAATATTTTATTCTCTTATGAATGAAAACTCTCCTTTTTGAGTGAGAAACATGGTAGATCTACTTGTAAGTCTTAGCGTCTTTATCGATGCTTTTAGCTATATCATTTTTGACCAATAATCTTTTGACTTCGAAATCACTCTTGACTTTATGTCTTGATCTATGTAATCCCTCCATATATCTTTATGAGACTATGCAAGAACATTATTGAATTTCTCAAGTAAGTTTACTATTCTCATATGTTCTCCTAAAGATAATGTATCACCAATTTGCACTTCTTGAGTATACTCTTTAATTCTAATATTTATCAAATTTGATTAGTGAGCTTTAAGTCATTTCTCATTTTAGATTTTATGTTCACATCATTATTGCACACAAGATAATCAAAAGCTTCTTTATTTATTGGAATTGAAAAGGACATAGACTGACAAATCTTACTAAAATCCAAAAATAAAGATGACTAACTGAATTCAAAGACTGACGCAACTAAAGTTAAAAAAAAAAAAAACTAAGAAGACTTAAAAGACGACATCATTCTGAATGGAGGGACACAATTCTAGAGTCTATGCCACTTCGGTTATCTTCGATGGATGACTTGAACTTTCCTGTTTTTACTATCTCTTCATATTTTGATTCAAGCCTGTCATATGCGGGATAACCCGTTGCTTTAATAATTTCTCTGTTCTTCAGTTTTGTCACTGCCTTGGGGTAGTTGAGCTCATTCTGGCATGGATCGAATGCACTGTTAAGACCAATTGGGTGAATGAAGGAAACTGAGTCAATTGATTCGGGTTTGGATATGGATATTAAGTTCAGAGTAGGAGGGGGCTGATTTTGAAAAGTAGGCAAAGGGTTAGTCTTAACATTGGGAATAGTAGGAGTGGGTATGGTGACTTTTCCTTACTCAATAAGGTCTTGGATAGCATGTCGGAGAGTAATACACCTGTCAAGAACATGACCAGACATCTGATGGAATTCATAGAATTGCCCATTATCCATGTTTGGGGGAAGAGGATTAGGCAAAGGCTTAGGTTGTAAAGGTGTCAACAATCCCCTTTTCATCAATTTTTGATAAGCAACACTAAGGAACATTCCAAGATTGGCAAATTGTCTCCTAGGCTTAGCTTGTGAAGGCTGAGTAGCTTGAGGAGATAGTGCGAAAGAGGTGTTGGCTACTTGTAAGGAATTGACATTAGGTTTGAAATGTTTGGGTTTTGACTCAGATGGGTTACCAAAAAGTCCCGAAGAGTAGGCATCCTCAACTTGATTTTCAGCCTCAAGGAGGGATTGAAAAATTGGAAGGTACTGAGGCATCAAGTACTTGGCATAATTTGGAGTGAGATTCCTGAGGATTATTTTGACCTGCTCCTTCTCTTGAGGTCGGTCCCACAATTGAGCGGCTTTAGCTCTCCATCGAGCAATGAACTCAGTGAAAGTTTCCCCGGGTTTCTGTTTAGTAGTTTTTAGATCTCTTCTTGTGAGTTCAATATCCGTGTTGAATGAATATCAATCAATAAACTCTTTCATGAATTCATGCCATGTTCTTACCCGAGATGAGTCCAATGACATTAACTAGCGTAGGGCAGGACCTGTAAGGGTTCTTTGAAAAAGTTGAGCCATCTGTTCTTCACTCAGACCCTGAGATTGCATTATGCCGACATATACTTTTAAGTAAGTCCTAGGGCATCCAATACCGTCAAACTTCTCCATATCTGGCATTGTGAACTTTTCTGGTAGACAGACCGTGGGAAACAAAGTCATTGCCCCTAATCCAAGAGTAAGATCATCAGGGTCTTTGATGTTCTTCAAAGCAGTTTCAACCTGAGTTATTCGATAAGCTAGGACAGGGTCGACGTGTAACTGATCATCTTCTTGGTTTTCAACGAGGTCAAACACATCTTGAGGTTTTATAGCTTTAGCTTTTCCCTTTTCAATTTTCAGGGATTCAATTTGTGTTTGGACAGAAGCAATAATCTGTGCTTGAAAAGATTCCAAAATCTGACGGAGCGCAGCTTCATCCATGGTACTCGTTTCTTCTCGTGGCAAATACTGACTACTTGGCAATGGTACTCTAGAAAGACGGTTTTTTTCATGGACCCAAAGTGGTACAGATGGAGGTTTAGAACGTTTGGGACCAATTATCACCTGATTGGAAGTAAACCAAGGTTAACCATTGACTCTAAAGGTTTGACTCTTAATTACATGATTAAAGTTTCGATATAGAATAGCCCAAGTCTGGTGGAAAATATCAAATCCAAATGCACTATAAGTCTATAGTGACCAAGAAAGTGAGAAAAGTTAGACGCGGGTCTATCCCTGATTGGGATAAAACCTTTGATCAGACAAAATAATTTGATCCTAAAATCAAATCATTCTATACAAAATGGTTTGGATCTTTAAAAGTGAAACCAATTAGTCCAACTGATTTGGTATTGATTAGTTTGATCCACTTGTCAATTGGGCTAACTGGTTTAAGTGGTTCAAATTAATCGGTACATTTCACCGATTGGGTCGAACCGATATTGCGGGTATTGTTTGATTATTGTGGATCGGTCCGCCCACTTACCTATTGGTTGGATTGAATAAAGCAACCCGGGAACACCCATAGTCAGTTCGGGTCGTGACCTATAGGAAGGCTTCTAGACTCTAGGTTTATCACGTGCAATGCAATTTATCTGGCCACCTTTGCCCAAATACACCTATATAGCTCTCGATACGTGGTGGCTTGGTTTGATATACCGTATAGGTGATAATCTAAAACCTCAACTCACTTCTCTGAAGTCAAAAACAGCCAGTTTGATCTCCAGTTGAGAGGTGGCGCATGATGCTGAGCAAGGGCCCACTTAAATACCTCTCGTCTAGAATAGACATAGTCTATCCCCCTCGTACAGTAGGGTACAGCGGGGCAAGATCTCGCTTATGCACCGATTTTGACCAAGAAGTGCAATTGATATACTTAGATTATCTTTCACATACCTATGGGTACGAGTCAAGAGTTGTAGCTTTCATAAATGGTTTGGTATCCCACGAGAGGACCGACCACGTACTAGTACTACGTTGGCGATCGGGACATGTGACTATGTGGCTCACAATAGGTCAAAGGCTCAGGTCACTCTAGCCTGGGTGCATCAATATACGTCTCAGAATCACCTGATCAGACGGTATTTATGTCCCAGTTTGATATACCTTAAAGTACGTGACTGGAGTTGTGGTTTTCATGAATGACGTCGCATCTCCGAAGAGACCAGGCCACGCACTAATGTCACGTTGGCTATATAGGATGTGTAAGTGTGCAATGCAATAATATAAACGTGCTAGTGGTGTGTGCACAGTAGGGTGGGGTATGCCCGGGGCTTTTTCAAACAAATGGGCTCATAGGCTTGATCAAAACACAACATATATTCAAGCATCAATGACATCAAATATAGATCATACCAATCAAATTATCAAAGATTGAATAAATGCATATGATAAGAGCAAGCATAACACATTAAATCAATAGCATCAAACGACAAAGGAAGAACTGATCATGATCAAATATGCATATATCATGGTAAATCAATCAATGAATATAACATGGAATAACTGATCCAATCCAATATTGAAACAAGCACACAATTTTTTAATCCAAATCAAATGGATTTCTTTTTTATGGTATAATCAAAGGTTATTTTGGGTGACCCAAAATAATTTGAAACTTCAAAGAAAAATTGAGGATAGAATGGTAATTGTGGAGCAGTGATGAATCTTTTTTATTTTTTCAAAAAAAATGAATAATACTAATTTTTTTATGTTCCAAACAAAAATCACTTTGGGTGAGGACCAAACTAGCTTGACTAACATAATAAGATTTCAAAATTACTAAGGGTCATTATGCCACGTGGTTCATCATGTCGACAATCCAATATCACAACCTTATAGATTTTGATGGAAAAGAATGTAGATCCGAGAATTCAATTTAATAATAATAATAATAATATTTAAATCCAAGGTTTTGAAAATGGGTGGCTAAGAAATTAAAATTCAAAAATGAGAATTAATTTTTAAAAATTTTCTTGAAATTTTTTTTTTCTCAAAATTTTATCCGCCACAAGCACGTGGCATTGGATTGCTCTTTCAGGTGCCACGTGGCGAGGTCAATGACTCTTAGTAAGGAAGAGACCCTACTAAACTAGTAAGACTAGACCAATTTTTTTATAAAAAAAAACAAATAAAAAAATTCCATGTTGCTGCTAGCAACATTCAACTCACTATTATTTTTTTTTTCAATTATCCCATTTTACAATGTACCCTTAAGATTTTTCTAATAAGCAAAACAGTACCCATAGACTTAAAAGATAACAATTGACCCTCACCTTATGTTGCTGCCAGCAACATTCAACTCAGTGTTATTTTTTTATTTATATATGTTGCTGTCCATACCACTTATTTGTTGCTGCCAAAGGACAGACAAACTCGCCTGATTATTTTCAAATGATTCGTGAAGTTTAATACAAACCTGCAACTCAGCAAACGATGCTTGATCGAGTCTGACTCAGACTTGGATCGAGGTCTCCTAGGTAAGTTAATCTTCAAGACCCGTTCCCTTCCCAATAACACCTCTAATCCTACTCAACTCTTACCTTCAAAGTCCTTCCAGCACCTTAAAGAACGAAGCAATGCGTAAATTGCTCGCTAAGAACTTGTGAGGAGCAACTCTACCTCCATCCTCATCACCGATTTCGTCTTCATAGTTCTCTCTCAATCAATTATCTCTATAATCACTTATTAATCTTTGATCAATCAGGAATGTTGACCGGCATAGATGACGCAGTCGCATCATCATGCTCATTGTTGTTCTAAATCGATTTCCCCGAGATTTGGGAATTTCGTTTTGGCTTCTTGAATTCGGGTAATGAGACGACGTGGTTTGAGTTACAGAGTTCAGATTCATCGAACTTGAAGATGGGGTTCAGGAAGATATTAGTATTACTTCTCTCCCCTGAGAACAATTATAACTAGGTTTGGAGAAATAGTTCTTCACAGCAGCCAAAAACAAAGAAAATTCTGCAATTTTTTTTTATATTGATACCGTGCGTTGAACCTTGCCAACCGAGACTCCCAATCGAGACCCCACTCAAAAGACCTGGATTTTATCTAAAAGAGAAAGAGCTTTCTCAAGAGCTTGATATTGATCCATTAGCAAAAAGGAATGTTCTATAAGCTTCATAAAGCTTTTGCAGTTGGTCTAATGTAAGAAAGATCGAAACTTGACTCATCAAAGTACTAATTTTGAAAACGCCCTATCAAGTTGAACTTTAAATAATTAGTCCATATTTTTTTTTGGAAATCACTTCAAGTTGACTTACGGGCATTCAACACTGTAATTGCTTTTTTGTACAAAAAAAAATCAAATTTTAAAAAAACATTCATGGTTCTTATCCTAATTACCATCGTTCCATCCTCAATTTTTTAAGATTTATAGGTCACCCACTATGACCCCGATTGCACCATAGAAAACAATATTTCAAAATAATATACTCAAAATCCAATCACATAATGCTATAAGAACAATAAAATCTAAAGAAAAAAATAAAATAAAATAAATAAACACACCCAAAAAAAATAAAAAATAAAAATAAAAAATAAGTAAAAACTAAGTCTATTTGGCAATGCTCCCATACTTGGGGCTTTTCAAGTTTGATCCTCAAACATCCCCAGCGGAGTCGCCACTGAAAGCGCCCTAGATCCGCGGATCCGCTTTTGAGCCTTGAGGTTTGGGAATCGCCACCTAGTTATTACGGTCTAGGAACTAAACTAACTCTAAAAAAGGCAAACGTTACTAATCTACGAAAGAAAAAAGGGTCCGGGGATCACGTTATGGGGTTGGAAGATGTTAGGCACCAACCCCGCCCGGCCAAGGCCGGTCTCTACTAATTTCTCAAATAAATTATATTGCTAAAAAAACCTAGATAATAAGAAAAAATTAAGAAATTATACCTTTCTGAAGACAACTTTATCGTTCCCTCAGATCTGATTGAGTAACTCCTTGTATAGTACTTCTCGCTTCGTTCTATCTCTAGATATAATTTCTGATCTCCGAGGCAAGGTATCTCTTTCATAGATTTGGATTCTTCGAGTTTTTTCTATGGGTTTTGAGGGGTTTTTGAAGGGCTTCTAGGTATTTTTCAAGCTAAAATCGAAGTATGGGTGTTAGGTAAGGAGTTGGGGCTTCAAAACTAGGGTTTATGGGAGGATAGGGGTACTTTTTGACCTACTTCTCTTAGGATTTATCATTTGATACGAAAATAGGGTGTGAGGACCTCTATTTATAGATTTTTTTAAGGGTTGATTTAGATAGAATTAGTGTTTGATTATAATTCTTTTAGTTAGAGTTGTATTTTAGTTATAATTGTTTTAGGTAGAGTTGTATTTTAATTAGAATTATTTTAGGTAAAGTTATATTTTAGTTAGAACTCTATTAAATAGAGTTATTATTTAATTGGAACTCTATTAGGATTTTGACTTTTGGTCTTATTTGATTGACTTTAAGATTTTGACTTTAGTCTTAATTGATTAACTTTAATATCTTGACTTTAGTCTTGCTTAATTGACTTTAATTTTGACTTTAGTCCTATTTGATTGACTTTAATACCTTGACTTTAGTCTTGCTTGATTGACTTTAATTTTTTGGAGAACCCCCTTCTATTATATCTTTAATTCTTTGGACCCCCAAATGAAGGGGCCCTTAAAAAGTATCTTGCCAACCCTCAACACCTTTGCCTAAGAGCCTGATTGATCGATTTTTTTAGTTCAAATTTTAAATTAATTTCATTAATGTTTCACTTTAATTATTTAATGTTTTATTTATTAATTTCAAAATTTTTAATTATGAAAATTGTGAAATTACCGTTTTGTCCCCGGAGAGGATTTTCCGCGTTTTAAGTCAATTTTTGATGTTCTAAGATGTTTTAGAATCGATTTTTCGTAAGGAATTCAATGGAAATATTGGTTTGTATCATTTATGAAGTTTTTTGTGTGAAATGATCGTGGACTTTATGAGGGGCATTTTCGTAATTTTGTCAAATTCTGTGAAAATTGGCTAAATGATTTATTTGATTTCAATTTGTTATTTTGTGTTTGAATGGGTTTTCCTAAGCATAACGTAGGCTCTAGGGATCTTTTGATGTTAGGGGTATTTTTGTAATTTGGTCGTTTTTTAGTGAATTTTATTGTGAAACTTCTTTTTGTCTGTAAAATGATGATTTCTATGTTTTTAGAGTCGTATTTTCCTAGTGTAGCGTGATTTCTAAGGCTTTGTCAGTTTGAGATACTTCATCCGAATTTCTAAAACATATCTGGTAACAAAATAAAGCATTGGAATAAACATCCATCATTGGGAACCGTTGCGATCAGGTTGACGAGTTGATTAATCAGGCGGACGCAAAAATGAGGTGTCTACAGGTTGTATGGTTATTTATTTTTTATTAGCGTGAGGCGCTGTTTACTTTTCCGTTTTGTTATTTTAATTAAGGCCTGGTGGCTACAGTTGCATGGTAGGAAATTGGATATCTATTCTCAACCTTGTATTGTTAATTTTTCTTTTATTTTTAAATAAAAATAATATATATATGTAGCTATTTTGTGAGATGTTAAAGAGTCTGTGAATGTTTGAAAGGATAGTGCGTCATATCATCCGAAGTGGTGTACTATCTTGGGATGTACGGTAGGGACAACCAAACTCATACACGGTATGGGACGCATATGAGAGTGTAGTCACAACTAGAATCTGGGTTTATTCCTCTCTAGCTTTACTAGTAAACTTGTAATGTAAAGGTGGTCGCATATGAATGGATTGTATATTTGAGAATCACATGAACGTCTGATAGGCATATATGAAGATGATTAGTCAGTGATCACTAACAATCTATACTAGTCGAACGTTCTGACACATCGAAAAGAGACCCATTGTTAACGATCACGTCAAATAGCCAGCCTGAGCCGGATAAATGATCCCGCAAGTGTAGTAAATAGTGACCCAGCCACAAAATCAGGAACTAATACTTTATTATGAAATATCATGTCCCAACTAGGAACGATCCAGTCATGAGTCTCAACTTTCTAATTCCACTACTCTACCTTTGTGTATTATGTATTTGTTGTCTTATTTTGATATATAAAATGAAATACATGTTTAATATTTCCATTTGATCAATTAGATTTGTATAAAAAAATGCTATAGTGGGTATTATTGATTGATGTAATGTGAGTTTTAAAATATTTAGTTGCTCATCCCTAGCTATATGTACTAGTTAATCGTAGTTTCTTCGGTAAAACTTTGCATATTTTAAAATGATTCAGTTTGTTTATTCGTTCATGTTAGGAGATGTTATTGGTAGAAATTGTTTGCTTCCATACTGAATAACCATTGTTACTCACCCTTTCTTTCTCTATTTTTTAGTTTCAGATCCGGAGCTTGGCGGGGCAGGTGTAGAAAATGAGTGAGGACCATCTTGTAAGTCAAATAGATTACCAAAGTCCGTTACTTGGTGAGTATTGGGGCTATACTCCCTAGTAGTGTTAATTCGTTCAGGTAGTCTTATTGGTCTTATATTGAGCGTTAGGACTTTTCTTAGAGTGACAAATATTTGTATAATCCGATATTTTATTTATCCGATCGTACTATGATCTATCGTACGTTATTAGATGTATATAGGTTTCCGCTATATATCTATATACAAGATATTATGGATGTTGTTTATCAGGTAAAACAAGTTGAACGCTTTGGAATGCTAACATAAATAGAGGAGACTATGCCGAAATTTCAAAGTACCACCTTGTACCTTGATATTTGACATGGGACATTGTGTTAGCGTTTGGCGGGGCGCCACAGATGTTACCTTTATGAATGAAGGAAAACAACACTAGCAGAAGCTGTCATTATGTGTTGTTGAAAATGTGCAAGCCTCCTTATTAGGTCTAATTTATTTATTAGAAAATGTAATCAAAGCTAAATTATAGAATTTTTTGGGAAATTTTATGGAGAAGTCTTAATTAATGCATGTAGCTAAGAAAACAAAAATTCAAAAAAGAAAAATAAAAGGATCTAATGTCGATTTTTAGAAAAACAAATGTTATATATTCAATTTAATGTTAGTTTTATATAATAAAAAAACCGATGTTAGATGGATATGGATTTTTGGATATTTTAGATTTTAATTATAACATCGGTTTTTAGTAAAACTGACATTATATCAATGATGGGATAATATTTTAAATTTTAATTATAACATTGATTTTACTAAAAATCGACATTATATAAATGGTTGTATTTTCATAATAGTTTTTCCTCATTTATTACAATGTCAATGTGACTAAAATCGACATTATAGTAGTGAATAATGAAGGTTTTAGTAAAACCAATATTATAAAGGTTATTAAAAATTAGGGATTGGCACCTCATTCTATCACTTTCAATAAAATTTTGTTCACCTAAGCTCTACTCTGATTCTCTGAAACTCAATCTCTCAATCTCAATATCTCTTAGTCAATCTTTCTCATTGTAAATCTCTTCACAATAGGGCATGGAAGGAGGAAGAACATTGGTCGAAATCTCTCATTTTCCAATTTGTATTGTAGTACTAGTAGATTAGGAAAGAAGAGAATAAGAAAGGGATTAGGGTTGAAGTTTTTTTTTTTTTAAATTCTGGTGGGACTATAGTTGTTCTTCCCACCGGAATTAATATTAATCTTATTTTTACGTTACTTGTGGGGCAAGTAGGGGATCAAACTGAAAGCGCCCTCGATCCGCGGGGTGCGCGGATCCGCTTTTGACCCTTGAGGTTTGGGAGTCGCCACCTAGTTATTACGGTCTAGGAACCGATCATCTCCTTGTTTTTGAATCTGAACTCTTCAATTTCGTTGTGGATTTGAGGGTGTTTTTAGAAGGCTTTTGGGTGTTTTCTAGACTAAAATTGAAGGAGGGATGTTAGCTAAGGAGTTGGGGCTCCAAAACTAGGGTTTATGGGGGGCTAGAGGAGCTTCTAGACCTACTTCTCTTAGGGTTTATTATTTGATACGAAAATAGGGTGTGAGCACCTCTATTTATAGATGTTTTTAGGGGTTGATTTGGATAGAGTTAGTGTTTAATTAGAGATCTTTTAATTAGAGTTGTGTTTTAATTTGACTTGTTTTAGGTAGAATTGTGTTTTAATTAGAATTCTTTTAGGTAGAATTGTGTTTTAATTAGAATTCTTTTAGGTAGAATTATTTTTAAGTTAGAACTCTATTAGATAGAGTTATTAATCAATTATAATTCTATTATGACTTTTGGTCTTATTTGATTGACTTTTAATGTTTTGACTTTAGTCTTAATTGATTGACTTTAAGTATCTTGACTTTAGTCTTGCTTAATTGACTTTAATTTTGACTTCAGTCTCACTTGATTGACTTTAATACCTTGACCTTAGTCTTGCTTGATTTACTTTGATTTTTGGAGAACCCCTCCTCTAAAATATTTTTAATTCTTTGGACCCCCAAATGGAGGGGTCCTTAAAGAAATATCCCACGAACCTCAACAATTTTGCCTGAGAGTCCGATTAATCGATTTTTTAGGTTCAAATTTTTAAATTAATTTCATTAATGTTTAAATTTAATTATTTAATGTTTTATTTATTAATTTCGGAATTTTTTATCATGAAAATTGTGAAATTACCGTTTTGCCCCCGAAGAGGACTTTTCACGTTTCAAGTCGGTTTTAATGTTCTAGGATGTTTTAGAATCGGTTTTTCATAAGGAATTCAATGGAAATATTAGTTTGTGTCATTTATGAAATTTTTTGTGTGAAATGATTGTGAACTTTACGAGGGGCATTTTCGTAATTTTGTCAAATTTTGTTAAAATTGGTGAAATGATTTATTTTGTTCCGATTTGTTATTTTATGTGTTCGAGAGAGTTTTCCTAAGCGTAACGTAGGCTCTAAGGTTGTTTTGTGGTTAGGGGTATTTTGGTAATTTGGTCAATTTTTAGTGATTTTTATCGTGAAACTTCTTTTTGGTCTACAAGATGATGATTTCTATGTTTCTGGGGTCGTATTTTCCTAGCGTAGCGTGGTTTCTAAGGTTTTGTCAATTCGAGATACCTCATCCGGATTTCTGAAACATATCTGGTAACAAAATAAAGCAATGGAATACACATCCATCATTGGGAATCCTTGCGATCGGGTTGACGAGTTGATTAATCAGGCGGATGCAAAAATGGGGTGTCTACACAAACCAAAGAGAAAGGGGGAGTAGAGTTAAGCTAAGAGAATAAAATTCGAATTAACCAAAAGGAATTAAAACTATTTTTATTTGTATTTTTGAACTTATAAGAAGATTTAAAGTTACTAGAAAATGGACTAAAGTAAATGAAGTTAAAATCAAGTAAACTTATGAAATTAAAGCACCATTGGAGGTGGATCTACCTAGAACATGTTGATGAGCAATTCCTAGTCTTTAGCCTTTTTATAACTCAATCGTAAGAGCTTGGTGTTAGCTTCTTAGATCGGAAAGTTTAGCAAATGAAATCAAATGAGAGAACATCAACAAAGTAGAATTCCTTGAACTTCCTACTACTAATTATCTAGTTTAAGCATACTTTATCTTGACTAATCTAAGCATAAAGTATCTATATTAAGAATAAAAGGTGTAAAAAATCTTAAAGAGAACTCATAAGTATTTTAGATAAAAGAAAGACATGAAAGTAGAAACAACACAAAAACTTTCTCTAGACTTATTCACTCTCCAATGGAGGTGAGCTTAGCCTAATGTCATTGCAAGAGAGGGAAGATAAGAGAGAAAAGAACTTTTCTTCATTTCATGGAGAAATTTACAAATTCTTCTTATTTTACTTCTTACATGACTATTTAGCCAAAAGAAACTAAACAAGAAAATAAAACTACAAAAATATAGGAGAAGAGGCTAAGAGCCTTAGATTAAAGGATTCTTAGATGAGTAAACCAAGAGGGAACCTTTCTCTAGAGATTGATGCTCTATGTATAGAGAAAAATATGTCTAGAAGAGTCCAAATGTAACCTCAACTTTTCTTTGCACAAAAAGACGAAATAGGAGAACATGAGTTAAGGATTAGGGCATTCCAAAGTGGGTCCAAATACTTTTGCCTTGAGATTTTGATTTCAAAATGTTGATTTTCTGCACAAGAAACACATGTAATTAGATTTATCTAGTAAATGAATTTATTTATGTATAATTAAGCCTAATTAACATGAAACATGATGTTTCGAGACTTATCATGATTATTACCTTAATACGGAGAAATAAAGATAAAAATAAAGATAAATATCCTGGAAATGTGTGTATAATTCAGTATTTTGAGATACTCATCAACAATTAGGGCTCCAATGATGCCAACAGAGGTAAATAAACCAACAAGGCAAGTTCAAAGACTACAGACGCAGTCTACCAACTACACATTTCATAGAAACCTACAAAGACAAGATTGTTGACATGTTAAGCGTGTGATCAAGTGGGATAAATAAGGAGAGAGTGCCATCTATCACAGTCGTATGCAGGTGTTGTGAACCAGGAGAAAGTACCTGTCTCTAACGAAGTTTTGGAAGGCACGATTTTTAATTGGAGTTCTATTTAATACGATTCCTCTAGATCATATAATTTTGCTGAGATTTTGCACTCTTGCTAGAACTAGAAACTACTAACACGGGTCGAGTAATAAAATTATCTACATCATAGGGAGACTATGATTGATAAAAGTTGTTAAGCAGTATAGGGTAAAGGATGTTGATGAAATAGGCATAGTAGAGTAAAGTAGAAAAGAACATTACATGTGGAAATGTGTATTGTGGGGATGCGTGTTAATATAATGATGAGTAGTAATGTGCATTTTGATAATTAATAAGTATGTTTTAGGTGTTAAGATGATTGTAAAGTGTGAAAAGACGAGTATGATTTATAAGACTAGTAATGTGACTATGTAGCATGTGAAAGTATGGGTAATAACTGATATTATACATGGTTGAGTCGAGGAACTAGTGAAATTTGAAAAAGGTATCATACAATTTCGAAAGAGCATGCATGTAGTATGTAAAAGAAAAGAGATTTAGTATAGTATAAGTTAGGAAGTGGGTCGATGTAAGATGTGTGAAAGAATAATTTTGCGACAATGTTGTATTAATGGAAACTTAATGGAATTGTGAGAAAATAGATGAAGAATGTAAGATAGCAATATTATGCTTATGAATTGAATTCATAAAAGATAGTTGTGAGATTTATAAAGGTTAATTGTGGTAATATCAGTATTGGATGATTAGTGAAAATATATGTGATTTGGGTAAGATAAAGTTACATGAATAAGGTTTAATTGATATTACAATGATATTTAAGCAATAATTAGTCAATGCTATGCATTTAAGAATAGGGAAAGGAAGTGTGTGGCTTGTAGCTATGAAACCGTTTAAGATAGTTGAATAGATAAGGCCAGTGACCTACAAATTGATTCACCACCGCAACTCAAACAGATTCAGGACGTGTTCTACGTATCCATGCTGAAGAAGTATTTGTCAGACCCTTCACACATGGTTAATTTGTGAGACAATTTATTTGATAAATTTAAAAGATACGATATAGAATTTATCCTTTTGATTAAAATTTTAAATCATAAGATTTATGACAAGTGTTTTGAAGAAATATCACGATAAGTAAAATATGGAATGAGAGGTAGAGATGTTGAATTTGATATGAATATCAACAATAAGGACTATTTGAAGAATAGGATATGACATTGAAATTTCGAGGATAAAATTTTTATTAAGGGGGGAGAATATAATATCCCAAGTTTTTTATTTGTATCTCGAGAAACATAAATAATAAAATTTTGAGAAAATTATGAAAGTGAGAATTAGGGTAAAATTTTAAGATTTTGTTCTAGTCATTTTTAATGAAATTTGACCTCCCCATTGGGTTCGAAATGATCGAAAAATATATAGTAGCTTGTAAGCACGCTCAAATGCAAATCCGAATAGAAAATTGTAAAATCCTCGATTTTCAAGTTAGACTAGGTAAAAAATTAAATTTTTTCTAGAAATAGAATTTTAAAAATTTGATGCCCCCATTGGATCTTTAACAAAAATTTTTAGAAAATGGAGTATTTATTCGTCATTTTTAGAGTCCAAAAAGTCGAATTATCAAAAAAATGAAAACAACATCAATTTTAAGGTCCTACCGGGCCAAAAAAGTAAATTTTTGTTAGAGATAGGATTTGAAAAATCAAACCACGCTATTAGATCCGAAATGAAAAATTATATAAAATAGAGTATTCACTCGTCACTTTGGAGTTCGGACGGTCGAGTTATCGTTAAATGAAACAACATGTAAAATACTGATTTTATCCCCATCTTATATAAATAATTTTTAAACAAAATTTACTATTCATCATCCCTTAAATTCATCCAAAACCAACCGAATGTTTTAAATGAAATTTTTCTTCCCAACCTTCAACTTGAGATTCATCGCAAATGGGACGTCGTCGACGTCCGACGAAGAAGAGAACAATGTCTACAACATCAAGTTCTACAAAATCACTCTGTATGGTCAGAATCCGATTGATGACTTTGTTGGATCCCTCGTGCACTGATCCCGAAGTAGCTCCCAACTTCCCCTATTTTGCGGTGGCCTGGTACCTGTCACAGACACTCCGATACTCAAGTTAGAGAGATAAAGGAATAGTAATTGATACTTGCTAGTCCTCTGTCCTTCCAGCCCCCTACAATAGTGCTCATTGTGCTTATTTAACTCCCTACATCTCCCTAGGGTTTACCTCTCTATAGGCTGTAGTATAGGCCGTAATCATGAGATTTCTACTGATTCTAAGGGGTTGTTCGCGTAATCGAGGTATCTTGGAATGATTGAGTTTACCTATTATGATTGCAACCGGGATTTTCGGAACTGACGTGCACACAATAGTATTGCGATTTTCTCGAGGTTTGGTCTATCCTGCCTGGTAGGGTTGACTCCACTTAATGCTGTGCTGCCCTACTAGCTAGACTAAGGAGGCTTCTATTCTGACTTGCCCTGCTTGTTGGGCAGCACTTCATAAACTGATCTGTGTTAGGTACCATTCGGTCGGCTTGGACACATGTAGGGTTAAGATTGTTTACGCAATTATATTCCTTTACAACTACCACCTCTCGAGGAGGCACAAGGTCTTTTCGTCTCCTCGAGATGCAATCCCACTTCTTTACTGGCTACTTAGACCTCTCATAATTGCTTCTGTTGTTTCTGAATCGATGCATTCAATGGAACATCATTTTGAATCTCTGCCAATGGCTCAGATGGGTTTCTCTTCATCTGTATCTGTCCACGTGTCCCTTAGTCTTTTGTACTACCCCCATTCTGCGATGCTTCTACTGAACTCAAGCTATCCTTTCAGGCGTATCTGCTTCTGTGCGTCTTCTTATAAATAGGGAACTTAGTACATTGTCTGTCTACTATCGTGCTGAAACTCTATGAATTCGTTTATGTGTTTTTCGACGAAGACCTTTTATCTTTTTTTCTCATTCTACTTTGTTCCAGCAATTACTTCTCTGCCTTGAGGTAATCTTTTCCTCTCTCTACATACTTGATTCCTTTTCTACATTTGGTTTTCCCATGGCTGTCACTGCATCCCAACTCTGACGAAGCTTACACATTCCCGTTTCGGTGGACATTCAAGTTGGTAGTGACTCTAATACCCCTTGCGACTATCGTTTGATAAGTCAGTTTGTAACGACTTATTCTATGTAATATTACTTGACATTTTGCTAATTTGAGAGTGATTTTATTTAGTAATCGTTCTTTTTATTGTTTTAGGTAATAAATAGCCAAGAATACAAAAAGGAAGCAATTCGGGGTGAAATCGGAAGAAAAGATGAAGTTTTGGAGAATGGAGTACAAGAGGCAGAGGCCGCCGCAGCAGTGGATACATGTCCGCCGCGGCGCTCGTATTTAAATCAACAAAGGCCCCAAGACAGAAGCTAGCCGCCGCAGCGGTGGGTACATTCCTGCCGCGGCGCGCGGCGCGATCCCGTTTTCTGCACTTCGTCTCGTGTTGTTATTATATCGTTTAGATCCGATTTAAAGGGGATTGAACCCTAATTGTATTCAGAACGTATGGAGGCTATAAGTAGTTGATTTTTTAGGGTTTAGAGATATCTTGGAGGCTAGAGAAGAAGGGGGAGAAGAGATCAAGTGATTGCTACGGCAATCTCGAATTTTACTGGTTTATTCTTCCTTTCTTCTATGTTTAACTTCAAGATGTTTGTTTCGTATTTCGTTATGAACTAAATTTCGTTTCTAGGGTTGAGATGTAACTCAGATACAATTTCGTAGTTGTTTTATTCAAATTCAATTCCTTGTTTTGCAATTACTTATTTGTGTGTCTATTTTGAGTTTAATGCTATCAAATCTGAAGGCCAAAGTTTTGATTGATTTATTGATCTAGGTTTATAATGAGAATTAGAATCTAGGTTAGATCAATAAAATAGATCACGTTAGAATGAATGAACGGTAGAGGTACTTTAGCATGTTCTAAGAGGTTAGTAATTCAATTTACAATAATTCCACAGATTTTATGACTCTTTGGTATTTAAATTCACATAGAGATGTGCTGAGTTAATATTTTAAGGAGTAATCTAGTGTATTTCGAGAGAAAACACTAGTTGGTTTAGGGAATTAAACCTTCAAATAAGGCAACGTAGGTATTACTTAGGAGTATCTGTAGTGAAGTCGAAAGCCCTAGGTTTTTAATTCATAAGAATCCATTCTTTCTTGTTTCATTGTTATTTCAATTTGCAATTCTAAAATTCTCGATTCATCAAATAGTAATTTAGGTGATTATTTTTGGTACTTAGTAACTTAATCCTCGTGGGAACGATATCTTATTACTTGAAACGATTAGTGCACTTGCTAGCATAAATCATACGCATCAAGTTTTTGGCGCCGCTGCCGGGGATTAAAGATTACTAATATTAATACCAATTGCTTTTTTTACTAATTTGATTTTATTTCTTACTTATTTGTTTTTCTCTTTTTAGGTTTTTCCTAGTGTATGAGACGGACAAGTAGCTTGGATTTAGTGCCAATCGACCTTGATATCAATAAGACACTTAGAAGGCTAAATAGGGAGCGCAAGCAAAGAGCTAAACAAGGAGTTTTAGCAATGGCGGAAGAAGAGAATAATGGTGGTGGTGGAGATGCAGTCCCAAATAGAGCACTAAAGGATTACTCTATTCCTAATGTGGGTGTCTCTAGCATTCGAAGGCCACCTATTCAAGCAAACAATTTTGAGATCAAGCCTGCCATCATTCAGATGATACAATCTTCGGTTCAGTTTGGGGGGTTGGCTAATGATGATCCAAATCTGCATATTGCAAATTTTTTGAAAATTTGTGATACATTCAAGCACAATGGGGTGACTGATGATGCCATAAGACTGCGTTTGTTTCCGTTCTCATTGAACAGCAAGGCTAAGGCATGGTTGACCTCGCTACCTTCAGGAACCATTACTACATGGGATGGGCTGGTTAATGCCTTTCTGACTAAGAATCTCTCTATGAAGCTTGGGAAAGGTTTAAAGATCTCTTAAGGAAGTGTCTGCACCATGGACTACCATTATGGATGCAAGTGCAAACGTTTTATAACGGTTTGCTCTCAAACACTCAAACCATGGTGGATGCAGCAAGTGGAGGAGCATTCTTCAACAAGACACCGGAGGAAGGATATGAACTTATTGAAGTCATGGCTAGTAACAACTTCCTGAAATCTGATAGGAATGCACAGAAAAGGACAGCCGGAGTTCATGACATTGATGCTTTTACTAATTTGGCTGCTCAAGTTGCTATTTTAAATAATAATTTTAAGAAAATGAATGTTGCTGCAGTTTCTAATGTAGTTTGTGATAATTGTGCAGGGAATCATCCTACTTTGGAGTGTCAAGGCCCATATGAAGCAAATTCTTCCGAACAAGTGAATTATGTGGCCAACAATCAAAGACAATACAATCCTAACTCCAATTACTACAATCAAGGGTGGAGGAATCATCCTAACTTCTCATGGAGCAACAATGCGAATATGCAAAAACCGCCTCATTCTTTTCAATCTCAAGAGAAGAAACCAACCATGGAAGAGGTCTTCACCCAATTTATGCAAAAGACCAATGCATTCATTGATGATACCCAAGCCAATTTCAGAAATCAAGGTGCAAGTATTCGCAACCTTGAACATCAAGTTGGGAGATTTCCAAGCTATTGACGGAAAGAGCTCAAGGAGCACTCCCAAGTAATACTGAGAAGAATCCCAAGGAGCATGTGAAAGCTATAACTCTTAGAAGTGGGAAGGAGTTAGAACAATCAAGGGGGGTAGCAAGCAAGCAAATGAGGATGAAACTGCTCTTCCTAAAGATCAAGATGCTACCGCTCCTATTCAACAACCTATTCCACAACCATCTTCTAATCCCATTCCTTTTCCTCAAAGATTGCGAAAGCAAAATTTAGATAAGTAATTTTCTAAATTTATTGATATTTTTAAAAGCTTACATATTAATCTTCCTTTTGTAGATATGCTGGAGCAAATGCCGAAATATGCTAAGTTCTTGAAGGAGATTCTATCAAACAAGAGGAAATTGGTGGATAATGAGAAGGTTATGCTCACGGAAGAATGTAGTGCTATTCTTCAAAGAAAGCTTCCCCAAAAGCTAAAAGATCCAGGGAGTTTCACTATTCCTTGCACTATTGGTGATTTTAATTTTGATAGAGTTTTATGTGATCTTGGTGCAAGTATTAATTTGATGCCTCTCTCTATTTTCAGGAAACTCGGTTTAGGAGAAGTGAAGCCTACTACGGTATCCTTGCAGCTTGCAGATAGATCTATCAAGCATCCTAGAGGCATTATTGAGGATGTTTTGGTAAAAGTGGACAAATTCATATTTCCTGCTGATTTTATCGTTTTGGATATGGAAGAAGACAAGGATATTCCACTCATATTGGGAAGACCTTTTCTCGCTACAGGTAGAACTCTCATAGATGTTCATCAAGGTAAGTTGATTTTAAGGGTTCAAGATGAACAAGTAACTTTTAATGTTTTTGAGGCTATGAAATTTTCTTCCGATGTTGATGCATGTTTTGCAATAAGTGTTTTGGATAGGGTAGTAGCTGAAAATTTTAATGAATCTTTTCCTCCCTTACCTTTGGAAAATTGCATATTAAATGGTAGAACTTTAGGAACTCTAAGTGATGATGAAGATACAATTGAATGTGTGAATAATCTGGATGCTTTGCCACCTTGTGAGTTTTCAAAAAAGTTTAAATTTAAAGAGTTAGGAGCTGTGCATGTTAATGAACCATCATCTAAAAAGGAACTTCCTAAATTTGAACTTAAACAATTGCCATCACATCTTAGGTATGCTTTCTTAGAAGAGTCTTGTTATTATCCTGTTATTATTAACTCTTCTTTGAATGATTTGGAGGAGGAAAAGTTATTGAGGGTTTTAAGGGAGCATAGGAAAGCTATTGGATGGACTATTGATGATATCAAGGGAATTAGCCCATCTATTTGTATGCACAAGATTTTGATGGAAGAGAGCTACAAGCCATTGGTGCAACCTCAAAGAAGATTAAATCCTTCCATGCAAGAAGTGGTGAAAAAGGAGGCTGTGAAGCTTCTGGATGCAGGTATAATTTATCCAATCTCGGATAGTTCATGGGTAAGTCCGGTCCAAGTGGTTCCTAAGAAAGGTGGTATGACCGTAGTGAAGAATGACAACAATGAGCTTATACCCACAAGAACGGTAACCGGATGGAGAGTTTGTATAGATTACCGGAAACTCAATGATGCCACAAGAAAGGATCACTTTCCTTTGCCCTTCATTGACCAAATGGTGGAGAGACTTTCCGGGCATGACTATTATTGTTTCTTAGATGGATATTCGGGCTATAATCAAATTCCAATAGCACCGGAGGATCAAGAGAAGACCACTTTTACATGTCCATATGGAACCTTTGCTTATAGAAGAATGCCATTCGGATTGTGCAACGCCCCTGCTACTTTTCAACGTTGCATGATGTCAATTTTTTTCGATATGGTTGAAAAATACATTGAAGTGTTCATGGATGATTTTTCTATTTTTGGTTCTTCTTTTGATAATTGTCTTTCTAATCTCTCTTTGGTTTTGCAGCGATGTGTTGACACAAACTTGGTCTTGAATTGGGAAAAATGCCATTTTATGGTAAAAGAAGGAATTGTGTTGGGACATCGAATTTCTGTTAAAGGAATTGAGGTGGACCGAGCAAAAATTGATGTAATTGAGAAGCTTCCACCTCCTACCAATGTTAAGGGAGTTAGAAGTTTTCTTGGACATGCAGGATTTTACAAGAGATTTATTAAAGATTTTTCTAAAATTGCTAAACCTCTTTGTGAATTGTTGGTAAAAGATGCAGTTTTTGATTTTTCCAAAGAATGTTTAGATGCTTTTGAAATTCTTAAAGTGAAATTGATATCTTCTCCTGTTATTGCTGCACCCGATTGGGAATTGCCTTTTACTTTGATGTGTGATGCTAGTCAATATGATATAGGTGTTGTTTTAGGGCAACGAAAAGACAAGGTCTTTCATGAGATTTACTATGCTAGCAAAGTTTTAAATGAGACTCAATTGAATTATGCAACTACTGAAAAAGAGCTTTTAGCAGTTGTTTATGCTTTTGAAAAATTTCGGTCTTATTTAATAGGTTCTAAAGTGATTGTCTACACTGATCATTCGACTTTGAGGTATTTATTTGCTAAAAAAGATGCAAAGCCAAGGTTGCTAAGATGGATTTTACTTTTGCAGGAATTTGACTTGGAAATCAAGGACAAGAAAGGAACCGAAAATGTAGTTGCAGATCATCTTTCTAGGATTGACCATGTGCCGCTGAATGAAGAAGTTGATAGAGATATTAATGAGAAATTTTCGGATGAGCAACTGTTTGCAGTTGGAAAAGCCCCATGGTATGCTGATTTTGTTAATTATTTGGCTAGGGGGATTGTGCCTACCGAACTCACCCACCAAAGGAGGAAGAAGTTCTTTTCAGATATTAAGTATCTCATATGGGATGATCCATTCCTTTACAAGATGTGTGGTGATCGTATAACTAGAAGATGTGTGCCGGAAGAGGAGATGGAGAGTATTCTTCAACATTGTCATTCTCGCGAAGTTGGAGGACACTTTGGAGCAACCAAGACAGCAGCAAAAATTTTACAATCAGGATTTTATTGGCCTACTCTTTTTTAAAGATTCATATAATTTTGTTGCCAATTGTGATAAATGTCAAAGGGTTGGGAATATATCTCTAGAAAAAATGAGATGCCTCTAACAAATATTTGGAAATTGAATTGTTTGATGTTTGGGGTATTGATTTTATGGGGACCTTTTCCATCTTCTTTTTCTAATCATTTTATTTTGGTTGCTGTAGATTATGTGTCCAAGTGGGTTGAAGCTGTAGCAGCATTGCCAACCATGATGCTCGGGTGGTGGTGAGATTTTTGAAGAAGTATATTTTTACAAGATTTGGAACACCAAGAGCTATCATAAGTGATGGAGGATCACACTTCAGTAACAAACAATTTGATTCACTTCTGAGCAAATATGGAGTGACACATAGGGTAGCTACACCTTATCATCCGCAGACAAGTGGTCAAGTTGAGGTATCCAACCGTGAGCTAAAGAGGATTCTAGAGAAGACAGTCAATTCTTCAAGGAATGATTGGTCAAGCAAATTGGATGATGCTCTATGGGCCTACCGGACAGCTTTCAAGACACCTATGGGAATGTCTCCATATCAGTTGGTTTATGGCAAATCTTGTCATCTCCCCGTTGAGTTGGAACATAGATCATATTGGGTTGTTAAGTTCTTGAATTTCAATTTACAGGCTGCAGGGGAGAAGAGACTCTTACAGCTAAATGAGATGGAAGATTTCCGGAACGATGCTTATGAGAATGCTAGGATCTATAAGGAAAAGACGAAGAAATGGCATGATAGGCACATTCACAAACGGGAATTCAAAGAAGGACAACAAGTCCTCCTCTTCAATTCAAGACTTAAAATTTTTCCGAAAAAATTAAGATCACGGTGGTCCGGTCCTTTCACTGTCAACAAGGTCTTACCATCGGCGGCAATAGAAGTCAAGCATCCGTCGAAAGGGATTTTTACAGTAAACGGGCAGCGATTGAAGCACTACTTCGGAGGGAACTTTAATACGAGCTGGTGTCCATTTTGCTCTCAATTCCAAAGTGAAGATTCAAGAAAGTCTAGCTAAAGACTTAAATTTTAGCGCTTCTCGAGAGACAACCCGATTTATTTCCAAAATTAAAATTTCAAGGATTTAGGATTTCATTAGTTTATTTTATTTTAGTTTTAGTTGTTATTTTATTTTATTAGGTAGTTTAAGATTTATTTTATGTTATTTATTTGAATTTAATTATGTTGGTTGTATTTTTCAGGTGAATAAACAATTTCAGTGCTGCCCAGTCAATTCCGTCGCAGCAGTGGGTACATGTGCGCCGCGGCAGTTTCTCAAAATCAGAAAAGACACCAAGCTCAAATTGAAGGAATTAGGGCACGAGCCGTGGCAGAAATGACTTACCTGCCGCTGCGCGAGTCGTGAACTTGGAATTTAAAGGGATTAAATCGATCATTTGGTTCAAATCGATCACATTATCTCCGCCTCTTTCTCTTCTTTTCTCCAAAAACCTTTCATTTTCCTTCACCCCTTCATCTTCCTCAACCTTCTACCTCCCCTAACTCTATTTAAATCCATAAAATCTCTTTCATTTGTTCAAATCACTCTCACTATTCTTGTTTCTTCTCAGAAAAATGAAAAATTGCTACTAAGTATGGGGGAAAGAAGGTGATTGCATTGAAGTTTGGATTCGATAGTTGAAGAAGAGGTTTGAGGTTTGCAAAAGTGGTAAGGGTTTTTTTCTCTCTTGATTGAAATTTTGTGTTTGGTTGATTTCTGATTAGAAGAATTTTATTTGGGTTATAATGGCTTCATCAAGTACTTCTAAGAAGAGAAAATCTAGGGTTGTTTATGATAAAAAGAAATTTGTTAGTGAAGATGCACAGAATAGGTTTTATGAATCGGTAACTGGTAGAAATCCCATAGCAGAAAGGGGATTAACTGTCTGAGCTGTAGGTTATCCTCGTATTAGGGGGATTATAGAAGAGAGGAAATGGGAAACGTTTTGTGAACAACCTAAGCCTGCAATAGTACCAGTTGTGAGGGAATTCTATGCCAATGCTCCTAAACATAACAATAGAAAGGTGTTTGTTGGAGGAAAACAGGTCGATTTTAGTGGGAAGACTATCAACAAAATTTTCAATTTACCTGATATTACAAAAGATGATTATAATAGATTCAATGGGAGACAAATAGATTATCAAGAGATATTGCAAGAGATTGCTGTACCAGGTACCCAATGGAAGCTAACAGAAGAAAAACCTGTGACATTTCAGAGCATTGGGCTCACTAGAGACTGTAAGGCTTGGTACTATTTTCTAGCAGCTAGAATGATGCCAGTAAAGCATTTTAGTGATATTAATAAGGAAAGAGCAATTCTCTTGTACTGCATTGTGACTGGAAAATCTATTGATGTGGGGAAATTCATATCTTCTCATATTATACAGTGTTATACGTACACTTCCATGTCATTATTTTATCCTTCCTTGATCACTACTTTGTGTGTTGCTGCTGGGATCCAATTTGGGGCAGATGAGGAGACTTTAGCTCCTATGACTGCACTTTTTGACAATAAAGTGCAAGGTATGAAAGGGGTTGACAGAATGGCACCAGTTGTTCAGAGTCAGCAGGCAAGACCATAGTTTTCCAGATCCTCACTATGGCTGAGCGAATGGAGAGGTTGGAAGAAAGGGTTAATCAGCAAGGTGAGCAGCTCCAGCAGTTTACAGAGTATCAGTATGCCTGCAACAACACTCTTGAGTTGATGATGAGGCAGTTAGCAGTGGGAATAGCAGTGGACATGTCACAGTTTCCTAACATGCCAATTTATCCAGGAAAGTCACATGGAGAGGGACTGGAGTCTTCTCGGGCAGAGGACTTAGATGGAGATGAGGGTGATGAAGCAGCTGAGGAGGAGGAGATGTAGTCTCTATGTTTATTTTGTTTTACTTTTTGTCTATTTTTCTAGTTTTAGATTTTAGTTTTATTTTTTTGGATTTATTAGTGATGTTTTGTTTTATGTTGGATATGTGAACTAAGTATTAGTTTTCTTTGTGTGAGTTAACGACTTAACATTGGTTGCAAGTGTGGCTTTTTCTTTTTCTCTTTAGGATACTGCTTGAAAAGAAAGGAGAAAATGTCGTTGTACCCGAGATAAATCGAGAAGGGAGTTATTCTATCCCCTAATATCCTTACTTTAGTTTGTTTGCTTTTGTTCATTGAGGGTAATAAAGATACTTAAGTTTGGGGGGGGGGAGAAAATAATTTGATTCTTTTATTCTTTGAGTTGTTAGTTGTATTAAAGTCATACTATCATTCTTTTCATTCTTCTATTTTTCAATTTTTTTTATTCTTTTCTATTCTTTTATTTGTTTTCTGCATTGAGATTTTCAACTTTTGAGCATTTCTTTTGTTTTCGAGTCAATTCATAAAGTCAATGATGATAACTTGATTACTGTGATATGTGGCTGTTGAGTTGGAATTCGATATTACTTAGACTTTGAGGATAGCTTAGACATTTGTTTTGTTTGAATTGGATATTCAATGTTGGTCTAGTATGGTAATTTTGAATAATGATCTTATTTTGCTACTTAGAGACATTTTATTTAGACATTTGTGAATGAAAAATAGGCCTCAACAGATTTTAGAACTTGGCTGATTGTCGCTCGAGGCGAAATCCTAGACTTTCATGTTGCTTAGGAAATGATTTAGGCTATCTTTGGACCGTTTGAGCTTTTCTTACCTACCTTAATTATTTTTATCCGCTAGTAACCCATTTGAGCCATTTATTTAATTTTTAGCCTTAATTTTCTTTCTTTAAACTTATTTTCCTACCTAGTTTTGAGCCTAAACACTTATCCTTACCTTTAATGAGAATATTCACTTGTGTGTGATTTGTTGAGATTGAAGAGCAAAAATCTATTGTTAAGGGAAAAAAGGATATAAAAGAATGTTGTTGACCCCGATGATAATCAAAGATAAGTTAGGGGGTCTTGAAGAAAAATGAAGGAGGGATACAAGTTTGAAGAAAAGTGTTCTTCATTTATTTATTTTATTTTGTAAAAAAAAAAAAAAAGAATTTGATGGTAGTAGTGGTGAAAGTGTTATAGCACAAAAGAAAGAAGGAAAGTTTGAAAAGTGAAGTTGTGATGTTAGTATTTTTAAGCTCTTTAGAATGTTACATTTTGTTCGGTTGTGAGTATTCTCATTCTTTGAATTATCCTATCCATTCTTTTTGAGCCAATACCTAAACCTAACATTACAAGCTTAATTAAGACCTTTTGATCCGAGGTGGCTTGATGAGTTTACATTAGTGGAGAGTGACAAGAAAGCCAAGCTTATGAGATTTGATGTTTCATTACTATTTAGAGGTCAAATTTGTTTGCATTGTTTTTATAAAATTATCCGGGTGGTAGAATTGATTGTTTTAGAGATTGCTTACTTGGATTTTTCAGAGAATTGATGATTTGAATGGGATGAAAGTTTTAGTGATTTTTCTAGTTTTTGTAATGTCCAATAGATTCTTGACGCTTTATGTTATCAGTGATTTTTGAGACACTATTGTGAATTGTGCTTGTTAAATGAAACTTATTCTTGAAAGTTGAAGAATCTGAAGTTAGTTTTGATTCAGTTCATTCTAGGTTAGGTTTATTTCTGTTTTTGCTCGAGGACTAGCAAATGTTAAGTTTGGGGGAATTTGATAAGTCAGTTTGTAACGACTTATTCTATGTAATATTACTTGACATTTTGCTAATTTGAGAGTGATTTTATTTAGTAATCATTCTTTTTATTGTTTTAGGTAATAAATAGCCAAGAATACGAAAAGGAAGCAATTCGGGGTGAAATCGGAAGAAAAGATGAAGTTTCGGAGAATGGAGTACAAGAGGCAGAGGCCGCCGCAGCAGTGGATACATGTCCGCTGCGGCGCTCATATTTAAATCAACAAAGGCCCCAAGACAGAAGCTAGCCGCCGCAGCGGTGGGTACATTCCTGTCGCGGCGCGCGGCGCGATCCCGTTTTCTGCACTTCGTCTCGTGTTGTTATTATATCGTTTAGATCCGATTTAAAGGGGATTGAACCCTAATTGTATTCAGAACGTATGGAGGCTATAAGTAGTTGATTTTTTAGGGTTTAGAGATATCTTGGAGGCTAGAGAAGAAGGGGTAGAAGAGATCAAGTGATTGCTACGGCAATCTCGAATTCTACTGGTTTATTCTTCCTTTCTTCTATGTTTAACTTCAAGATGTTTGTTTCGTATTTCGTTATGAACTAAATTTCGTTTCTAGGGTTGAGATGTAACTCAAATACAATTTCGTAGTTGTTTTATTCAAATTTAATTCCTTGTTTTGCAATTACTTATTTGTGTGTCTATTTTGAGTTTAATGCTATCAAATCTGAAGGCCAAAGTTTTGATTGATTTATTGATCTAGGTTTATAATGAGAATTAGAATCTAGGTTAGATCAATAAAATAGATCACGTTAGAATGAATGAACGGTAGAGGTACTTTAGCATGTTCTAAGAGGTTAGTAATTCAATTTACAATAATTCCACAGATTTTATGACTCTTTGGTATTTAAATTCACATAGAGATGTACTGAGTTAATATTTTAAGGAGTAATCTAGTGTATTTCAAGAGAAAACACTAGTTGGTTTAGGGAATTAAACCTCCAAATAAGGCAAAACAGGTATTACTTTGAATAATCAATTACGTAGGAGTATCTGTAGTGAAGTCGAAAGCCCTAGGTTTTTAATTCATAAGAATCCATTCTTTCTTGTTTCATTGTTATTTCAATTTGCAATTCTAAAATTTTCGATTCATCAAATAGTAATTTAGGTGATTATTTTTGGTACTTAGTAACTTAATCTCGTGGGAACGATATCTTATTACTTGAAATGATTAGTGCACTTGCTAGCATAAATCATACGCATCATCGTTCGGGGGAGATTTTTGTCTATGCCAGTTAAATCAAGGCTGGTCTTAGTTTTTTTTTCTCTACTTTCCTTAAAGAGGTACTGAGTAAGATAAAACGATCCCCTGCCAAATGTCTGGGAACTTCTACCATCTAGTGGAGGCTGTGGAGAAGATGGGCATCATCCCAACGACTTCCTCTCCCAGTACAACCTGAAGGTGATTCCCAATCGACCGGATTCTTTTCACTATCCTCCAAGAGTGTCGTAGTGGCTTTAACCCCTCCTCTCCCAAGTTCTGATAAAGGGTGGCACAAATACCCCCTCTATATTTTTGGAGATTGGGAATTTTCCCTTGGCACTCCCTTCGAGTGATTCAGAGTCCCCCATGTCTTCCAAGGTAATGCTGTCTTGGGACTAGTGGCTTATATTTTTCCTTGAACTTTACCCATTTACTTCTTGCTTCTCTTAACAACTCTTTCGTTACTTCCACAGACTTCTCTGCTTTGGTGGCTGTGGAGGCTATGAAGATACAACGCAGTGCATCTGAAGATCAGAGGCAAGGGGTAGTGGACCTTCGAACCAGGACTGCTGAGAGAGTGGTGGTGGATGATCTTCTAGGTGACGTCCTGTAGACACCCCAATTTGCATGAACCCGTTAGGAAGATCCAAATTTTCTCGAATTGATTCCGATCTAGAACTCAAGATTTTCGACGGACCCACATTGCTATTTTGCATCATTTTCATGCATACATGCATCATGTCATATAGTTTGCATACTCAACCTTGTCCCTAACCCACTCCAAATTCGTATTCATTTCCATTGACCGATCTAACCAAATCTATGCCCAAAACAAAGTCCATATTTTAACCTAAATTCAAACCCATTCTCTAAGTCCTAAACCCAATGACCCAAATCCATTACCTAGCCAACCTAAGCCCAAAACCCAAGACCATTCTAAACCCATAACCCAAGTCCATATCCTAACCCAAACCCAAGCCCAACACCAAGCCCACTCCAAGTCCACTCTCTCACCCCTTCATAAGATGACACATGTTGATACCTCATAAGCCCCAATACCCAATGCATCATCTAATTGGAGGGTCAACTTTCCCTTTGTGAAAACTCAAGAATACCCTTCTCAAAAAGCTTAGTCAAACCAAAAAGGTTATTTGGTCTTTGGTAATAATCCATAAAGGTGAGGAAACTTCCCATTATGCCCTCAAAAGGTGGGAATTTTCAAGTACATACATGGAGTTCTCCCATTGGTCCATTTCAAAATATACTTCCACCATTGCTTTATTTGTTATTTACAAATGAACCAAAGTCTACTTTTCACCTACCACTTCACCTTTACACATGTCATCCTCCTATTTACCCTCCCAAATGTGCTTTTATTTTCCCATTGGTCCATTTCAAAACTACACTTCCACCCTTCCTTTATGAGTTATTTACAAATAAATTAAGATCTACTTTTTACCTACCACTCCACCTTTACACATGTCACTCCCCCATTCATCCTCCCAAAAGTATTTTTGCTCTCTCATCTCTATTTACCAAAAAATCAAGGATCAAAGAATGCTTTTAGGGTTTCTTCATAAATGTCATCTTTACCCTCATACAAATGGAAAATCCAAAAAGAAACATCCTAAATCTCATGTCCATTTTCTTTATTTTTAGGGTTGGACCACTTTATCCCCAAAAGTTCTCTAAAAACTCTATAAATACCCTTTCTATGAGCAATTCATGCTCTCAAGCCCCCATCTCTCAACCTAAAACTCTACAAAAATTCATACTCATTCTCTCATCTTCTAAACTTCAACCCAACCTTCAACCATCTCACTCAACTCTCAAGTTTTCTTTTCAAGGTTCAAGTTCATCAAGGGACAAGGTGGGGTTTAATATGTAGATTTTATTTCAAAGCTTGCATATTCTTCTTCTAACCCTTATTTTATTTTCTTTTTAGAAATCCTATAGGATGTGATAAATACCCTCTCCCATCCCCGGTAGATTGGACTAAGGTTCGATCGAAAGGATGGGGGTTGAAGCCATTTTAACCTTAGTTTCATGCATCATATTGTACACAATGCACACACCCACCTATGCATGGCAATGATGAAGAAATGTGTCACCCTCTTGATGGGGTGAAACACTAAGTTTCTAGCCATGCATACATGCATCAAGGTTGTGGCCTCAAGAGAACTCCATCATGGAGTCGCTCTAAAAGCTCAAACCTACATTCATATTCATAAATACAATGTGACTACATAAGTCATTCTCTTCCATAGAATGCCCTTAATGTCACTTTGAAATCAAGACCCTTTTAAAAAGGGGACATTTCACTCCAATGCACACACCACCCTTATCATGCATTCTCATACATTTAGTATTTATTTTCTTGAGTTTTTACAAAATAAAATGGCCAAGCAAGGTAACCACCTTTGGTGGAGAGGATGGGGTGCCTAACACCTTCCCCATCCTCTAACCGGACCTCCTTACCTAGATCTTAGGTAGACCTTGCCTTTTCTAACAAATGAGAGTCACTACAATGCCATGGAAAAAAATAGTTTTCAAAAATCGATTCGAGTGCCCATTCACACCCATTTCTAAAAAAGAATGGTGGCGACTCCAAACAATGTAGTATTGAGGTTCATTGTGAACATTTCATGTCTACACGTCCTTCAGCCACCTACACGAGTAGCTTTACCTAGTCGAGTTGGTTGTATCGTGGAGGGTTGTGATCTTCTTTCGTCAGTTCCATAATGAAGGGATCCCAGTCATTTGGTTCCTCCCTCTAGAGTACGGGGTTCGGGTCGTTTGACCCATTTTGAGTAGGGCGATTCTACTTCTGAGGTTCTGTACAGGCCCTCCGACAACATTAACATTGACCTCTCGGAGTTTCCTCTTTCCTCTACGACCAGGGCTGCTACGTTACTTGTTCCAAACAAGGTGCGGAGGAAGAAGAGAAGCTAATCTTCCTGCGGTACCAGCCTTTCTGGGGAGGCTGTGCCATCTGGGGAGCCTACTGGTCTTGCTCCCGTCTCTGCTTCTGCCTCTACTATTACTATTGTCGGGGCTACTACTAGTGTTGTTGCTATTTTTAAAGGTATTTTCGAGGAAACTCAGGTGGAGGTTGGGTAGAGTTTTGCCACCAGCAATGAGGATATCCTTGTTCTTCCTCTTCGACCACGGAAAAGGCATCGGCTAGTCAAGCAGACTCTGAAAAGCCCTTCTCCTTTTGACAAGTCCAAGGATGAAGGCCCTCTACTATGCAAGACCTTTCTGGAAGAGGCTATTTTTGCTTGGATGGGTCGTGGGGCTTATCTTCAAAATGGGAATGAGGGCAACATTTTTCATCCCCTTGCCACGTCCACAATAAAGGCTGCGGGATTAAAGACCCTGTAACTGCTTCTTCCCTACTCTTCCAGTCCATTTCTCGTATAGACTGGGACGTTGCTGACCAGGCTAATACTGACCTGGGCTTCAGTCACTTCGTTCACCACCTTCACTTGGTAATTTCTACTCTTACTGTCCTGTTGAACTACTTTCTAATTCCTATGCTCTAACGTACTACTTCTTGTCTTTGTAAGCTCACGTGTATGCAACCGTGACCTTTCTGAAGTGGCGTGAGGCAAAAAACTGGGCAACTATCGTGGATAGAGAGCAGGACGAGAAAATAACTATGCTCCAGGTTGAGTTGGCCTCCTCTAGCCAATTTTCCTAGGAGGCTAGAGAGGAAATGGAGGCTAATCAGACATAATTCTCCAAGGCCAACCTCGATCTGGAGGCTTCCAATAACAGGCTGATAGATCTCCAGGGTATTCTGTAACTAAAGCTGGCCGCTACAAGAAGAGAGTGCAATGGAGAGATGCAGAACTAGCGGAGCTCAAGAGTCGAGTTCGATAGCAAGAACTAGAGCTGACCTCCCTGAGAACAAGTGTTGATTCAATTAGGGTTGCTCAGGCCAAAGAGGATGAAGCTAAGACAAGGAAGCTACTAGGACTCTCGACTGGTGGAGGAATCTTCTGCGAAGGCTTATCATGAAGATTTCGAGGCTGCTCAGTTCCAATATAAGGATGAGGAAGATAGGGATGATGAGGTAGACCTGAATGATGCTCCCGTAGTATCTCCTATCTGGGATGCTCCCTGGACTGGGCGCTTTGGGCGCGTTCCCCCCTCTCAACTAGACGAAGAAGGAAATCCCATTACTATCTTCACCTGAGCCCCTGGGGATCTTATGGAGACTGATGGTACCTTACAATTCAACCTCTCTCCAAAAATAGGTTCCTCAGCCCAGCCAATCGATCTTCCCCCTATCCAAACATCTACTCATGTTATTGATGTGGACCAAGATGGGGCCACCGATCCCTCTCATGCTACTATTACAGCAGACCCTGTTGCTCCTTCTGATGCTGATCCTCCTACTTCCATTTCTCAGCCTTCTCTTGAGTGAATACTTACTTTCTATTGCTGTACTTTGTGCTCTTTGTACCTATCCTGTATTTGGGATTTTTTCTCTGTACTCTTTCTTTGACTATTAATGAAAAATTTTCATACTTGCTGCTATTTTTGCAATTTTTATGATTTTTTTGTGTCAAATTACTTCTGTTCGGCTAGCAGCTTAAACATGTTCTTTTTAACTACAAATCGTCAACTATTCCAACATACTAGCACACTATTATTTGTTCTAACATACTTGCACAATGCAACTGTACTGCTTATTGTACGTTGCCCGAGCATACCTTCTCTCACTTACTACTACTTTACTTTTCCCCAGGTTCTACCTAAAGTAAGTTGTATTTTTTGTGGAACTTTTTTATACTAATAATGGAAATGGTTTCAAGCCACTGTCCTTAAAAAAGGGTCTGACTCTGCGTACATTCTTGGCTATAACATATTCCTCAATGAACACGGTTATCTGAGTCATTATCTTCGAAGAAGGCTCTGACTCTGCTCATAATCTTAATTGGAGCATAATTTACATTGAACTACTTTCACTGACGGCTATCTGAGTCACTATCCTTGAAGAAGGCTCTAACTCTGCTTAGATTCTTAATTGTAACACAATTTGTACTGAACTAACTACGCAAACGGCTATCTGAGTCACTGTCCTTGAAGAAGGCTTCGACCCTTGTCAGACTCTTAACTGTAGCACAATTTACACTGAACTACCTGCGTTGACTGCTATCTGAGTCACTGTCTTTCAATAAGGCTCTGATTCTACTTAGATTCTTAACTGTAACACAATTTGCACTGAACTACCTGCGTTGACGGCTATCTGAGTCACTGTCCTTGAAGAAGGCTCTAACTCTGCTCAAACTCTTAATTGTAGCACAATTTGCAGTGAACTAACTGCACAAATGGCTATCTGAGTTACTGTCATTGAAGAAGGCTCTGACTCTGCTCAGATTCTTAACTGTAGCACAATTCACGCTGAATTAACTGTGTAGACGACTATCCAGTCACTATCCCTGAAGAAGGCTCTAACCTTGTTCATTTTAAACTATAATCATCCGGCTAACTTTTCAGCTAGTAAGCTTGTAGTAGAGTAAGACCTGACCAGTTTCTGTTCTACCCAGAAAAGTAGAACAGACCCCACATAGGTCCAGACCCCAACTGGATTCACACGACTATTGTTACTCATACCAGAGCTAAGCCTCGACCAGGAATCTCACTTTGCTAGTGGAGGCACAAGAGTACCACGTAGGCTCAAATTCTGGTTGGATTCCACTGAAACATGCTTAGAACTCATGACAAAGTAGGACCCCGACCAACTTCTTTCTCTGCCACTAAGGGTAGAGAAGAGCCACGTAGGTCCAGATCCCAGTTTGATCTACATGGCTATTGTTACTCGTGTTAGAGTTGGGCCCCGACTAGCATTCTTACCCTACCAATAAAGACAGGGAAGACCCACGTAGGCCCAGATCCTGACTGGATCCACTTCTTCAGCTTAACCCTGGAAACACTACTAAGAGACAAACACAGCGGAACATCTATTGAAAATATCACTTTAAATTATTTACATTCCATGGTCTAGGTAACTCCTGACCAGTCATGGTAACTAAGTAATATATCTCCTTTTGGCTCACTTGCGCCACTTTGTAGGCCCCTTCGCAATTTGCTCCTAACTTACTTCTATTCGACTTTTCCATATTTTGAAATACTCGTCTCAGCAGTAAATCGCCTTCCTAAAACTATCGAGGAAAAACTTTCTTATTGAAATAGTTTTATAACTTCTTGTAGTAATGCTCCAGTCTGACTAATGTTGTGTCTAGCTTTTCTTCCAACAGATACAATTCTGCAAGCAGCTGTTAGCTATTTTTCTGAGATTGTATTATCTTGATTTTTACTGTGAGGAAGTTATTCTCTATCAGGATTACTGCTTCTATTCCATAAGCCATGGTAAATAGGAATATTCCCGTGAACGTCCTAATAGTGGTCATGTAAGCTCACTAGACTCCATGCAATACTGACGTCCACCTGTCCTTAGCTTCCCCTAACATTTTCTTCAAAATGTAGAGGTGCACCTTATTCGTAACTTCGACCTACCCATTTCCTTTGGGGTACTGGGGTGTAGAAAATATTTGTTTTATCCCATATTCACTACAAAACCCTCTCATTTTCTCCCCAGTGAACTACCTTCCGTTGTCGAAAACTATGGTGTGTGGCAAGCCAAATCTGCAATAATGTTTTCCCAGAGGAACTTCTGGACTTCCTACTGTCGAATTCTGGCAAAAGGAAGTACTTCTACTCACTTTATGAAGTAATTCGTCACTACCAGCAAGAAAGTAAGATTGCCTGGGGCTCTGGCAATGGGCCTACCAAGTCAATCCCCCACTAGACGAAAGGCCACGAGCTAATAAGATAATGAAGTTGCACTGTTGGTTGCCAGATTATTTTTTCATGCCTCTAGCAAAAATCACAACGCTTGACATACGATGATACATTTTTCTACAAGTAGGGCCAGAAATACCCCTAAGAGAACACCTTATGCGTAAACATTCTCCCCCCCCGAATGGTTTCCGTAATCACCTTCATGGATCTCTCTCAGAGCTTCCTTCACTTCCTTTGCCATAAGGCAATGCAGGAGTGGCCCCCCCATAGATTTTCTATACAAAGTCCCATCTAGAATTGTATACCTCTCTGAAAGCGCCCTTGATCCATGGGGTGTGCGGATCCACTTTTGAGTTTTGAAGGTTTTGGAGTCGTCACCTAGTTATTACGGTCTAGGAATCAAACTTTGACTCTAAAAGGCAAATAACACTAATCTACGAAAAAAATACGGGTCCGGGGATCATGTTACAAGGTTGGAAGGTGTTAGGCACCAACCCCGCCCGACAAATGTCGGTATCTAATTTTCCCAAATAAAACTACATTGCTAAAAGACCTAAATAATAATAAAAAAATTACCTTTACGAATACAACAGTTTTATTCGCTCAGATCTGATAGAACAGCTCTTTGTGCAGCACTCCTCGCTTCATTCTGTCACCGGATTCACTTCAAATCTTCAAGACGAAGTACCTCCTTCTTAAATCTGAATTTTTCTAATTTATTTATGAATTTTTGAGTATTTTTGAAGGGTTTTTAGGTATTTTTTGAGCTAAAGTTGGGGTATGGATGTTAGGTAAGGAGTTAGAGCTACAAAATTAGGATTTTGGGGGGTTGAGGAGGCTCCTTGACCTACTTTTTCTAGAGTTTTCTCTTGGATACGAAAATAGGTTGCAGAGACCCCTATTTATAGATTTTTAAGAGCTTTTTAGATAGAGTTAGAGTTAGATTATAGTTTTTTTAGGTAGTTTTAGAGTTTAATTAGAATTCTTTTAGATAGTTTTAGAGTTTAATTATGTTTCTTTTAGATAGTTTTAGATTTTAATTAGAATTATTTTAGATAGTTTTAGAGTTTAATTAGAATTCTTTTAAGATTTTGACTTAAGTCTCACTTGATTGACTAGAATTTAGGGTTTTAACTTAAGTCTTACTTGATTGACTTAATTTAAGGATTTTGACTTAAGTCTTACTTGATTGACTTGATTGACTAGAATTTAGGGTTTTAACTTAAATTTTACTTGATTGACTTTAATTTTAGTTAGAATTTCACTTTACATTAATTAATATTTTAATTATAAATTTTAAAATTTTTAATTATTAAAATTATAAAATTATCGTTTTACCCTCGGAGAGGACTTTTTGCGTTTTAAGTTGTTTTTCGATATTCCAGGATGTTTTGGAATCAAATTTTTATAAAGAATTCAATAGGAATATTGGTTTGTATCATTTATGAAATTTTTTGTGCGAAATGGTCATGAACTTTATAAGGGGCATTTTCGTAATTTTATCAAATTTTGTGAAAATTGGCAAAATGATTTATTTGATTTCAATTTATTATTTTATGTGTTTAAAAGGGTTTTTCTAAGCGTAATATAGGCTCTAGGGATGTTTTGAGATTTGGGGTAATTTGGTGATTTGGTTATTTTTTTTAGTATTTTTTTTTGTCTGCAAGATGATGATTTCTATGTTTTTGGAGTTATATTTTCCTAGCGTAGCGCGATTTTTATAGTTTTGTTAATTTGAGATACCTCATCTGAATTTCTAAAACATATCTAGCAACAAAATATAGCATTGAAATAATCATCCATTATTGGGAACCGTCGCAATCGGGTTGACGAGTTGATTAATCAGGCGAATGCAAAAATAGGGTGTCTACAGATTTCCCTCTTTGGCTGAGGGTTGAAGCAAACTAGATAGCAAATCTATTTGGTAGATAGTGCGATATCTGATTGCCAAAGCTAATGACAGTTCATTTTACAGTCTGATTTAGCAATTCATCGGGGCATTTAGATCCTTGAGGGTAAAACTCTCCTCGAACTAAAAGTTGTCAGGTCCTTGAGCACGAGGTCTTACTAGCAGTGTCAGATCCTTGAATTTTTAAAAATTCTCATTGACCAATGCAAAAGTTCACGTGTTTGCAATGGTGTGATGCTTACTGAGTAAAAATGTGCCAGGTCCTAGAGATCTTCTCTCACTGATAATAATGATTCAAAATTAAAATGTACTTATGCAACGAAAGTAATCATGGCAAAGTTGAACAATAAGGTAATCATGGCAAAGTAATTAGCGAACACTTGAACAAGTAAACATACTATTGAAGATCTTACAATGGTCAAGATGAGTTCTGATTTTTTCGACTTCAACATTGTCTTCGTCGGATGTAGCTCTTAGCTGAAAAACGAATGTTGTGGCTTGAATGGTTCTGTATTTCCTAGTTTCTGACAAGCTTCCTTCTTGATGGGACTTTTCCTTCTATTTGATGATACCCTAATTTTTGCTTAGATTGTCTTTCCAGATTTTCAACCTAGTAGGTTTTTCTTTTTCTTTTTCTAAAGATGCCATGATTTTTGCCTAGGTCGCCTTTTCAGGTTTTCAACCTAACAGGCTTTCTTTTTTATGGTTATACCCTAACTTTTGCCTAAGTTGCCTTTTCAAGTTTTTGACTTAGAAAGCTTCTTTTCTTTCTCGATGATCTTGAATATTCAACTCAACAGTTTCTTTGTTCCTTATACCTTAACCGAGTCAATTAGCATTCAGGAAGACTTAATAGGTGGGCTTAGGACATGGTTTAGAAAGAAAGGGTAAAAGACTCGACTTTCCAAAATGCCCCTAGTCTAATATTCTATTTTTTTATCATTCTTTTCTATAAATTCTTTTGACTCTTTTTTTTCCTAATGCCCCTAGTTTGGCATTCTCTTCTTTTGAACCTTTCAATAGGGGACTTTCTTTTTGGAGCATTTTTCTTAAGAGAATACATTTTTTACGTGACTGGGCCTGAAGTAACTTCTCAAGTTGCCTATGTACCCCAAATATTTCTTTTTCTTTTAGGGTCAGGTCAAGACGTAGTTCATGCTTAGACTTCCCTCCCGAGGTTGGTTGGTGTGGTTTAGAAAGAAACAGGCTATTTGATTTTTTTAGAGGCTGCGAGGGGCTAAAGAAAGTTATCTTTTTTTTTGGTAAGATAGGAAAATTGTTCAACCAAAAAAGGCCACCTTTGGTGAATGCTGCTTGACTGGGTCAAGATTCTAAGAACTCGATGTCTTGATTGCCCTGTCGAGTACGATCTTCTTTTGAGAATGAATATTCTTCAGTTTTCTTTTGTGAAATCGAGTATGATCGAATTTTCTGTATTCGACTATTCAACTTATCTAGAACTTGAGAAAATCTTTTATTTTTTTATGAATGAGAACTCTCCTCTCTTGAGTGAAAAACATGGTAGATCCATTTATAGGTATTAGCACCTTTGTCGATGGTTTTAACTACATGATTCTTAACCGACAATTTTTGATTTTGAAGTTCACCCTCGACTTTATGCCCTGATCTATTTTTGTATAATCTATCCTCATGAGTTCATGTAGGAACATTTTTGAATTTCTCAAGTAAGTTTATTATTCTCTCATGTTCTCCTGAGAATAACGTATCACCAATTTGCACTTCTTGAGTATACTCTTTAATTCCAATATTTATCAAATTTGATTAGTGAGCTTTAAGTCATTTCTCATGTTAGATTTTATATTCATATCATTATTGCACACATGATAATCAAAAGCTTTTTTATTTATTAGAATAAAAAAAAAGCATAGACTGACAAACTTGACTAAAGCCCAAAATTAAAGATAACTAACTCAAAGACTGATGCAACTGAAGTTAAAAAAAACTAAGAAGACTTAAGAAGATGACATCATTCTGAATGGAGTGACACCATTCTAGAGTTTATGCCACTTCAGTTATCTTTGATGGATGACTTGAACTTGTTTGCTTTTATTATCTTTTCATATTCTGATTCAAGTCTGTCATATGCAGGACAACTTGTTGCTTCAATAATCTCTCTATTCTTTAGTTCTGGTACTACCTTGGGATAGATATGCTTATCTTGGCATGGTGGGGGTACACTATTAGAACCGACTGAATTTGGTCAATCGACTCGAATTTGAATAGGGATATCAGGTTTAAAGTAGGGGGAGGTTGATTTTGAAAGGTAAGTAAAGATTAGTTTTAACATTAAGTGCGGTAGGAGCGGGTATGGTGACCTTTCCTTGTTTAATCAAGTCTTGAATAGCATGACAGAGAGTAATACACCTATCAAAAACATGACCAGACATCTGATGGAATTCACAGAATTGCCCATTATCTATGTTTGGAGGAAGAGGATTAGGCAAAGGCTTAGGTTGTAAATGTGTTAGCAATCCTCTTTTCATCAATTTTTGATAAACAACACTAAGGGACATTCCAAGTTGGTAAATTATTTCCTAGGCTTGGCTTGTTAGGACTGAGTAGCTTGAGGAGAAAGTGCAAAAGAGGTGTTGACCACTTGTAAGGAATTGACATTAGGTTTGAAATATTTGGATTTTGATTCAGACGAGTTACTAAAAAGTCCCGAAGACTAGGCATCATCAACTTGATTTCTAACCTCAAGGAAGGATTGAAAAGTGGGAAGGTACTGAGGCATCAAGTACTTGGCATAATTTGGAATTAGATTCCTGAGGATGATCTTGACTTGTTCTTTCTCTTGAGATCGGTTCCACAATTGAGTGGCTTTACCTCTCTATCGAGCAATGAACTCAGTGAGAGTTTCCTCATACTTCTGTTTAGTAGTTTCTAGGTCTTTTCTTGTGAGTTCAATATCAGTATTGAATGAATACTGACTAATAAACTCTACCATCAATTCATGCCATGTTCTTACCCGAGATGAATCCAATGACATGAGTGATGAATGTCTCCAAACACTCAATTATACACACATTTTCTGGACATTTATCTTGATTTTTCTACCTATTTCTCCATATTAAGGTAATAATCATGATAAGTCTCAAAACACCATGTTGCATGTTAATTAGGCTTAATTATATATAAATAAATTCATTTACTAGATAAATCTAATTACGTGTGTTTCTTGTGCAGAAAAATCAACATTTGGGAATCAAAATCTCAAGGCAAAAGTATTTAGGCCCACTTTGGAATGTCCTTAATCATTTGGAATGCCCTAATCCTTAATTCATATTCTTCTCTTTTATCTTTTTGTGAAAAGAAAAGTGGAGGCTACTTTTAGACTCTTCTATATATATTTTTCTCTATAAATAAAACCTCAATCTCTAGAGAAAGGGTCCCTCTTGTTCTCTTATCCAAGACTTCTTTAATCTAAGTCTCTTAGCCTATTCTCTTATTTTTTGTATTTTTATCTTCTAGTTATTTTCTTTTGGCTAAAAGTTTTATAAGAAGTAGAAGAAGAAGAAGAAGTTGTAAGTTTCTCCATGAAATGAAGAAAAGTTCCTTCATCTCTTATCTTCCCTCTCTTGCAATGACATTAGGCTAAGCTCCCCTCCATTGAAGAATGGAAAAGCCTAGAACAAGTTCTTATGTTGTTCTAATTTCATGCCTTTCTTTTAATTAAAATACTTATGAGTTCTCTTTAAAATTTCTTGCACCTTTTATTCTTAATATAGATACTTTATGCTTAGATTAGATCAAGATAAAGTATGCTTAAACTAGATAATTAATAGTAGAAAGTTTTCAAGGAATTCTACTTTGTTTATATCTCTCATGCGATTTCATTTGCTAAATTTTCTGATCTAAGGAGCTAACACCAAGCCCTTATAATTGAGTTATAAAAATGCTAGAGATTAGGAATTGCTCATCAACATGTTCTAGGTAGATCCACCTTCAATGGTGTTTTAATTTCATAAGTTTACTTGCTTTTAATTTCATTTAATTTAGTTCATTTTCTAGCAATTTTAGATTTTTTTATAAGTTCAAAAATACAAAGAAAAACAGTTTTAATTCCTTTTAGTTAATTTAAATTTTATCCTCTTAGCTTAACTCTACTCCTCCTTTCTCTTGGGTTCGATTCCTACTTTTCCCACAAGTAAGGTCAAAATAAGATTAATATTAACTATTGTGAGAAGAACAACGATAGTCTCATTAGAATTTTGGCGCCGCTGCCGGGGAAAGGTATAGGTAGTTGTGGTAAATTTTGATTTAAAATTCATTTCTTTCATTTTTTTTAATTTTTTTTTCTTTTGGTTTCTTTCTGAAAGTTCAAGTGTTCTTGTAATTTTAAGAGAGAAGAAAGAAAAAAAAACATTGAAAAAAAAAGTCATTCCTGTTTGATTTTTCACCCTAGACAGCATAACTTAAACTGATTGTAACTTTCTACTCCGATCTCCGATTAACTATTATAGTATATCGATTTGGGATAGAACAAAATTTTCTATAAAATTTGAGATAGTCAGCAAGATTTTTATAAGTCAAATTCTATTTTTTAGTATGTTTACTATCATTTCTACTAATATTTCTGTTTTGCTCCTTGTAGGTGAACATTTTTTTCTTCTTTTCTTTCAATTTCTTTTAATCTTTGGTTAGGTTTATTTTTTATTTTATTTTAGAAAATCTTGTATAGGATTTCATGTAATTCTTTTTAACTATCCAAGAAGGCTTGGATTGTAATAAACTAAGGAAGGACGACAGGTGGACAATACCGTCACGGCTACTTAGGTTCGCACACCAAAATTGGAGTTAGTGGCCTAAGTCGACTCAAACCGTCTTCACCCCATCTAGTACAGGAGGTAATCTCGAAACACCCACGTCTCTCCATGCTAGTGGGTTACTCCTTGCCTTTTTATGTTATTTTTCCAATTTGCACATACTTGGAATAGTTAATTAAGTAGTAAAGAGCACCCCTCTCCTATGGATGGCATGATAAGATAAGGATTGGAAGTCATTACCAATTCCTTGCTCTAATTATAATAATCAACTCACTAGTCATCCAATCAAATTAATTAAAATCAATTAGACTTGACTATAGGGCCCACGAGCTCAATAGGAGAAATTTCGCTTCAAGTTGTGCCAATTGCGCTTCTTGGTCATCTTTGTATCTAGTAAGATCTTGCCCTTTGAGGGGATAGACTCAGTCTATTTAAGAAAGGAAGGTGATTTAAGAATGCCCTTGCTTATGCATTGTGCGCCACCTCCGATTTGGAGATCCGAATGATTCAAAATTAACTTCATAGAAACGAGTTTGAAGGCTAGTTGTGTTATTTCTACCCAGTTAGGAGCTGTCTAACTTTAGGCAACCTATCTAGGTCCAGTCTTTTTTTTCATGATTGTTTGATAGACTGTGTGAATTGCATGCTTGGTAGACGTTCACAGAACAACGTGTTAGAACCATTTGATCCTGAGATCGAACGTACCATTAGTAGGATATGCAAGACACCATCAGTAGTTATGATGGACGATCGAGAGTGAACTCTCAATGAGCTCTTCATTCTAACTTCCGCATCTTCTCCTACATGCATTATTTTACCATTGTACAATGCACCTCAGTTTGAAATTAGGGCTGCCACTATCAATATACTCCCTAAGTTCCACGGTTTAGAGCGTAAACAACTTTACACCCACCTTAATCAATTCTTGACTATATCAAGCTTATTCTGTTTCCGTTATCCCTGTAAGACCACGTAGCTGCGTGGTTGAACTCCCTAACACCGAATTCCATATCCACCTGGGATGTTCTATCCAAAAAATTTATGGCCAAATTTTACTCCGTGGCCAAAACTAAAAAAATGAAGGACTCCATTACAAATTTTAGCGTCCATCCTGATGATGAATTTTCCTAAACTTGGGAAAGATTCAATGATTTATTGGTCAAGTGCCCACACCATGGCATTGACAAAGCACAGTTGGTGCAAAGTTTTTATAGAAGATTAATAATGAATTAACGTACTTTAGTCGAGTCAATGCATAAGGGTCAATTCATGAACCGGACTCCCAACCAAGCGTACGATTTCCTCGTAGAGTTAGCCGAGAGTACTCAAAATTGAAGCACTAACCAGGAAGAGTTTGATAAAGACGATCTAGTTAGGAAGACAGGCATGTATGAGATGAAGGCAGACCCTGATCTCAAAATGTCATGTCTAGTCTAGTGAGTGGGATGAACAATCTCACGAAGAAGTTAGATGCCTTTACTATCTCAGCATCCAAACCTCACTTAGACCCTCGTACAATTTCGCAAGTGACTGTCGAACCGAGTTCTTTGTGCATCATATGCGACGGCAATGACCATTTGGTCTAGTGTTGTCCTACCTTGCTTCAAATCAAAGTTGAACAAGCAAATGCAATTAATGGCTATAGCGTTTTTAAGAAACCAACTCCGAACTTTTTCAGTCAAACGTATCACCTAGATAATAGGTTTCATCCTAATTTCTCGTACAAACAGAACGAATCTATTCAATCTAGTTGTCCGTCAAGTTACAATAGGAGTTTTCCTAGGCAAACTGGTTCTTCCACAAACCAAGCTATTTTTTCTCAAGTCCCTTATCAACCCCAACAATCTACCGATTGCAGAGCGATTATACCAGATTCCATGTCCAATTACTAGCAGCATGCCCAACAACAGTGGTCCTTAGAATATATGATTGCCGAGTTGATGAGGCAGCAACAACAATTCTTCCAAACTCAACAACAAACCCATCAAAATCAAATTCTGATTAACTAGGTCACTGTGCAATCCATAGCTAAGATGGAAGTTCAGTTGGGGAAGTTAAATCTCTCCTTAGGGCAGGAAAGAAGATGGACAACAAGGTCCAACCTATTAACAAGGGAGAAAAAGTCTTAGAGAATGACAAAGTTCAAAAAGAAGTCATAGAGTCTCCGAAAGAGAAGGAGAAAGACTTAAAAAATCCTCCCATCATTTTGTCGATTCGAAAAACTCCATTTCCCCATCATCTTAGAGATTCTAAAAAAAGTAAGCAGTTTGAGGGTATTTTAGAAGTCTTCAAAAATGTGCATATCAATATCCCATTCTTAGATGCCATTAAGCAGATACTTTCTTATGCGAAATTCTTATAGGATTTGACTATAGCTAAAAGGAAAATACTGTTTCCTCGGGAAGCCATCATGGCAGCCCAAGCTTCGTTACTCATCGAACAAATGATTACACCAAAGTTTAAGGATCCTAGATGTCTGACAATTTCCATTCATATTAGAAATCAAGTGGTCGAAAAATGTCTCTTAAACTTAGAGGCCAGTGTGAATCTTTTACCATATTCGATTTATAAACAATTAGGTTTGGGGATTTTGACCACCCATATCACGTTGAGTTTAGCCGATAGGTCCATAAAAATTTCAAAGGATATAGTTGAGAACGTGATAATTAAAGTCAAAGATTTTTATTTCCCTGTTGACTTTGTTGTCTTAGACACAGAGCCAGTCATCAATTCGAACAGTCATGTTCCTATTATTTTAGGATGTCCATTCTTAGCCACGTCTGACGCAGTCATTCATTGTAGAAATGGGATTATGACTTTAACATTTAGGGATATGAAAGTGAAACTTAACGTCTTCCACAATTTTCAAGGAATTGATATAGATGATGGTATAGAGGAAGTGAACATGATAGATATGCTAGTCAATCAAACGTATCAAGAGTTAGGGTACTCTGATCCCCTAAAGAAATGTTTGGCTCACTTTGGCCTTAACTTGGACGTATAATAATCTATAAGAGAAGTCAATGCTTTTCTTGAATCCATTCCACTCTTAGATTATGTATAGTGGCACGCAAAAGCTGAAAGTTTTCCTTTGCACACATCCAATCTTTTTCCTTCCCACGTGAGCCTCCAAAATTAGAACTCAAGTCGCTTCCAGAGACCTTGAGATATGCATTTCTTGGCAATAATCAAACCTTGCCCGTGATCATTTCCTCTCACCTCAATGAAGTTCAAGAGGGAAAGTTGTTAGGAGTATTAAGAGAACATCAAGAAGCTATTGGTTGGAGCAAAACTGACATCAAGGGAATTAATCCATTTGTGGTGATGTACCATATTAGTGTAAACACCCCAATTTGAACGGACCCTCACTCGAAAGGGCTAAAAAATAGTGATTTTTCGATAAATTTGGTCAATGGGCCTCGAAGGCTCAAAACATTAAAATTTGACATTTTGACAAATCAAAGCCTCTAACACCTCTCAATGGGTTAGTAGGTCCACAAAAAAGCTCGCCATGCTCCGCTCCATTCGAAACACCGATCTTCCAACAAAATAAGCCAACGGGCCTTCAAAGGCCCAAAGAGTTAAAAAATGACAATTTCATTGAACAAAGGCCCCCATGACCATCCAATGGTCTAAGGGACCCACCAAAAGGGATCGGACCCATCCTATGATGATCTAACCTTCATTGCTCCACGCTTACATCCAAAAAAATCAATAAAATCATTCAACGGGCCCAAAAAGCCCGATTTGCCAACACATGGCATTTCTGATCAAATCAATGATCTCAAAAACCTCAAAAAAAAATAAAAATAAAAAATTAGATTTGGGACGCCTACCATACCTATCCCTTCACCGTACCATCTCCGAATCCAAAAAACCTAAGCCCACCTAAGGCCCATAAACCCTCAATTCTTAAAAATCTATCTTTCTCACCTCCCCCCTAACCTAAACTCAATCCCACATCACCTAAAATCTAAAACTAACCTACACCCTCAAAATCCATTCCAAAATAACCCTCAACCAATCCCTAAAACCCAAAATCATTTCTAAAAGTCAAGCCCAACACTACAAAGCCCACAAATCTTAACCATATCCAATTCATTATCCAACCCACAACCTTAACCCATAAACCACAACCCACATCAACCAATCACTCTTTTATCATCAAAAGATGACATATGTCATCACCCCATCTCACCTCCCTCATCCAACTACCTACCCCATTAATTTTCTTTAAATCTTATCTATCTCACTCAAATCAACACATCAACCCACATAACCACCCTTATTACTCCCTATTCCTCTCCCAAATCAAACACTATCAACCATACCTCCCCTAACCTACCCTCATAACTCCCTAACCCCTATTCTCAAATCAAACACATCAACCCACACCTTCCCCTAACCTATCATCATTATACATCCCCCTAATCTACCATCATCATTTTTCATAAACCCATCTCTACAACCTAAACTTACACACATTCTCTCAAACCAAACACTCAACCTCTCCCATCAATTAAATCCAAACCCTTAACATCCACACATCTTGCCACATGTCACCATCTCCTTCACCCTCCCAACCACCCTCTTACACCCTCCATTCTCTTAAATTAAACACCACTCAATCAACCAACTACCCTCTTAAACACTCATCATCTCACCTCACCAAACACTCCACCCAAATGGTTTGGGTAAGATCCAAACCATTTGGATCAAAACCTCACCTATTTTCACTCATTACAAAATTACCCTCAATCCCACTCTAAATTTCACACCCCCCACTTTTACAACCTATGCCATTCTCTACTCTCCCAACCTCTCACCCCATTATACCCCCAAAATACCCTCCCAACATCTATAAAAACCCCCCTCCTCTTTTCAAAAATGGTTCCCAACTCTCACAAAAAATCACTCTACTCTCTACTCTCTACTCTCAACTTTCTACTCATCTCTTCTCTACTCTCTCACACTAAACTAAAAAGAGTTGTACTCTCATGACTCATTAAGGACTCAACTCAAGAAGACATTGAAGAAGAAAAAGAAGAAAAGCAAGGGAAAAAAAAGGTGAAGCATCAAGGTGGGTTCAAAAAACACCCCCCTCCTCCCTCTTTCTCTACCCTCTACATCTCCCTCTTCTAATATCCCTTCTTCTCTTTTATTTTTATTTTAAATGAATGGACCTCAAGGCAAATGATCCATTATGATCATCTCTTTCAATGAGATGATCCTATGATCAAGCCGAAAATAAATCCTACTTAGGGTATAAATGCACGACACGTGGCACATTATTTTTTCACGTTTAAAAAAAAAATAAAAATGACCGAGTTGCGTAGAGGTTACCATCACCTGGCGGGGAGAAAAGGGTGCTTAACACCTTCCCTTTTTTCCAATCGAGCCGTTTACCCGACTTCCTAGGTTTGATCAACCCCTTATCCATCAAGATCACTAAAATGCCAAAAATGTGATTTTTTAAAAAATATACATCGGGTGACCATTCACACCTACTTACAACATGAATAGTGGCGACTCCAAATTTTAGTAGATGTGGTCATCGTAAAAACGAAATCCACGTATCTATAGCTGGCGACTCCACTGGGGAGCAAGGTTCTACCCTCGTGTCAACTCGGTTACTTCCAAAAAATAAAAAATAAAAAAATTATTTCTATTTGGTTTACTAACATAGCTTGTGTTTGTTGTTCATGTTCTTTTCTTTTATGTTTCTAGTGACATGTTGTAATATTTATTTTATTTTGCTTCGATGATATTTGTAAGGGGTCGATGAAAAAATAATGAATGAGAATGCACGTGTGCACTTGCGAGCATAGCCCCACTTCCAAGTTACCCCACACTCAATATACTTAGCCCCGATGCTTAGTAGTTCCACGGCTTGAGATCGTTATTTCAAGTGTCGGGAATGAACACATCAAACCCGATCACCAACCAACTACATATGTACTTTGGTATGCATCGAGGTTTGAAGATCGGGTAGTCGTGAAGCCACCTATTAAGTCGTATGCATGTACCCGACTAGACAATGCTAGGACACGAGTTTCCAACGTTACATCGACCCCCAAGCAAGGTTGTAATTGCATAAGTTGTTGTCGGGCCTCGAAGCCCAAGTTGTAAGCCACAATGGCAAGTTGTATAGACTTAGGGGTATGCCTTTTCTTTACTTATTCCCTTGGTAAGAAGGGAAAAATCAGTTTTTTTTTATTTTATCATGCATATCATCAAAAAATACAAAAAATGAAAAAATGTAATTTTTTTTTTGGCCCAAGCCAAAAACCAGAGGCAATGTGCCTCATTTTCGACTAATAAACTTTTAAAAAAAAATTAAAAAAAATAAAAAGAAAATTAAAAAAAAATTTAGCCAAAAATTCGTACTGGTCCGTATTTCAAGTACGGTTCGGCGTATTTTATGCCCAACCGTGTTTGAAACACGGATTAAAAAAAAATTTTATTTTTTTGCTCATTTTTTTCCCGGCATCAGTCTTAACAACTTTTGTTCTCGGGTTTATTTTTCTTTTAATTTTTACGGCTTAAAAATGCTTAAACAAATTATTTTTTTATTAAACTTAGGGCCTACTCCTCACCGCCTTTCTTTGTCTGATCAAAATAAAACTCGCATGCATCCTATTGATCAAAGTTGATCTCACCTCACGTGGTACACCATCAATCTCGCTTACAATCAAATCCATTATTTTTCATCGCCAAAATAAAAAATGGGTCCACGACCCAGATCCATTTCAACTAGGTTCACGACCCAGATTCAAATCCATTTCAACTGGGTTTACGACTCGGATCCGTTACAACTGGGTCCATGACCCAGATCCAATTCAACTGGATTCATGACCCAGATCCAATCCAACTAGGTCCACGACCCAAATAAATTTTCAATTGGGTTTACGACCTAGATCCAATCCAACTGGGTCCACGACCTAGACCAATTTTCAATTGGGTTTATAACCCAGATCCAATCCAACCGGGTCCATGACCCAGAACCATTTTCAACTGGGTTCACGACCTAAATCCAATCGAACTGGGACCACGACCCAAATCCATTTTCAACTGGGTTCAAGACCCAGATCCATTTTCAACTGGGTTCAAGACCCAAATCCAATCCAACTGGGTCCACGACCCAGACCCCATTTTCAACTGGGTTTACGACCCAGATCCAATCCAACTGGGTCCACGACCCAGATCCATTTCAACTGGGTTCATGACCCAAATCCAATCCAACTGGGACCACGACCCAGATTCATTTTCAACTAGGTTCAAGACCCAGATCCAATCCAACTGGGTCCACGACCCAGACCCATTTTTACCTGGGTTTACGACCCAGATCCAATCCAACTGGGTCCACGACCTTGATCCATTTTAACTGGGTTCCCGACCCAGATCCACTTAAATTGGGTTCACGACCCTGACCCATTCCAAACTAGGTCCTCGACCCAAATCCATATCCATACCAATTTCACGACCCAAATCCACTACAACTGGGTCCAAAACCCAGATTCGTATGAACTAGGATCACAACCCAGATCTGTTTCGATAGGGTCTAAGACCTAGATCCACTACAAACCGGATCCATATCCAACTTCGAACCAAGTCCACGATTTAACAAAGATAACAACCGATCAATCGACTCAAATGCATTTAACTTTCTAAAAAAAAAATAAAAATAAAAACTTTAAGCACCAATTGCAGTCCTTGATCAAAGTCGGTGCCTAGAAAGATCTTACCCTGTTGATACGAGGGGGATAGACTACGTCTATTTAGGGAATAAGGTGATTTAAAAGTGCCATTGTGTGCCGCCTCTTCCTTGGAGATCTGCCTGGCTGGCTGTGATTTCAGAGAACTGAATTGGAGGCTATCAAAAACATGGGTGTTCCAACTTGATTTATCTTAAAAATTATTTTTTCAAAATGTTTTCCCGACTCCGTGTCGATGCCAGCTCCGTGCTGATGAAATTACCTTTTCAAAACGTTTTTTCGACTCCGTGTCGATGCCAGCTCCGTGCTGATGAAACTATCTTTTTCAAAATGCTTTCTCGACTCCATGTCGATGCCAGCTCCATGCTGATGCCAACTCTGTGTTGATGCCGACTCCGTGTCGATGCCAACTCCGTACTGAGATAATTTCACTTTCAAAATATTTTTCCCGACTCTGTGTCAATCCTAGCTCCGTGCTGATGAAATTACCTTTTCAAAATATTTTCTCGACTCCGTGTCGATGCCAGCTCCGTGCTGATGTTAATTTCATTTTCAAAAATATTTTACCGACTCCGTGTCGATGCCAGCTCCGTGCTGATGTAATTCTTTTGTAAAATGTTCTACCAACTCCGTGTTGATGCCGGCTCCGCGTCGAGAAATTATTTTTTCGTCAAAACTCATAATAAACAACTTTACCTGATCTAATAAAACATCATGCATCTTCATTTTTTGTAAACAAGATAGTAACGCTTGGTCTTCTGTACCCACAAGTGGCCAAGCGAAAGAAATACAAGCAGCCAGAAGTACCTCCATATTTTCTAAGATCATCTACAGTTACCATGAGTTCTTCTGAACCAACACAACCCTCAGTAGCCGAAATGTCAGGCATCGATCCACAAATCACAGCATTATTGAAAATAATCGAAAGGCAAGAAAAGATAGTAAATGAGGTGTTAGCCAATGCCAGCATCATACAAGCTCAAACAATACAGCAACATGCATCTGGATCAAATCAGGATTTACTCGAGCAACCTCCACAGGGATCACAGACCATAATGCCTCCTACAGCGCCTGAATACCAGGGGCCCCCGCTCTATATTCCATAGAATCGACCACCCCCTGTGGTCATTCCTGATGACGAATGTGAATATAGAGCCACAGAGGCCAAGAGTGCAACAGACGAAAAATTGGCTCAGCAAATCGAGTCTCTTTAGGAAGAGAAGAGAATAATGAAGGGCCTCAATACGATGAGTGGAACTCGGTTCAAGGACCTCTGTTTTTACCCCAATGCTCAATTACCGGCCAAGTTCAAGTGTCCGGAGTTCGAAAAGTATAACGGAGTAGGGTGTCCGCTGTCGCATCTGAAGTTATATTGTGGTTCTATGTGCCAATATGGCGAGGATGACAGGTTGTTAGTGTAGTTGTTTCAGAGGAGTCTGACAGGGCCGGCACTCAAATGGTTTTCCAGATTGGATCACTCACTCATTAAGAACTGGCCGGACTTAGCTAAAATGTTCGGGCAAAATTACCGGTTCAATACTGATGTGGGGCTAGATTGAAACGACATGGCCAAAATGACAAGGAAGTAGAGGGAAACGGTGAAAGAGTATGCACAGAGATGGCGAGAGTCCGCCTCACAAGTAAGGCCTGCAATGACAGACCAAGAGATGAACACTACGTTTATCTCGACACTAGGGCATGCCTTCTATACTCATCTGGTGGGGCACACCACAGGCACATTCTCGAACCTGGTACAAGTGGTGGATCGGGTCTAGGACGGGATCCGAACCGGTCTGATATTCGATTTCACGAGCCTAGGGACAACTACAAGAATTCCTTCTCAGAGAAAGCCAGTGCCTACGGGAAAGAAGAGGGAAGAAACTTAGGTCAATAACATACAGCCAAATCGACCCCTCTTCATCCCTTCACCAGTACCGAGACCACAAGCACCGTCAACTTCATGGGCACTAGCACCACCAACATGGAACCCTCCACCTCAAAATCAATTCAGGGCAAATCCTCCACCAGTTGCACAGCAAGCACCATTATATTGGCATAACCAACAGGCACGACCCAACAGAGTAAACAGAGTATTTATCAGATTACCTATGACACTGTCGGAATTACTGCCAATCTTACTCAGGGGTGAGTATCTTGCAAAATGTCCGCCAAATCCTGAGGCTGCCAAAGGGCCAGGGTACAACCCCAATTTATTCTGTGAATTCCACATGGGTGCACCAGGGCACTCTACAGACCAATGCTGGCAGCTCAAGCATCAAGTACAGAACCTGATCTATAAAAAAACTCTCATCCTGGATGGGCCTGCTAACCTACCCCAACCACAGAACATCAATCAAAACCCCTTACCTACTCACAATGGAGAGGGGTGTGGGCACAGGGTGAATGTCATCGACGGAGAACTCAACTTTAATCCTTCTAACTTGATAGCACCCATTGGGATAAAAATCAGAGTCTGATTAACCGAGGAATCCAAGGCATCAACGGTTAACACAGTCAACCACTACACAACTAACGCATCCCAAAATTCACTGCCACCACTCAGATTGGCCGACCTCACCATCCATCCCACTCATCAAAATATGACTACCCGACCACCCTTAGTCATACCTTACGGATCACCCATCATCAAAATTCGACCCGATCTCCCCTTGTCATACCTTACGTACCACCATATTCTCAAGGATCAACTCGACCCCCCTTCACATACCATACACTTCGTCTCCACGTCCACCACTCGTCATTCCATATACTCCATTAGTCCCTCACACAACTCCTCCTACTACCACTACCTCTAAATCACCACCACCACCCCTTATCCTCAATGTGAAACCCGATCCATCTCTCATAACCATACGCTCACCTAAACCATTCCCCTATAGTTTCGAGCAGGCAGTCCCTTGGAGCTATGAGACCACTATTACCACAACAGCGGGGGTCGAAACAAAGAAGGAAACAATAGTGGCTGACATCGGCTATATGACAAGGGCAGGAAAATGCCAAAAATTGTCAAAAAATGGGGCGAATGTCAAGGAAGAAAAGGAAGAGACTGCGAAAGAGGTAATTGATGAAGAAAAAAGGCAAGCTAAGGGAAAGGGTAAGCTGTATAAGGAGGAGAAGATGGAAGAAAAGGTGAAGGTGACAGACAAGGAAGCTGCAGACTTTGTTAAGCTTGTTCTCAAGAGCGAGCATAATATAGTAGACAGACTAAACAAGTAGCCAGCTCAAATCAGTATTCTGGGATTGATACAAAAATCTAAAGAGCACCAAGAGGCACTACTGAGAGTTCTGGGGAGATCACATGTACCCGCAACCACCTCACCGACGTAGTTGGAACAAACGGTTGGCCAAATCATGGCCCCCAACCCTATCATTTTCACGGAGAATGAATTTACGCCCGAGGGAACAGGGTACATCGAACCACTGAACATCATGGTCATATGCAAGGGCATGATGGTCACCAGAGTATTGATTGATAATGGCTCAGCGCTTAGCGTCTGTCCGCTTGAAACCTTACGGAAACTCAACGCCGATTGGTCGTATGTGAAACCCAACAACAAGGTTGTTTGAGGTTTTGATAGCTCAAGAAGGGATTCACTGGAAGAGGTAGACCTACCAATCACAATAGGTCCTTGCACCTTAGAAGTGACATTTGAAGTCATGGAAATACCAACGACCTTCAACTTGTTACTGGGCAGACCTTGGATCCACATTGTCGAAGCTGTACCTTTTTCATTGCACCAAAGAGTCAAATTTATCATGGGGTAGATGATGATATCAGTATTTGCAGAGAACCTTATCCCGGCTGGGAGAGCTCCAGATGTGCCATTTATTGATATCGAAATGACGAAGGACAAGGCACTCTACCACTCTTACCAATTCGCTGCTGTCAATCACATCGAGAAAGGAAAGGGGAAGACAAAGGCAAAACTTTCAAGAACAAGTCTGATGATTGGTCGGATCATGAAAAGGGCAGGCTATCGACCCAAGCAAGGGTTAGGACCGGGAGGAAGAGGAAGAGCTACACCAGTCGAAGCAAAAAGGCCTAATCCTTATTTCGGTTTGGGGTTTGGGCCCACAAAAAGGGATATAACAGAAATGAACGAAAAGAAAAAAGAGCTTCGATTAGCGAGAAGGTAAAACCGTGAACCGAACATCTGGAATCTAGGCCGAGTCCCTCACATCAGTGTTAGCTTCCCAAGATCACATGCCAGACCCGACAGCTTATCAGAACCATCGTCAGCAAAAAAGCCAAAAAGGGTAAACCCCAAACCAGTGCACATTCAAGAAGACCCAATCATAGAGTCCCAATCATCCTTCGAAGAAGGCATTGATGTTCTATTCAATGGGGATTCCAATGAAAGTCAATCAGAGATTGCTCCAAAAATCACTAAAGTAGAGGTCACTACCAACCAAGAGAACAACTCACCATTTTCATCAGGCATTGACTGGGCATCAGTAGTCATCCAGCCGAGCTTGGGAGGGACTATGCCCCAATCTAACAACAATCAATCGGAGATCATAGTCATCTCTGAACCACCATCCAAATCATCCAACAAATCACTTGCTCATCTCATCCGCCCCCTCAGAGAAGGGGAAACATTGCACAACTGGGAGGAATTCCCATTGACACTTGAAGCTGTCGAGGCCTCTAAAAAAATGCCGTTAGGCGACATCAATTTGCCCGAGGATCATAACGAGCCCTCGTCCTCGTCCTCGGGTAAAGACTGTTTTGGGGGCTCCCTATTAACAAGTTTGCATGATTGTTCTTCTTATTTCAGGTATCCAGAAAATCACAAAAAAAAAATATTTCTCAGAAAGTAAAAAAATCAAAAATCAAAAAAATGAAAAAGCTTTCAAAATTACAAAAAAAAAATTTATTTTTCAAAAACCAAAAAAATAGTTTTCAAGGGATCTGTCTTCATCAAATGAGTACCCAGATAAAACAGAATTTGAAAGGGACGAGTATGATTTCGATCTTGAACTCGACTTCGACCTCATGGGGATAGAAGAAGAATCTTAGGACGAGATGGAATACCCACCCAAAGAAATCAAAGATTTGGTAGAACGTCACGAGAGAGGTGTTCAGCCGAACATCGAGGATACAGACTTAATCAACCTTGGTACCGAAGAGGACCCACGAATTGTCAAAATAGGAGTTTTATTAACGTCAGAACAAAAAGGAGAAATGGTCGAATTCCTACAGAACTATCAGGACGTCTTCGCATGGTCATACAGAGATATGCTTGGATTAGATACAGATCTCGTCGTTCACAAGTTGCCAATCGCTTTTGAAAGTAAACCAACCAAGCAGAAATTGAGAAGACTGAAGCCTGAATGGACTCTCAAGGTCAAAGTGGGATTTCTTACAGTTTCTACGTATCCAGAATGGCTAGCTAACATCGTCCTGGTACCAAAGAAAGACAGAAAAGTACGCATGTGTGTTGACTACCGAGACTTGAACAAGGCCAGTCTTAAGGATGATTTTTCGCTACCATATATCGACACTCTAGTCGATAATACAGCAGGGCACGGCATGTTCTAGTTCATGGATGGCTTCTCAAGCTATAATCAGATAAAAATGACAGAAGAAGACCAGGAGAAAACTGCATTCATCACTCCATGGGGTCCACTACAAAGTCATGCCATTCGGGCTGAAGAACGCAGGGGCAACTTACCAACGAGCAATGACCGCATTATTCCACGATATGATCCATAAGGAAATGGAGGTCTACGTAGATGACATGATTGCTAAATCCGACATTGAAGAAGACCATCTGGTGAATCTGAAGAAGTTGTTCGATAGACTCAGAAAGTACAGTTTGAGGCTAAATCTGGTAAAATGTGTGTTCGGGGCAACATCGAGCAAGCTACTGGGGTTCATCGTCAGCAGAAGGGGCATTGAAATAGATCCGGCTAAGACTAAATATATCCTCGAGATGAAAGCACCTGTCACAGAAAAAGACGTTCAGGGCTTTCTGGGGAGAATACAGTATATTAGTCGGTTCATAGCTCAGCTCACACCCATCTGTGAGCCAGTCTTCAAGTTACTGACGAAAGATACGCCGAAAAAGTGGAACAAAGACTGTCAGGAAGCATTCGACAAGATCAAGCAATATCTGCTCAATCCACCAGTTTTAGTCCCTCTTACTCCAGGGCGACCTCTGCTGATGTACATCTCGGTACAAGAAACATCTATGGGGTGTGTGCTAGGGCAACACGATAAATCAGGACAGAAATAACAGGCCATCTATTATCTCAGCAAGAAATTCACCGAGTATGAGGCAAAATATTCGACACTTGAGAAGACTTGCTGTGCATTAGTCTGGGCATCTCAACGACTGCGTCATTATTTGCTCAGCTACTCGACTATGCTTATTGCCAGGATGGACCCCCTGAAATACCTATTCGAAAAACCAGCACTAACAGGTCGCACAACAAAATGGCAGTTATTGTTATTTGAGTTTGACATCACCTATGTCACTCAAAAAGCCATCGCGGACCACCTCGTCGAGCACCCATTGCCTGACTACGAGCCGTTAAAGATGAATTTCCCGGATGAAGCTATATTATTTACCGAGATTGGAAACGATGATGATGACAAAGAACCAGGTTGGAAGATGTACTTCGACGGAGCAGCCAATCAGAAAGGAAACGAAATAGGGGTAGTTTTGGTTAAACCAGATGGGTCCCATATACCAATCGCTATCAGATTGAAATTCCACTGCTTTAACAACGAGGCTGAATACGAAGCATGCATAGCAGGGTTAAAAGTAGCACTAGATCTCGAGGTAGATGAGAAATGTTTTCGAAGATTCAAGCTTAGTAGTCTATCAGACGACTAGAGAGTGGAAGACCCGAGAACAGAGACTGGTCCCTTACCATGAGTATCTAGAAGAACTAAGCTCACGCTTTGACAGAATCTCATTTACATATATGCCAAGAGCTAAGAACCAGTTCGCCGATGCACTAGCTACACTTGCTTCCATGATTAGTATTTCAGAAGATCTGATCATCGACCCAATTGAGATTGGAATTCAAAATGAGCTGGCTTACTGTCTTCCCGTCGAAGTAGAAGAATCCAAAGAAAAGCCTTGGTACTCTAACATCAGGGCATATCTCGAGGATCGAACCTTTCCCTCAGATGCAACATCAAATGATCGCAGAACTATCCAGAAATTGGCAGGGCAATTCTTCATCAGCAATGGCATCCTGTACAAGAAATCACATCACGAAGTCTTACTCCGATGCGTAGCAGAAGCAGAAGCAAAACGACTAATAGGGACCGTACATGGTGGAGTCTGTGGACCCCATATGAATGGTCATATGCTAGCAAAGATGATTGTGCGGATGGGATATTACTGGACAACAATGGAAAGTGACTGATATCAGCATGTTCGTAAATGCCATCTGTGCCAGATCTACGCCAACAAGATCAATGCTCCACCTTTAGAGCTACATAATATGACCACTCCTTAGCCCTTCTCACTATAGGGAATGGACGTCATCGGGCCAATCTCACCTAAAGCTGCAAATGGGCATCGCTTCATCTTAGTGGCTATCGACTACTTCACCAAATGGGTAGAAGCTGCCTCGTATGCCAACGTCACAAAAAATAAAGTCCTGAAATTTGTCAAAAACAGCATTATCTACAGATATGGGCTTCCCAGTGGGCTAGTAACGGTTAATGCCAAGAACTTCAAGAACAGAGATATGATCAAGATGTGTGAAAATTTCCAGATTACTCACAATAACTCTGTACCGTACAGACCAAAGATGAATGGAGCAGTCGAGGCAGCCAACAAGAACATCAAGAAGATCATCGAGAAGATGGCGGTTACGTACAAAGACTGGCATGACATGTTGTCTTTTGCACTGCACGCCTATCGAACCTCGTTCAGAACTTCGACTGAGGCAACTCCATATTCGTTGATCTACGGAATGGAAGCAGTCTTACCCGTAGAGGTTGAGATTTCCTCCCTCCGAATCTTAAAAGAAGCAGAGTTAGATGAAGCTGAATGGATTCAAGCGTGGTTCAACCAGTTAAATCTAATCGAAGAAAAACGTCTAGCAGCCATTTGTCACGGACAAATCTATCAGCGACGAATAGCTCGTGCCTACAATAAGAAGGTCAAACCCAGACATTTCTCATCAGGAGACCTCGTACTGAAGAAGATCCTGCCAATCTAAGAAGATGCTAGAGGAAAATTCAGACCAAACTACGAGGGACCATTCATCGTGAAGAAAGTAATGACAAGAGGAGCTCTAATCCTTACGAAGATGGACGGACAAGTCTTCCCGCAACCGATCAATGCTGACACTGTCAAGAAATATTACACCTGAAATCTGACCCTGAGATGACAAAAGGCCATCTTTGCTATCCCAAACAAACTATCCAACCCTAGTTAGCCTTTTTGAGCCATCACGTTCATTTCTTAACCTAAGACTGGGGCAAGTCAATAACTACAAAACAATACAAAAGCAATATAAAAAAAAGGGAGGGATAAAAGAAAATCAAAGCAAAAGCATCAAAATACTCCTAGCCCGCATGAGGATAAACTGTGAACGGCTAAAAATACAAAAAATCAAAAAAAGTCAAAAACTTGGACACTTGATCTGAGCTCGACCCAAATCTCCAGCCTAAACAAGCTCGAGAGACGCTGGAGAGGAGACACAGATCACCTTTTCAAAATAAAAATAGACGAACCCCAAGTCTAACCCTCTAGACCTTAATCTTTTGTAACCTTCCACTACCATAAGCCTAAGCCAACGTTTCGTCCCAACAAAAGTCCTTTTTGATCAGGGAAAGTTCTAAGGCAACATAATGACAGTATTAGCACCAATGATCTTGCGACTTGGTCTGGACCTCCAAAGTCTTATTAGTCGTTGGAAGACTCGAGAGGGGAATAGGTCGGATATTCGAAAAAAGAGAGTACTCGAAGTGTAAAGTAGCCGATCTCGCGGCTCAACTTGAGTTGCCAAACCACGAATAGACGTCAGCAAACTCGAGAAGGGAATCTAGATCGATTACTCAAGAAAGAGTGCCACTACAAGAGTAGAGTTGCCGATCTCGCAGCTCAACTTGAGTCACCAACCCACAAAGACACAGAGACTCCGAGCAGAACTGTAAAATAAAAATCAAAAAAATATATAAGCATAATCTGAAAGGGCATAGTGAAAACCCGAAAGGGCGCTATGAGTAAAAAATCAGACTATGGCAAGATCAAAGCTACCGGCACGATGAAAACCCAAAAAGGACGTCGATGAGAAAAAATGTGGAAACCGGGTCTGGTGAAAACCGTAATTGGTACCAGGGGCAATAAGGGTGAACAAAAAAAAAATCAATAAAAAAAAAAAAAGCTCTTGGCCCTCAAGAGTATAAACTGTGAACGGCAAAATCTTTCCAAGAATCCCGAGACCCCAAACAGATAATAGTCTTCCAATACTAGGGCACTGGGAATGACTCAGAAGGAACCGAAAGAACAATTGACATTTATATCCTTTGTGGTTGGCAAAAACACCAAGATCGTCACAACCAAAGATTTTACAAACCCTGAATTTATTGTACTCATTTGATACAGACATTTCATAAAATTAAAAAAAAAAAAAAAAAAAAAACTACTATTTCGATCGATGATGAAAAATCTAGAACTTATTAAAACTTCAAGTTTTCAAATCATTAGATACACCTGAGGCCAAGAAGTACAAAACCTATTTTCTTTGCATTAATCTTTCAACATTTTGCATACATTCAGATAATGACAAGAAAATACAAAAAGTGGGAATACAACGTAGTCGATCAAGCATCATTGTAAGAAATTGAAAATGAGTCAAGGCGTTCCTCCAAAGCACTAATCCGAGTAGCCTAGCTCATCACCACCTCAACATCCAAAGTATCACGACTCACTAAGCGTAGCAGAAAACTACAATGGAGCCCTTCAAGTGATGATAGCAGAATTTCAAGTCCCTTCACATTCGGTTCCGACTTGAGAGAGTTTCTTTGTAAGGCATTGTGAACAACATGCCGAGGGGATTTGGATGGTGGTCGATGTTTCCTTGGATCATTTGTGTCCTAGCCCGATATTGAGATGTTGAAGAAGGTCATTAAGCTGTGTAATCCAAGAAATGCCAAATGGTCACTCTAAGGCCATATGGGTCGAACATGTAGAAGTGGATGACAAAACAGTTCACAGTATATATAGAACACTGGTTAACTCTGACCTTGGATCTGTAGCAAAGCGATGGGTTGCTACCTTAAATCGACAGTGCGAACGCCTTGCAAGTGTTATGGCTAGTGACATGCCAGCTAGAGATATTAGTGTGATAATGAATCAAGAAGTGCGAAAAAGTATTTCGATATTGCAAAAGAGTAGCACCGATGCAACAGGCTCTTTCGTAGTCTATGCTAATGTTGATATTGTTGCAATGAATCTGGTTCCAAATGAGGGCGACTCAGACTATGTAGCCCTCCTGCCTTCAGATCTTGTTTGATTCGACTCCAACAATAAAATTCTCTCTTAGATCGGTGGTAATTGTTAACAACCTTATCGCTTGCACAGTTGAAAGGATCAAAGGCATCATTACAAGGGACAATGCATGAACTGAGAGGGTTAACTTATGATAGAAATAAAGTAAGATAGAAAATAAAAAATAAATAAATAAATAAAAAAATAAAAAAACAAAAAAAATCAAAAGAATTTCAAAAATCCTTTCGAGTTGCATTCAACTCCGATTTGTTAAAACACGACAAAAAAAAAATATCCAAATTTCAAAACTCATCAAACTTTCATCAAATCCAAGATCTAACACGAGCTCCGTGCCATCGAGATCAAAGAATTAATAAGGCAAGACTCTGTCAGACCTCGTGCTTGAGTAGCTATTTTCTACAAAAGTCATCAATTTAGTCAAAAATTCGAAGTCGTGTTTTACAAAGTTCTCTGACCCGTGTAAATAGGGGTTTAGTCTATTCTTTGCAGTTCTTTCCACGCAATTCCTGCAAAGAAGGGTAGTTGTAGACACCCCAATTTGAACGGACCCTCACTTGAAAGGGCCCAAAAATAGTGATTTTCTGATAAATTTGGCCAATGGGCCTCGAACGCCCGAAGCATTAAAATTTGACATTTTGACAAATCAAAGCCTCTAACACCTCTCAATGGGTTAGTAGGTCCACCAAAAAGCTCGCCATGCTCCGCTCCATTCGAAACACTGATCTTCGAACAAAATAAGCCAACGGGCCTCAAAGGCCCAAAGAGTTAAAAAGTGACAATTTCATTGAACCAAGGCCCCCAAGACTACCCAATGGTCTAAGGGACCCACCAAATGGGATCGGACCCATCCTATGATGACCCAACCTTCACCGCTCCACGCTTACATCCAAAAAAATCTATAAAATCCTTCAACAGGCCCAAAAAGCTCGATTTGCCAACACGTGGCATTTCTGATCAAATCAATGATCTCAAAAACCTCAAAAAAAAAAAATTTTAAAAATGAGACTTGGGACGCCTACCATACCTATCCCTTCACCGTTCCATCTCCGAATCCGAAAAAACCTAAGCCCACCTAAGGCCCATAAACCCTCAATTGTTTAAAATCTATCTTTCTCACCTCCCCCCTAACCTTAACTCAATCCCACATCACCTAAAATCTAAAACCAACTTACTTCCAAAATAACCCTCAACCAATTCCTAAAACCCAAAATCATTTCTAAAACCCAAGCCCAACGCTACAAAGCCCACAAATCATTAACCATATCCAATTCATTATCCAACCCACAACCCTAACCCATAAACCACAACCCAAATCAACCAATCACTATTTTATCATCAAAAGATGACACATGTCATCACCCCATCTCACCTCCCTCATCCAACTACCTACCCCATTAATTTTCTTTAAACCTCATCTACCCACATATCAACCCATCACCTTTTCTCTCAAATCAACACATCAACCCACACCCTCCCCTAACCTACCCTCATTACTCCCTATAAACCTCCATTCTCCCAAATCAAACACCATCAACCTATACTCCCCTAACCTACCCTCATAACTCCCTAACCCCTATTCTCTCAAATCAAACACATCAACCCACACCTCCCCCTAACCTATCATCATTATACATCCCCTTAATCTACCATCATCATTTCCCATAAACCCATCTCTACACCTAAACCTACACGCATTCTCTCAAATCAAACACTCAACCTCTCCTATCAATTAAATTCAAACCCTTAACATCCACACACCTTGCCACATGTCACCATCTCCTTTACCCTCCCAACGACCCTCGTACACCCTCCATTCTCTTAAACTAAACACCACTCAATCAACCAACCACCCTTTTAAACACTCATCATCTCACCTCACCAAACACTCTACCCAAATGGTTTGGGTAAGATCCAAACCATTTGGATCAAAACCTCACCTATTTTTACTCATTACAAAATTACCCTCAATCCCACTATAAATTTCACACCCCCCACTTTTGAAACCTATGCCATTCTCTACTCTCCCAACCTCTTACCCCATTATACCCCCAAAATACCCTTTCAAAATCTATAAAAACCCCCCTCCTCTTCCCAAAAATGGTTCCCAACTCTCACAAAAAATCACTCTACTCTCTAGTCTTAACTCTCTACTCATTTATTCTCTACTCTCTCACACTAATCTAAAAAGAGTTGTACTCTCATGACTCATTAAGGACTCAACTCAAGAAGACATTAAAGAAGAAGAAGAAGAAGAAAAACAAAGGAAGAAAAATGTGAAGCATCAAGGTGGGTTCAAAGAACACCCCCCTCCTCCCTCCTTCTCTACCCTCTACATCTCCCTCTTCTAATATCCCCTTCTTCTCTTTTATTTTTATTTTAAATGAATGGACCTCAAGGCAAATGATCCATTAGGATCATCTCTTTCAATGAGATGATCCTATGAACGAGTCGAAAATAAATCCCTACTTAGGATATAAATGCACGACACGTGGCACATTATTTTTTCACCTTTTAAAAAAAATCAAAATGATCGAGTTGCGTAGAGATTACCATCACTTGACGGGGAGAAAAAGGGTGCCTAACACCTTCCATTTTCTCCAATCGCGTCGCTTATCCGATTTCCTAGGTTTGATCAACCCCTTATCAATCAAGAGTCACTAAAATGCCAAAAATGTCATTTTTTTAAAAATGTACATCGGGTGACCATTCACACCCACTTACAACATGAATGGTGGCGACTCCAAATTTTAGTAGACATGGTCGTAATGACAAAATCCACGTATCTACAATTAGTTTAGAGGATTTCGTTACGCCTTCCTTAGAACCTCAGAGACGGCTAAATCCTATCATAAAAGACGTGGTTCGAATGAAAGTGATAAAATTGCTAGATGCGGGTATTATCTATCCTATCTCTGATAGTCGTTGGATGAATCCTACACAAGTAGTTCCTAAGAAATCTGGTATCACTGTGGCAGTGAACCAAGACAACGAATTAATCCTCACTCGAGTCCAAAATGGATGGAGAGTGCGTATCGATTATAGGAAACTCAACTCGATGACTCCTAAGGATCATTTTCCCTTAGCTTTCATTGATCAAATATTAGAGTGTCTAGCAGGACATTATTACTATTATTTCTTAGATGGTTATTCGGATACAACCAGATACTTGTTGCTCCTATCGATCAAGAGAAAACAACTTTCACCTGCCCCTTTGGAACTTTTGCATATCGTCGCATGCCTTTTGAATTCTGCAATGCACCCGCTACTTTTCAACGGTGCATGATGAGTATATTTTCTAACATGCTAGAAAGATATCTTGAAGTGTTCATGGAAGATTTTTTAGTTTTCGGACCAAGTTTTGAGGAATGTCTCCATCACTTGACTTTGGTCCTTGTACATTGCAAAGAGGTCAATCTAGTCCTCAATTAGGAAAATGCCATTTCATGGTAACATCGGGGATTGTGCTAGGGCACATTGTTTCTACTAAGGGGATTGAGGTAGGTAAGGCAAAGCTAGGTCTAATCGAAAAATTACCACCTCCTAGAACAGTCAAAGAAATTAGGTCATTCCTAGGTCATGCGGGTTTCTATCGTAGATTCATTAAAGATTTCAAAAAATCTCAAAGCCTTTATGTGAGTTATTAGAAAAGAATATTCCTTTCGACTTTTCAGAGTCATGTCTCTCTGCGGTCAACAAGTTCAAGTTCGAGTTAAACTCGACACCTATTATTCAACCTCTAAACTGGAGCATTCTATTCGAAATTATGTGTGATGCTTCAGATTATGCAATAGGCGCTGTTTTGGATCAGTGAATCGAAAAATAACCTTATGTTATCCAATATGCTAGTAAAACCCTTAACGATGCTCAGCTTAACTACTCTATAACAGAGAAGAAAATGCTAGTAGAGGTCTATGCTGTTGAAAAATTCTGCCCCTACTTCATAGGATCTAAAGTCGTGATCTACACAGATCACATAGCATTGAAGTACCTTCTATCAAAGAAAGATGCTAAAGCAAGATTAATCCATTGGATTCTACTTCTACAAGAGTTTGATCTCGAGATTCGAGACAAAAAGAGGGTAGAAAATGTCGTAGTTGATCACTTGTCTAAGATACTTAACAAGCCATCCGAGGAGTCCTTACCCATCTCTAAATCCTTTCCCGATGAGTAACTTATGTAAATCTCTCAAGTCAACGCTCCATGATATGTGGACATTGTCATCTATCTACTTACAGGTCAATTCCCAGTCGAAATGACTAGTCAAGAGAAATTCCATTTTTTGTCGAAAACAAAATGGTATTTCTGGGATGAGCCATACTTATTTAAGTATTGTTTCGATCAAATCATTAGACGTTGTATTCCAACATGTGAGCAAGTCAATATCCTAGAGTTTTGCCATAATCATGCCTTTGGAGGGTACTTCAGCGGTAAGAAGACTGTTATGAAAATCTTACAATGCGGTTTTTTCTGACCTAGTATTTTTTATGATGCCCACGAGTTTAGCAAATTTTGTGATAGATGTCAGAGATTAGAAAAAATCTCCAAGAGAGTTGAAATACCTCAAAATCCTATCTTGGTCATCAAAATTTTGGACGTGTGGGGTATAGACTTCATGGGGCCTTTTCCTATTTCCCATGGTTACCTATACCTCCTAGTTACTATTGACTATGTGTCAAAATGGGTCGAAGCTGTGACATGTAGAACTAACTATCATAAGGTTGTGATAAAATTCATCAAGGAGATAATTTTTTCAAGATTCGATACTCCGCGAGCTATCATAAGTGATGGTGGCTCACATTTTTGTAACAAGATCTTTGTTGTATTGGTGAAGAAATACCTCATAACGCATAAGCTTGTCATACGTTACCACCCATAAACAAGTAGGCAAGTGGAGATTTCTAATAGGGAAATAAAGACTATCTTAGAAAAACTAGTCAATTCTTCAAGGAAAGGTTGGTCTTTGAGATTGAGTGATTCACTTTAGACCTATAGGACTGCATTCAAGACACCCATAGGGATGTCTCCCTACCGGTTAGTTTTTTGGCAAGGCCTGTCATCTCCCTGTAGAGCTCGAGCATCGTGCATATTGGGCGATCAAACGCCTCAACTTTGATTTTGATAAAGTTGGTGAGAAGCGAAAGTTACAACTAGACGAGTTAGAAGAGATTAGAAATGACTCGTATGATTGTTCCAAAAGGTACAAAGAACGTACCAAATTCTTTTACAATAGGCACATTCTTAGAAGAAATTTCATTCACAATCAAAGAGTTTTGTTGTATGATAATAGACTCCACCTTTTTCCACGAAAAATCAAGTCTCGATGGACTTGGTCCATATATTATCCAAATAGTCTACCCTATGGTGTTGTTGAAGTCCTTAATCCTAAGGATGGATCAACTTTCAAAGTGAATGGCCAACGTCTCAAACCTTTTCTCGAGTATGTTCCACAAGAGGAAGTTCTTCTCTTTGATGATCTTGTCTATCAAAGTTAACAAAGTTTTCGTCTAGCTTAAGACGTTAAACATAGCGTTTCTGGGAGGCAACCCATGCACTTCAAGGGACTTTGTGTTAAATATCAACAGGACTATAGGGTCTTTCTCAGGTGCTATCTAACCCACTTTATTTTATTTTGTCAATTTCAATTTTACATTTGCATGTATATGTTGAAATATTGAGGAAAATATACTCTTTAAGTTTGAGGGTGTATGGGTCGGATTTCTACTTATTATTTTATTCTTTCGAAAAAAAAATTTGGCAACTTTATTGTATTTTGCTCAAAATCTTAGCTTGTATCTATAAACACTTAGTTAAAAATATTTAATTAATTTTTCATTGGAAGCTATGATCTGGAGTCCCCATTTGTATTTCTCTTAGGCAAAAGTTAGAGCAAAGTTATCTTTTGGTTTATAGTCGCTTCTAATAAGGTTACCAAGAGTCTAGATTGTATTAAGAGAGCTTGTTACCTTCTTTCTACCTAAATTTTAAAGAAAAATAGGGTTTGATGAACATTGACTTCCTTGTTCAATTAGTTAACTGATTAAAAGAAAACATAACTGGGTTGTATACACCTTGTACAACAACCATTGAATTAGACTGGGTACTTTGAAAAAGACTACCTATTTTTCTTAGAAAAAGAGTGAAGAAGTAATAGAAAAAAAGAAAAAACCTCAAAAAAAAAAAAAATATCTAAAAGTTTATGTAAAGTTTCAGTAAAGTGAAAGCCATCAAGTGTAAAAATGTAAGTATACTGGAATATCACAGATAAAGCCCCTTAGAGGTATTAAAGTGAATATTAACACTTCTCACTACCCCAGATAGGATGCTAAGTTTAGAATTAAATCCTAAATTACTCCAGTTATTCTTGAGTAGTTAGAAGGTTGAAACTCATTCTAGGAAATCGAATCTCTTAAATTTCTGAGTTAGAACTACTATTGCTCAAAGTTCAATTTAAGTCTAAATTTTGTCAGAGAAAATAAGGGTTGGGACTCTATATAGCAAGCATTACTTCCAATTGATTGACAAAAACAAAAAAAAACTTGTGTTTTTCAATATAAGTTTTGATTTTGAATATTTTTACTTTAAAGTTATTTTCAATTTTATGAGTATATTTTCTGCAAACCCTCACGAGTTAAACTCATCCACTAGAGGTAACCTAGCGGTTCAAGGGCTTACTGCATTCGCTAGATACAGTCGGGGTGCTTGCGAAAGTGATAGTTTTATTTTCTAGGGACTAAAAAAAGATAAGTTTGGGGGTGTGATGAGTATCTCCAAACACTCAACTATACGCACATTTTCTGGACATTTATCTTGATTTTGTATCTATTTCTCCATATTAAGGTAATAATCATGATAAGCCTCAAAACACCATGTTACATGTTAATTAGACTTAATTATATATAAATAAATTTATTTACTAGATAAATCTAATTACGTGTGTTTCTTGTGTAGAAAATCAACATTTGGAATCAAATCTCAAGGCAAAAGAATTTGGACCCACTTTGTAATGCCCTAATCCTTTGGAATGTCCTAATCCTTAACTCATATTCTCTCTTTTATCTTTTTGTGCAAAGAAAAGTGGAGGTTACTTTTAGACTCTTCTACATACATTTTTCTCTATAAATAGAACCTCAATCTCTAGAGAAAGGGTCCATCTTGGTTCTCTTATCCAAGACTCCTTTAATCTAAGGCTCTTAGCCTATTCTCTTATTTTTTGTATTTTTATCTTCTAGTTATTTTCTTTTGCTAAAAATTTTGTAAGAAGTAGAAGAAGAAGAAGAAGTTGTAAGTTTTTCCGTGAAATGAAGAAAAATTCCTTCATCTCTTATCTTCCCTCTCTTGCAATGACATTAGGCTAAGCTCCCCTCCATTGGAGAGTGGAAAAGCCTAGAACAAGTTCTTGTGTTGTTTATAATTTCATGTCTTTCTTTTAATTAAAATGCTTATGAGTTCTCTTTAAAATTTCTTGCACCTTTTATTCTTAATATAGATACTTTATGCTTAGATTAGATCAAGATAAAGTATGCTTAAACTAGATAATTGGTAGTAGGAAGTTTTCAAAGAATTCTACTTTGTTTATGTCTCTCATGTTATTTCATTTGCTAAACTTTCTAATCTAAGGAGCTAACACCAAGTCCTTACGATTGAGTTATAAAAAGACTAGAGATTAGGAATTGCTCATCAACATGTTCTAGGTAGATCCACCTCGAATGGTGTTTTAATTTCATAAGTTTACTTGTTTTTAATTTCATTTACTTTAGTTATTTTCTAGCAATTTTACATTTTTTTATAAGTTTAAAAATACAAATAAAAATAGTTTTAAATTCCTTTTAGTTAATTTGAATTTTATCCTTTTAGCTTAACTCTACTCCTCCTTTCTCTTGGGTTTGATCCCTTACTTACCCCACAAGTAAGGTAAAATTAAGATTAATATTAACTCCGATGAGAAGAATAACGATAGTCTCATCAATGAGCCAGCGTAGGGCAGGACCTGTAAGGGTTCTTTGAAAAAGTTGAGCCATCCATTCTTCATTTAGACTTTGAGATTGCATTATGCCGACATATACTTTCAAGTGAGTCCTAGGACATCCAATCTAGTCAAACTTCTCCATGTCTGGCATTGTGAACTTCTCTGGCAAATGGACCGTTGGAACAAGGTCATTGCCCCTAATCCAAGAGCAAGATCGTCGGAGCCCTTGATATTCTTCAAAGCAGTTTCAACCTGAGTTATTCGATGAGTTAAGATAGGATCGACAGGTAATTCATTATCTTCTTGGTTTTCGAGGAGGTCAAACATATCCTGAGGTTCTTTATCTTTTTCCTTTTCAGTCTTCAGGACTTCAATTTTTGTCTGGACGAAAATGATAATTTTTGCTTGAAAAGATTCTAAAATCTGAAGGAGCATTGCTTCATCCATTGTACTTGTTTTTTTTTTTAGGCGAGGGCTAACTACTTGGACTTGACAATGATACTCTGGAAGGATGAATTTTTTCGTGGACCCAAAGTGGTACAGATGGTGGTTTAAAATTTATGAGCAATTATTACCTGATTGGAAGTAAACCAAGGTTAACCGTTGACTCTAAAGGTTTGACTCTTAACCACATGACTAAAGTTTCGATATAGATTAACCCAAGTCTGGTGGGAAATATCAAATCCAAATGCACTATAAGTGTATAGTGACCAAGAAAGTGAGAAAGGTTAGACGAGGGTCTACCCCTGATTGGGATTGAACCTTTGATAAGACAAATTAATTTGATCCTAAGATCGAATCTTTTTATATAAAGTGGTCTAGATCTTTTAAAGTGAAACCAATTAGTCTAACTAATTTGGTATTGATCAATTTAATCCATTTGTCAATTGGGCCAACTGGTTTAATTGGTTTCAAATTGATCGGTAAATTTCACTGATTAGGTCGGACCAATATAGTGGGTTTAGTTTGAACAATCTGGATCAATCCATCAATTTACCTATTGGTTGGATTAAATAGAGTAACCCGAGAACACCCATAGTCAGTTCAGGTCGTGACCTATATGAAGGCTTCTAGACTCAAGGTTTACTACGTGCAATGCAATTTATCTGGCCACGCTTGCCCAACTGCACCTATATACCTCTCGAGCGTATTCAATCAGACGGTACGCGGTGACTTAGTTTGATATACCATATAGGTGATAATCTAAGACTCCAACCCATTTCTTTGAAGTCAAAAGTAGCCAGTTTAATCCCCAATTGAGAGGTGTGCACAATGCTGAGCAAGGGCCCTCTTAAATACCTCTTGTCTAGAATAGATGTAGTCTATCCCCCTTGTACAGTAGGGTACAGCGGGGCATGATCTTGCTTAGGCACTGATTTTGACCAAGAAATGTAATTGGTGAACTGGATTACCTTTGATATATCATATAGATACGAGTCTAGGATTGTAGCTTTCATAAATGGTTTAGCATCCCACGAGAGGACCGACCACGTACTAGTACTACGTTGGCAATCGGGACATATGACTATACGGCTTACAATAAGTCAAGGCTCAGGTCGTTCCAGCCTGGGTGCATCAATATACCTTTTCAGAGTTACCTGATCAGATGGTACTGATGCCCCAGTTTGATATACCCTAAGGTACGTGATTGGAGTTGTGATTTTCATGAATGACATCGCATCTGCGAAGAGATCAGGCCACACACTAGTGCCACGTTGCTATATTGGGATATGGAAATGTGTAAAATAGTAAACGTTCTTATTGTGTATGTAATATAGGGTGGGATGTGCCCGGGGTATTTTTTCAAATAAATGGGTCTGTGGGCCATATCAAACCACAAAATATGAATATCCCATAGCATAAAAAATTAAGATAAAGGCATGCACATAAAAAATATATATCAAACAAGATCATGGCATGTCAGATAAGAAAATAATTAGTATAACATAAGGAATAATCAATCAGATCCAATATTGAAACAGATACAAAATTTTTAATTTTTTAATTTTTTTAATTTTTTATTTATTTAATTTTTATTTTTTTATTTTTTATTTTTTATATTTTATTTTTGTTTTTAATATGGTTCATCAAGGATCACTTTAGGTCATTCAACATATATCAAGATTTTAACAAATATTGAATTGATGATAGAATGATGGTTGTAGGGATAAGGAGCGATGAACCATTTTTTTTTTAATTATAAAAAAAAAACTAAAAAACACATCCCAAAAGAAAATCAAAGAGAAAGAACTTAGTGCCAAATGAGCTTGCTCTCACAAAATAAATCAGGAACATTAACTGTGCTAACACTTCGAATTTTCTATGAATTAAGAAACTATAATCCGAACTTGCATCAATGATATCTAAGGCTCCCGATAACAAAATTGAGTGAATTTAGGTTCTAAATTAATCTACTCGATAGGATCTACGTTTTATTAATAGGTGCCCAGACCTAATTCTGACTAGAATAGTTTGTAAAAATATTTTAACATTGCTGTCCCAACCTTCTTTCAGCAACAATTCTAGATTTACAGATTAATCCGAACTTGCATCGATGATATCCAAGGCTCCCGATAACGAAATTGAGTGAATTCTGGTTCTAAATTAATTTACTTGATGAGATCTATATTTTATTAATAGCTGCCCAGACTTAATTCTTACTAAAATGTTCTGTAAAAATGTTTTAACATTACTGTCTCAACCTTCATTCAGCAAAAATTTTAGATTTATAGATTAATCCAAAATTGTATCGATGATATCCAAGGTTCTCGATAATGAAATTGAGTAAATTCAGGTTCTAAATTAATCTACTCGATGAGATTTACATTTTATTAATTGGTGCTCAGACTTAATTCCCTCTAGAATGTTTTGTAAAAATGTTTTAACATTGCTATCCCAACCTTCATTCAACAACAATTCCAGGTTTACAAATTAATACAAACTTGCATTGATGATATCCAAGGCTCCCGATAACGAAATTGAGTGAATTCAGGTTTTAAATTAATCTACTCGATGAGATCTACGTTTTATTAATAGGTTCTCAGACTTAATTCTCACTAGAATATTGTGTAAAAATATTTTAACATCGTTATCCCAACCTTATTCAACAATTCCAGATTTACAGATTGGTATTATAGGTAAATCTTATGAGATGCTTCGATGCCATTTTTGAGATTATTAAAATTCAAATTAAAATTCTCGAAATCACCATTAATGAGAGTCGATAATGAGAGAGAGAGAAGAAGCGTCTCTCTTTGCTACCCCTTTCAACACACATATGGAAAATAAGATAGAAAGAGAGAAGAAAAAAAAAACGTTTTCAATATCGGAGCACAATGCTTAAGTGTTGTTTTTTTTTTAAAAAGAAAAACATTCTTCTCATCCCAACCATCATCATTCCATCATTTTCTTATTAATATTTGAAATCTTGAATTATTTAGGATCATCACAAGTGACCATTGATTGGATCATAGAGCAAACAAACAAACTAGAATACTCAAAATCAAACAAATGATCTACAATCAAGCCAAACTAACTAAACAAATAAACCAAAATAAAATACAATAAAAACTTGGCCGATTTGACAATGCTCCCATACTTGGGACTTTTCAAGTCTGATCCTCAATAGTCCCCAGCGGAGTCGCCACTGAAAGCACCCTCGATCCGTGGGGTGCGCGGATTCGCTTTTAACTTTTGAAGGTTTGGGAGTCTCCACCTAGTTATTACAGTCTAGAAATCGAACTTTGTCTCTAAAAGGTAAATAACACTAATCTACGAAAAAAATACAGGTCCGGAGATCATGTTACGGGGTTGAAAGGTTTTAGGCACCAACCCCGCCCGACAAATGTCGGTCTCTACTTTTTTCAAATAAAATTACATTGCTAAAAATACCTAAATAATAAAAAAAAATTTACCTTTATTAACGCAATGGTTTTGTTCCCTCAGATCTGATAGAACAGCTCTTCGTGCAGCATTTCTCGTTTCGTTCTGTCACCGGATTCACTTCAGATCTCCAAGACGAAGTACCTCCTTCTTAGATCTGAATTTTTCTAATTTTTTTATGGATTTTTAAGTGTTTTTAAGGGTTTCTAGGTGTTTTTTGAGCTAAAGTGGGGGTATGGATGTTAGGTAAGGAGTTTGGGCTTCGAATTAGGATTTTGGGGAGGTTGGGGAGGCTCATTGACCTACTTTTTCTAGGATTTTCTCTTGGATAAGAAAATAGGTTGTAGAGACCCTTATTTAAAGATTTTTTAAGAGCTTTTTAGATAGAGTTAGAGTTAGATTATGTTTCTTTTAGATAGTTTTATAGTTTAATTAGAATTCTTATAGATAGTTTTAAAGTTTAATTATGTTTCTTTTAAATAGTTTTAGAGTTTAATTATATTTCTTTTAGATAGTTTTAGAGTTTAATTAGAATTCTTTTAGGGTTTTGATTTAAGTCTCACTTGATTGATTAGAATTTAGGGTTTTGACTTAAGTCTTACTTGATTGACTTGATTTAGGATTTTGACTTAAGTCTTACTTGATTGACTTGAATTTAGGATTTTGACTTAAGTCTTACTTATTTGAATTTAATTTTAATTAGGATTTTACTTTATATTAATTAATATTTTAATTATTAATTTCGAAAATTTTAATTATTAAAATTATAAAATTTTCGTTTTACCTTCAGAGAGGATTTTTTGCGTTTTAAGTCATATTTCAATATTTCAGGATGTTTTGGAATCAATTTTTCGTAAAGAATTTAATGGGAATATTGGTTTGTGCCATTTATGAAATTTTTTGTGCGAAATGGTTATGAACTTTATGAGGGACATTTTCATAATTTTATCAAATTTTGTGAAAATTGGCAAAATGATTTATTTGATTTCAATTTGTTATTTTATGTGTTTGAAAGTGTTTTCTTAAGCATAATGTAGGCTTTAGGGATGTTTTGAGGTTAGGGGTATTTTGGTAATTTGATCATTTTTTTAGTGCTTCTTTTTGTCTACAAGATGATGATTTCTTTGTTTTTTGAGTTATATTTTCCTAGCATAGAGCGGTTTCTATAGTTTTATTAATTTGAGATACCTCATCTGAATTTCTGAAATATATCTAGCAATAAAATATAGCATTGAAATAATCATCCATCATTGGGAACCGTCACAATCGGGTTGACGAGTTAATTAATCAAGCGAATGCAAAAATGGGATGTCTACACTCTCCGCTCTATTCTTAACTTGCCTGGCTTCCTCCAGGTTGCTGGATAGCTCCTCACGCTGAAATTAGGCTAGGATCAGACCCATTTACCATTGATCTTTTTCAACCGCTACTAAACTGAGTAACCCAAACTCTTCTATTGACGGGTGTTCCTGATAGCTCAACTGTAACTTTCTCTTGTCCTGTTCAGCCAACATCGAGGTGATGTAGGCCAGTTCATCCACATGTATATTGTCTGCCCTTGGTATGTACTCAATCTTAATGTCTCCTACTCACTGCATAGCTGCCCTGATCTTCTCTAGGTAGAGTTGTATCAGTAGATTCTGGGCCTCAAACGTCTCATTGGCGTGGTTGACCACTAACTGAGAGTCGCTATAGACCGTGGCCTCTATTACTCCTAGTCCTACTAAGGATTCGACGCTGAGTAATTTGGCTTCATATTTTGCCTCGTTATTTGAGGCCTTGAACCCTAGGGTCACCATCTTTCTATCCTGGCTTTATCTGGAGTGATTAATACTACTAAGATTCTTGATCCCTTAAAATTAGATGACCCATCCACCCTAGTCTGTGCTGTAGTTCTTGTTCGTTCTCCACTTATTGTAACTCTTCTACCTACAGACCTATTTTCTCGTCCATTGGGAAGTCTGCCAAGAAGTCAGCTACCGCTTGGCCTTTCATCGAAACTCTTGACTTGTACTCGAGGCCGAATTCTACTAAATGAATGCCCATTTGGCTATCCGGCCTAATCCCTCTGCTTTCCCCAATACAATCTTCAGAGGAAATTTCGTGATGATTTGTACCCGATGTGCCTGGAAGTACGGTCACAGGCGTGTCGCCATATAGACTAGTGCTAACCCCACCTTCTCAAGCTTTGTGCAGTGCATCTCTATGCCTGTAAAGGTTACTCAAGAAGTAAATGGGTTGTTCCCCTGCTGTCCCGATTCTGACCAAAGCTGAGCTAAGTGCATGTTTGGAAGTGGCCAAATATACCCCTAACTCTTCTCTTACCTCTAGTTTGGAGAGTATAGGTGGCTTGCCTAGATAACTCTTCAACTCTGAGAATGCCTGTTCACTTTTCTATCTACTCGAACTGGGAGTTCTTTCGCAATAACTATTACAAAGATCTGCACTTATTAGAAGATCTGACTATAAAGCGATTCAAAGCAGCTATTCTCCCTGCAAGTTTCTAGACTTACTTATGAGTCTTTGGGGATGGCATCTCTATCAATTCCTTAATCTGGTCTGGGTTGGCCTCGATTCCCCTATATGTGACTAAAGAACCTAGGAATTTCCCTAAAGTTAGTGCAAAGATACACTTCTCTAGTTGAGTTTGATTCTTACTTTCTTTATCCTGGAAAAGGCTTCTTCTAAATATCCAACGTGGTCTTCCTTCTTTTTGTTTTCAACCAGCAAATCGTCTATAAAAACCTCTGCTGTCCTTCCTAGTAGATCTCTTAACAGCTCTATTACTAACCTTTGGTAGGTGGCCCCCACATTCTTCAATCCAAAAGGCATCACCTTATAGCAATAGAACCCCTACTCCATAATAAATCCCATTTTCTCCTGATCATTCACACTGAGGTGTATCTGGTTATACCTTGAGTAGCCATCCACAAAGGACAATCTCTCATGGCTAGAAGTCGCATCCACGAGCTGGTCTATCCTTGGTATTGGGAAGCTATCCTTGGGGTAAGCCTTGTTCAAATTTGTAAAATCTATGTAGACTTTGATTTTCCCATTCTATTGGGCACTGCCACAATGTTGGCTATCCACTTCAGAAACTAGACCTCTCTTATGAATCCAGCCCTGATTAGCCTATTCACCTCATTATTCACTGCCTTTCTGAATCATGGTGCTAGTCTCATTGGTTTCTGCTTAACCAGTTTGAAATTCGGCTCAACATTCAAGTGGTGACAAATCACCTTTGGGTTGATCCCCGACATCTCCTCGATAGACCAAGCAAAGACCTCTCTATTCCTCCTCAAGCACTTTGCTAACTCATTCAATTCTTCCAATTCCAGCTCGATACCTACTCTTATTTGCTTTTCTCTCTATATCCACGATTTATATACCTTCTAAGCATGGAGGTCCATCATGCTTGGTCTCCCCCCATTGTAATTGCTATTGCTGAACTCTATCTTCAGTCGATTTTCCCTACTCAACACGCATATTTGCGCTGCTACTTAGTCACCTCGGACATCCCACATCCCCTGTGATGTGGGAAACCTAAGAACTTGATAATAGGTGGACGGGACCGATCTCATCTCATGTGTCCACCACCTCCCCAAAATGGCATTGTACAGGGAACTTGCCTTGACGACTATGAATCGGGTTATCAAGGTTACAGGCCCTGCTTTGACCGGTAACACAAGCTCCCCCCAAGATTAACTAGATCTTCCATCAAAATCGACTAGTGGTGCGTTGTTGGAACGTACGTTCCTATTGAGGCCCATTTTCAAAAAGGCCGATGCGTACAAGATGTCCACCGAGTTACCACTATCTACCAGCACCCTTTTGAGCATGAAGGTGCCTACCTACAAGGTTATTACCAGTGCATCATAATGGGGTCTGGCCACTCCTTCCATATCTTTCTCCGTAAATGCCACCGTTTGTTTCCCAAAGGGTTCTAGTTCGGTAGGTCCACTTATTGTCGTAAAGATATGAGCCAAGTGCACAACTTTTCTTCTTTTCACTCTCTCAATAATTCTGGTCTGCCCAAGCTTGCTACTCTCCTCCCTAAGGATAACGTGTATCATGATTGCCCTCCCATCCTATACTCCTACTGGCTACTGTTCTGCCTTACAACATCTGTCCTGTAGCGGATCCTTCCTCTACCTTCTGGGCAAGTGTAGACATCCTATTTTTGCACTTGCCTGATTAATCAACTTGTCAACCTGATTGAAAAGATTCCCAATGATGAATATTTATTCCAATGCTTTATTTTGTTACCAGATATGTTTCAGAAATCTAGATGAGGTATCTCGAAATGACAAAATTGTAGAAACCACGCTACGCTAGGAAAATATAACCCTAGAAACATAGAAATCATCATCTTACAGACAAAAAGAAGCTTTACGATAAAAATCACTAAAAAATGACCAAATTACCAAAATACCCCTAACATCAAAAAAACCCTAGAGCCTACATGACGCTTAGGAAAATCCTTTCAAACACATAAAACAACAAATCGAAATCAAATAAATAATTTCACCAATTTTCACAGAATTTGACAAAATTATGAAAATGCCCCTCATAAAGTTCATGACCATTTCACACAAAAAGTTTCATAAATGACAAAAATCAACATTCCTATTGAATTCCTTACAAAAAATTAATTCCAAAACATTCTGGAACATTGAAAAACGACTTAAAACGCGAAAAGTCTCTTCGAGGGCAAAACGATAATTTTACAATTTTAATAATTAAAATTTTTGAAGTTAATAAATAAAACATTAACTAATATAAAGTGAAACATTAATAAAATTAATTTAAAATTTGAACCAAAAAATCGATCAATTAGGCTCTCAGGCAAAATTGTTTATGGTTGCCAAGATATTTATTCAAGGACCCCTCCATCTGGGGGCCCAAAGAATTAAAGATTTAATAAAGGGGGTTCTCCAAAAAATTAAATTCAATTAAGTAAAACTAAATTCAATCTTAAAGCCAATCAAGTAAGACTAAAAGTCAAGATTTTAAAGTCACTCAAGTAAGACTAAAGTCAAGATATTAAAAGTCAACCAAGTAAGACTAAAATCAAAATCTTAAAGTTCATCAAATGAGACTAAAAGTCAAAATCCTAATAGAGTTATAATTAAATAATAATTCTATTTAAAGTAACCCTAACTAAATAATAACTCTATTTAATAGAAGTCTAACTAAATAATAACTCTTTTTAAAAGAATTATAATTAAACAATAATTCTCTCTAAAAGAATTATAATTAAACCTTAACTCTATCTAAAAGGCACTTAAAAAATCTATAAATAGGAGTCTCCACACCCTATTTTCGTATCCAAGAATAAACCCTAAGAGAAGTAGGTCAAAAATTTTCCCTAGCTTCCCATCAACCCTAATTTTGAAGCCCCAACTCCTTACCTAACACCCATACTTTGATTTTAGCTCGAAAAACACCTAGAAGCCCTTCAAAAACACCCAGAAATCCATAAATAAATCCGAAGAATCCAGATCTAAGAAAGAGATACCTTGTCTTGGAGATCAGAAATCAGATCCAGAGACAAAACGAAGCGAGGAGTACTGTACAAAGAGTTACTCTGTCAGATCTGAGGAACGAGAACGTTGTCTTCGGAAAGGTATAAATTTCTTAATTTTTTTATTACTTAGGTCTTTTAGCAATGTAGTTTATTTGAGAATTAGTAGAGATCGGTGTTTGTCAGGCGGGGTTGGTGCTTAACACTTTCCAACCCCATAATTTGATCCCCTAACTCGTTATTTTGGAGTAGATTAGTTGTTTTTATCCGTTTAGAGTCCAAGTTCGGTTCCTAGACCGTAATAACTAGGTGGCAACTCCCAAACATCAAAAGTCAAAAGCGGATCCGCGCACCCCGTAGATCGAGGGCACTTTCAGCAAGTCTCTCAACTTGCCCTTTTCTGCCAGCTTTCACAGGAATCTCCTTAGAGCCTGGCACCTATTAGTGGTGTAGGCCCGCACTTTGTGATACTCGCAATATCTCTCATCTTGGTTGATCTGATCTCTAGGAAATGACGTAGGCCACTCGAAAAATGGCTCATGAGCAATAAGGGGCAATATTTTACTTGGTGGCATAGTGAAATACGTCCCAGACCTCCTCCTCTCTCTGTCCTATTCACGTGGACACTTCTTGTCCTGTTGCTGTGATTGGGGTTGTTTGCTAGGCTTTTGCACGGCATGTATAACCTTGCTTTTCCCCGTTGAACTTCAGAGATCATCTTTTAAGCAAATATACTTCTCTGCTCTCTCAAACAGCTCGTCCAAAGTTTTTGGCCTATTCTTTATAAGAGATCTGTACAATCTTGAATTAGAGGGTAGGGAATTTTTAAATGCCACTACAGCCTTTTCTTCGTCACAACGCTCTATTAACATCGCTTCCTCTCTAAACTTCCTGGAGAATTCTCTGAGGCTCTTACCTGATCTTAGCCTCATGTTAAGTAGTGCGTCTACGTCTCCTCCACTCTTTCGATTATTGATGTACTGTGTGACAAAGGCAGTACAAAGTTCTTCAAATAAGCTAATGGATCCACATGTTAGCTTGTGGAACCAGGTCAGATCGTTCCCCAGCAAACTTGAAGGGAACAGCCTACATATTAACCACTCGTTCTCTTTCCACAACGCGAACATCTATCGAAAATGAAACAAATGCTCCACCGGATCCCTCGTTCTAGAATAGGGGGTAAATTGTGGCGGTACGATCTTCTTAGGGATTTTTTCAGCTAAAAGCTCCACTTAAAAGAGAGATCTCTTTATTTTCTGTATGGCTTGTTCTACTGTTGTGCCACCGTCTACGCTCCTTATCATCTCCTTCTTTTTTCTAATCATTTCTCTAACATCTTCTCAAGTCAGGCCTATTACAAGGTTGGTCCAAGTGGCTGCCGTAGCAACCTATGTTTTGACCTCTCCTATATGGATTAACGACGACGTGCTTCCTTCTGTACTAGAGGCATTGCTATCTTTACTCGTCGTCTGAGGATCCTTTAACATGTTTTCTCGTTCCATCTGTTGGCGATCATTGAGACGTTGACTCAAGTTCTGGTTTTAATCTATCGAATCATTCATCCTCTTCTACATCTCTTCTTGCTGCTTTCTCATAGCTTCCAACATCGTCAGAAGTTGCACATTTACGTTCGGAGCCACCGACAGGTGCACATTGAGTTCATTCGTTCTTGTGAATCTCACTATTATTTCAACTAAAATCAATCTGCTATTGATATTCCCATGGACGGCTCCAGTTGTGTGCGGTCAAAGTCCGATCTATAGCTCTGACTCGTATTGATCTCGAAGTAGCTCCCAGTGTCCCCTTCCTCGCGACGATCTGATACTAACCAGAGATACTCTAACACTCAAGTTAGAGAGACAGAGGAACAGTAATTGATACTTACTAGTCCTCGGTCGTTTTAGCCCCCTTACAATAGTGCTTAATGTGCTTATTTAACCCCTTACCTCTCCCTAGGGTTTCCCCTTCTATAGGCTATAGTATATGCCACAATCATGGGATTTCTACTGATTCTGAGGGGTTGTTTACCTAATCGGGTATTCTAGAAATGATCGAGTTTATTTGTTATGATTGCATTTGGGATTTTCGGAATTGATGTACACGCAATAGTGTACGGTTTTCTTGAGGTCTAGACTGCCCTGCCTGGTAGGGCTGACTCCACTTATTACTGTGTTGCCATGCTAGCGAGACTAGGGAGGTCTCTACTCTGACCTACCCTGCTTGTTAGGTAGCGTCTCTTAAATTGATCTGTGTTATGTACTATTCGATCGACTTGGACACGTTGAGAGTTAAGATTGCTTGCGTAATTATTTTCTTTTACACACACCCATTTACTTTTCTTTTTCTCTTCTCTTTCTTCATATTTCACTAAAAAATAGCTATAGGATACATGGGGGGTTTCGAAACTCCAACCTTAGATTTAATCTACTTCAAGCTCATACCATCCTCCGATGAAAACGGAAGAAAAGACGACGACATGAAAACTTTCAAAACTATTTGGTCCAACTAAAATTCAGCCTTCTCGACGTCCGATCCACCTCGATTTTCTCTCTGATCATCTTGATTTTTGCATACGTACTTCAATTCTATCGCACAGACATTGGTAGGGACTTTCAATTTCTATTAGTAATCGTAGATTGTGAAAATTACATTTAGGATTTTAACAAAAATTGGTTATGTGTTTCAAAAATATAGAATTCTTTTAGTTATTTCAAATTCACACCAAGAAGATATTTGATGTGTTTAATTGTATTTCGTAACAAATTATACGTGGGTAGGACATTTCATTAAGTTATTTACATCAGTTGGGTTCTATGCACTTCTCGAACCCTGTTTTGATTCAAGTTTTGTAATTTTTCAATTTAATTGATAAAAATGAATTTAATAGTTTAAAAAATATTTAAATATTCGATGAACTCATATTGAGTTGATGAATATTGTATTCGAAATATTGAAAATTTTAAAAATTAAAAAAAAGAGAAAAAGGGTATGAAATGGTAAAATGTCAGAATCATACCCAAAGGCTGATGTCTGTATTTTACATTGTGATGCTATGTGTGGTTTGATGAACGAATAACCAGGGTTAATTTACTTTTTGTTATCACAAAGTGACGTGCATGTTTATTTACTTTCTGTTAGCACGAGGCGTTGATTTACTTTTTTGTACTGTTATTTATTTTAAACCGCGTAGCCAGAGTTGCATACTAGGAAACTGGATATCCATTCTCAACTCTATGATACTAATTTTTTATTTATTTTCAAAGAACATTTCTTATTTGTTTTCAAAGAAAAATGATATACATATACATATAACTATTTTGTAAACTATTAAAGAGCTTGTGAATACCTGAAGGGATAGTTTGTCATATCATCCAGAGTAATATACTATCTTAAGATGTATGGTAGGGACAACCAAACTCATATGTTTCATGGGACACGTATAAGAGTAGAGTCACAACTGCAATTTGAATTTATTCCTCTCTATCTTTCTGAGTGAACTTGCAATGTATAGGTGGTTGTATCTGAATGGGGTAATATATTTGGGAATCACATACACGCCTGATAGGCATAGATGAAATGATTAGTTAGTGATCACTAACAATCTATAGTAGTCGAACGTTCTAACACATTGAAAAGAGACATATTGCTTATGGTCACGTCAAACGGCTACCTTGAGTCGAATAAATGGTTCTACAAGTGTAGTAAACAACGACCAACCACAAAATCAAGAACTAATACTTTATTATGAAACATCATGTTCTGATTCTGAGTGATCTAGTCATAGAATCACAATCCTCTAATTCCATAACTCCACCATTGTACATTATGTATCTATTGTCTTATTTTAGAATATAACATGAAATACATCTTTAATATTTTCATTTGGTCAATTAGATTTATATTAAAAAAAAATGTTATAGTGAGTACTACTGATTGATGTAATGTGAGTTTTAAAAATGTTTAGTTACTCATCATTGGCTATATGTACCAGTAAACGTAGTTTATTCCTTAAAACTTTGCATATGTTAAAATGTTTTAGTATACTTATTCGTTTATGTTAGGAGAGATTATTGGAGAGAATTATTTACTTCCCTATTGGATAACCATTGTTACTCACCTTTTCCTTTTCTATTTTTTTTAGTTTAAGATCTACAACTTGGGGAGGTAGGTATAAAGCACGAGTAAGGATTATCTAGTAGGTTAGATAGATGACCAGAATCCGTTACCTAGTGAGTACTGGGTTTATATCTCTTAGTGGCGTCATTTAGTCCATATAATGTTACAGATTTTGATTTGATTGTTAAGACTTTTGTTAGAGTGACGAGTTTCTGTATAATCCTGTATATTAATTTCTTCTTCCGCACTCTGATCTGTCATACGCTATTAGATTTATATAGACTTCTGCTATTGTTATATCTTGTATGTATATATATAGGATATAATGTATATTATTTATCAAGTGAATGAGGTATTTAGTGCCTTAGAATGCTAACATAAACAGAAGAAATCATGCCAAAAGTTTGAAGCATAACCTAGTAACTCGAGATTTGACATGGGGCTTTGTGTTAGGATTTCGACGATGCCACACCATCTATCTATCTTCATGCCTTCCATTATCTTAAGAATCACTAAGTAGTAGAGAAATCTTGAATTGCCATTCCAAGGGAGATAAATTCAAGAGGGTAGGATAGGGTGCAATGGAAAAGTGGTCCAACCCAATTATTACCATCGGTAGAAGAATATCCGATTGGGAAGAAATAAGTATAAGAGCTACTAAATAATAAAATATATCAAGTGAATAATTGGGGAGTTTTTAGGGAATAGAGAGCCGTCTCCTAGTTTAGGTTTAGGAACCAAAATAAGTCCAAAATGGATTTGGATTGATCCATGGGTAAGAGAAATGGGCAAGAGGTTGAGTTATGGGTTTAGAACGGCGTTAGGTACCAAACCCGCCTGGTCTAAGTGATCAGTCTTTACTACGACCTTTTCAATGTTAAGGGTCCCTTTTGATAGTACTTTAATAAGTCTTGAGTTATTGAATTTTGTGCACAAATCCATTCATGCAATAATTAATTTATTTAAAGAGAAAATAATTTTATAAAATTATTGAAAATAAGGACAAATGATGATTTTATTGAATAATAACTTCAAAAGATCTAATTCAAACTACTTTTTACATGGATGTTTGACTTTGCTTTACTGGTCATCAAGATAACTAGAGCTATCAAGCTTGCTCTTCTTGTCTCTAATGACTGGTTCCTCAAATTCTTCTAGTCTTTTCAGGTATCCTAAGAAACTCTTCTTCCAAGTTTTCTCAATAAGGTGTACTAACTTTTCAGTCAATGGTCCGGGAGGGAAAAAGGCTTTGTGTTGGGCAAAGAAAACTCTATAGGTATTCTAATGCATATAGTTGACAACTTAAATTTATACCAAACTTGAGGAAGGCAAGTAAGGGTCAAACACTAGGAAAGGGGTACTTACCAAGCTAAAGAAATGAAGTTAATCTAAAGTCATATTAAAATGTATTTTTGTGTTTGTGTAACAGAAATGAAAGTAAAAGTTGCTAGAAAATAAACCAATAGTAATGAAAATTAATCTAAGAGCCAGATAAGAGTACCACTAGTGATTAGAGTTACCTACAACATAAAACATCAAACTTAAGTATAAAAGTGTAAGAATGATTTAGAGCTTTGATCCATTAGAGTTGGACAAGGCCTTGAAGAGAATCTAATAATCATAAAACAAGTATGAAATGATAAAGAACAAAACTACAACAATAAAAACTTGTTTCTAGGTTTCTTCCTCTCACTAATGGAGGGAGTCTTGCCCATAGTCATTGCAAGGAAACAAGACAAAGTAGTAAAATTAGCAATTGTATACATTTAGTAGCCAAGGTACACTATGTTCTTCTTAGAGAAATTATAAAAACTTGAAGAAATGAAAACTATCCTATAATGAAAAATTATAAGAGAAAATGCTAGGGGCATAAGGGAAGAGAAAAGAGAAAAAGGGAGGTTACATTTTAATTTGGAGAAAAAGATTTATTTATAAACATTCGATACTCTAGAAGGATCCAAAAATAGTCATCATCCTTCTTGCGTGTGTCAGCTAGTGGGAGGTAAATAGATGTAGTTTTAAGACTCTCCAATCGGGGTTCATTACTCCACAATGAGTTTAGACTAAGTTGCAGTCATGCTGAGACTTTTGGCTCTTTAATTTTGCATGATTGCTTGATTGGTCATCTAGATTGTAATGCACACTTGATTGGTTTATTTGGTGGTCCATCTTGATGGTCTAATATTTGATCTGCACAACGAATACACATGATCAAGACTTCCTGAAAAATACATTGATTTTATGCAATTAAGCCCATTCAACATGGTAGAACATGTAACAGGATAATTTGAGGGTTAACATGATTATTTACCTAATCTAATGAAATAGAATAGAAACCGAGATAAATGTCAAAGAAAAGTGCAGATAAATCAGTGTTTTGAGATACTAATCATATCCCCAAACTTATCTTTTTCTAGTCTCTTAGAAAATAAATTACCACTTTCACGAGCATCTCGACTGTATTTAACGAATGCAGTAAGCACTTAAACTGCAAGGTTACCCCTAGTGGACGAGTTTGACTCATGAGGATTTGTAGGGAATATACCCACAAAATTTAAAATAACTTTTTGAAGTAACAATGATCAAAATCAAAACTTATATTTAAAAATACAGGTTATTTATTATTTGATAGTCATTCGGAATTAACACTAGTATTCAATCCCAACTCTTATTTCTCTATGAACAGACTTAGACTTAATTGACCTTTAAGTAAAGGTAATCCTAATTTAAAACTTGAGAGATTGGTTTCATAGAGTGAATTCTAACCTTTAATCTAACTAGGAGCACGTGGATTGACTTGGGGTTTAATTCTAAACTTAGCATCCTATTTAGGGTAGTGAGAAGTGTGGATGTTCACTTTAATACCTCGAAGGGGTTTTATGTATGATATTCCAGTGTACTCACATTTTTACACTTGATGGCTTTCACCTTACTGAAACTTTTCTACTTTGATTCTTTTAAATCTTTTTTTTTTTATAGCTTTGGGGAATCTTTTTCTTTTCTTACTATTTTTCCTTTTTCTTTTTTTTTTCATTATTTTCTAAGAAAAATAGGCAACCCTTTTCAAGGAACCCAATCTAATTCAATGGTTGCTTGTTCAAGACATATTCAACCCAATTATGTTTCTCTTCTAATCAACAAATCAAATAAGCAAGGAAATTAAAGTTCATCAAACCAAGTTTTTCCTAATACTCTAGGTAGAAAAAAAGTATAAAACTCACTTAATTCAACCTAGATTCTTGGTAACCTTATTAGAAATATCTATAACCAAAATGTAACTTTGCTCTAATTTTTGCCTAAGAGAAACACGAATGAGGACTCCAAATCAAAGCTTCCACCAAAATACTGATTTAATATTTTTAACTAAGTGCTTAAAAATACAAGCTAAGATCTTGAGCCAAGTTAATACCAAAATATTTTTAAATTTTTTTTCAAAATTTTCAAAATTTTTATTTTTGGAATAAAAGAAGAAAAAAAATAGGTAGCAATCCAACCCATACACCCCCAAACTTAAACATGATATTGTCCTCAATATTTTAACATGCATATGCAAAGGCAAATTGAAAATGACAAAAGGAAATGAAGTAGGTTTTATGGCACCTGAAAAGAACCCTTGTTGATGTTAAAACAATATCTCCTATAATGAGATACATACTACTCACCATTGTCGCAACGTCGATTGTATCTGCCATATTAATCGTGATTATGTTGTATTGTGCCAGGAGCACAACAAAGATACTATGCTCATAGCCTAGGTAAATGGTTTATAAGCTTTGTTGGATAAACACATACCAATAGTTTCAACTTACATTGTGTAAACTAACACAAGGCAAAATAATTATAAAAAAGAAAAGAATTTCTATAAATAATGCCAAAAAACAAGGGTAGTATAGAATTCAAATAAACAAAAACACATAAAAACATCTAATAACAAAGTAAATCCTAATAACAATTTTAATACAACACTGAATAAAATGCCTAAGGAGATGCCTAATCCCTATGAGCTCTGCTTCTAGCAATAATCGTTTCAAACTCTCGCATCTTCTCACGCTATTCAACAACATCGAGTCATCATTCTAGGGCCTTTTTCCCTCTATGAAGCTTACCGAGGAATAGTTCTATGAAGTGAAACATACACGCAGCGGAATCTATACTGGATAATCAAAAATCAGAGCAACAGAAACTAAACAATCACCAATCAAGTACATCAACCCCAAAATCCATAAACAATCACCCTATACTAATCTCCCCAAAATGCAACTTCTCAAAAATACACAAATCCCACCATATGAATTATAATACATCCGCAAAACTACTAGACTAATCCTCAAGCTGATAGAGGCTACAGATCCACGACAATTCCCTTTACAAGAATCTCCTATAATGATTTCTCATAAGTAGGCTCTCCAAAAGCTATAACATCTGAAAGGGGAAGGATAGGGTGAATAACAGGGGAATGTTACCTAGCAGGATGAATGTCGTTCTAACAATGAGTCGTACATGCATGAGAAAACATTTAAACAGTTAAATAATGCAAGTTTTCATAAGACAACATACGATAAATATCTAAGCATACTCAATAAACAGTTATAAATAACTTCAATCTGTCATTTCTATCATTTAAAGTAACATATACATCTTTCAATAAGAAAACATATATCAACATCACAAAATGAAAAAAATACGTAATAAGAACACGGCGATGTAGTCGATAAAAAAGTAGATTAACACCCCGATACAACAGCCTTGGCATGGCAACTCGATATTCCAAACTTCAAATTCGATGTCAAAACCCATCGTTAAAATCTGATTTAGTGGTCGATCGGCATACCACACTTTTGGGATTGTTTATCCGATTCAGACTGGCCGTTGGCCAAAAATCTAATATTGAGTTCACCTTACTGTGAGGCCTACCGTTTGACAATTATAGACTAACAGTGATCACTAACTAGCCTAAGAGACCCTCGCATTGAAGCCTATTAAGAGGCAATGCATGTGAATCCGCCTACCTCTACATTATACATAAACCGCTTTACACAAAATGTTCCCCAAGAAAAAAATAGGAGAAATTCCCTCATCTTAGAAGCTATAATATGCTCTAAGGCATCCCATATTATCAAAGATCATATGACATCTAGTGCTATCCTTGATTGACCCGTCGTTTCCAAAAATACAGCAATGCATCACTCTTGTTAGGTTTTCTACAACTCTTTTCTGGTAAATAAAAATAATTTTCATTTCATAATACATACTAGTTTCTTTTATATAAAAAATACAAACAAGGTTTGGTAGTGTCCTCCAATGACATTCATCTATCAATCATATCTCACGTGATCGTAGGAACATGAGATATACATCCATCTATCTATCAATCTATTTATCATGTCTTACATGGCATGGTCATCATGTAGAACTAGAGGTACTATCCCATCGATCAGTCGAGAACATACGTTTTCTCTATCCATCCATCAATCAATCGATCAACTTATCGTCTAACTCTTTACATATCTATCAAAGTATTTATTTTTGTTTCTAAAGTCATTCAAAATCCACAAATTATCTACCAATTCCATTTGGTGATTTTGTTAGTAGAAAGGCTCGAAAAACGTGATAAAATCATAAGATGTAAAAATTAGAAAGATTGTCAAAATTTGACTTAGTGTTGGAAAAAGTGATTTTCAAAGTTGTCGAATTAAAAAATGGGTTTTTATACGTGAACGCCCTCAATAACATGAGAAATATTATATATATTATTATTACTTAATTCAAAGGAACGCTTACGATATCACGTTTTGAAAACTGGGCAAAAATGTCATATTTTACGTTTTGTTCTTGAAACAAAAAATCAAAATTTGAATTTTACGTTTTACTTAAATGTTTTTAATGAAATGAAGGTGCCTTTACTATAGGTACACCCTTACAACAACATAAAAAAACTTGGAAAAATTTTTCAAAAAAAATTTACAAGCATGGTGGGACCGACCCAATTCACGGTGGGACTATCCTTGGGGCATAGTGGGACTATCAGCAGGCCAAAATGCATGATTTTTTTTGTGGGTTTGCTATTTTTTCCATGTAAGTTTAAATGGCCTAGTTCGTCAAAATTTCAATGAGTATTTCATGAACACATCGAACTATAACAAACTAAAACTTCGATGAAACAAAATCTTATTGAAATCAAACTAAAAATTATGCTTAAATCAAATCGAAACTATGTGAACTACGTTGATTAATCGATAAATGTTTAGATGAGAATAATATCAATGATCAAAATTATATTATATGGAAAATATCATTCAATTTGAGGGTAAAAGGGAAGGCATCCTAACTGTATAGTTATCTATGGTTGCTTGGAAGCAAGAGACAACACGAAAGTCAAGGTTGGGTGGTCTTTGATGCAAAATGGTCGGTGGCCACGGATATCTTGATGACGATGCTCTTTCTTCTTTCTACGATGGAAAACAACCTTTCTCAAGGTAGATGAAACCCCATGTGAGTATGTTGAAATCCTTTTGCTATTTCATGATGGAGAATGGGGAAGAAAGACGAAAAACTATGACTAAAGACTGTGGAAATGTAAAGCTTGCCAGCATCGATGTTTTCCTTTTCTTCGTCGAAGCTTAATGGGGACTTGATCGAGAAGGATCTTGAAGAGAAGGGGGATCCAAACCTTTAGAAGTTTGGCTGGCTGGGGTTGGGTTTTTGGAAAGAAAAGAAAATGAAACAAAAGAAACATTAGGTTTCTTTTATAATGACTTGATGGCAAAGTTGCTAATTTCACATTGTTTCTATTTTCGACGATAACTTGACTTCTTAGACTCGAAAATCGACGAATGAATACTTTTTTTTTCTATAATTTTTTGTTGCAAACCTAATGGTATATTTAGATTTTACTAATTATTTCTCTAACAAAATTCACTATATTTAGGTCCCATTTGACACGAAATTCGAAGATTTTATAATTTTTTCTCTTGAAGTCGACTTCAAGTGTGTTTTCAAGCTAAAGTATGTTTTTCGACCATTTTGAATCTAATGGTAAAGTCAAATTTTGTTAAAAATGAACTGAACAAAATCTGAGTATTTTACATTAAGTTCCTTTATTAGAATTTTCTCCAAATTTCACTATTTTATTTTCTAGAGATACTAATTAGAATTCGGAGTATTACAGACCTAGCCTCGTTTACTCCAGTCTCATCGAACTTTAAGATTAGATGCACGAAGATGTGAGTACTCCCGTGCTCCTCAAAGTGCTCAAGTATCAGTTAACACAAACCCGGGGTACACTCCGTGATAGACGAAGCACCTTTGAATTTTGACAACAAGATCATTACCATTGGGTACTAGAACTACCATTGTCATACCCATCCACCTCTTGAAAATCTGACAAATCAAGTGTGGGAAAATCAACGAGCGACTTTTCTTAGGTTTGACATAGGCCTTGACTAGGGCCTTTAACATGATACGAGACATGCAAAAGGTAGGATCCTTAATCTAGATCGCTTGCATAATGTAAAAGATGTTTTGCAGAAAGCAAAGAGTTGTTCTGCATCCTTAAGTCATTCAATGCCACCCATTGCTAGTAAAGGTAATGATTAGCTAAAAAAACTCCTGGATAATGACCCACTACTCTTCTTACTAACATGTTGTGTATCGAGACCCAATCGACTGATGAGAAACTCAAATGGTTGATAGGCATTGAAAATACCATACTCGATTGCCACAATGCCTAAGATGTCAATGATATCCTCAAAACCAATGACAAACGTAATGTCATAGAAGTTGATAGTGAGCAAAGGAATGGCGAGATTGTCTTAAACAACAGATGCATAAAATTCCCTTACTAACTCTTTGTAGTAGGTTTTGGATCCAGTGTAGAGCAAATTGTTCCACCCTAGTTCGATGATGGTTTCAAGAAACCACATGCCATTAACATAGTGAAAGTATTGACCGAAAACAAACTTTTTAAAAATTATTCATTTGGAAAAAGCCATGGATACAACTATACTTATTATTCAAGAATGATGAATCTGTTAAAATTTAACCATAATTGATGACCAGATGATTGCGGCATAATGGATATTAACTATGATGCAATGCTAATGATGAAGATGGCGACGTCGTGATAACTGGTTGATCAAAAGTTTATGGTGAATAATTTGCTCGCCTTAGATTTGTATGAAAATTTTTGAAGGGGGAGGGGGAGATCTGAAAATAAGCTCTTTCATGGTTATGGGTGTAGACACCCAAATTTGATCGGGCCCTCAATGCAAAATGCCCTAAAATCCATGAAAATCGGAATAGGCCCTAAAACCCAAACCTTCAAAAATCCTTCTTTCAATAAATGGTCGAAGCCTTACCATGTGGCCCATGGACCTAAACCTACCTCAACCCATCATTTATTACTATCTAATCTACTACCCAACTATCCTACCCAAGCCCAACCTACCACCAAAGCCCAATTCAATTCAACCCACTACCCACGTGTCCCATGGACCAAAGACCCCTTACCACCTAAACTCACTAATTCTCAATCCAACCACAACCTAATTCAACTCAACCCAAACCCATTCAACTTACCCCCTAAACCTACTAATTCTCAACCCAACCCAACATCACAACCAATCAACATGATCATCAAAGTGGGACACATGTCACTACCTCAACTCACCTACCTCATCCCACTACCCATCCCATCACCTTTTTACTAAACATCATCTACCTACACCTCCAAGTCATACCTCCCCCTACCCTACCCTCATCTTTCCCTACAAACCCCTATTCTCTCAAATCAAACATGTATAACCTACATCTCCCATTAATCTACCATCATCATTCTCTATAAACCTCCATTCTCCCAAATCAAATACTTACAACCTACATGCCCCTAATCTACCCTCATCATTCCCTATAAATCCCCATTATCTCAAATCAAATACCTCTAATCTATACCCTCCTAACCTACCCTCATCAAACCCATACCCCTCCTATCGAATCAAACACTCCTTCTCTCCCATCAACTTATCTAAACATTTAATCTCCACACATCTTGACACATGTCACTATCTCCCTCACCTTCTCAAAATCTAATTAATTACCCTCTTACATAACCCATTCTTTTAATTAAAACTCCATCCCCTCAACTCACTAAATACTCAACCACCATCTTACACCCTCATTCTCTCAACCATATATCATTAATTTTATTTCACCTAACACTCAACCCAAATGGGTTGAAAGATCCAACCCATTTGGGTTATAAATAAACCATCTAACCCCCTTGCACAAATGCCCCTCCATCCCTTTTTATTTACATATATTCCTCTCTCAAAACCCATTTGGGTTATAAATAAACCATCTAACCCCCTTGCACAAATGCCCCTCCATCCCTTTTTATTTACATATATTCCTCTCTCAAACCCCTAACCATTTTACTCATTCTCATCAATTCATTTAATTTAACCCTAAAAATGCTCTTCAAATCCTATAAAACCCCTCTCATTCTCAACTCACAAGAAGAAAAAGCTAATGAAAAATTAAGAAAAAATACTGTCAACTCTCTTTTACTCTATTCTCACATTACCTTCTAAAAAGAGATATTTTCATATTTCACTAAGGACTTAAGAAGAAGAAGAATAAAAGAAGGAAAGAAGTTAAGGCCTCAAGGTAGAGTCAAAGGATATACCCACCCATCTCTCTCTACCCTCTCCATATCGTTCTTCTACTATCCCTTTCCTCTCTTTAACTTTTATTTTAGATGGCCCCTAAGATTTAATGCTTCCCCTCCCTTATCTCCGGCCCTCTCATTCTCAACTCACAAGAAGAAAAAAGCTAATGAAAAATTAAGAAAAAAATACTGTCAACTCTCTTTTACTCTATTCTCACATTACCTTCTAAAAAGAGATATTTTCATATTTCACTAAGGACTCAAGAAGGACTTAAGAAGAAGAAGAATAAAAGAAGGAAAGAAGTTAAGGCCTCAAGGTAGAGTCAAAGGATATACCCACCCATCTCTCTCTACCCTCTCCATATCGTTCTTCTACTATCCCTTTCCTCTCTTTAATTTTTATTTTAGATGGCCCCTAAGATGTAATGCTTCCCCTCCCTTATCTCCGGTAGATCGAACTTCGGTTTGGTTGAAAGTATAAGGATTGTAACCGTCTTCAAATGAACAAAACTGATTTAACCCATCAAATCATTTTGAGGCAACCAATTTTTGGGTCCTTTTCAACTCATGAGAATGAATCCATAACCATCGCCAAGACTTTTAAAAATGTGTTATTCCCAAGTTTAAGGATCTATAAGGATCATCTCCATCAATGAGATGATCCTATAATCAAGTTAAAAATAAATTCCTATTTAGGGTACAAGTTATCAACACGTGCCACTTATTTTATTTTGCATTTTTTATCAAAAAAATGATCATGTTGAGTTGAGGTTACCACTACTTTGTGGGGACAAAAGGGTGTCTAACACCTTTCCTTTTTTCCAATCGAACCATTTACCCCAATCTCAAGTTGATTAGTACCTTATTCGAATGAGAGTCACTAAATGTCAAAAATGGCACTTTTTCTAAAAAAATTTACATCGGATGACCATTCATACCCTTTTATAAATATAAATGGTAGTGACTCCAAACCTTCGTAGAAGTGGACTCGTAATCGAGAATCACACATCTACAATAGGTTTGGCAGATTTTGAGAAGGGAGGTTAAAAATAACAGATTAGAGATTGGGGTTTCCTTGGTATTTAAGGTTGATGGCAAAATTCTCAAATTGTCTTTATAACAACCTAAAATCCTAAATTACTAAGATAAAGATCTTAAACACTAAAATCAAAATAAAAGAAAAGAAATACTAATTATGGTAAAAATCTTAAGGTTTGGATGGAATAGTAGCTATGAGTATCGCTTAACGTGATAAGGATTTAGAGTGTCACTTTTGAGCATGTAGAGCTTGGATATATCGAGTATGGCATCCAGATTCGTCGATGACTATTTGTAAAGCCAGCAAGAGGGAAACCTATCGATAGGTAGACCATCCAATTCCATTAACTATTGTGTAACCCTGGACATATGAGACCAATTATGATTTTTCTTTCAGAACGTACTGATCAGTATCTCAAAACACTGAATTATCTACACTTTTCCTAGATATTTATCTCGATTTCTATCTTTATTTTATTAATTTAGATAAATAATTGTACTAAGGCTCAATTTATCATTTTTCATGTTATATCATGTTAAGTAGTCATAATTGCACAAAATAATTATAAATATAAAAAAATTGATCATGTGTGTTCACTGTATAGGTCAATGATCAATTCATCCAGATGAACTTTACATCACTTAACCAAGACTACACTGTAATCAGGAGGTCAAAACAAACATCTAGTCAAAAAATGAGATCAAAAGCTTTCTAGAGCACTACAACGTACTGGATTCTCAATGTGGCGTAGTCCACCTCGGTTGGATCACCCTAAAATTTCTCCTATTTACTTCGCATGTGAGATTATACGCAAGAGTTATAGCAGTTATATTTGGATCATTTGATAAGGCCTCAAGTCTATAAATAGATCATTTTCCCAACTAAGAAAGAGTCTCTTGGGCACTTGTCCCTTCTCTTTTCCTTCTTCAATGCCCTTGGTATTTTCTCTGTAATTTTTATTTTCTAGTTAGGTTTTCAATTCAGCAACTTCTATAATTTCTCAAAGAGATAGTATCTTGATTACCATGAATACAAGTGTTGTTTTTCTTTATTTCTCTTGTATCTTTGCAATGACCATAGGCTAGACTCCCTCCATTAGTGAGAGGAGTAAGCTTTAATTCTATATATTTCTTTATCCTTCCATATTCTTTATAATTTATATAGGATTCATTTTAAGGTTTTATCTAATTTTAATGGATCAAAGTTTTAGTTGAATCTTTACACCTTATATGCTTAACTTAGATGTTATATTCTTAGATGAGATCAAGATAAACTATGCTTAAATTAGATATTTGGTGGTAGGGACTTCACACATTAGTGAATGAAGAAATCCTAACTATAGTGTTTTCTCAAAAACTTCATGCCATATATTCCAACTCAAGGAGCTCACACCAAGTCCTTGTGGTTGAGTATAAAAAAGGATAAACTCAAATATAGATTTATGTGCTAATCCTAGGTTATTCTAATCACTAATGGATGTTTTATCTTTTATTACTTTGTATAATTTCCTCTCCATTTTGTTTTACAAAAACACAAAAATAGGTTTTAATTGTAACTTAGATTAACTTCATTTCTTACTAACTTGCTACAAGTCCCATTTCTCTTGAGTTTGATCACTCTCTTGCGCACAAGCTAAGAAGAGTATAAAAATTTAATTTGATTGGATGACTAGTGAGTTGATTATCCTAGTTAGAACAAGGAATTAGTAATGACTTCCAATACTTACTTATCATTCCATCCCTAGGAGAGGGGTGCTCTTTACTATTTAATTAACTATTCCACGTATGTGCAAATTGAAAAAATAACAGACAAAGGAAAATAGTAACCTACTAGCATAGAGAGGCGTGGGTGTTTCGGGATTACCTCCCATGCTGGACAGGTGAAGACTATTTAAGTCGACTTAGGCCACCAATTCCAATTTTGGTGTGCGAATCTAAAGAGTCATGACGGTATTGTCCACCCGTCGTCCTTCCTTAGTCTATTACAATCTAAGCCTTCTTGGATAATTAAAAAAAAATTACAAGGAATCCTATACAAGAGTTTCTAAAATAAAAAAATAAACCTAACTAAAGATTAAAGGATATTGAAATAAAAGAAAAAAAATATACACCTGCAATGAGCAAAATAAAAATGTTAGTAAAAATGATAGTAAACAAACTCAAAAATAGATTTTGACTTATCAAAATCTTGTTAAATTTATCACATTTTATAGAAAATTTTGTTCTACCCCAAATCCTTATACTATAATAGTTAATCGGAGATCGGAGCAGAAAGTTACAATCAATTTAAGTTCTACTGTCTAGGTTTAAAAGAAATGGGAATGGCTTTTTATTCAATTTTTTTTCTCTTCTTTCTTCCCTCATAAACCTTCAAGAACACTTCAACTTATAGAAAGAAACCAAAAGATAAATAAACATAAAATAAAAGTGAAGAAATGAATTTTAAATCAAAACTTACCACTACTACCTTTACCTTTTCCCGGTAGCGGCGCCAAAATTCTAGTAGTACTATCGTTGTTCTTCCACTAGAGTTAATATTATTCTTACTTTTACCTTACTTGTGGGACAAGTAGGGGATCGAACCCAAGAGAAAGGGGGAGTAGAGTTAAGCTAAGAAGATAAAATTCGTTTCAATCAAATGGGATTAAAACTGTTTTTCTTTGTATTTTTGAATATATTAAGAAGATTTAAAGTTACTAAAAAATTAACCAAAGTAAATGAAGTTAAAAATAAGTAAACTTATGAAATTAAAACACCATTGGAGGTGGATCTACCTAGAACATATTAATGAACAATTCCTAGTCTGTAGCCTTTTTATAACTCAATCGTAAGGACTTGGTGTTAGTTCCTTAGATCGAAAAGTTTAGCAAATAAAAATAAATGAGGGAACATAAACAAAGTAAAATTCCTTGAACTTCCTACTACTAATTATCTAGTTTAAGCATACTTTATCTTGATCTAATCTAAGCATAAAGTATCTATATTAAGAATAAAATGTGGAAGAAATTTTAAAGAGAACTCATGAGCATTTTAGATAAAAGAAAGGCATGAAACTAGAAACAATACAAGAACTTGCTCTAGGCTTTTCCACACTCCAATGGAGGGGAGTTTAGCCTAATGTCATTGCAAGAGAGGGAAGATAAGAGATGAAAGAACTTTTCTTCATTTCATAAAGAAACTTACAAATTCTTCTTCTTCTACTTCTAACAAGACTATTTAGTCAAAAAGAAAATAACTAGAAGATGAAAATACAAACATATAAGAGAAGAGGCTAAGAGCCTTAGATTAAAGGAGTCTTCGATAAGAGAACTAAGAGGGAGAGTTTCTCTAGAGATTGAAGCTCTATTTATAGAGAAAAATGTGTGTAGAAGAGTCAAAATTAGCTTCTACTTTTTTTTGCATAAAAAGACAAAAGAGAAGAACATGAGTTAAGGATTAGGACATTCCAAAGTGGGCCCAAATTCTTTTACCTTGAGATTTGATTCTAAAATATTTATTTTCTACACAATAAACACACGTAATTAAATTTATCTAGTAAATGAATTTATTTATGTATAATTAAGCCTAATTAACATGCAACATGATGTTTCAAGATTTATCATGATTATTACCTTAATACGGAGAAATTGAGATAAAAATAAAGATAAATGTTCGGGAAATGTGCATATAATTCAGTGTTTCAAGACACTCATCACTACTCTTGCTATAAGTTTTTGGACTTGCTTCTGAGTCCTTGGGAAAGGCATTTCCAATAATGCTTTAATTTAATCTAGGTTAGTTTGGATTCCTCTATTTATGACTAGGTACCCCAAGAATTTTCTTGAAGTTAATGCAAAGGCCACTTCTTTGGGTTGAGCTTCATCCCCCTTTTTCTTACTTGGGCAAAGATTTTCTCCAGATTACTAGCATGGTCTTCCCTCTATTGCTTTTAACCAGCAGGTCATCTATGGACACTTCTATTGTTCTGTCCAACAAGTTTCTAAAGAGCTTTATTACCAACTACTGATACGTAGGTCCCGCATTCTTTAATCCAAAGGGTGTCACTTTATAACAGTAAAGCCCTATTGTGTAATGATGCTATCTTCTCCTGATCTTCTGGGCTGAGCTGGATCTGATTGTATCCAGAGTAGTCATCCATAAAGGACAGCTTCTCATGACCAAAAGTCGTATCTACCAATTGGTCTATTCATGGCATTAGAAAACTATCTTTGGGACATGCCTTGTTTAAGTTTGTGAAGTCTATGTAGACTATAACCTTTCCATTCTTCTTAGGCACTGCCACAATATTCGCTATCCACTCTAGGAAATGCACCTCCCTTATGAACCTAGCCCTGATCAATATGTTCACTTCTTTATTCACTGCTTTCTTAAACCATGGTGCTAACCTCTTTGGTTTTACTTGATTGGCTTAAAGGTTGGCTCTACATTCAGGTGGTGACAAATCACTTTTGGGCTGATCCCTAGCATCTCTCCGATAGACCAAGCAAAGACATCCCTATTCCCCTTCAAACATTCCACTAACTCTTTCAACTCATCTGACTCCAACTCCGCCCGTAATGCTATTTTCTTTCCTTCTCTCACATCCACCTTCCCAATGCCTTATAGGCATGGGGGTCCACTGAACATGGTCTCACCCCACTATAATTACTATTGCTGTACCTTAGCCTAGAATGACTTTTCCCTGCCCAATGTGCACACTTGAGCTACCACTTGATCGTCTTGCACATCCCACATCTCCTGTGGCATAGGAAATTGGAGGACCTGGTAATACTTAATGGAACTGCTCGCATCTCATGTGTCCACCATCTCCCCAAAATAGCATTGTATGAACTTGCATCAACAATTATGAACCTGGTCATCAAAGTTATCGGTCTCGCCTATACCAACAACATTATTTCCCCTTAAAGTTGATTGGATCTTCTATCAAACCTAATCAATGGCGATCCCGTTGGGGAGAGCACCTTCCTACTAAGGCTCATCTTTAAGAAGGTCGAAGCATAAAAAATGTCTACAGAGCTTCCACTATCAATCAGCACCCTTTTGATCGTGAAAGTGCTTACTCGAAGTGTTACTACCAGTGCATCATAATGGGGTCTCACTACCCCTTTCAAGTCTTTCTCATTAAAAGCCACCATTTACTTCCCAAAGGGTCTTATCTGCTCGATAGGCCCACTCCTTGTTGTAAAGACGTAAGCCAGATGCTCAACCCTCCTTCTTTTTGTCCTTTCACTGGTTTTATCATGTCCTGACTTTCTGTTCACCTCTCTAAAGACAACATGTATCACTGTTGCCCTTGACTCCGACTCTTCATTTGGTGGCTAGTCAGGCCTACTGTTCCTATCTCAGATCAGGTCTTCTTTTTGTCTTGTGGGCAGGTATTTCTCTACTTGCCCTACTCTGCCAACCTCTACAGGAATTTTCTCAAGGCTTGGCATATATTAGTAGTGTACACCCGCACCTTTTGACACTCACAGTATATCTTAGTTCGATTAATCTTATCTCGAGGAAGAGGTGCAGGCTACTCAAAATACGGTTCATGTGCGATGAAAGACAAGATCTCACTAGGTGGCATAACAAAATACGTTCCCCCTCTTCTTCTCTCCACTCTTGCTCGAGTAGCCTTTTCCTGTCCTGCTGCTGCTACTGATGTTGTTTACTGGGCATTTCTATAGCATGTATAATCTTATTTTTTCCCGTTGAACTCCGAGGATCATTTTTTAAGCAGATGTTTTTTTTCACTCTTTCAAATAGCTCACCTAGAGTTTTCGATCTCTTCTTCACTAAAGATCTATACAACTTTGATCCAGATGGTAAAGAATTTCTGAATGCCACCACGACCATTATTTCATCACAGCTCTCTAGAAACATTGCTTCCTCTCTGAATCTTCTCGTGAATTCTCAGAGGCTTTCCCAAGATCCCAATCTCATGCTAAGCAACATATCGACGTCTCTTTTACTCTTTCTATTGCCAATGTATCGTGTTACAAAGGTAATGTAGAGTTCCTCGAACGAGGTGATGGATCTGCATGGCAACTTGTAGAACCAAGGAAGCACGTTCCCCTGCAAACTCAAGTAGAACAATCTATATATCAATCCTTCCTTCTCCTCCTACTACGTAAACATTTGTCGAAAGGGGAAAAGATACTCCACCGAAACCTTCATCCTCGAATAAGGGGTGAAACGTAGCGGTACAAATTTCTTCAAAATCTCTTCGACTAAAATTTATACAGTAAAAGGAGACGTTTGAATCCCCGAACGGCTTACGCCTCTATCGTGCCTACTTCAGCATTCTTCATCATTTCTTTTTCCTTCCTAATCATCTCTCTGACCTCTTCTCATGTCAAGCCCATTCCAGGCTCAGTTCGAGTAGTCATAGTAGCAACCTCTGTTTCACCTTCTCCTATAAGAATCAATAGTGACGTATTCTCTTCCGTACTAGAAGCATGATCATCTTTGCTTGCGGACGAAAAATCTTTCTGTAAACTATCATGTTTCATCGACTGTTGGTTGTTGAGGCTTTGGCTCAAGGTCTGATTCTACTCAACTAAATCATCCATCTTCTTCAACATCTCCTCTTGTTATTTTCTCATGGCATCCAACATTGCCAAAAGTTGTGCATCTGCGGTTGGAACTACTAGCGGGGGCACATTGACTTCGTTTGTTCTTATTGATCTCACCATTGTTTCAAATGAAATCAATCTATTTTTGATGTTCCCATAGACGGCGCCAGTTATGTGTAGTTAGAATCCGATGAATGACTTTGATGAATCCAACCGTACTGATCTGAAGTCGTTCCTAGCACCTCCTTCCTCGCAATGGCTTGATACCTATCAAAATCACTCTAACGCTCAAGTTAAAGAAGTAGAGGAATAGTCCTTCTTCTTAGTTAGACTCTAATCTTTTCGAAAAGATTTCCCTTAATAGTACTTCCTATGCAAATTATCCCTCCTAATTGCCCATAGGGTTTCCTCCTTTATAGGCTATAATAATGGGATTTCTATTAACTCTACGGAGTTATTTACCTAATTGAGATCCTTTGGATTGATTGTACTTACCTACAGAAATCTCTTCCGGGATCTTCGGGATTGACGTGCACGCAACAATTTTATGGTTTTCTTATGATCTGGCCTGTCCTGCTTGACTAGCATAGCTGGCTTATTGCTGTGCTGCCTTGCCAGCCAGACTAGGGAGGTTCTTGCCCTGACCTACCCTACCTACAAGGTTGCATCCCATATACTGTTATACGCCTGGTACCAGTTAGCCAATCAGACACATGTATGGCTTATATTAACACGTAATTATTTTTCTCTGCAATTGTATAAGCTAGCACGGGAAAAGTTTTTCTTAGGTGAAGAACCTTTCTAAGATCCCAGATTATGGGTTCTCAATGGTCCATTCTTGCCTGTTTTAGTTTTCTTTTATTTTTCTCCATTACTTGCTTATCATTCCAAGTAGGCTTGGCATGACTTTTTGAGTTAAAATGGTCCTGGCTCTACCTTGATTTTTCTTTCCTAGCCCTTTCTTTGGACGAAATCCAAACTACTTCATCACCCTTCCTATCATCATCATAGTTAACAATAAACTTGCCTTTTTGACCTATCTACCTTCTAAAATGTGGCTAATTGACTCAAATTGGAAGGAGTCATACATGAGTTGTTCACTTGACCCTTCAATATTGATGTACGGTATATCCGAAGATCTGTCTGTTGGCAATAAGTACTTCATTTGTACTGAAACCAACTCTTAATTGATAATAAACTTCACCCTCTGGTAAAAAGATGATGGTACTACCCTGACTAATGCATTCATGGCCATCTGAGAAGAAAATTGAAGATAATAGGCATACTTATCACTTCAAAAATTATCTGGAACGTGTAGGGTCCAATTGTGACCAGTAAATCAATTTCACCCATTGATTCTCTTTATAGCTATCATAAGCATGATTTTGCCGAACATTAGGTCTTAAGAAAAAACAATTCACACTTAGTTTCTTCAAAGTTGTGTAAGGACAAACATTTAATATAGATCCATTATCTAGCAATATGCGAGCAATGATCATATCCTTGTACCTCGTGTAATATGCAGTGGTTATATATAACCATGACCTTCTGGGGTAAATTCATCCTCCATGAATGTTATGACGTTCAGAGATGTGATCATTCCAACCATCTTACCCAATTGCTTGGGTGAAGTGGCTTCTGTCATCTGTGACTCGCTAAGAACCTTGAATAGTGACTCGCTGTGTTTTTTTGGCTTTGTAGCAACCCTAGTATAGTACTTTGTTCAATTGTTCTAATGTTGTATTCACTTTTCTTAATCAACTTAACAAAATCTACCACTTCCTTGTCTATTACCATTTTTTTTTCTCTACCTGTTTGCTTTGCCCCTTTATCATGACTACTTTTCTTTTTTTCCTTTGTCATTTTTCTCTAATACTATTTATATTTCTTGCATCTCTATTATCTTTTCTTTTTCGACTACCTCATTTGCTCTGACTACAGCTTTTATGTTGCCTGGTGCCTACTCTCTATCATCTATTTCAACTGTTTGTTCTGCCTACTTCGCTTGCTCTATATCCACAATTGATTCTTTATCAATTACCTACTCTTTAATTTGTTCATTCGTACCTCTTTGGTACTCTGCCCCATCTCTATCACTACCTGCTTCCCTTTTACTTTCTCTGTCTCTTTCTCATTGTCCTTTACTCTCGATGTTGTCCTTTTTTAATCGTTCTCACTACTCTGCCATCTTTGGTAATTTGGTCTACATATTTGGGTCATTCTTTTTTCTCAACCTTTTTTGTCTCATCAACTTTCCCTTCTCTTCTTAAGAATACCAAACTGGTTTTGTAACTCCAAGGTATAGCCTTGTCGGATACATAAAGGAAAGGTTTGGGAGTTTTAAAAGTAAGTTGAGGAAGTTTTGATTCCACACGAAGGATAAGTAGTGGTGGTTGTGTAGTAGGCGGGGATGGAGTAGGTGTGTGAAGGATGAGTGGTCGTGGAATTGAAGGTATTATGAGTGGTGTACCTGAAGACAAAATAAGAGGTGGTAAGCTTGAAGAAGATGGTAAGGGGTTTAGGATGAGTCCCCCAAACTGGGTGGTGATGCGAATGGGAATATTATTTTCACTTTGAGAATGGATGGTGTTGACTGAGGTGTTGGGTTTGAGGTAAACTTTGAATTTTGAGCCCAAATGAATGATCAACTATGAGGGATCAAAATTTGACTCTTCCTTAAAAATAGTATTCACTATATTTGTCAGTCTTGCTCCATTCCCATTACTGTTATTAGCTGGGAGGGGATTTTGGATGATATTCTATTGTGTTGGTGCAAGATCCATAACTATGAACTTCTTTTTACCAAAGTCTGAACAACATTCCTCAATTGCCAACACCAGTCTATGGGGTGATCGGAACCTCCCATGTGGAACTCAAAATTATTGGTAGGGTTATACCAAATGTGTTCTTAGCTTCTAGATGTGGCTGTCTCAATATAACATAGCCTCCCTTAACGAGGGTAGGCAAAAGCATCGACAATTTCATCAATAATCGAGTAAAGCTTTTTCTTCTTTGTTGTTGATTGTTATTATAAGGCTAACGATATTATTGATGTTGTTGTGGTTGTGCTTGGAATTGAAATTGTTGTTGATTGTTAGATGGCCCTTTTTGGGGTTGTTGTGCTTGATATGGACTATTTGGTGGTTCTTGAAAAATCGTGGGTGCTTTCGGTGCTGCAGTTGGGAAATGAACTAGTACTTGAACTGGTTGCACATAATTAACCCCTCTTTTATCCTTCTTTTTTGTTGCAGTTATCGAATACTTTTGTACTACTGCACTTGATGAAGCCCATTGCTGTGGAATAGTCAAATCTATAATAAGTCATTATTTCAAGCAATCCTCTATCTTATCAACAATCTAAACCAATAAGGAAAAACTAGACACGATGTGCCCAATGAGATGAGTATAGTAGTACTGCCCTAATGTTGAAATGAACATTGTATTCATCCCAATTTCTATCATAGAAGGCTTCACCTACGAAGCTAACTCCCTCCATCAATGGGTGTACTCTTTAATGGTTTATTTTGGTTTCCTTATCATTTTGGCTACACCTTACCTGTCCAGCACCACATCTATATTAAATCTGTAATTACCCATGAAAATGGTGGCCAAGTCTCTCCAATATCAGATTTTACTATGAACCAACTAAGTGAACCATCTTTGTGTTATCCTAGTCAAACTCCTCTGAAACATTTACACTAAGAGCTTGTCATTTCTTCCAAGTTAGCACATAACACCATAGTATAGTTTTAGAAGGGTGAGTAGGCATCCAAAGCCATTGTATTTCTCGAACTCTAAATACTTGAAATCCGTTGGTGGTACAAAGTTCAAGTAGAAACACAAATCATCAACTCTAAAGCTATCTTGGGAATATCTTTATTTTAGTCTGCTCAATTCTTTCATAATCGTATCCATGCGACTCGACAACCAGTCCTCCGTATAGTTCCTCTCAGGTCTTCCTACCCAATTTGACTCTCTATCAAATGTTATCTCGACATGTTACGAAAGTGGCACTAAGTAAAGATAAGGGATGGATATTTGCAGCTTGAGCTGGCATTAACATTGGTGTTGGCTGAGCCTGTGTTGACATAAGGTCATTGATCAGTGCCATCGAAGGAGATACTACTGTCGGATTGGCTACTATAGGTGTTTGTTGACTAGAGTGTCCCGAACTATTGGCATGGTTCTGAATAGCTTGAATAACCTTTGGTATCTGCATTCGTGCTAATAACATGTTTCTAATTGATGCCGCTTAAACATTCAGTTTCTTAAACGCTTATTCGTTAACCAAACGGCAGCCAATCAGATTGTCTATATCAAATAGGGTTTCTACAACTGGAGGCTTGATTCAATTTGTTTGCTCCATAATAGCAGTCTTGAATTTGAGATAATACTGAAATTGTGTTGCAACACCGCTTCTCAAACCCCTGCTCTTTATACACCCAATGTTTGTATCCTTAATATCCTTTGAAGCGTAGGTACCTTATTTAAAGAAATAACACAAAAGATCTAATTTTTTTCCAAGAAAATAATGACTTTATTATTATTTTATTTTGTTTTTGATTTATGAGTTAAAAGCAAGCCTCTCTCATGGTGAAATTAGAAGAAACCCCGAGAAGCCTAGGAGAAAAGATCATCCTAGTTGCAATCCTTTATTACTTCCTATTTTTTTCACACCTAAACGAATATAGAGGTGAAAGCACCCTTGATACACAGGATATGCAGATCCGCTTTTGATTCTCAAGGTTTGGGAGTCGCCACCTAGTTATTACGGTCAAGGAACCTATCATTGACTCTAAAGCAACTAATCTACCAATAAAAGAAACTATGGTCTGGGGATCATGTTACGAGGTTAGAAGGTGTTAGGCACCAACCTCGCCCAGCAAATGCCGATCTCTACTTTTTCCCAAATAACACTACATTGCAAAATGACCTAAAATTAATAAAAAAGAAATAAAAAATAAATTACCTAGCGGATTACGACGGTTTCCTCAAAACTGACGAAGAGTGTCCTTGTATGAGTTTCCTTACTATTCTTCTATCACTAGATCTATTTTTGATCTCTAAGTTGAAGCATCTTTCGTCTAAATCTGAGTGTTTTCTATATTTTTTAAAAGGTTTCTAAATGTTTTTGGAAGGTTTCTGGGAGTTTTTTGAATAAAAACAAGGGTTTGGATGATAGGTAGGAAGTTAGGGCTTCAAAATTAGGGTTTAAGAAGGCTAGGGTGACTTTTTGACCTACTTTTTCTAGGGTTTATTTTGACATGCGAAATTAGGTTGTGGAGACTCCTATTTATAGAATAGGGTTTGACTAGGTCTCCTTTTAGATAAGATAAGCTTTTTTAATTAGGATTTTGATTTAAGTCTTATGAGATTGACTAGGTTTCTTTAGATTAGGGTTTTAATTAGGATTTTGACTTAAGTCAAATGAGATATAAAGTAGGTTTTTAAATCTTGCGTACCATGAAATAATATATTTTTAAGTTTTGTGGGGAACCCCCTAATTATATCTTTAATTATTTAGACCCCCAGATAGAAGGGGTCTTTTAATAAATATCAAGGAGGCTCTACGTAAATAAGTGGGCATCTATTCACAAATTTTGCCTGAGAACTTGATTGATAAATTTTCTTAGTTCAAAATTTTAAATTAATTTTATTAGGGTTTCACTTTACATTTTTTAATGTTTTATTTATTAATTTTAAAATTTAAAATTTTTACAATTGGAAAATTATCGTTTTGCCCTTGAAGAAAACTTTTGCATTTCAAGTTAGTTTTCGATGTTCCAGGATATTTTGGAATCGGTTTTTCGTAAGGAATTCAATCTGATTATGAGTTTGTGTCATTTATGGATTTTTGGCGTGAAATGATCGTGGACCCTATGAAGGGTATTTTCGTAATTTTATCAAATTTGGTGAAAATTGGCATAATGATTTATTTGATTTCAATTTGTTGTTTTATGGGTTTGAAATTTTTTTCTTAAGCGTAAGGTGGGCTCTAAGGATGCTTTGATGTTAGGGGTATTTTGGTAATATAGTAATTTTTAGTGATTTTCAGATCCTTGAATTTTGAAAAATTCTCCTTAACTAATGAAAAAATGTGCAAAGTGTGTGTACTGTTGAAATTAAGTAAAAACTCATCAAAATAGAGCAAACCTTCGACTGCTACAGGCTGAGCATAATCTGAGAAGACCACCAGTGGCAACTGGCTGAGCATAATCCGAGAAAGCCCTCGATGGCAACTAACTGAGCATAATCTGAGAAAACCCTTGACTGTAACTGGTGAAAGCGCCCTCAATCCGCATGGTGCGCGGATCCGCTTTTGACCCTTGAGGTTTGGGAGTCGCCACCTAGTTGTTAAGGTCTAGGAACCAAACTCACTCTAAAAAAGGCAAACTAATCTACGAAAGAGAAAAAGAGTCCGGGGATCACGTTACGGGGTTGGAAGGTGTTAAGCACCAACCCCGCCCGGCCAAAGCCGGTCTCTACTAACTTCCCAAATAAATCACATTGCTAAAAACCTAGATAAAAATAAAAATTAAAGAAAAATTTTATACCTTTCCGATAGCAAGGATTTTGTTCCCTCAGATCTGACAAAAATAACTCCTTATACCGTACTCCCTTACTTCGTTCTGTCTCCGGATTTGATTTCGGATCTCGAGGCAAGGTATCTCCTTATTTTTGGATTTGAACTCTTCAAGTTTGTTGCGGATTTTGGGATGTTTTTGGAAGGCTTTTTGGCGTTTTCTTATGCTAAATCGAAGGAGGGATGTTAGGTAAGGAGTTGGGGCTCCAAAACTAGGGTTTATGAGGCTAGGGGGCTTTTAGACCTACTTCTCTTAGGGTGTGAGCACCTCTATTTATAGATGTTTTTTAGGGGTTGATTTAGATAGAGTTAGTAGTTAATTAGAGTTCTTTTAATTAGAGTTGTGTTTTAGTTAGAATTGTTTTAGGTAGAATGAGTGTTTAATTAGAATTATTTTAGGTAGAATTTTTTTTAAGTTAGAACTCTAATTAGATTGAGTTAATATTTAATTAGAACTCTATTATTATGACTTTTGATCTTATTTGATTGACTTTTAATGTTTTGACTTTAGTCTTAATTGATTGACTTTTAATATCTTGACTTTAGTCTTGCTTAATTGACTTTAATTTCACTTGATTGACTTTAATTAATACCTTGACTTCAGTCTTGCTTGATTTACTTTTAATTTTTGGAGAACCCCCCCTAAAATATCTTTAATTCTTTGGACCCCAAATGGAGGGGTCCTTAAAGAAATATCTCACGAACCCTCAACAATTTTACTTGAAAATCCGATTGATCGATTCTTCAGTTCAAAATTTTAAATTAATTTCATTAATGTTCCACTTTAATTATTTAATGTTTTATTTATTATTTCCAATTTTTTAATTATGAAAATTGTAAAATTACCGTTTTATTACCCCGGAGAGGACTTTTCACGTTTTAAGTCGGTTTTTAATGTTCTAGGATGTTTTAGAATCGATTTTTCGTAAGGAATTCAATGGAAATATTATTTTGTGTTATTTATAAATTTTTTTGTGTGAAATGGTCTTGAACTTTATGAGGGGCATTTTCGTAATTTTATCGAATTCTGTTAAAATTGGTGAAATGATTTATTTGGTTTCGATTTGTTATTTTATGTGTTTGAGAGAGTTTTTCTAAGTGTAACGTAGGCTCTAAAGTTATTTTGAGGTTAGGGGTATTTTGGTAATTTGGCCAATTTTTAGTGATTTTTATCGTAAAAGTTCTTTTTGGTCTGCAAGATGATGATTTCTATGTTTCTGGGTCGTATTTTCCTAGCGTACCGTGATTTCTAAGGTTTTATTAGTTCGAGATACCTCATCCAAATTTCTGAAACACATCTGGTAACAAAATAAAGCAATGGAATACACATCCATCATTGGGAATCATTGTGATCAGGTTGACGAGTTGATTAATCAGGCGAGTGCAAAAATGGGGTGTCTACAGATGCCCCTCTTTGGCAGAGGGTTGAAGCAAACTAGATAGCAAATCTATTTTGGTAGATAGTGCGATATCTGAATGCCAAAGCTAGTGACAGTTCATTTTGCAGCTTGATTTAACAATTCGTCAGGGTGTTCGGATCCTTGAGGGTAAAACTCTCCCCGAATTAAAAAAGTTGTCAGGTCTTTGAGTGCAAACTCTCACTGACGGTGTCAGATCCTTGAATTTTAGAAAATTCTCCTTGACTAATGTGACAACTGTGAAAGTGTGTGATTTAAAATCTGAGCATAATTTGAGCATAATCTGAGTATAAACTGAGCATAATTTGAATATAAACTGAGCAAAATTCTGAGAATACCCTCGGCGGTAACTGAGCATAATTCCGAGAATACCCTCGACGGTAACTGAGCATAGTTCCAAGAAAATCCTTGGCGGCAATTGAGCAAAATCTAAGATAACCCTTGGCGGCAACTGAGCAAAATCCAAGATAACCCTTGGCGGCATCTGAGCAAAATCCAAGATAACCCTTGGCGGCATCTGAGCAAAATCCAAGATAACCCTTGGCGGCAACTGAGCAAAATCCAAGATAATCCTTGGCGGAAACTGAGCAAAATCCAAGATAACCCTTGGCAGCATCTGAACAAAATCCAAGATAACTCTTGGCGGAAACTGAGCAAAATCCAAGATAACCCTTGGCGGCAACTGAGCAAAATCCAAGATAACCCTTGGCGGAAACTGAGCAAAATCCAAGATAACCCTTGGCGGAAACTGAGCAATCCAAGATAACCCTTGGCGGCAACTGAGCAAAATCCAAGATAACCCTTGGCTGAAACTGAGCAAAATCCAAGATAACCCTTGGCGGAAACTGAGCAAAATCCAAGTTAACCCTTGGCGGCAATTGAGAAAAATCCAAGTTAACCCTTGGCGGAAACTGAGCAAAACTGGTAGAGGAATGAATGAATTTTGGGAAAGAATGAACGAATTTGGAGAAAACTAATTAGAACGAACCGGAGAACGAATAAATCTGGAAGATAATGAATCTGGAAGAGAAATGATCGATTCCAAGAATGATCGGATCTGAAAAGAATCTGGAGAACGAAAGAATGCCATATCTCCTTATGTGAGATCCAAAATGCTTTTGTTTGAACCTCAAGGATTTATCAAAAAGTTTTAAAACCTGAGTTTTTATTTCTTTTGAACCTCAAGAGTTTTTTGAAAAACTGTTATCAAGAGGGTTACCTTAAATTTGGGGTTCTCATTATCTCTTAGGATTAACATTGCTCAAAAGCAAAATGCCTCTAGTTTGACAATGACCATGGCCTTGAAAATAATTGAACACATCATAAAAAAAAATGCCCCTAGTATATGGGGGAAAAGTTACATTAAAAAAGAAAGAAAATGCCCCTTGTATGAAGGTTTGAAATAATTGATTACCACAAACGCAGTAAAGACTCAACTTTTAATTTTGATTAATTTTATTGAAGGTTTTTGAGTCAGGCTCAAGAGTACAAAATTATTTCCTTTCGAGTTTCATCATAGAATTCACCCTTATCTCCCTTGGTTCACTTGGGGGAGTAAAAATTTTCAGATCGATCGTAGACAAGATACTAGTGGCTTCTGAGTCTATGCCTGATTTAAGCTAAGTATTGAACTCGATTATTCGGACATCTGATGTTTCAACTCGGACCGCTCTCAGCTTGGGATTTTCTTCCGTTTTTCTTTGTTGCTCTAACTTTTGCCTAGATCGCCTTTTCAGGTTTTCAATCTAGCGAGCTTGCTCTAACTTTTGCCTAGATCGCCTTTTCAGGTTTTCGATCTAGCGAGCTTTTCTCTTTTTTTCTTTGCTCTGATTGTTGCCAAAGTTGTCCTTTCAGATTTTCAACCTTGCGAGCTTGCCTTAAGTTTTGCCTAAGTCGCCCTTTTCGGGTTTTCAACTTAGCAGGCTTCTTCATTTTTTATCTTTTTCTTCTCCTCTGAACTTGTGGAGTTGCTTTCTGATCATGCTTTGCTATCTTCCTTGACTTCTCGCACGGTACTTAGGAGGACTTTCATGGGTAGGCTTAGGACTTGGTATAAAAAGAAAGGGATTTTGAGGCTCAAAAACCCAAATGCCCCTTGTGTGGCATTTCCTTTTAAATTATTTCTTTTTCTTTAAATTTTCTTCCCCATTTTGGATTTCTTTTTTTTTGAATTTTTTCTTGATTTTTTTTTATTGGTTGGGAAATATATATTTTTTATTTTGATGTGGTCGGGCCTGAAGTAACTTCTCAGGTTGCCTACGTACCCCAGAATTTTGGGATCAGACCAAAACGTAGTTCGAATTTTCCCTCCCCTAGGTTAGGTGATCGAGTTGAGAAATAAAAAGACATCATTTTTTTTTAAAAGGCTGCAAAGGGCTGAGAAAGGAGATAATGAACTAGGTAGCAGGAAAATTGATTCGGCCAAAGATGGCCTCCTTAAATGTAGTTCAATTTGATCCGGTCAAGGTTGGTTGACTCTGGTAGTTCACTTCCATCATGATCTTGAAGTCTAACGACTTTTCCAGACTGTATTTCCTTAATGAATGAATTTCTCCAATTGGGTTCAAACTTTCTCCTATAGTCGAGGAGGAGTGTTCAATTTTCTTTGAAGTCTGATAGTTAAATCCTTGACTTGTAATTAATGAGCTTTGACCTTTTTTTCAAATGCACGGGTGACTCTTCTTAGATAAGCTTGCACATGGTACAGGGCTTTAACTCGTTTTCTTCGATCAAGTTTAATTCTTCATACTGCTGACGAACCCAATCTGTTTCTAACAAATGATTTTTCAAAAAGACCCTGAGAGACAAAATTTCTATTTCAACTGGCAAGACTGCTTCCATGCTATACACTAAGGAGTAGGGAGTAGCTCCAGTAGAGGATCGAATTGAAGTTCGATATGTCCATAGCGTGAATGATAATTTTTCTGACCAATCTCGATGTGATTGACACATTTTCCTGATGATAGTCTTGAGACTCTTACTAACTGCTTCAACTGTTCCATTGATCTGAGGACGGTAGGGGGATGATTTGTGCTTCCGGATCTTCAACTTTAAACGTAGAGTAATGATTTATGCTTTGAAGTACGACCCATTATCAGAGATCAGTTCAAAAGGTACCCCCATATCGACTGATAATATGTGATTTCAAACTCAAGATGTAGTAAGGATAGTGCTGATACATTTTATAACATCTTATTTGATTCTATCGATATAGACGAGTATCTATTCCGTGTTGAACAAGACTCAAGCTTGTACTAAACATACCCTCATATGATCACACGAACAAGTCTTTTGAAATTTCTGAGTAAATTCATTATCCCCTTGTGTTCCTTTAGGGATAAGATGGTTTCTATTTGAATCTCTTTAGGAATTATTTTTTGTTTCGAGGTCAAAGACCTTTCTTTTCTCTATTAAAGGTTGAGCCCGACTCTTATCTTCTGGTTCAGAAACGAAATCTATCAAATTATTAGTTAATTCGTTAATGCGCGCGAGGTATTCAAAAATTTCCTTTATCCGATCAATTTCAAATGGGGCAACAGACACCTCTATAGACTCGATGAACTAACTTGACTCAATAGGAAAGAGTAGACTCAATCTAAGGAAGACATGACCTTGCTGGAAAAAATGACTCGAGCTAACCCAAATGACTCATGAAAACTCAAGACAAGTACCCACACGAGTTTTATTAGGACTGAGGACTGAGATATTGCTTATAACCGGTAGGATTGAAGCACTATGATCTTCAAAGAACAACTGGACGATGTTGAGAAATTTTGAGGTCATTTATGACTGTTGACTTGATATTGACGTTTACTCTAACTGACCGGATTTACAACCCTAGCTAGATGATGGACGATTGAGCTTAGACACAATGATAACCCTTAAACCTCTTTGAAGGTGAATTTAACCAATTTCAGTGTCACCCCCTTGATAACATTTTAAATAAACCCTGAGATTTTATTGAATTTTGTGCACCAATCCATTAAAAAATTCATCCATTCAATGATTATTCAGAAGGAAAATAATTTTATTGCACTCTTGAAAATAATGTTTTTATTGAAGAAAAATTTTCATAATTCTGATTATTTTTTGCAATCATTTTTTCTTTTTAAAAAAACATATTTTATAATTTTACAAGGTCCATGCAAAAAATAGATTTTTGGTAAAAACATATTTCAAAAATTTTCCATGCAAAAATAGATCTTTTGTAAATCATTTTTCCTTCATTTTCTTTTCTTTCTGAAAATATTTTCTTTTGAAAAATATTTTTTCTCTGAAAAATAGTTTGTTATTTGGAAAGCATTTTCTCTTGGAAAATCTTGTTCTTCTGGAAAACACTTTTTCTTAGAAAACATTATTTTCTAGAGAATAACACTTTTTCTAGAAAATACTTATTTTGGAAAACACTTATTTTGGAAAACACTTTTTCTAGAAAACACTTTCCCTTCGTAAACCATTTTTCTTCTTTGAAAATTTGATTTTTATTTCAATTTAAATGGCCCAACCCACCATGATTATTGGATCGGGATGGACTGGGTCATTATTGTAAAAGAATGGATTCTTTATTGGGTCGATGCACCCATTTTAATTTTCAAAACAAATTTTTGATCCTTGAGGACAATCATACACTTTGATCTCATCATTCACATCATTCACATGTATTCATCAATCTAAAGGTTCCATTCAATAAACAACCCGGGAACACCCACGATAAGTTCAAGTCATGACCTACAGGGAAGGTTTCTAGACTCTAAGCTTTCTACGTGCAATGCATTTTTATCTGGCCACCCTTGCCCAAGCACACCTATATACCTTTCGATACGTGGTGACTTGGTTTGATATACCGTATACATGATAATCTAAAACCTCACTCACTTCTCTGAAGCCAAAAACAGCCAGTTCGATCTCCAGTTGAGAGGTGGCGCACAATGCCGAGCAATGGCCCACTTAAATACCTCTCGTCTAGAATAGACGTAATCTATCCCCCTCGTACAGTAGGATACAGCGGGGCAAGATCTTGCTTAAGCACCGGTTTTGACCAAGAAGTGCAATTGATATACTTAGATTATCTTTTACACCTACGGGTACGAGTCAAGAGTTATAGCTTTCATAAATGGTTTGGCATCCCACGAGGGGACCGACCAGTACTAGTACTACGTTGGCAATTGGGACATGTGACTATGTGGTTCACAATAGGTAAAAGGCTCAGGTCGCTCCAGCGTGGGTGCATCAATATATTTATCAGAATCACCTGATCAGACGGTATTGATGCCCCAGTTCGATATACCCTAAGATATGTGACTAGAGTTGTGGTTTTCATGAATGACGTCGCATCTCCGAGGAGACCGGGCCACGCACTAGTGCCACGTTGGCTATATGGGACGTGCATGTGGTGTGTGCAAAACAGGGTGGGGTGTGCCCAGGGCCTTTTTCAAACAAATGGGCCCATGGGTCCAATTAAACCAATCACGAATCGCATGAATATTCTATCAAATCAAACACCATTCGAATCATATGAATATTTAATCGAGATCAACACTAATCAAATCACATGATTGAAAATAAATATATCAAGCGTATATCCATGTTAAAAGCAAACATTTAATCCGAAATATTTATTCTTGTATTTCAATCAAGGGTTATTTTGGGGTGACCTTAGACAGATTAGGATTTCAAGGGATATCAAACTGAGCACAGAATGATAATTGTTGGAATAAGATGTTATGATCAACCTTAAAAAAATAGAAAATTATTAAGAATCACACCCAAAAATTGCCACATCAATCCGTTTGTTATCAAAAATTTATGAATGTTAGTCCTATAGCAATTGGAATACAAATTGATATTACTAGCAACCCAATGTTTACTTACAACACACCAAAAAAAAAATAATTTTTAGAATAAATAATCGTTCATATATAGATTGGTGTGTTACAAATGAACATTGGTGTGTTAATAATAGCTTGAGAGTGTTCTCGCAAGAAACCAACACGTGAAGGTATTTTAATCAAAAATCCTTAGAAGCATTTTAATAGGAAGGGTTTACAAAAATAATGATTCTAAAAAAAGAATCGGCATTCGTTTTAATTAGAAACCTATTTTTTTTTTTAGTCTCTTAACACCCTTTCTACCAAATTCAAATCAAAGATACTCCAACCAATCCTTATCACAATTTCTCTGAAATTTTTTTTATTCAATAAGAAAAAGAATTTTTACTCTTATGATCAGGAGCTTGAATCAATGATGTGGGCATGATCACAATTTAAGAATAGAAGTTCTTCTACTTGAGGACATTTTTCATCAGAAATTTTGATTCGAAAACAAACAATTTCTCTGTTAAAAATAAGACAAAAGGTTGTGTAAAATTTAAACAGAATGAAATGTGCTGAAACAGAACAAAAAGAAGAAAAAAAACTGACTGCAAGGCAACCCAATGATTTTTTTTAGTGGTGGTGTGGCTGTATAAAAAAAAATTATTTTTTTTAAAAACCACTAATTTCAATGTTTTAATCATCTTCTTCCCAACACCATCGTTCTCAACAGAGAACGACTGGTTTTGGCCTCTCCACCCGATCAACGTTGTCCTCTCTATTGGACAGATTTTTACCTTAAAGAAATCATCGAGTTCTTTCGAAACGACAGCCCATCCGGAGGTCCATTCAAATTTAGACGATTTTCAATGGAACTCGAAAATGCAGCAAAGATGTTTCGCTGAGTGGATTCTACAAATTGAGCCATGATTTTCACTTTGGACCAAAGATTTTTTTATCAAAAAACAAAAAAAATAGCAAAGTATGAGTTTTGCTTCGGTAGGAGGAAGAGATATTGATTTCCATCGCTTAACTCGAGTTGGTTTTCAAGGTACTTACGTCCAAAGAAATCAACCGTTTCAATGAAAAAACTGATCGGTGGATGCTTTGGCCGATCGAACCAAGAGACAAGTTTGGTCTCTTGTTGAAGAAGACGACATGAACTCTTGTTTAAACCATTGGAGAAGATGGTGTGGGAACAAGAAGAGAGAAATTTATTAATGACACACCCTCCACACTCACTAATGTTACTGTTAAGTTGGTGTGAAAACTTGAAACCTATGTCATTAGTTATGACACACCAACCCCCACATTGCCTTTGCTGTTGACAGAACCTCAAAAAAAAAATTTATTTTAAAAAACCCTTTTTTTTTTATTTCCTTCCCTCTTGCTGTCAATGGACAGCCTTACTTTCCCAAAAATTATTTTATTTGAAAAAAAACTGATTACACATTTTTTTTTTTTTTTAAAAGAAAACAAAACGATGTTTAAGAATCATTCGCATGCACCCTAAAACATAAGAAAACCTACACACGTAATAAAAAACTAAAACTCATGGTCCAACAATCATCGTACTGTCTTCAATAAAATCAACCATTCCGAAACCCTTCGCTATTTAGGATCACCCTAAACAAACCTTGTTTAAACCACAAATATAATGTTTGATAGAACCATAAGAATAATATCCCAAAATATCTGATATTCAAAGTCCAACACAATCAATAATCGAATAATAAAAAACTGATGCCAAAATATCTGATATTCAAATCCAAAACAATCAATAATCGAACAATAAAAGATAAATAAACAACATAAACTGAACTAAAAAATAAAAAATAAAAAAAATATAAACAATAAAAAATAGAATAAAAAAAATAATACAAAAAATAAAAACTAGGTCAATATGGCAACTTACCCATACTTGGGGTTTTTCAAGTCTGATCCTCAATGTCCCCACGGAGTAGCCACTGAAAGCGCCCTCGATCCGCATGGTGCTCGGATCCGCTTTTGACCCTTGAGGTTTGGGAGTCGCCACCTAGTTGTTAAGGTCTAGGAACCAAACTGACTCTAAAAAAGGCAAACTAATCTACGAAAGAGAAAAAGAGTCCGGGGATCACGTTACGGGGTTGGAAGGTGTTAGGCACCAACCCCGCCCGGCCAAAGCCGGTCTCTACTAACTTCCCAATAAATCACATTGCTAAAAACCTAGATAAAAATAAAAATAAAAGAAAAATTTTATACCTTTCCGATAGCAAGGATTTTGTTCCCTCAGATCTGACAAAAATAGTTCATTGTACCGTACTCCCTTACTTCGTTCTGTCTTCGGATTTGATTTCGGATCTCCGAGGCAAGATATCTCCTTATTTTTGGATCTGAACTCTTCAAGTTTGTTGCGGATTTTGGGATGTTTTTGGAAGGCTTTTTGGCGTTCCTTATGCTAAAATCGAAGGAGGGATGTTAGGTAAGGAGTTGGGGCTCCAAAACTAGGGTTTATGGGAGGCTAGGGGGCTTTTAGACCTACTTCTCTTAGGGTTTATGATTTGATACGAAAATAAGGTGTGAGCACCTCTATTTATAGATGTTTTTAGGGTTGATTTGGATAGAGTTAGTATTTGATTAGAGTTCTTTTAATTAGAGTTGTGTTTTAGTTAGAATTGTTTTAGGTAGAATTGTGTTTTAATTAGAATTATTTTAGGTAGAATTGTTTTTAAGTTAGAACTCTATTAGATTGAGTTAATATTTAATTAGAACTCTATTATGACTTTTGGTCTTATTTGATTGACTTTTAATGTTTTGACTTTAGTCTTAATTGATTGACTTTTAATATCTTGACTTTAGTCTTGCTTAATTGACTTTAATTTTGACTTTAGTCCCACTTGATTGACTTTAATACCTTGACTTCAGTCTTGCTTGATTTACTTTTAATTTTTGGAGAACCCCCCTCTAAAATATCTTTAATTCTTTGGACCCCCAAATGGAGGGGTCCTTAAAGAAATATCTCACGAACTCTCAACAATTTTACTTGAAAACCCGATTGATCGATTTCTTCAGTTCAAAATTTTAAATTAATTTCATTAATGTTTCACTTTAATTATTTAATGTTTTATTTATTAATTTCAAATTTTTTAATTATGAAAATTGTGAAATTATCGTTTTACCCCCGGAGAGGACTTCTCACGTTTTAAGTCGATTTTTAATGTTCTAGGATGTTTTAGAATCGATTTTTCGTAAGAAATTCAATGGAAATATTAGTTTGTGTTATTTATAAATTTTTTTGTGTGAAATGGTCGTGAACTTTATGAGGGGCATTTTCGTAATTTTGTTGAATTCTGTTAAAATTGGTGAAATGATTTATTTGGTTTCGATTTGTTATTTTATGTGTTTGAGAGAGTTTTCCTAAGCGTAACGTAGGCTCTAAGGTTATTTTGAGGTTAGGGGTATTTTGGTAATTTGGCCAATTTTTAGTGATTTTTATCGTGAAGCTTCTTTTTGGTCTGCAAGATCATGATTTCTATGTTTCTGGGTCGTATTTTCCTAGCGTACCGTGATTTCTAAGGTTTTATTTGTTCGAGATACCTTATCCGGATTTCTGAAACACATCTGGTAACAAAATAAAACAATGGAATACACATCCATCATTGGGAATCATTACGATCGGGTTAATGAGTTGATTAATCAGGCGAGTGCAAAAATGGGGTGTCTACAGATGCCCCTCTTTTGCAGAGGGTTGAAGCAAACTAGATAGCAAATCTATTTTGGTAGATAGTGCGATATCTGAATGCCAAAGCTAGTGACAGTTCATTTTGCAGCTTGATTTAGCAATTCGTCAGGGTGTACGGATCCTTGAGGGTAAAACTCTCCCCGAATTAAAAAAGTTGTCAGGTCTTTGAGTGCAAACTCTCACTGACGGTGTCAGATCCTTGAATTTTAGAAAATTCTCCTTGACTAATGTGACAACTGTGCAAGTGTGTGATTTAAAATCTGAGCATAATTTGAGCATAATCTGAGTATAAACTGAGCATAATTTGAATATAAACTGAGCATAAAAAGAAGTGCCCCTTATTACGAAGGTGTGAAATATTTGATTACCACAAGTACAATAAAGATTTAACTTTTGATTTTGACTTTTTATATCGAAGATGTTGAGTCAGGCTCAAGAGAACAAAATATTTCCTTCTGAGATTCATTGTAGAATCCACCATTTTTATTCTTAGTTCACTTAGAGAAGTAAAAAAATTTCAGATCAATTGTAAATGATGCTCGTGACTTCTCAGTCTTTGCCTGGTTTAAATTGGGTATTAAAACTTGGTTATTCGAACTTCTGATGTTTTGACTCGAACCGCTCTTTTATCTTTTCAACTCAATGAAGATCTTTTCTTTTATTTTTTATTTTTTATTTTTTTGTTGCCCTAACTTTTTCCTAGATCACCTTTTCAGGTTTTCGATCTAGCAAGCTTATAGTTTTTTATTTTTCTTTGATTGTTGCCAATGTCGACTTTTTAGATTTTCAACCTCGCGAGCTTGCCTTAATTTTTGCCTAAGTCGCCCTTTTAGGTTTTCAACTTAGCAAGCTTTTTTTTCTTTACTCTAATTGTTGTCAAAACCGTCCTTTCAGATTTTCAATCTTGCGAGCTTGCCTCAATTTTTGCCTAAGTCGTCATTTCCGGTTTTCAACTTAGTATATTTTTTTTCTTTTTGAACTTTTGGAGTTACTATCTGATCATGCTTTACTACCTTCCTTGACTTTTTCACACGATACTTAGGAGGACTTTCATGGGTAAGCTTAGGACTGGGTATAAAAGAAAGTGAATTCTAAGGTTCAAAAACCCAAATGCCCCTTGTGTGGTATTTCTCTTAAATTTTTTCTTTTTCTTTGAATTTTCTTCCCCATTTTGAAGATATTTCTTTTTGAATTATTTTTTATGGAGGAATATACTTTTTTATTTTGATGTGGTCGGGACTGAAGTAAATTCTTAGGTTGCCTACGTACCCCAACATTTTGGGATCAGACCAAAACGTAGTTCAAATTTTTCCTTCCCCTAGGTCAGGTGATCAGGTTGAGAACAAAAAAGGTATTTTTCTTTTGGAAAAGATTGCAAAGGGGTTGAGAAATGATATATTGAACTAGGTAATAGAAGAATTGATTGGGCCAAAGAGGGCCTCCTTAAATGTAGTACCGTTTGATTTGGTCAAGATTGGTTGGTTCTGGTAATTCAATTCCATCATGGTCTTGAAGTCTGACAGTTTTTCCCGGTAATATTTCTTTAACGATGAGGAACCCCCTCAATTTGGTTTGAACTTCCTTCTAGGATCAAAGATAGTTGTCCGATTCTCTTTGAGTACTAAATCCCCGACTTGTAAGTGACGTGCCTTGATCTTTTTGTCAAACGCACAGGCAACTCTTATTTGATAAGCCTGTACGTAGTACAGAGCTCTTAGTCTTTTTTCTATGATCAAATTTAATTCTTAATACCGTTGATGAACCCAATTTGCTTCTGACAACTGACTTTCCAACAAGACCCTGAGAGATAAGATTTCCATTTCAACTGGCAAGATTGCTTCAATGCCGTACACTAAGGAGTAGGGAGTAGCTCTAATAGAGGATCGAATTGAAGTTCGATATGCCCATAGTGCAAATGGTAATTTATCTGACCAATCTCGATGTGATTGACACATTTTCTTGATGATTGTCTTTAGATTCATATTGGCAACTTTGAACATAGTGTAATAAATTCGACTTTAAAGTGTGACCCGTTATCAGAGATCAGTTCTGAAGGTATCCCATATCGACTGATGATGTTTGTTTGGATAAACTTTGCAACTCGAGATGCAGTGAGGACAACATAAGAGGTGGCTTCGACCCACTTAGTAAACTAATCGATAGCAACTAGAATGTATTCTTGCTCATTTGATGCCTTAGGCGATATTTTACCAATAATATCAATTCCCCAAACTGAAAATGGCCACGGTGAAGTAAGGCCAACTAATTGAGAAGGTGGCATATGTATGAGATTTGCGTGTACTTGACATTTGTGGCAGGTTTAGACCATGTGATGACAATCTATTTCCATCGTGGACTAATAATATATTTGTCTCATAATTTTCTTAGCTAACATTTTCCCACTCATGTGAGGACCACAGTCTCCTGAATGTAGTTCAACCATTATCTGTTCAGCTTGATCTTCGTCAACACAAGATAAATGAACCCCATCATAAGACCTTTTATATAAACTTTTTGCGTATAGGATGAATTGAGATGTCAATCTTAGTAGGGTTCGTCGTTCCTTCATCGATGCTTCTTCTGAGAACTCTTGGTTTTCCAACACTCTTTTGATGTCTGTATACCATGGCTTTCTATCAGGAAACTAGGTAGCAATGTTGATCTGATAGTAATATGCAGGTTTGTCCTTAACTTTGACGATGATCGGCCCCAATTCCATGTAGGGGGGCAAATTGATCATTGAAGAGAGAGTGGCTAACGCGTCAGCAAATCTATTATCTTCCCTTGACAGGTGTTGGAACAAGATAGCTTTAAACTTACTTACCAAGTTTAAAAGATACTCATGATAAGGCTTCAACTTTTTATCCCTAGTTTTCCATTCTTCAAACGACTGATAAATGACCAAGGCTGAATCCCCGAAAACTTCAATTTCTGTGATACCCAAATTCAAAGCAGCTTCGAGTCTAGCGATGCATGCCTCACATTCAACTGTATTATTGGTGTTAGAAAAGGCTAACATAATAACAATCGAAATGTGGCATCTTTCAGGAGAAAATAGAATTGTCCCTATTCCAAACCCATTCTGATTGGCGGCTCCATCAAAGTATAGCTGTCATGTTTGATTCTGTGACTTTTCTTCAACATGCAAGATATTCTCATCTGGGAACTAATTAACAGGCCTTATTCCTTCTACCATTGGATGATTTGCCAAGTATTCTGCCACAACTGTCCCTTTGATAGATTTATGTGTAACATGTGTGATATCAAATTCTGACAACAACAACAACCATCGTGCGGTTCTCCCTATCAATGCCAAATTTTAGAAGAGATATTTGAGAGGATCCATCCGAGATAACAAGATAATTGAATGAGATAGCATATAGTGCCGAAGTCTCTGAGTAGCCCATACCAGTGTCAAGTAAGTTTTTTTGAGGGTTGAATACTTTCGTTCATACTCTAACATCTTTTCGTTGATATAGTAGATAACCCTTTCTTTGTGATTATCTTTGTCATACTATGCAAGTATGCATCCCATAGCTTCTTCTATGACTGATAGATAAAGAAGAAGTGATTCACCCGGTATAGGTGGAACCAAAATAGGTAGGTTCAAGAGGTATTCTTTGACTTGATCGAAGGCTTTTCGACATTGTTCATTCCAAACCGTTGATTTATTATTCTTGAGAAGCTTGAAAATAGGTTCGTAGACATTGGTGAGCTGAGCGATGAATCTGCTGGCATACTGGATTCTGCCTACAAAACCACGAATCTACTTTTTAGTCTCAGGAGGTGGCATCTCTTGGATAGCTTTAATCTTTCTAGAGTCTACTTAATCCCTCTTTGACTAACCACGAATCCCAACAATTTTTCAGAAGTTATTCCAAATACACTTTTCTGTGGATTGAGTCGGAGTTGGTACTTTTGAATCCTTATGAGAAACTTTTCCAGTGTAGTGACATGTCCTAGTGCTCCTTTGATTTAACTATCATATCATCTACATAAACCTCGACTTCCTTGTGTATCATATCATGCAATAAAGTCGTAGCTACTCTTTGATAATGGCCCCAGCAATCTTTAAATCGAATGGCATGACTTTGTAGTAAAAAGTTCTCCACTACGTGATAAACGATATCTTTTGCATATCTCGAGGATCCATTTTTATCTGATTGTACCCTTAAAAACCATCCATGAATGATAAGAAAGCGTGCCCTACCATACTATCTACTAGAACATCTATGTGCAGTAGAGGAATACTATTTTTTGGGCTTGCCTTGTTTAGGTCTCTAAAATCCACACACATTCTGACTTTTCATCTTTTTTAGGTATTGGGACGACATTTAGCAATCTACTCAGGGTACTCCACTACTTCAAAAAATCCAGCGTTGATCTGCTTTGTAACTTCTTTAATCTTTAGAGTCCATACGGGCTTCATACATTGAAATTTCTCCTTAACTAGTCGAGCATCAGGATACAATGGAATCCGATGTTAAACAATATCTGTGCTTACTCCCAGCATGTCCTCGTAAGATCACGCGAACACGTCTTTGAACTTTCTAAGCAAGTTTACTATCCTCTTGCGTTCATCAGGGGATAAAGTGATCCCAATTCGAATCTCTTGAGGACTTTCTTTTATTCTGAGGTCGATAACCACTACTTCCTCCATTAGAGGTTGAGTTTGATGTTCATTTTCTTGTTCAAATAATTTGATTATTTCAAGAGGAAGTTCTTCGTCAAAAAATTCTCCCTCTGAAGCTAGATTATTAATTAAATTACTATTGCGCTCAAGGTAATAAAAAATTTCTTTCATTTCATTAAGAAGAGATGGGGTAACAGAGCTCATTATAGACTTAAAAGACTCACTTGACTCAGCAGAAATGACAGACTCACTTGACTCAGTAGAAACAATTAAATTACCTGACTCAACAGAAGTAACTAACTTACCTAACTTAATAGAAGTAAGGGACTCATCAGACATGTCGGACTTAACATGACTAATAGGACTGACAGAACCAGTCTTGACATGTAGTACAAGACTTATTACATGATAATTAGCAAGAAACCCGACCACGGGTTTGATTATAGACTGAGGATTTGGCGCCTCCTTCTCAACTGACAACATTAAGACACTATGATCTTCAATGAATAACTGATCAATATTGAGGGAGTCCATGTCAAGTTGCCAGTCTTCAGTTTCTTTTTCTTCTACTTCTATGCTAGCTTTGTTTTCAGGCCAGTCCATACCAAAGAAGATTTCAAACCCCAGCAAATGAGTACCCATGATGTAATCAATAAATAGCTCTGAGAAACCACAATAAGGGAAATCTTCCCCCGCTTTCACGAAGTATCCATTAAGTGTCTTGTGATAGGGCTTCATTTTAATCAGATCCTTGATGCGCCCTTGCCTCTTTGCACTTGTCCTGTCCCATTTTATTTTCCAATATTGGGCCCAATCTTCCTTAGTAGGTTCATACCCTAACCCGAATGTGCCAATGACTTCTTTGATCACTAGTGCCTCTTTAATACCTTGTTGCTTGCAACCTCGGCCCATACCCAGAAAAAATCTCATATTCTTGAACATGTTAGCCATACAGCAATTGGAGGTATTCTCAATAGGGAAATGTTCTTTCACGGAGTGATCCCATTGAACTGAGCAAATCTTCTCAAATTCAAACCCACTAAACTTTATCCCATGTTGTTCTAGCTGAATCTCGAGTAATGGCTCACTCTTAGCTTTGGTACTGTTTATAACTCCCACAATTTCAGCATCTCTATGAAGAGTAATCACTAGCCCATATTTGATAAATTTGACCTTCTGATGTAGCATGGAAGGTATGGCTTTGATTTGGTGTAGCCATGGTCTTCCTAACAACAGATTAAAAGAAGACTAGATGTCTATGACCTGAAATTCTACAGGAAATTCAACTATGCCTGTGGATAATCGGAGATGTAAAATTTCCAGTATGTCCCTCTAGGTGTTGTCATATTCCCTAACATCTTGATTAGTGAGCCTGAGATCTTCAGCTTTAAACCCAAGGCAATTAGCAGTCTTTAAAGGGCACACATTCAGTGCACTCCCATTATCAAATAAAACTAGAACTACCCTCATCCCGTTGCAGTCGGCTGTAATGTGTAACGGTTTAGTGTGGCTTGCTCCCTCTTTTGGGAGATCTGAGTCTGAGAAAGAAAGTATGTTTTCTACATAGGTTGCCCCTACTATACTAGCCAGCTGATCTGGAGAAGTATCGAGAGAGACTTGGGCTGTACTTTGTGCTTTGAGAATGGCCTCCCTATGAGCGGTAGAAGCCATGAGTAAATCCCAAATTGAGATATTGGCCCCTGATCTCTTTAACTGCTTGATCACGGAGTCATCTTCTTCGATGTTCTCTTTAATGGGATCTACTTCTTTTCTTGTCAAGACTACAGGATTGATAACACGGAGTTATGGTGGCTTAAAGATTCTTCCTTCTTAGGTCATATGTCTAACTTCATCATAGAAGAGGGAGAAAAACTCATTTTTTTCAATCAACAAGTACGGATCTTCGTCGGTGAAAGCTATTGCAACAATGGGGTAGCTGGGTGGTTTGGCTTGAATGTGATAGATGAGAGAGACAGGGTCAAATGGTAACTAGGTGTTGAAAACCATGTTCAGGGTTGGTGGAGGTTGATAAGCAGGTAATGGATTAGTAGTAACATTTGGTGATGTTGGCCTTGGGATTGTGACCTTTTTTGCATCAATAAGATTTTGAATGGCATGACGGAGAGTGATACACCGATCGATGTGATGGCCAGTATTTTGATGAAATTCGCAGAACAAATTAGAGTTATGTCCAACTAGCAGGGGATTTGGCAAAGGTCGAGATTGGATTGGGGTAAGAAGCCCCTTTTTCAACAGTTTTTGAAAGACTACGGTAAGAGTCATCCCTAAATTGGTAAATTGATGCAGAGTTCGAGGTTGCCTTGGGTAAGTTTGATTATTGGTCTGGGCTGGAGGTTGAACTGGGGTAGTTGATGTGTTGGTTATGTAAACATGATTGGTACATGGTTTAGGAACAAAGGGTTTCTTGGGTTTATTCTCCAAGGGGTTAGAAAGAACTCCAGAGGCAAAAACATCCTTGAGTTGGTTTCTGACTTGTAATAAGGACTCAAAAGTAGGGAGATATTGGGCAACTAAGTGCTGAGCATATCCTTGTGTAAGATTTTTCAAGATAATTGCCACTTGTTCCTTCTTCAAGGGTCTATCCCACATTCGAGCAGCCTTGGCTCTCCAACAGCCAATTAAATCAGTAAACGTCTCTCCATTCTTCTATTTAGTTGACTCCAAATCCCTTCTTGAAGTTTCATTCTTGGTACTGTACTAATACTGATGCCAGAAAGCCTTTAAATATTCTTTCATGTACCTATTGTAGTTGGATCTTGAGACATCAATCATCGTACAACTAATCATGATAGAGTCCACTGAAATAGAAATGTCATATGTTCATCACTGAGCCACATAGTGCGCATGTTAGTAACATATACCTTAAGGTGCATTTTTACACAACCTACCCTACTGAACTTGTCCATTTCAGGCATTACAAATTTCTCTGGCAAATGAATTTTAGGGATACGATTCAAAACTTCAATGCCTACTATAATTTCATCTATAACCTTTATACTCTTCAGAGTTGATTCCAACTGAGAAATCTTGTTGGCTAACATCGGATTTTCATCAATAAGTTCTTTATCTCCGTCAAGTTCAAAGACCTCATGTGCACATCTCGTTGCATTTTCTTCTACCCTTTCTCCTTTTGGATCATCAGGGGGATTGGCCATTGATTCTGAAATTTGTTCTAAAACTTCCACTATGCCTTTTATACTGTTGATGTCATTGGCAAAGACTGTCAAAATCTTACAGATCTCTGTAAGTTCAGATTTTCAAGCCATTTCTGCCTGTTGACTTGTTACTGATGTTTGCTCTAACCGACTGGACTTACGACCCCAACTAGGAGGTGGACGCTTGAGTTTGGGCGCAATTATAATCCTATACAGCTCATCAAAGATAAATTTAATCAATTTCAGTGTTACCCCCTTGATAACATTTTAATGAGTCCTAAGATTCTATTGAATTCTGTGCACCAATCCATTCCTGTAATGATCAAAAGAAAACTAAATTTTTATTCAAAAGAAAAATAACTTTATTGAAAATTATTGACAAAGACCGTTCTCATTGTAACGTCATTTAACAAATCTGACTTAAACTATTTTTTTACATGGACGCTTAACTTTGTCTTGATGGTCATCAGGATTGCTAGAACTATCAAGCTTGCTCCTCTTAGCTCTAACAACTGGCTCTTTGAATTCTGCTGGTCTATCTGGATACACTAAGGTACGCTTGTTTCAATCCTTCTCAATGAGATGTACTAACTTTCTAGTCAACGGCTCGGGAGGAATGAAATCTTTGTGTTGAGGCAAAGAGAAATCTCTGACACTTTATATTGTTTTGGGGTCAAGTCAGGTCTATGAAAAGATGTCTCTTCTAGTTTGATCAAACGGACATAATAGGATCCTTTGGTACCTAGGATAGGGTAGTCAGTCATCCACCAAGGAAATCTTAAACCAATATGACGCACTAACAAGTTTGCTCAAAGCCTTAACTGAGTTGTGATGCACTAACAGGTTTTTTCTAGAAAAATGTTCTAGCCCATACTCGAGGGTTGAAGGAACGTCCACAATTTTGAGACGATCACAAAGCCACATATAAAGTACGTGGGGGCTTCCTTTGAATCTTTTACCCTCATCATTTTTCATTGCATCTAAACCTGAGAAGGTTTTAGCTAGAATGAGAGGTATAGAGTTGGCTTTTCCTGAGAGTTGGGATGCTATGTCTATGAAAGACTCAGGGACAGTTTGACCATCACTTTTAGAGGTTAGTATATATTGGGTTAGGATTGCTAAGCACAATTGATAGTCTCTAGTGGCTCGCCAGGCTTCTGGTTTTATGTTGATGGGATAACTACTGGAGCGGTACGGGCCTAATAAAGGTATCAAATCCAATCTCTTATTATGGACAGGGCCTTGGCTTCTTCTTTTGAGAAGTCTAATCCTATGACGAGTTTACCAGCATATCCCGTTTCCAATGAGGGCCTGACTAGAGGTCCTAAAGTAGATATCCTCATGATGCCACAATATTCTTCATGAGACACAAGTGCATATGCCCAATATGGAAGATATGGGGATAAGGGTTCCAACACTTTGTCATAGTGCATAGAAGGTTCCAATCTATCTGAAACTCGTAGATATACAAGGAACATCTCAACATGAATTTCTCAAAGTTGATTTTCTCTACTGGGTACATTCCTATGATGGTTGTTTTGACCAATTGGTCGATTGGGTTATTGCCTGTGGCTAGCATCCTAATTTGACAGAAAATGGTATTTCAGTATATTTCCAAAGTCCATGTAAAATATCTTTTTGTAAGTCATTTTTTCATAAAGGAATAAATCTTTTGTAAATCATTTTTCTTCTTTTTCTTTTCTTTTGGAAAACATTTTTCTTCTGAAAAACATTATTTTAAAATAGGTTGGAACCTGAAATATAAAAGAGTTTGAATTCCATTTTGATTTATATAGCCCGGCCCATCATGATCGTTAGATCGAGATGGACTAAGTCATTGTGAATCATTGCCAAGTTTTTAAAATGGACTCTTTATTGGGTTAGTGCACTCATAATACAATAATTTCGAATTAGGTTTAAACAAAAAAATTGCTCATTGAGGACAAAATCGTACATTCCTGATCTCATCATTTGCAAGGTCTATTTCCAACAAACAACCCAGGAAGACCAACAATATGTTCGAGTCGTGACCTATAGGGAGGTTTCTAGACTGTTTACTACGTGCAATGCAATTTATCTAGCCACCCGTACCCAAGTGCACCTGTATACCTGTCGATACGTGGTGACTTGATTTGATATACCGTATAGGTGATAATCTAAGCCTCCAACTCAAATCTCTGAAGTCAAAAGCAGCCAGTTTAATCCCCAGTTGAGAGGTGGTGCACGATGCTAAGCAAAGGCACTCTTAAATCACATCTCTTCTATAATAGACGTAGTCTATCCCCCTTATACCGTAGTACATCAGGGCAGGATCTCGCTTAGGCACTGATTTTAACCAAGAAGTGCAGTTGGTGAACTTAGATTAACTTTGATATATCGTATAAGTACAAGTCTAGGGTTGGCAAATGGGACATGTGACTTTGCAACTTACAATAGGACAAAGGCTCAGGTCATTTCAGTCTGGGTACATCGATATACCTTTTAGTGTCACCTGATTGAACGGTACTAATGGCCCAATTTTATATACCATAAAGGTACATGACTGGAGTTGTGGTTTTCATGCATGACGTCGCATCTCACGAGGAGACCAGGCCATACACTAGTGCCATGTTGGCTATAAGGGACATGCAAGCGTGCAAAGCGGTAAACATGCCAGTGGTGTGTGCAAAACAAGGTGGGGTATACCTGGGACTTTCTCCAAACAAATAGGTCCATGAGCCCGATCATACTATCACAATATGGATTTCAAATACTGAACCAAATATAAATAACATCCCTAACATTCAATTCGAGATCAAAGCATGCACATCATCAAATCATGGTATATTAGGTAGGTAATCACAGAATATTCAATCAGATTTAATATTGAAATTAACATAGAATGAATCAGAATAGAAAATTTTTTATTTTATTTTTATGGTCCAATAAATGATCACTTTTAGGTGATCCAAAATAAATTAAGATTTTGATGGATGTTAAATTGATGATAGACTGATGGTTGTAAAATCAAGAAGCGAAAACCCTTTACGATACCCCAATTTTTTCATAAATAAATAATCATTCACATATGGATTGGTGTGTCACAAGTGAACATTGGTGTGTTAATAATAGCTTAAGATGAACCGAGTCGAGCAACTATGATTTCTACCAAATTAAATGCTCAAAATGTTTATTTAATTGTGGCTTCCCATCTGATCTCCCGATTTAGATCCCAAAATCAAAAACTTGAACCGATTCCAAAACCCATCTCTTTTATTCGAATAATTTCCTGAAGTGAGAAGACTCCTCTATCTCATTTCAGACACATATCTTATGGATTTACAACACATAAATGATAGAGAGATCCAAATTTTCACTACGATCAATATCGAATTAGGCAAGAGAAGGAAAAAAATAATAAGAATAATAACGATTCAAATAACATTTACAATCCTCTAACTAAAATCTAAGAACAAAATGCAAGTTCTTCTTGTTCAATTTGCGATAGATTGTTTTTAGGGAAAAAAGTATGAATCAGATCCCAAACGCAATAAGAGATTTGCAATTGCAATTCCAGCGTTCTTAGGTTGAAATTGAAGAATTTCATGAAGAAATTAAATCAGGAGATCGATCAAAAATAAATTAGATTGGATCTAAATCTGACGTTAATTGCTGGATATCTGCTTAAATCAATGAATCTCGATGAGATGCCGAAAAACCGACCCAAAAACACTAATTTCTTCAAACGTACAGTGCTAGAACATCAAAGCTAGTTTTTGACAAAGTGAATGATACTTGATCCTCTTTTTTTTAGATCGGATAGGTGAAGAAAGAAAACGTTCTTTAAGTTAAAGCGGATGAGTTTAATTTCAAAAATAAATAAATAAAATAGATCTGATTTTCAGAATGAAACAACACAGATTATAAAATTCTTCGATTGACCATCCTACCCTTTTACTCTGAATCAAGCGCTCACCATCTATCGGAACTAGCAAGCCATGAAATTCTTTTTACGACAGTCAACAGAGACATCGATTCTCATTAAAAATGTTTGAAATTGGTTAAGTTCCAGGAGGAATTAATGATTTCAAACTTTGCGTTGTAGCCTCAAAAGAAATCGGAAATATTTTTCAAGCAATAGCGGTTCTAAAACTGATCGAAAGGGAAGGTTTAAACCAGTCGGATTGAGAGATCGGACCGATCAGTCTCTGTTGAAGACAATGGAGTTAGGAAGAAAACGAATTGAAAATTGAAATAGATAAGGGTTTAAAAAACAAAATAATGTTTTTATTAAAACCACACTCACATTAAAACATTAAGGGTTTGACCATTAAAAACGGATTTCTATTGGGGACACACCACCATAAAAACAATTAAAAACGATGGGTTGTTGCTAACAGAACCTCAAAAACCACATTTTTTTTGCTGTCACACTCCCTAAGAACATTAAAAAAAAAACTACTATTGTCGAAGGACAGTTTGACACAACTAAAAGAAAAAAAAATATAAATATATATATCTACACACGAAGAAAAAAAAAAAAAAAAAAATATATATATATATATATATATATAATATTCATGGTCCAACAATCATTATTCCATCCTCAATAAAACCATTCCCTTGAAATCTCAAATTATCTAGGGTCATTTCGACTAACCCTTGATTGAACCATAAAAAAAAATGTGCCAAGACAAAATATCCAAAAAAGTGATCAATAATTGAGTTAAAAAGAATGATAAAAAAAAAAAATAAACAGATAAACAAACAACTAGAAATAAAAACATTCTAGGTCATTTTAGCAATGCTCTCATACTTGAGGATTTTCAAGTTTGATCCTCAATAATCCCCAGCGGAGTTGCCACTAAAAGCGCCCTCGATCCACGGGGTGTGCGGATCGACTTTTGATTTTCGAGATTTGCGAGTCGCCACCTAGTTATTACGGTCTTGGAACCGATTATTGACTATAAAGCAACTAATCTACAAATTAAAGAGACTATGGTCTGGGAATCACGTTACAAGGTTGGAAGATGTTAGGCACCAACCCCGCCCGGCAAATGCCGGTCTCTACTTTTTCCCAAATAACACTACATTGCAAAATGACCTAAAATTAATGTAGACACCCTAATTTGAACGGGTCCTCACTCGAAAGGGCCCAAAAATAGTGATTTTCCGATAAATTTGGTTAAACGGCCTCGAAGGCCTGAAGCATTAAAATTTGACATTTTTTGACAAATCAAAGCTTCTAACACCTCTCAATGGCTTAGTGGGTCCACCAAAGAGCTCGACATGTTCTACTCCATTCAAATATTGGTTTTCCAACAAAATAGGCCAACGGGCCTCAAAGGCCCAAAAAGTTAAAAAAGTGACAATTTCATTAAACTAAGGCCCTCAAGACTACCCAATGGTCTAAGGGACCCACCAAAAGGATCAGACCCATCCTATGATGTCCCAACCGTCACTGCTCCACGCTTACATCCAAAAAAATTGATAAAATCCTTCAACGGGCCCAAAAAGCTCGATTTTGCCAACACGTGGCATTTTAATCGATTTAATAATTTCTAAAAATCCTAAAAAGATAAAAAATGAAAATGTGAGACTTGGGATGCCTACTTTTCACCTACCTTCTACCGCCCCACCTCCGAATTCGCAAACACCCTAAGCCCATCCAAGGCAATGAACCCTCAATTCTCCAACAATCGATTTCCCACCTTACCCTATAACCTAAAATTTATCACATATTCCCTAAACCCTAAAAACTACCCACCATCAAAAACCCTATCCAAAACAAACCCTACCCAATCCAAAATACGTATAAACAATCTTCAAAACCCAAGCCCAATACACCAAAAGCCCACAAACCACTATCCACACCCTATTCATTATCCAACCCACAACCTTAACCCATTAACCACTACCCACATCAACCAATCACCCTCTCAACATCAAAAAGATGACACATGTCATCATCCCCTCTCACCTCCCTCATCTAATCACCTACTCCCATCACCATTCTCTAAATAAATCATCTAAACCACATCACTTATCTCCAAAATCACCTCAACCCATACCCTACTCTAACCTAACCTATCCCCATTCATCAACCACCCACATCACAACTCATATCCTACATACACTAATCTATCCCCATTCTCTAACACCATCAACCACCCACACCTCAACCCATCACCACCCGTACCCTAACACATCACTTTCTCTTAAAACACTCCAACAAAATCACCTCAACCCATACTTCCCCTCATCATCAACTAACCAACCCATACTTTTCTCTCTAATCAAACAACCACCATCAACCAATCAACCAATCTCATCACCTCACCCTCTCATCATATGCCACATGTCTTCATCCTATTAATCCTGCCAAAAACCAATCTACCAACCTCTTACACTACCCATTCTCCTAAATCTAAACACCTCACCTCTTCAACCAACCTAACACTCCTTCCTAGATAACTCCCTTATACCCCCATTCCTCCCATCAACCATCACTCATCTCACCCCACTAAACACTCTACCCAAATGGATTTGGGTAAGATCCAAACCATTTGGGTTAAAACATAACCCATTTTCCTTATTACACAAATACCCTGACTTTCATTCTACATTTCATACCTCCCACCCCTAAAACCTATGCCATTATCCCTCATTACAAACCTTAACCCCATTATACCCCTAAACCTCCTCCCCTCACCTATAAATACCCTTCCGCTCATCCCAAAAATTGTTACCAAGTCTTACTAAAAAAAAAAGAAAAATCTAATCTCTACTCATCTCTCTCCTACTTCCTACTCTCACCATAAGCTTAAAAAAAATACATACATACTCCCTCATAGCCTACTAAGAACTCAAGAGAAGTCAAGAAGAAGAAGAAGAAGAAGAAAAGAATATCAAGAGTACAAGGTAGGTCCGAAGTACACCCCCCTTTCTTTTTCTCTATCCTCTCCTTCTACCTCTTCTAATATCCCCTTATTCTCTTTTATTTTTATTTTAAATGAGTAGTTCCTAAGGGAAATGATTCATTAGGATCACCTCCTTCAATGAGATGATCTTATGATCGAGCCGAAAGCAAACCCTTATCGAGGGTACAAATACACCCACGTGGCACCTTATTTTCCAATTTTCTTTAAAATCAAAATGACCGAATTGTGTTGAGATTACCTCCACTTGACGGGGAGAAAGGGGTGCCTAACACCTTCCCCTTTCTCCAACCAAGCAGTTTGCTCGAATCTCTAGGTTCGATTAGTTCCTTATCCATCGCGAGTCACTAATGCCAAAAATGTTATTTTTGGAAAATGTCCATCGGGTGACCATTCACACCTACTTACAATATGAATGGTGGAGATTCCAAACTTTAGTAGACATGGACGTCATAATGACAAAAATCACGTATCTACAGCTGGTGACTCCACTGGGGAACCATGGCTCATCCTCGTGATAACTCGGTTGTTTTGAAAAAAAAAGATTTTGTTTATTTACTAATATTGTTCGTTTGTTGTTTCCAATATTTCTTTTTTTGTTTTTCTCACATGTACATGTTGTAATCTTTATTTTTGTTGCTTGTATTATTGTAAGGGGGTCGATGAAAAGAAATGAAAAAAAAAATGGCACGTGTGCACTTGCGAGCATAGCCCCACTTCCAGGCCACCCCACCCTCAATGTGCTTAGCCCCGATGCTTAGTAGTTCTACGGTTTGAGATCGTTATTTCAAGTATCGGGAATGAACACATCAAATTCGATCACTAACCAACGATGTGTGTACTTCGGTATGCATCGAGGTTTGAAGATCAGGTAGCCATGAAGCCACCTATTAAACTCATGCATATGCCCGGCTAGATGAGCTAGGACACAAATTTTTAATGTTGCATCGACCCGCAAGGCAAAGTTGTATGTGTTTGATGTATTCGGGCCTCGAAGCCCAAGTTGTAAGCCCAAAGAGGCACACGTAGATCATAGGATTTATCTTTGTTTCCTTCTCATCTCCCCTTAGGTAAAAAGGGAGGAATGCATCACATTCATGTTCAAACAAAAAACAAAAAAACAAAAAAAAAACAGTGAAGAAAGGAAGCAAAACAGTGGGCCAAAGGACCATTTCTGTGAAAATCCAGAAGTTGGAATTCTTTCTAGTCTGTGTCCATGGCACAGACAGGTGAAAATGTATCCCATCCATTTTGGGAGCACGGTTGAAGCAACATGTACCTCAACCGTGTTTTGAGCACGGTTGAAGCGACAAATTACCTTATCCGTGTCTTGAGAACGGTTGAAACAATAAATGTTTCATCTGTGCCCAAAACACGGATGACAAAGTATAAATCATATTCGTGCCACTAACACGGACCAGAGTGAACTCGACACTCCCTTTTTGAAGAGGCCCATTTACTATTGAGCAAACATCGATGACATCCTTACAAAAAATCCCAAGCTTTGGACAAATTAAGTAAAATGGATTTTTGTTAGTAAAGGTTTTCAAAAATAAAACAAAAATAAAAAAAATAAAAAATAAAAAAAGAGGGGGAGGGGAAGAATTTACGGATTTTCCAACCCAAAAATTTTTTGTGAACCGGGCCCCCACTTGTATCCATTTAAACCGGGCCCACGATCAGAACCATTCCAACTGGGTCCACGACCCATATCCAATCCAACTGGGTCCACGACCTAGATCCAATCCAACTGGGTCCACGACCTAGACCCATTGCCAACTCGGTCCACTACCCAGATCCAATCCAACTGGGTCCACGACCCAGATCCATTTTCAACTGAGACCACGACTTAGATCCATTTTCAACTGGGTTACGACCCAGACCCATTGCCAACTGGGTACACTACCCAGATCTAATCTAACTGTGTCCATGACCCAGATCTATTTCCAACTAGGTCCACGACCCATATCCAATCCAATTGGGTCCACGACCCAGATCCATTTTCAACCGGGTTACAACCCAAGTCCAATCCAATTGGGTCCAAGACCTAGATCCTTTTAAACTGGGTCCATGACCCAAATTCATTTTCAACGGGATTACGACCCAGATCCGTTTCGACTAGGTCCACGATCTAGATCCACTACAAGAAGGATCCATGTCGAATTTCAAACCAAGTCCATGATCTAACAAAGATAACAACCAATCAATCAATCCAAGAAAATTCAATCTTTTTCAAAAAAAAAATAATAAATAAAAAACCAGATTTCAAAAAGTACCAATTGCAGTCCTTGGTCAAAGTCGGTGCCTAGAAAGATCTTACCTTGTTGATATGAGGGGGATAGAGTACGTTTATTTAGGGAACAAGGTGATTTAAGAGTGTCATTGTGTACCGCCTCTTCCCTAGAAATCTGCCTGCCCGACGGTGATTTCAGAGAACTGAATTGGAGGCTACCAAAAATATGAGTTATTCTAACTCGATTTATCTCAGAAATTACTTTTTCAAAATATTTTCTCGACTCCGTGTCGATCCCAGCTCCGTGCTGATGAAATTATTTTTTCAAAATGCTTTCCCGACTCCATGTCGATGCCAGCTCCGCGCTGATGAAATTACTTTTCAAAATATTTTTCTAACTCTGTGTCGATGCTAGCTCCGTGCTGATGAAATTACTTTTTCAAAATGCTTTCCCAACTCCGTGTCGATGCCAGCTTTGCTGATGAAATTACTTTTTCAAAATGTTTTTTCAACTCCGTGTCGATGCCAGCTCCGAACTGATGAAATTACCCATTTAAAAATGGTTCCGTGTCGATGCCAGCGCCGCGCTGAGTCAATTCTGTTTTCAAAAACATTTTACCGACTCCGTGTCAATGCCAGCTCCACGCAGAGTTAATTTCATTTTCAAAAATATTTTACCGACTCCGTGTCGATGCTAGCTCCGTGCTGATGTAATTCTTTTAAATATATATATATATATATATTTTACCAACTCCGTGTTGATGCCGGCTCCGCGCCGAGAAATTATTTTTTCGTTAAAACTCATAATAAACAACTTTACCTGATCTAATAAAATGTCATGCATCTTCATTTTTTGTAAATAAGATAGTAATACTGGGTCTTCTGTACCCACAGGTGGCCAAGCGAAAGAAATACAAGTAGCCAGAAGTGCCTCCCTATTTTCTCAGATCATCCACAGTAACCATGAGTTCTTTTGAACCAGCACAATCCCCAGTAACTGAAACGTCAAGTATCAATCTGCAAATAGCAGCACTATTAAAGATAATTGAGAGGCAAGAAAAAATAGTGAGTACTGTGTTAGCCAATGCCAGCATCCTACAAGCTCAAACGATACAACAACACGCATTTGGGTCGAATCAAGAGTTACCCAAACAACCTCCACAGGCACCACAGACCACAATGCCACCTGTAGTGCCTGAATACCAGGGGCCTCCGCTCTATATTCCATAGAATCAACCACCCCATGTGGTCATTCCCGATGATGAATGTGAGTACAGGGCCACGGAAGCCAAAAACGCAACAGATGAAAAACTGGCTCAGCAAATCTTTACAGGAAGAGATGAGGAGGATGAAGGGCCTCAACACTATGAGCGAAACCCTATTCAAGGATCTGTGCTTCTACCCCAATGCTCAATTACTGGCCAAGTTCAAGTGTCCAGAGTTTGAAAAATATAACGAAGTAGGGTGTCCTCTGTCGCATCTAAAGTTGTACTGTGGATCCATGTGCTAGTATGGCGTGGATGACAGGTTATTGGTACAGTTATTTTAGAGGAGCTTAATAGGGTCGGCACTCAAATGGTTTTCTGGATTGGATCACTCGCTCATTAAGAACTGGCAGGACCTAGCCGAGATGTTCTGGTAAAATTACCGGTTCAATACTGATGTGGTGCTAGATCGAAACGACATGGCCAAGATGATGAGAAAGCAATGGGAAATAGTGAAAAAGTATGCACAGAGATGGCGAGAGTCTGCCTCACAAGTAAGGCCTGCAATGACAAAACAAGAGATGAACACCACGTTTATCTCGACACTAGGGCACGCCTTCTATACTCATCTGGTGGGACACACCACAGGCACATTCTCGAATCTAGTACAAGTGGCGAATCGGGTCGAAGATGGGATCTGAACCGGTCTGATCTTTGAGTTCACGAGTCTAGGGGCAACAACAAGAATCTCTTCTTAGAGAAAGCCAGTGCCTCCAGGAAAGAAGAGGGAAGAAACACTGGTCAATAACATACAGCCGAATCGACCCCTCTTCATCCCTTCACCAGCACCAAGACCACAAGCACCATCAACTTCATGGGCACTAGCACCGCCAACATGGAACCCTCCATCTCAAAACCAATTCAGGGCAAACCCCCCACCGGTTGCACAACAAACACCACTATACGGGCAGAACCAGCAGGCACGACCCAACAGAGTAAACAGAGTATTCACCAAGTTACCTATGACACTATCAGAATTACTGCCAATCTTACTCAAGGGTGAATATCTGGTAAAACGTCCACCAAACCCCGAGGCTGCCAAATGGCCAGGGTACAACCCTAACATGTTCTGTGAATTTCACATGGGTGCACCAGGGCACTATGCAGACCAATGTTGGCAGCTCAAACATCAAGTACAGAACTTGATAGATAAAAAGGCTCTCATCCTAGATGGACCTGCCAACCCGTCCCAACAACAGAATATCAATCAAAACCCTCTACCTACTCATAATGGGGAGGGGAGTGGGCGCAGGGTAAATGTCGTCTGTGGAGAGCTCGACTTCAATCCTTCGGATCTAATAGCACCTATCGGGGCAAAAATCAGGGTCCACTTAACACAGGAATCAAGGACGTCAACGGTTAACACAGTCAACCATTATGTAACAAATCCATCGTAGAATTGACAGCTACCTTTCAGAATGGCCGACCTCACCATCCATCCCACTCATCAAAATACTACTACCCGACCACCTTTAGTTATACCTTACGGATCACCCCATCATCAAAATTTGACCCGGTCTCCCCTTGTTATACCCTACACACCACCATATTCTCAATGATCAATTTGACCCCCCCTTAACATAGCATACACTTTGTCTTCACGTCCACCACTCGTCATTCCATATACTCCATCCATTCCTCACATAACTCTTTCCACCACCACCCCTCATTCTCAATGTAAAACCCGATCCACCTCCCATGACCATACACTCTCCCAAACCATTCCCCTATAGCTCCAATCAGGCAGTGTCCTAGAGCTACGAGACTACCATCACCACTACCACAGGGGTCGAGACCATGAAGAAAATAATGGTGGCTGACATCGACCATATGAAAAGGGTAGGGGGATGTCAAAAATCACCAGAAAAGGGGATAAGCGTTAGGAAAGAAATCAAAGAGACCGCAAAAGAGGTGATCGATGAAGAAAAAAGAAAAGTAAAAGGAAAGGGTAAACTATATAAGGATGACAAGATAGAAGAGAAGGCGAAAGTGACAGACAAGGAAGCTGCGGACTTCATTAAGCTCGTTCGGAAGAGTGAGCATAATATAGTGGATCAATTGAGCAAATAACCAGCTCAAATCAGATCCTAGGCCTAATGCAGAAATTAGAGGAACACCAAGAAGTATTACTGAGAGTTCTGGGAAAATCACATGTACCTGCAACGACCTTACCGGCACAGTTGGAACAAACGATTGGCCAGATCATGGCCCCCAATCCTATTATCTCCATTGAAAGTGAATTTGTGCCAGAAGGGCGGGGGCACGTCAAGCCGTTAAACATCATGGTCATGTTTAAGGGCATGATGGTTGCTAGAGTACTGATTGAAAATGACTCAACGCTTAATGTCTGTCTGCTTGAAACCTTTCGAAAACTTAACGCGGACTGGTCGCATGTCAAGCCCAACAACAAGGTTGTTCGAGGCTTCGACAGTTCAAGAAGAGATTCTTTGGGAGAGGTAGACCTAACAATCACGATAGGTCCTTGTACCTTTGAAGTAACATTTGAAGTCATGGAGATACCAACAACATTCAACTTGTTACTGGACAGACCGTGGATCCATATAGCAGGGGTTGTACCTTCTTCTCTACACCAAAGAGTTAAATTTATCATGGGACAAAAGATGATATTTGTGCTTGCAGAAAATCTCATCCCGGCTGGGAGAGTTCCAAATATACCATTCATTGACATTGAGTTAACAAACGATAAGGCAATGTACCACTCCTATCAATTTACAGCTGTCAATCATATTGAGAAAGGAAAAGAGAAGGTAAAGGCAGAACTATCAATAATGAATCTGATGATCGGTCGGGTTTTGAAGAAGGCAGGTTACCGACCCAGGCAAGGGTTGGGACCAGGAGGAAAGGGCAAAGTCACGCTAGTTGAAGCAAAAAAGCACAATCCTTATTTTGGTCTGGGGTTTAGGCCCACAAAAAAGGATATAGCAGAAATGAACGAAAAAAAAGAAAGAGCTTCGACTAGCAAGAAAACAAAATCGGGAACCCAATGTCTGGAATCTTGGCAAGGTCCCACATATCAGCATCAGCTTTCCAAAATCACATACTAGACCCGACAGCTTATCAGAATCACTGTCGATAAAACCAACCAAAAGGTCAAAAGTGGTAAAATCCAAATCTGTGCACATTCAAGAAGACCCAGTCGTCGAGTCCCAATCATCATTCGTAGAAGGCATTGATGTTCTATTCAATGGGGATTCTAATGAAAGTCTATCAGAGACCGCTCTAGAATCCACCAAAGTGGAAATCACTACAAGCCACGAGAAAGAATCACCCTTTTCCATGGGCATTGACTGGGTATCAATCGTTATCCCACCAAGCTTGGGAGGGACTATGCCCCAATCTGACAACAAACCATCGGAGATTATGGTCATCTCCGAACCATCAACCAAATCATCCAACAAATCACTCGCTCATCTCATCCGCCCCCTCAGAGAAGGGGAACAACTGGGAAGAATTCCCATTAACTCTTAAGGCTGTTGAGGCCTCCAAAAAAAATGCCGTTAGGCAACATCAACTTGCTCGAGGATCATAACGAGCCCTTGTCCTCGGGTAAAGACTATTTTAAGGGCTCCCTATCTTGACTAATTAATTTGCATGATTGTTCTTCTTATTTCAGGTATTTGAAAAGCAACAAAAAAATAAATATTTCTCAAAAAATCAAAAAATCAAAAATTTCTCAAAAATTAAAAAGCTTTCAAAATTGTAAAACAACAGATATTTTTCGAAAATCAAAAAAAGAGTTTTCAAGGGATCTGTCTCCATCAAATGAGTACCTAAATAAAATAGAATTTGAAAGGGACGAGTATAATTTCAATCTTGAACTCGACTTCGACCTCACGGGGACTGAAGAAGAATTTGAGGACGAAATGGAGTATCCACCCAAAGAAATCAAAGACTTGGTAGAACGTCATGAGAAAGGTGTTCAGCCAAACATTTAGGATACATATTCAATCAATCTTGGTACCGAAGATGACCCACGAATTGTCAAGGTCGGAGCCTTATTAACGTCGCAACAAAAAGAAGAAATGGTCGAACTCTTATGGAAGTATCAAGACGTCTTCGCATGGTTGTACAGGGATATGCCGGGTTTAGACACAGATCTCGTTGTACACAAGCTACCAATTACCTCGGGAAGCAAACCGATCAAGTAGAAGCTGAGAAGGCTAAAACCAGAATGGACCCTCAAGGTCAAAGATGAGGTCATGAAATAGTTCGAAGCCGGATTTCTTGCAGTCTCTACCTATCCGGAGTGGTTAGCCAACGTCGTCCCGGTACCCAAGAAAGATGGAAAGGTGAGCATGTGTGTTGACTACCGAGACTTGAACAAAGCTAGTCCTAAGGATGATTTTCCACTACCACACATCGACACTTTAGTTGATAGTATAGCATGACACGGCATGTTCTCATTCATGGATGGCTTCTCAGGCTATAATCAAATAAAAATGGCAGAAGAAGACCAAGAAAAGAGTGCATTCATCACACTATGGGGTATTTTCCACTATAAAGTTATGCCTTTTGGGCTGAAAAACACAGGTGCGACTTACAAACGGGCAATGATTGCATTATTCCACGACATGATCCATAAGGAAATGGAGGTCTACGTAGACGATATGATTGCTAAATCCGGTATTGAAGAAGACGATCTGGTAAATCTCAAGAAATTGTTCGACAGACTCAAAAAGTACAGTTTAAGGCTTGACCTAGCAAAATGCGTATTCGGGGCAACATCAAGCAAGCTATTGGGATTCATCGTCAGCAGAAGAGATATCAAGATAGATCCGACAAAAACTAAGTATATCCTCAAAATGAAGGCACCTGTTTCAGAAAAAGACGTTCGGGGCTTTCTGGGAAGGATATAGTATATCAGTCGATTTATAACGCAATTGACGCCTATCTGTGAACCGGTATTCAAGCTATTGAAGAAAGATACGCCGAAGAAGTCGAACAAAGACTGTCAGGAAGCATTCGACAAGATCAAGCAATATCTTCTCAATCCACCAATCTTAGTCCCTTCTACTCTAGGACAACCTCTGTTGATGTACATCTCAGTGCAAGAAACATCTATGGGTGTGTGCTAGGACAACATGATGAATCAGGACGGAAGGAACATGCCATCTACTATCTCAGCAAGAAATTCACCAATTACGAAACAAAATATTCAACACTTGAGAAGACTTGTTGTGCATTAGTCTGGGCATCTAAACTACTACGTCATTATTTGCTCAACTACTCGATTATGCTTATCGCTAGGATGGACCCCCTGAAGTACCTATTCGAAAAACCAGCACTAACAGGCCGCACAGCGAAATGGCAGTTATTGTTATCTGAGTTTGACATCACCTATGTCACTCAAAAAGCCATCAAAGGGCAAGCCATCACTGACCACCTCGCCGAGCACCCGTTGCCTAACTACGAGCCGTTAAAGACAAACTTCCCGAATGAAGCCATACTATTTACCGATATGGAAAACGATGATGATGACGAAAAACCAGGCTGGAAAATGTACTTCGACGGAGCAGTCTATCAGAAAGGAAACGGAATAGGGGCAGTCTTGATTAAACCAGATGGGTCCCATGTACCGATTGCAATCAGACTGAAATTCTAATGTTCTAACAACGAAGCTGAATACGAGGCATGCATAGCAGGGTTGAAAGCAGCACTAGATCTCGAGGTAGATGAGATCGATGTTTTTGGAGATTCAAGCTTAGTAGTCTATCAGACGACCGGAGAATGGAAGACCCGAGAACAAAGACTGGTCCCTTACCACGAGTATCTAGAGGAACTAAGCTCATGCTTTGATAGGATCTCATTCACATATATGCCAAGAGCTAAGAATCAGTTCGCAGATGCACTAGCTACGCTTGCTTCCATGATTAGTATTTCAGAAGATCTGGTCATTGACCCAATTGAGATTGGAATTCAAGACGAGCCAGCCTATTATCTACCCGTCGAAATATAAGAATCTGAAGAAAAGCCTTGGTACTCGGATATCAGAGCATATCTCGAGGATCGAATCCTTCCCTCAGATGCAACGCCAAATGATCGTAGAACCATTCAGAAATTTGCAGGGCAATTCTTCATCAGCAATGGCATCCTGTATAAGAAATTGCACCACGAGGTCTTACTCAGATGAGTGGCAGAAGCAAAAGCAAAATGATTAATCGAGACTGTACATGGTGGAGTCTGTGGACCTCACATGAATGGTCATATGCTAGCAAAGAAGATTATGCGGATGGGATATTACTGGACAACAATGGAAAGTGACTGCTACCAGCATGTTCGCAAATGCCATCTGTGTCAAATCTACAACAACAAGATCAATATTCCGCCTTCAGAGCTACATAATAGGACCACTCCTTGGCCCTTCTCACTCTGGGGAATGGACGTCATTTGGCCAATCTCACCCAAAACTTCAAATGGGCACCGCTTCATCCTAGTTGTTATCGATTACTTTAAGAAATAGTAGAAGCAACGTCTTATGCTCATGTTACAAAGAGTAATGTCTTGAAGTTCGTCAAGAACAACATTGTCTGCAGATATGGGCTTTCCATCGGGCTAGTGACTGATAATGCCAAGAATTTCAAGAACAAAGATATGATCAAGATGTGCGAAGATTTCTAAATTACTCATCACAACTCTGTACCCTACAGACCTAAGATGAACGGAGCAGTCGAGGCAGCCAACAAGAATATCAAGAAAATTATCGAGAAGATGGCGGTTACGTACAAGGATTGGCATGACATGTTGCCTTTTGCATTTTACGCCTATCAAACCTTGTTCAGAACTTCAACTGGGACAACTCCGTATTCATTGGTCTACGGAATGGAAGCAGTTTTACCTGTAGAGGTCAAGATCCCTTCCCTCCTGATCTTAAAAGAACCAGAATTGGATGAAGCTGAATGGATTCAAGCTCGGTTTGATCAATTGAATTTGATTGAAGAAAAGCGCCTTGTAGCTATCTACTTGGACAGATCTATCAACGACGAGTAGCCCATGCCTACAACAAGAAAGTCAAGCCTAGAAATTTCTCGCCAGGAGACCTGGTTCTGAAGAAAATTTTGCCAATCCAAGAAGACACTAGAGGAAAGTTTCGACCAAATTATGAGGGACCCTTCATTGTGCAAAAGGTGATGACAGAAGGAGCTCTGATCCTTACGGAAATGGATGGACAAGTCTTCCCGCAAACGATCAATGCTGACACTGTCAAAAAATACTACGCCTAAGAACTGATCCTGAGATAACGAAAGGACATCCTTAATATCCTGAAAAAAATATCTAACCTTAGTCAATCCTTTTGAGCCATCACATTCATTTCTCAACCTAAGACTGGGGCAAGTCAACAATTACAAAAAAAAATTAAAAAAAAAAAAATAAAAATAAAAAAATTGAAGAAGAGAAAATCAGCAAAATAAGCAAATCATTCACATACTCCTGGCCCGCATGAGGATAAACTGTGAACGGCTAAAAGTACAAAAAAAATCAAAAAGTCAAAAACTTGGACACTTGATCTGAGCTTGACCCAAACCTCCAGCCTAAACAAGTTCGAGAGACACTGGGAGGAGACATAGATCACCTTTTTGAAATAAAAATAGACGAGCCCCATGTCTATACCACTCTAAATACATTCAGACCTTAATCTTTTTGTATCCTTCCACCACCATAAGACTAAGCCAACATTTCGTCCCACCAAAAGTCATTTTTATCAGGGAAGGTCCTAGGGCAACACAATGACAGTGGCAGCACCAATGATCTTGCAACTTGGTCCGAACCTCAAAGTCTTATTAGTCGTTGTAAGACTCGAGAGGAGAATCCAGGTTGGATATTCGAAAAAAAAAATAAGAGTACTTGAAGTGTAGAGTAGCCAATCTCGCGGGTCAACTTGAGTTGTCGAACCACGAATAGTCGTCAGCAAACTCGAGAAAGGAATCTAGATCGATTATTCAAGAAAGAGTACCAGTACAAGAGTAGAATTGCCGATCTCACAGTTCAACTTGAGTCACCAAGCCACAGAGACACAGAGACTCCGAGCAGAACTGAAATGTAAAAATCCAAAAAATACAAGCATAATCTGAAAGGGCATAGTGAAAACCTGAAAGGGCGCTATGAGTAAAAGAATCAGACTATGGCAAGATCAAAGCCACCAACACGATGGAAATCCCAAAAAGGATGTCGATGCTCAAAAATGTGGAAACTGGATCTGGTGAAAATCGTAACTAGCACCAGGGGCAGTAAGGGTAAACAAAAAAAAACAAAAAAAATAAAAAACAAAAAAATAATAAAAAATAATAAAAACAAAAAATAATAATAATAATAACTCTTGGCCCATAAGAGTATAAATTGTGAACGGCAAAATCTTTCTCAAAATCCGTGGTCCAAGCGAGCAGAAAACAATCCTCCAAGTACCAAGGCACTAGGGATGACTCTAAAGGAACTAAAAGATAACTGACACTTGTATCCCTTGTATTTGGCAAAAGCACCAAATTTGTCATAACCAAAGATTTTACAAACACTGAATTTATCGTACTCATTTGATAAAGACATTTCACAAAAATCGCATTTCAAAACTACTATTTTGGCCAATGATGATAAATTTAGGACTCATTCGACAAAACTTCATGTTTTCAGGAACATTAGATATACCTGAGGCCAAGTAAGTACAAAACCTATTTTCTTTGCATTAATCTTTCAACGTTTTGCATACATCCAGCTAATGAAAAGAAAATACAAAAAGAGTGAATATGACGCAGTCGATCAAATATCATGATAAGAAATGAAAAAGGAGTCAAGGCGTTCCTCCAAACCACGAATTCGGGCAACCTGACTCATCATCACTTTCTCGGCATCGGAAGCATCACGACTCAGCAAATATGCCGCAAAGTCCTCAAAATGAGGACACTGGGCAAGTCGATCCCTCAAATCAGCAGCTTCAGCTTGAAGCCTAGCCACTTCGCCACTATCACTAGGTCTAGACTGGGCAAGGACAGATGTCAGCTGAGCAATCTCTCTCTGCATCTTCTTCTCAGACTTAAGCCAGATAGCCTTAATGCTACGATGATCAGTCTGAGACTCCTCAACTCGATCTCTATAATCAAAGAAGGATGAAGCACCTGGACGTGTCCGAGGAACTATTGACACTGAGGGCCTCCCAGAAACGAGTTCTCGAATCCAATGTAAGTATGCCGGGAACAAGTGTACTGCAAAGATAGGTCGACTCAGAACCTCAACTCGACCCCATTCTTTCACGAGTTGACTCAAAAGTACAGTCGACAAAAGACCAACCAACTCACTAAAATTCTCAAGGATGAGCACATCCTGATCATAACCAAATTGACGAAGAACCTGAAGTGGTACATAATGAGTTGCCTTGTGAAGACCAACCAAAATGAGAAAACGAACACCATCGAATGCAATCAAGGGAGACCCTCGAGGTTGGAAGGCACCAACCCACCTCACTTCCTCATCATCAAGGTTGTCGATAAAAGAATACCATTCTTCTTTGCCACCCGAGATGAAGGGAGCAACTCACCTCGACATCATAAGTATAAAGTCGGCATTAACACAAAAGGGACGATTAACAACTTCGGTGGAAGCCAGATGATCCATAAACCAAAGCTACAATAACAAGAGCATTCTAAACTTTGGAAACTAGTAAATCCAATTTTAAATTTAAATCTAAACTAAATTCGAAATTTACCTGCAGGAGGGGAGTACAACCTCGAAAAATCCGACCACAACCAGAAGAACAAGCCGTGAGGGATTGAAACATCTCGCTCAAAAGTATCGGTGCCAACAGGCATCCCTCCCGGACTTGTTGAATCACGTGAATAAGAGAAAGGTCTATGATGTTTCCGCCAACCGAAAATAAGAGTTGACTTACCACCATTAAAATGAGAGCATTAAAATGAATCAAGGGTTTCGAGGAATCGATGAGGCATTCAATCAAGAAAGACTTGGATATTGTCTTCAAAACCGATCCACCATCCGGAATCTTCAAAAACTTGCAGCTTATCCCCAAGAAGTCAGAAGCCTCACTTCGGTATCCATCACGCAATAGTGGAATCATGACTGGGCCCGATATCTCAAGCCCCAACAACACTTCAAACTCCTCAATGGTAGGAGTCATTTCATGCACCCCAAACCGAAAGAGATTAAGCTCGGGGATCAAATACCCCAACATGGCCTCAATCAAGTTCCATTGCAATGGAACCTTGGGCAAAGAAAGAGTGAACCCCAACTTGTTCAAACACCATTGGGCTCTATCATCATTATCCATGCCACCTATCCAACTACTCAAGAAAGAATCAACAATGCCGTGCCTTTTCAAGTTGGGAAGATCAGAGAACACTTCCATGAAGCTTGAGAGGAAGCTTTGAGAAGAGTAAAAATCGCCCAAAAAGTGAAAGAGGAAAGTAAAAAGTGAAATGTTAGGGTAAAACAATGGTAAAACTGGCTTAAAAGGGAGGGTAAATCGTACTAGTCCGTGTTTTAAACACGGATGGAGGCAAGTATAACCCATCCGTGCTTAGAACACGGATGAAAGATAAAATGCCCCATCCGTGTTGAGAACACGGACCAGAACATTTTAAGCCTTGGGGCCTGAGTCATTCGAGATTTTGATGATTCCGGACTACATAATGATTACCTTAGGGCTCGATACCTTAAAATCACATGGAAGTTATAGGAATTCCTATGTGCTCGATAAATGCGCTCAAAACTCTCAAAATATATACTGGGCACGTAAGAACTCGCCAATATCATATTGGGCCGGGTCAGGCCTCTGCAAACCACTTCACTCAAACATGGATCTCAAAACGACTCACACGACTCAAAGAGCACACTCGGAGGGTCCTTGGGACCCTAATCGTACCCTTTACCTGCCTGTAAGCTCACCAACACTCAAAAGGGCCCAAAAGCTTTAATGATTGATACCATACCCAAAAAGTTCGTTGGAACCTGAATCAGTTGCACATGTGATCATAATAAGACGAATACAATGAAATATGAGCATAAACACACATATATACAGGAGTTTGAAATATTCACATATAACGTCCAAAAACTAATATAAAATGTTTGTCTGTCTACAAGGTACATCAAAGGATCAAATCGAAGGGGGAACATCATCCCGGGCACTCTGAGTCTCTGGGATAGTTCCAGAAGAAAAATCGACAACTGCACCAGAACCCGACACCCAGGCAGAGATATATACAGAATATGCAGGAAAATGAACAACGAAAATAAAAATGCTTACCCTAGGAGGGGTCGGAGGGCGCGCTGAGGTACTCACTCCGTCTCGGCGTCGATGATAATCTTGAAAAGAATACAAGAAGAACCAATCAAGACAGAATATCTACGAACTACGATTTGTGAAATGAAAGGGGAAGGGAACAGAAACAACATACCATCTCGACCTGCAGACGTGACTCCTGCAGGGCCATCTCCAGCTCCAGCTCCAGCTCCTCGATCAGGGCCGCCTGCGCCTCTATATGAGCCTCCTGCTCATCGATGCGAGCAACCTGCTCTTCCACTTCCGCCCTAGAGGCCCTCCACCTATTCTCCATCTCCACGGCCTTCGTCGCCTGAGCCTCGATCACATCGTAGCCCTCTCGAAGGCGACGAACATCATCAGCCTGATAACAAGAACATCGATCAAGTGAGACAAAGATAGAATGAAACGCAGATATTTATACAGAACATAGATAATGAAAGAACGTATACCATGAAGGCATGCTCCTGTAAAAGGACCCCTCCGATCTCCGTGATCCCGGCTCGGGCGGTGACAGCAGGCATGATGCACCCAATAGAAGCCTCTCTGAACCAGGCCTGAGAGTCACCGCCTCTCACTAGTCCAGCAGCATCTACGCCCCTCGCCTGGGAAAGATACTCATCCACCGTCATCGCACCCGAGATAGGCTCAGGTGGAGCGACAGGGATGCGAAGGCTCCCGTCATACTGAAAAAATAAGTGCTCCCCTAGATAGAATGTATATCTCTGCTCACCAATAAAGTAGGGAAACGATGTCGTCTGGTGTTATGCCTGTAGGCTTTCCTCACCTCCTGCCTCCCGCTGACGGTGCGGGGAAGATCGCGCAGAGTGACAGAAAAGAGAGAATCAAATACCTGGCACAGATAATTGCAAGAATAGAAGAATTGAGCAAAGGCTAGGCTACTCACGTCTCAAAGCCAACAACGATCAATATGGGCCCGAGCACTCCTAGGGTTGCTCCGGATGGCCCTGGCATCTCTGGTGGCCCAAAAAACGCCCAATGGATAACCCTCGTCTGAATGACGATGGGTGGGTAGATAGAAAAGAAAATATACATGAACAAAAATCTGAAAAAGTGGGTGCAGAATGTCAAACGATGAACGAGATATGGAGAAAGAAATTGAAAAGAAACGAAAGAAAATATCTTTTACCTCAATAAAGTGCTAGAAGAAACGAGTAGAGATGCCAGCTCCATGAGGCGCAGTGATGCTCTCCACCACTCGATCAAGCCCAGCCAAAATGGTACCATATATGAGGCTCTCCCAGTCAAAGTCTCCAATGTGATCAATGACATGCATAACCGAGAGAAAGGTGGTAGAAACTGAAGAATCATCCTCCAAAAAAAAGCAACTGCCAATGAGGAGAAGAAAGCAGATGTGGAAAATAATGTCAAAATTGCGGTCTCCGAAGCGAGCCGATCTCTCTCAATAAGTGGACGGAGCTCCGTCCTTTCCTTCTATCAGTAACAGCCCCATCAGCACCTCAGTGCTAATCCTGCCCATCTTCCCCACCATAGAGGAGGGGACTCTAGTGAGGACCAACAGCTCGCCAACCTCCTGGACGGTCATCATGGCTAAGGGCAGAGGCTCCCCATCCATCGCTATGCCAGTGATCGCCTCAAAATCGGAAGGCCGAATGCCTATCTCAACCTTCTGCATATGAAAAGAATGAGTCGCTGGGAACCACCTCTCTACCATGGCTAGAAACAGAGGTCGATCTGCTCTGAAAGCCGGTATCTGCAAGAAGGCTCCGAAGCCCACGGTCGAGAACTAGGTTCGGATATCATCAGAAAATAGAGCAGCGGTGGAAAGAAAAGCACTCCATCTGCCTCTGAAACTAGCTTAAGGATAAGGCGTAGGGATATCCAAGCGAACGAGCATAGAAACATGCCTCCCTAGCCTATGAAGCAGAGAGGTATCTGGGACCTTCTCGCTCTCCTCCGCAGGGATCTCCACCCTGGGAACCTCACGACCTACTCGGCCAGTACCTACGGCCCGATCAGTCCGGCCTCGACCACCACGTCTACCTCTCCCACTGCTGCTGCCTGGCAGATCCTCAGCTGGGCCACTTGGAGAAGTACTGACCTCCTCTGCTCGGCTACCTGAAGAAGAACCAACCGTCGAAGACGAGTCAGGCCTCCGCAAAGGCTGTCTCGGCCAGTCGTACTCTGTCGCCAACGCCGGACCCCAGAGCAAAACGGGCCTAAGTCCTGGGCCTAGCCTCCTCTTCCTCATCAGAAGAATGTCTTGCCACTCGGCTCTTCCACTCTCTACCCATCTACAAGTTGTCATGTAATCAATCAACAATGCAAAAATCCTATGATCACATATCTCGATAAATTAGTCTAAGTCAAACCTATCCAATCTAAGTCAAACTCAATCAACTCAGTCAAACCTACCCAACTCGAGTCAAATCCAACCCAACCCAGTCAACCTAGTCAAATCCAGTCAAACCAATCCGATCTAGTCAAACCTAGCCCATCCGAGTCAAACCTAATCCAACTTAATTCAGTCTAGTCAACCAAGTCAACTCAAGTCAAACTCAGCCAACTCAAATCAAACCCAACCAACTCTGAGTCAAACCTAACCCAACTCAGTCAACCTATCCCATCTGAGTCAAATCCAATTCAACTCAGTCAAAACTAGTCAAATCCAAGTCAAAAGCCCGACCCAACTGAGTCAACACCCAGTCAACTTAAGTCAAACCCAACCTAGCTCAGTCAAGCCAGAAAAATTTAGTCAAAACCAGTCAAAGTCAACCCAGTAAACCCAATTTAACCCAGTCAACACAAATCAAACTCGACCCAACTTAGTTAAGCCAGACAGATTTAGTTAAAACCAGTCAAAGTCAACCCAGTCGACCCAGTTCAGTTCACGTAGCCCAGTCAACCTAAGTCAACTCAATCAACCCAGTCCACCGACTAAACCTAGTCAAACCCAGTCCAAACCTACACAAATCCCTCTTATCCAACCAAGTCTATGCCCATGCCAAGACAATTAATCATTCATCACGGGAGGAAACCATTCAAAAGAGAGAAAAATATGCAGATATCTAGAGTAAGCAGAAACATTCACAATCAAGTAGGCAAAGAATGGTAGAGATGAAAGAGAATATGCAAAGAGCACGATAAACAAATAATTCCAATCAGAAAGCATGCTAAAAAGAGGAAAAGAGAGGAAAAATCAATCAGTATGGGCCCTTTCACCAACAGTCCAACTCAATCCCCAACAATCCCAAAATCGTCAACCTTAGCCACTTCTAAGTCCCTACCAAGAACCATCGTTAAACTCGATCCCATTCCAAACAAACCTTGAACAACCCCAGTTCCCACCCTAACATTACACCTAAACCAACCCATTAACCGCCCGAAGTATCCGTTCAAAAGTCGATTCCAATTCTCACTCATAACAGCACCTAGACCACCCCGATCCTTACTCTAGCAACCTTACCTATGACCTAAAAACAACCCCAATCCCTACCCAAACAGTCCATAAAGTCACTCAGTGCCTATAATCATTACCCAACAACCCTCTCGACCATCAACCCATCATCAGAGTCAAGATGCCCACCCAAATAGTCCAATCCAACTATCACAACTCCCACCAAAACAACCTCTTTGACCACATGCATCTCAACCAAATCCATACCATCAGCCATTCAAAGACCTACTTCACCCAAAACACCTCGCCCGAGCTCATGACACACCATACAAAGTCTGCCACCCAAATCAATACTTGCCACTCCATTAGAGACCATGCATCGTCCATAATTCCTAAGTTTCTTGGGAGATTCTCATACAAAATAAACCCCCAGCCACTCACAGTTTCATATCCAAATAGGCCATGCATTCACATCCAATCAAGTAATGGCAAAGAAGCGAGCAAAATAAGATGGCAATAACCGATAACATGTGTTCGAAACATGATAAATTTCATCCCATATGCTCAAAGAATCAGGTAAATAAACCAAATCAAAAAACAACAAAATAATGAAAAAACAAAAATGAGGGGGTGTCTAGGTCCGAGATAAATCGAAATCATCATCATTCAAATAGGCAAATCAAGGCAAGAAAAGAGGAATGCAACACTCGACTTAAACGCGTAACCCACCAAGGAATTTTTCATGGTTTTGAGTCACTGCCACGAACGCCCAAAACACTCCAAATCTTCTAGAGCAACTTACCAAATGACTAGATCAAGGAAAGCAAGAAGAAGATGAAGAAAAGGGGGAGGAAAATAGTCAGAAACCGCTCTAAAATCGAAGAGAAACTGAAGAGAATAAAAGAAAAAACCGAAAATGAGGAGGCGCGCGAGATTTAAAACGTTCGAAATCATACTGGTCCGTGCTAACCGTGCTTCGAACACGGTTGAAACAGAGGTAGCGCTACTCGTGCCCCAAATACGGATAAAAGAAACGGAAGGGTTTTCCGTGTTTTAAATACTGATTAAATTGAATCAAATGCCATCCGTATTCCGAACACGGATCAGTCAATGAATAAAAAACCCGATTGATCGATTTCTTTGGTTCAAAATTTTAAATTAATTTCATTAATGTTTCACTTTAATTATTTAATATTTTACTTATTAATTTTAAATTTTTTAATTATGAAAATTGTGAAATTACCGTTTTACCCCCGGAGAGGACTTTTCACGTTTCAAGTCGGTTTTTAATGTTCGAGGATGTTTTAGAATCGATTTTTCGTAAGGTATTCAATGGAAATATTAGTTTTTATCATTTATGAAATTTTTTATGTGAAATGGTTGTGAACTTTATGAGGGGCATTTTCGTAATTTTGTCAAATTATGTGAAAATTGGCGAAAATGATTTATTTGATTTCGACTTGTTGTTTTATGTGTTTGAGAGAGTTTTCCTAAGTGTAACGCAGGCTCTAAGGTTGTTTTGAGGTTAGGGATATTTTGGTAATTTGATAGTTTTTTAGTGATTTTTATCGTGAAGCTTCTTTTTGATCTGCAAGATGATAATTTTTATGTTTCTGGGGTCGTATTTTCCTAGTGTAGCGTGGTTTCTAAGGTTTTGTCAATTCGAGATACCTCATCCGGATTTCTGAAACATATTTGGTAACAAAATAAAGCAATGGAATACACATCCATTATTGGGAATCATTGCGATCGGGTTGACGAGTTGATTAATCAGGCGAGTGCAAAAATGGGGTGTCTACAGATGCCCCTCTTTGGCAGAGGGTTGAAGCAAACTAGATAGCAAATCTATTTTAGTAGATAATGCGATATCTGAATGCCAAAGCTAGTGACAATTCATTTTGCGGCCTGATTTAGCAATTCGTCGGGTGTTCGGATCCATGAGGGTAAAGTTCTCCCCGAATTAAAAGGTTGTCAGGTCCTTGAGCGCAAACTCTCATTAATAGTGTCAGATCCTTGAATTTTAAAGAATTCTCCTTGACTAAAAAGTGCAAACGTGCAAGTGCGTGCACTGTGTGAAACTGAGTAAAATCTAAGTATAATTTTAGCATAATTTGAGTATAAACTGAGCATAATTGAGTAAAACTGAGCATAATGTCGAGAAAACCCTCGACGGTAACTGAGCAAAGTCCAAGATAACCCTTGACGGCATCTGAGCAAAATCCAAGATAACCCTTGGCGAAAACTGAGCAAAATCCAAGATAACCCTTGGCGGCATTTGATCAAAATCCAAGATAACCCTTGGCGATAACTAGCAAAATCCAAGATAACCCTTGGCGGCAACTGAGCAAAATCCAAGATAACCCTTGGCGGTAACTGAGCAAAATCCAAGATAACCCTTAGCGGCATCTGAGCAAAATCCAATATAACCCTTGGCGGAAACTGAGCAAAATCCAAGTTAACCCTTGGCGAAAACTAAGTAAAATCCAAGATAACCCTTGGCGGCATCTGAGCAAAATCCAAGATAACCCTTGGCGGCAACTGAGCAAAATCTAACATAACTCTGAGTGGAAACTGAGCAAAATCCAAGATAACCCTTGGCGGCAACTGAGCAAAATCCAAGTTAACCCTTGGCGGCAACTGAGCAAAATCCAAGATAACCCTTGGCGAAACCTGAGAAAAATCCAAGATAATCCTTGGCGGAAACTGAGCAAAATCCAATATAACCCCTGGCAGAAACTGAGCAAAATCCAATATAACCCTTGGCGAAAACTAAGCAAAATCCAAGTTAACCCTTGGCGAAAACTAAGTAAAATCTAAGATAACCCTTGGCGGCATCTGAGAAAAATCCAAGATAACCCTTGGCGACAACTGAGCAAAATCCAAGATAACTCTTAGCGGAAACTGAGCAAAATCCAAGATAACCCTTGGCGGCAACTGAGCAAAATCCAAGTTAACCCTTGGCGGCAACTGAGCAAAATCCAAGATAACCCTTGGCGGAACCTGAGAAAAATCCAAGATAACCCTTGGCAGAAACTGAGCAAAATCCAAGTTAACCCTTGGCGAAAACTGAGCAAAATTCAAGTTAACCCTTGGTGGAAACTGAGCAAAACTGGTAAAGGAATGAATGAATTTTGAAGAAAACTGATTAGAATGAATTGGAGAACGAATAGATCTGGAAGATAATGAATCTGGAAGAGAAATGATTGATTCCAAGAATGATTGAATCTGGAAAAGAATCTGGAGAACGAAAGAATGTTATATCTCCTATGTGAGATCCAAAATACTTTTGTTTGAACCTCAAGGATTTATCAAAAAGTTTTATGAATTCAAAACTTGAGTTTTTATTTCTTTTGAACCTCAAAAGTTTTTCAAAAAACTGTTATCAAGAGGGTAACCTTAAATTTGGGGTTTTCATTATCTTTTAGGATTAACATTGCTCAAAAGCAAAATGCCTCTAATTTGACAATGACCATGGCCTTGAAAATAATTGAACACATCATAAAAAAAAAATGCTCCTAGTATAAGGGGAAAAGTTACATTAAAAAAAAAGAAAGAAAATGCCCCTTGTATGAAGGTTTGAAATAATTGATTACCACAAACGCAATAAAGACTCAACTTTTAATTTTGATTAATTTTATTAAAGGTTTTTTAGTCAGGCTGAAGAGTACAAAATTATTTCCTTTCGAGTTTCATCATAGAATTCACCCTTATCTCCTTTGGTTCACTTGGGGGAGTAAAAATTTTCAGATCGATCGTAGACAAGATACTTGTGGCTTCTGAGTCTATGCCTGGTTTAAGCTAATTAATTACCTTGATTATTCAGACTTCTGATGTTTCAGCTCAGACCGCTCTTAGCTTGGGATTTTCTTCTGTTTTTCTTTGTTGCTCTACTTTTGCCTAGATCGCCTTTTCAGGTTTTCAATCTAGCGAGCTTGCTCTAGCTTTTGCCTAGATTGCCTTTTCAGGTTTTCGATCTAGCCAGCTTTTTTCTTCTTTTTTCTCAGCTCTGATTGTTGCCAAAGTTGTCCTTTCAGATTTTCAACCTTGCGAGCTTGCCTTAATTTTTGTCTAAGTCGCCATTTTCGGGTTTTCAACTTAGCAGGCTTTATCATTTTTTATCTTTTTCTTTTCCTCTGAACTTCTGGAGTTGCTTTCTGATCATGCTTTGCTATCTTCCTTGACTTCTCGCACGGTACTTAGGAGGACTTTCATGGGTAGGCTTAGGACTGGATATAAAAAGAAAGGGATTTTGAGGCTCAAAAACCCAAATGCCCCTTGTGTGGCATTTCTTTTTAAATTATTTCTTTTTCTTTAAATTTTCTTCCTCATTTTGGATTTCTTTTTTTTTTTTAATTTTTTCTTGATTTTTTTTATTGTATGGGAAATATATTTTTTTTATTTTGATGTGGTCGGGCCTAAAGTAACTTCTCAGGTTACCTACGTACCTCAGAATTTTGGGATCAGAGCAAAACGTAGTTCGAAACTTCCCTCCCCTAGGTTAGGTGATCAGGCTAAGAAATACAAGGTACAATATATATATATATATATATATATATATACATATATATATAAGAAATACAAGGTACAATATATATATATATATATACATATATATATATACATATATATATATATATATATATTTTTTTTTTTTGAAAAGGCTGTAAAGGGCTGAGAAAGGAGGTAATGAACTGTGTAGCAAGGAAATTGATTCGACCAAAGATGGCCTCCTTAAATGTAGTACCGTTTGATTTGGTCAAGGTTGGTTGGTTCTGGTAACTCGATTCAATCATGATCTTGAAGTCTGACAGCTTTTCTTGGTAATATTTCTTTGACGATGAACGGACCTCCCCAATTTGGTTTGAACTTTCCCCTGGGATCAAAAATAGGTGCCCTGTTCTCTTTGAGTACTAAATCCCCGACTTGTAAGTGACGGGCCTTGATTTCCTTGTCAAACACACGAGCGACTCTTCTTTGATAAGCTTGCACATGATACAACGCTCTCAGTCGTTTTTCCTCGATCAAATTCAACTCTTCATACTGTTGGCGAACCCAATCTGCTTCTGACAATTGACTTTCTAACAGAACCCTGAGAGATGGAATCTCCATTTCAACTGGCAAGACTGCTTCCATGCCATATACTAAGGAGTAGGGAGTAGCTCCAGTGGAAGATCGAATTGAGGTTCGATATGCCCATAATGCAAATGGCAGTTTTTCTGACCAATCTCGATATGATTGACACATTTTCCTAAGGATAGTCTTAATATTCTTATTAGCTGCGTTGACCGCTCCGTTAGTCTGAGGTCGGTAAGGAGATGATTTATGGTGTGAGATTTTGAACTTTGAACACAATTTGATAACCTCAGCTTTGAAGTACGACCCGTTATCGGAGATCAACTCTGAAAGTACCCCATATCGACTGATGATGTTCGTTTGAATAAACTTTGCAACTCGAGATGCAGTGAGGACAGCATAAGAGGCAGCTTCCACCCATTTGGTAAAATAATCGATGGCAACTAGAATGTATTCATGCCCGTTTGATGCCTTAGGCGATATTTTACCAATAATGTCAATTCCCCAAACTGAGAATGGCCATGGTGAAGTCAGACCTACTAATTGAGATGGTGGCACATGTATAAGGTTCGCATGTATTTGGCACTTATGACAGGTTTTGACCATATGATGACAATCTGTTTCCATCGTGGGCCAATAGTATCCTTGTCTCATAATCTTCTTAGCTAACATTTTCCCACTCATGTGAGGGCCACATTCTCTTGAATGTAGTTCAATCATTATCTGTTCAGCTTGATCTTCATCAACACACGACAAGTGAATCCCATCATAAGACCTTTTGTATAAGCTTCCCGCGCACAGGATAAATTGAGATGCTAATCTTAGTAGGGTCTGCCGTTCCTTCCTTGATGCTTCTTCTGGGAATTCTTGTTTTTCCAACACTTTCTTTATGTCTGTGTACCATGGCTTTCCCTCGGGTAATCGAGTAGCAATATTGATCTGATGACAGTATGCGGGTTTGTCTTTGACTTCAACCGTGATCGGCCTTAATTCCATGCCAGGGGGCAAATGGATCATTGAAGATAAAGTTGCTAAGGAGTCAGCAAATCTGTTATCTTCCCTTGACAAGTGCTGGAACAGGATAGCTTTAAACTTACTGACTAAGTTTAACAAATACTCATGGTAAGGTTTCAACTTTTCATCCCTAGTCTTCCATTCTTCCAATGATTGATGTATGACCAAGGCTGAATCCCCGAAAACCTCAATTTCTGTAATGCCCAGGTTCAAAGCAGCTTCGAGCCCTGCGATGCACGCCTCATATTCAGCCGTGTTATTAGTGTTCGAAAAAGCTAACTTAATAGCAATAGGAATATGGCACCCTTCTAGAGATAACAAGATTGCCCCTATTCCATACCCATTTTGATTGGCCGCTCCATCAAAGTATAACTGCCATGTTTGGTTCTGCGGTTCTTCTTTAACTTGCAACATGTTCTCATCTGGAAATTGATCGACAGGCCTTATTCCTTCTACTACAGGGTGATCTGCCAAGTATTCTGCTACAGCTCTCCCCTTGATGGATTTCTGCGTAACATGCGTGATGTCAAACTCTGATAGCAACAATAACCATCGTGCGGTCCTCCCTGTCAATGCCGGTGTAGACACCCCATTTTTGCACTCGCCTGATAATCAACTCGTCAACCCGATCGCAATGATTCCCAATGATGGATGTGTATTCCGTTACTTTATTTTGTTACCAGATATGTTTCAGAAATCCGGATGAGGTATCTCGAACTGACAAAGCCTTAGAAACCACGCTACGCTAGGAAAACACAACCCCAGAAACATAGAAATCATCATCTTGCAGACCAAAAAGAAGCTTCACGATAAAAATCACTAAAAATTGATCAAATTACCAAAATACCCCTAACATCAAAACAACCCTAGAGCCTACGTTACGCTTAGGAAAACTCTCTCGAACACATAAAATAACAAATCGGAACCAAATAAATCATTTCACCAATTTTAACAGAATTTGATAAAATTACGAAAATGCCCCTCATAAAGTTCACAATCATTTCACATAAAAATTTTCATAAATGATACAAACCAACATTTCCATTGAATTCCTTACGAAAAATCGATTCTAAAACATCCTAGAACATTAAAAACCGACTTAAAACGTGAAAAGTCCTCTCCGGGGGTAAAACGGTAATTTCATAATTTTCATAATTAAAAAATTCGAAATTAATAAATAAAACATTAAATAATTAAAGTGAAACATTAATGAATTAATTTAAAATTTTGAACCTAAAAAATCGATTAATCGGACTCTCAGGCAAAATTGTTGAGGGTTCGTGGGATATTTCTTTAAGGACCCCTCCATTTGGGGGTCCAAAGAATTAAAGAAATAATGGAAGGGGGTTCTCCAAAAATTAAAAGTAAATCAAGCAAGACTGAAGTCAAGGTATTAAAGTCAATCAAGTGAGACTGAAGTCAAAATTAAAGTCAATTAAGCAAGACTGAAGTCAAGATATTAAAAGTCAATCAATTAAGACTAAAGTCAAAACATTAAAAGTCAATCAAATAAGACCAAAAGTCATAATAGAACTCTAATTAAATAATAACTCTATCTAATAGAGTTCTAACTTAAAAACAATTCTACCTAAAACAATTATAATTAAAACACAATTCTACCTAAAACAATTTTAACTAAAACACAACTCTAATTAAAAGATCTCTAATTCAACATTAACTCTATCCAAATCAACCCTAAAAAATATCTATAAATAGAGGTGCTCACACCCTATTTTCGTATCAAATCATAAACCCTAAGAGAAGTAGGTCTAGAAGCTCCCTAGCCCCCCATAAACCCTAGTTTTGGAGCCCCAACTCCTTAACTAACATCCCTCCTTCAATTTTAGTCTAGAAAACACCCAAAAGCCTTCTAAAAACACTCCCAAATCCGCAACAAACTTGAAGAGTTCAGATTCAAAAACAAGGAGATACCTTGTCTCGGAGATCCGAAGTCAAATCCGGAAACAGAACGAAGCAAGGGAGCACGGTACAAGGAGCTCTTTTTGTCAGATCTGAGGGAACCAAGTCCTTGCCATCGGAAAGGTAAATTTTTATTTTTATTTATTTTTTATCTAGGTTTTAGCAATGTAATTTACTTGGGAATTTAGTAGAGACCGGCTTTGGCCGGGCGGGGTTGGTGCCTAACACCTTCCAACCCCGTAACTTGATCCCCGAATTCAGATTTTTTATGGTAGATTAGTTCCTTTTATCCATGTTAGAGTCAGTTTGGTTCCTAGACTACAATAACTAGGTGGCGACTCCCAAACCTCAAGGGTCAAAAGCGGATCCGCGCACCCCGCGGATCGAGGGCGCTTTCAGTGGCGACTCCACTGGGGACTATTGAGGATCAAACTTGAAAAACCCCAAGTATGGGAGCATTGCCAAGATGACCTAGTTTTTTTTATTTAGTTGGATTTATTTTATTTATTTTTTCTCTTTATTTATTTTTTTATCTTGATTGTAGATGATTTTGGGTATTGCATTTTTTTTTCCAATTAAGGATCACTTTTTGATGACTCCTAAATAATGAAAGATTCAAATTAACCTATGAAAATGATGGAATGATGAGGTTGGACAGAAATATTAAAACGTTTTTAGAGAATATTCTAGCAAGAATTAAGTCTGGGAGCCTCTTAATAAATATAGATCTCGTCGAGTAGATTAATTTAGAATCTGAGTTCACTCAATTTCGTTATCGGAAGCCTTAGATATCATCGATGCAAGTTCAATCTGTAAATCTGGAATTATTTCTAAATGAAAGTTGGGACAGCAACGTTAAAACTTTTTTACAGAATATTCTAGTGAGAACTAAGTCTGGGAACCTCTTAATAAAATGTAGATCTCGTCGAGTAGATTAATTTAGAATCTGAGTTCACTCAATTTCGTTATCGTAAGCCTTAGATATCATCGATGCAAGTTCAACCTGTAAATCTGGAATTATTTCTGAATGAAAGTTGGGACAGCAACGTTAAAACTTTTTTACAGAATATTCTAATGAGAATTAAGTCTGGGAACCTTTAATAAAATGTAGATCTCGTCGAGTAGATTAATTTAGAATCTGAGTTCACTCAATTTCGTTATCGGAAGCCTTAGATATCATCGATGCAAGTTCAATCTGTAAATCTGAAATTATTTCTGAATGAAAGTTGGGACAGCAACGTTAAAACTTTTTTACAGAACATTTGGTGAGAATTAAGTCTAGGCACCTATTAATAAAATGTAGATCTCATCGAGTAGATTAATTTAGAACTTGATTTCACTCGATTTCATTATCGGGAGCCTTAGATATCATCGATGCAAGTTCAGATTGTATTTTCCTAATTTACAGAAAATCTGAATTTATCTAATGTTGGCACAATTAATGTTCTTGAGAGTGAGCTCATCTCAACTATTGTCATTCTATCATCAATGTAACACCTATTGGAATCTCGATTTATTTTGGATCACCCAAAAGTGATCATTGATTGGACCTTAAAAATTATAAAAATTATGCCTATTGCAATGTTTGTTGATCATTATCATATGCCATATTTATTGATTAATTTACCATGATCTTGCTTGAAATACATGATTGATGTTGATCGTAATGTTAATGTGCTTATGTGATGGGAATAATGTGATCTTAATTGAATATTCATATGATTTGAATGATTTTGGTTTTGATTAATGTATGATTGGTTTGATTGGATCCATGGGCCCATTTGTTTGAAAAAGGTCCCTGGGCACACCCCACCCTGTTTTGCACACACCACATGCACGTTTACTGTTTTACTCACTTACACGTCCCATTTAGCCAACGTGGCACTAGTGCGTGGCCCGGTCTCTTCGGAGATGCGACGTCATTCATGAAATCCACAACTCCAGTCACGTACCTTAGGGTATATCAAACTGGGGCATCAATACCATCTGATCAGGTGATTCTGAGAAGTATGTTGATGCACCCAGGCTGGAGCGACCTGAGCCTTTGACCTATTGTAAGCCACACAGTCACATGTCCCGATTGCCAACGTAGTACTAGTACGTGGTCGGTCCCCTCGTGGGATGCCAAACCATTTATGAAAGCTACAACTCTTGACTCGTACCCGTAGGTATAAAAGATAATCCAAGCATATCAATTGCACTTCTTGGTCAAAACCGGTGCCTAAGCAAGATCTTGCCCTGATGTACCCTACTGTACGAGGGGGATAGACTACGTCTATTCTAGACGAGAGGTATTTAAGTGGGCCCTTACTCAGCATTGTGCGCCACCTCTCAACTGGAGATCAAACTGGCTGTTTTTGGCTTCAGAGAAGTGAGTTGAGGTTTTAGATTATCACCTATACGGTATATCAAACCAAGTCACCACGTATCGAGAGGTATATAGGTGTGCTTGGGCAAGGGTGGCTAGATAAAAATGCATTGCACGTAGTAAACCTAGAGTCTAGAAGCCTTCCTATAGGTCACGACCCGAACTGACTATGGGTGTTCCCGGGTTGCTTTATTCAATCCAACCAACAGGTAGGTGGGCAGACGATCCAGAATAATCAAACAAAATCCGCAACATCGGTCCGACCCAATCGGTGAAATGTACCGATTAATTTGAACCACTTAAACCAGTTGACCCAATGGACAAATGGATCAAACTGATCGATACCAAATCAGTTGGACTAATTGGTTTCACTTTTAAAGATCCAGACCACTTTATCTAGAAAGATTCGATCTTAAGATCAAATTAATTTATCTGATCAAAGGTTCAATCCCAATCAGGGGTAGACCCGCATCTAACCTTTCTCACTTTCTTGGTCACTATAGACTTATGGTGCATTTGGATTCGATTTTCCGTCAGACTTGGACTATTTTATGTCAAAACTTTAATCATGTGGTTAAGAGTCAAACCTTTAGAGTCAATGGTTAACCTTGGTTTACTTCCAATCAGGTGATAATTGGTCCTAAACGTTCTAAACCTCCATCTGTACCACTTTGGGTCCGTGAAAAGAGTCGTCTTTCTAGAGTACCATTGCCAAGTAGTCAGTCATTGCCACAAGAAGAAACGAGTACCATGGATGAAGCTGCGCTCCGTCAGATTTTAGAATCTTTTCAAGCCCAGATTATTGCCTCTGTCCAAACACAAATTGAATCCCTGAAAATTGAAAAGGGAAAAGATAAAGCTATAGAACCTCAGGATGTGTTTGACCTCGTTGAAAACCAAGAAGATGATCAGTTACACGTCGACCCTGTCCTAGCTCATCGAATAACTCAAGTTGAAACTGCTTTGAAGAACATCAAAGACCCTGATGATCTTACTCTTGGATTAGGGTCAATGACCTTGTTTCCCACGGTCCGTCTACCAGAAAAGTTCACAATGCCAGATATGGAGAAGTTTGACGGTATTGGATGCCCTAGGACTCACTTAAAAGTATATGTCGGCATAATGCAATCTCAGGGTCTAAGTGAAGAACAGATGGCTCAACTTTTTCAAAGAACCCTGACAGGTCCTGCACTACGCTGGTTAATGTCATTGGACTCATCTCGGGTAAGAACATGGCATGAATTGATGAAGGAGTTTATTGGTCGATACTCATTCAACACAGATATTGAACTTACAAGAAGAGACCTAGAAACTACAAAACAGAAACCCGGAGAAACTTTCACTGAGTTCATTGCTCGATGGAGAGCTAAAGCCGCTCAACTGTGGGACCGACCTCAAGAAAAGGAACAAGTCAAGATTATCCTCAGGAATCTCACTCCAAATTATGCCAAGTACTTGATGCCTCAATACTTGCCTACTTTTCAATCCCTCCTTGAGGCTGGAAATCAAGTTGAAGATACTTACTCTTCGGGACTTTTTGGTAACTCGTCTGAGTCAAAACCCAAACATTTCAAACCTAATGTCAATTCCTTACAAGTAGCCAACACCTCCTTCGCACTATCTCCACAAGCTACTCAGCCTTCACAAGCTAAGCCTAGGAGACAGTTTGCCAATCTTGGAATGTCCCTTAGTGTTGCTTATCAAAAATTGATGAAAAGGGGATTGCTGGCACCTTTACAACCTAAGCATTTGCCTAATCCTCTTCCCCCAAACATGGATAATGGACAATTCTGTGAATTCCATCAGATGCCTGGTCATATTCTTGACAGGTGTATTACTCTCCGACATGCTATCCAAGACCTTATTGAGCAAGGAAAAGTCACCATACCCACTCCTACTACTCCCAATGTTAAGACTAACCCTTTGCCTACCTTTCAAAATCAACCCCCTCCTCAACCCCCTCCTACTCTAAACCAATTAATGTCCAAATCGAATCAGTTGACCCAGTTTCCTTCATTCACCCTAATCGGTCTAAACAGTGCATTCGCTCCATGCCAGAATGAACTCAACTACCCTAAGGCAATGACAGGACTGAAGAATAGAGAAATTATTGAAGCAATGGGTTGTCCCGCATATGACAAGAATATGAAGAGATAGTAAAAACAGGCAAATTCAAGTCATCCATCGAAGATAACTGAAGTGGCATAGACTCTAGAATTGTGTCCCTCCATTCATAATGATGTCATCTTAGTTTTTTTTAGCTTTAGTTGCGTCAGTCTTTGAATTCAGTTAGTCATCTTTATTTTTGGGTTTTAGTAAGGTTTGTTAGTCTATGTTCTTTTCAATTCCAATAAATAAAGAAGCTTTTGATTATCTTGTGTGCAATAATGATGTGAACATAAAATCTAAAATGAGAAATGACTTAAAGCTCACTAACTGAACTTAATAAATATTGGAATTAAAGAGTACACTCAAGAAGTGGAAATTGGTAATACATCATCCTCAAGAGAACATGAGAGAATAGTAAACTTACTTGAGAAATTCAACAATATTTCTTGCATGATCATATAAGGATATATGGATGAATTACACAAAAATATAGATCAAGTCAAGAGTGATTTCAAAGTCTAAGATTATCGGTCAAAAATGATATAGCTGAAAGCATCAACAAAGATGCTAAGACTTACAAGTGGATCTACCATGTTTTTCACTCAAGTGAAGAAAGTTCTCATTTACAAAAGAATATAAGAGTTTTTTTTGAAGTTTGGAAAATGTTGAACAAGTCAACGTCAAATACAAAGAAGTCAATCACACTCAACTTTGTAAAAGAAGACTAAAGATTTCTCTTCATCAAAAAAAGACTGAAAATTATTCATTCTTAGAAGAAGATTGAAGACTCATTCTCAAAAGAAGACCTTACTCGATAGAGCAATCAAGACATCAAGTTCCTAAAACCTTGGCCAAATCAAGTAGTATTTCACAAAAGGAAGCCTTCATTGGTCGAACCATTTTCCTGTCTTACCAAGAAAAAGATAACCGTCTTTAGCCCCTCGCAGCCTAAAAAAAAAAAAAAAAAATCAATAGCCTTTTCTTTCTAAACTATGCCGACCAACCTTGGGAGGGAATCTTAGTATGAACTACGTTTTGACCTGATCCCAAAAGGAAAAAAAGAAATATTTGGGGTACGTAGGCAACCTGAGAAGTTACTTCAGGCCCGGTCATTAAAAAAAAATGTATTCTCTTAAGGAAAGTGTCATCCAAAAGAAAATCTACTATTGAAATGTTCAAAAGAAAAGAATGCCAAACTAAGGGCATTAGAAAAAAGAATCAAAAGAATTGATAAAAAGAAAAGAATGTCAAACTAGGGGCATTTAGAAAAAAAATCAAAATAATTGATAGGAAAGAGAGAATATCAAACTAGGGGCATTTTGGGAAGTTGAGCCTTATATCTTTTCTTTCTAAACCATATCCTAAGCCCACCTATTAAGTCCTCCTGAAGGCTAATTGACTCGGTTAAGTGCAGGGAACTGAGAAGTTGTCGAGTTGGTTATACAAGATCATCAAGAAAAAAAAGAGAAGCCCGCTAAGTCGAAAACCTGAAAAGGCGGCTTAGGCAAAATTTAGGGCATAACCATAAAAAAGAAAGCCTGCTAGGTTGAAAACCTGAAAATGCGACCTAGGCAAAAATCAAGGCATCATCAAAAAAAGAAAATAAAGCCCGCTAGATTGAAAACCTAAAGAGGCGATCTAGGCAAAAATTAGGGCATCATCAAATGGGAGGAAAGGTCCCGTCAAGAAGGAAAATTCAGAAGGAAGCTTGTGCAGAAACTGCAGAACCATTCAAGCCACGATATTTGTCTTTTAGCCAAGAGCTCACATCCGACAAAGACAATATTGAAGTCGAAAAAATCAGAAGTCATCTTGAACATTGTAGGATCTTCAAAAGTATGTTTACTTGTTCAAGTGTTCTCTAATGGAAGATGTAGAATCATCAACCACTTTGAAGAGAAAGATCTTTTATTCTAATATTTATCAAGATTTTTTAAGTCCAGCTCAAGCATTTTTCAAAAGAAATTCGAAAGAAAATGATCAATTCTTTATTGCACATATGATAATCTTAAGAGTCTTAAATTTAAGAGAATGTCAGTTCTTCTATCTATAATACATCAGAGTCCATATTTTTCAAGCGTAATCCATTCCATCAGTCTCGTAGTCAAGTCCCAGTTAAAGCCAACCTTGAAACTAAGGGCATTTTTGAAGGTCATTTAATTATAAAGTTTTTGTTCTTAATCACATGATAAAAAAAAAATCATACAAAAGTTTAAAAGTCCGGCGAAGCCCAATGATAATTACGAATCCAGATACATGATAAGCCAATAAAGGCCTGATCTTTCAAATTTTGAGCTCGATTTTGAATCATAGAATGAATTAATAGGATTGTTTAAGTTCCTATAAATCTAAGCTCGAGAAACGTGACTTAGTAAGTTCGAGTCCGAGAAACGAGACTCCAACTTGTTGAATCATAGAATGAATAGGCTTTTTGAAGTGCCTACAAACCTAAGTTCGAGTCCGAGAAACGAGACTCCAACTTTTTGAATCATAGAATGAATAGGCTTTTTGAAGTGCCTACAAACCCAAGTTCGAGTCCGAGAAACGAGACTCCAACTTTTTGAATCATAGAATGAATAGGCTTTTTGAAGTGCCTACAAACCTAAGTTCGAGTCCGAGAAACGAGACTCCAACTTGTTGAATCATAGAATGAATAGGCTTTTTGAAGTGCCTACAAACCTAAGTTCGAGTCCGAGAAACGAGACTCCAACTTGTTGAATCATAGAATGAATAGGCTTTTTGAAGTGCCTACAAACCTAAGTTCGAGTCCGAGAAACGAGACTCCAACTTTTTGAATCATAGAATGAATAGGCTTTTTGAAGTGCCTACAAACCTAAGTTCGAGTCCGAGAAACGAGACTCCAATTTTTGAATCATAGAATGAATAGGCTTTTTGAAGTGCCTACAAACCTAAGTTCGAGTTCGAGAAACGAGACTCCAACTTTTTGAATAATAAATAGGCTTTTTGAAGTGCCTATAAACTAAGTTCGAGTCCGAGAAACAAGACTCCAACGTTTTGAATCATAGGCTTTTTGAAGTGCCTATTAACCTTAGTTTGAGTCCGAGAAACGAGACTCCAATTTTAATAGGATTGTTTAAGTTCCTGTAAACCTTAGCCAGAGTCCGAGAAACGAGACTCCAGCTTTGTTTGAAATCATATTGAATTAATAGGTGTAGACACCCCATTTTTGCATCCGCCTGATTAATCAACTCGTCAACCCGATCGCAAGGATTCCCAATGATGGATGTGTATTTCGTTGCTTTATTTTGTTACCAGATATGTTTCAGAAATCCGGATGAGGTATCTCGAACTGACAAAACCTTAGAAACCACGCTACACTAGGAAAACACAACCCCAGAAACATAGAAATCATCATCTTGCAGACCAAAAAGAAGCTTCACGATAAAAATCACTAAAAATTGATCAAATTACCAAAATACCCCTGACATCAAAACAACCCTAGAGCCTGCGTTACGCTTAGGAAAACTCTCTCGAACACATAAAATAACAAATCGGAACCAAATTGATCATTTCGCCAATTTTAACAGAATTTGACAAAATTACGAAAATGCCCCTCATAAAGTTCACAACCATTTCACACAAAAAATTTTCATAAATAACACAAACTAACATTCTCATTGAATTCCTTACGAAAAAATGATTCTAAAACATCCTAGAACATTAAAAACCGACTTAAAACGTGAAAAGTCCTCTCCGGGGGTAAAACGGTAATTTCACAATTTTCATGATAAAAAATTTCGAAATTAATAAATAAAACATTAAATAATTAAATTTAAACATTAATGAAATTAATTTAAAATTTTGAACCTAAAAAATCGATCAATCGGACTCTCAGGCAAAATCGTTAAGGGTTCGTGGGATATTTCTTTAAGGACCCCTCTATTTGGGGGTCCAAAGAATTAAAGAAATAATGGAGGGGGGTTCTCCAAAAACCAAAAGTAAATCAAGCAAGACTAAGGTCAATGTATTAAAGTCAATCAAGCGAGACTGAAGTCAAAATTAAAGTCAATTAAGCAAGACTAAAGTCAAGATATTGAAAGTCAATCAATTAAGACTAAAGTCAAAACATTAAAAGTCAATCAAATAAGACCAAAAGTCATAATAGAATTATAATTGATTAATAACTCTATCTAATAGAGTTCTAACTTAAAAATAATTCTACCTAAAACAATTCTAATTAAAACACAATTCTACCTAAAACAAGTCAAACTAAAACACAACTCTAATTAAAAGATCTCTAATTAAACCCTAACTCTATCCAAATCAACCCCTAAAAAACATCTATAAATAGAGGTGCTCACACCCTATTTTCGTATAAAATTATAAACCCTAAGAGAAGTAGGTCTAGAAGCTCCCCTAGCCCCCCATAAACCCTAGTTTTGGAGCCCCAACTCCTTAACTAACATCCTTCCTTCAATTTTAGTCTAGAAAACACCCAAAAGCCTTCTAAAAACACCCCCAAATCCGCAACGAACTTGAAGAATTCAGATTCAAAAACAAGGAGATACCTTGCCTCAGAGATCCGAAGTCAAATCCGGAAACAGAACGAAGCAGGGGAGCACGGTACAAGGAGCTCTTTTTGTCAGATCTGAGGGAACCAAGTCCTTGCCATCGGAAAGGTAAATTTTTATTCTTATTTATTTTTTTATCTAGGTTTTAGCAATGTAATTTACTTGGGACTTTAGTAAAGACCGGCTTTGGCCGGGCGGGGTTGGTGCCTAACACCTTCCAACCCCGTAACTTGATCCCCGAATTCAGATTTTTTATGGTAGATTAGTTCTTTTTATCCATGTTAGAGTCAGTATGGTTCCTAGACCACAATAACTAGGTGGCGACTCCCAAACCTCAAGGGTCAAAAGCGGATCCGCGCACCCCGCGGATCGAGGGCGCTTTCAGTGGCGACTCCACTGGGGACCATTGAGGATTAGACTTGAAAAACCCCAAGTATGGGATGCATTGCTAGTAGGACCTTTTTTATTTGATTTTTAGTTATTTGTTTATTTGTTTATTTTTATCATTCTTTTTGGCTTAATTATGGATCATTTGTTTGGATTCCGAATACTTTGTTTTGGCACATTTTCATGGTTCAATCTATGATAATTCAGAATCACCCTAAATAATGCAGGATGTCAAGAAGATAATAGTTTGGAAAAAATGGTTGTTGAACCATTCTCACTATTTGATTTATTTTATAGTCGAATTATTTTTTTTTCTTGGCATTATTTGGTTTGATTTTGGATTGGTCATTGTGGAGTATCTTTTTTTATGATTCAATCTAGGGTTGTTTTGGGATGACCCTAAATAATGAAATATTCAAATTAACATAAATTGAGGATGGAATGATGGTGATTGAGATGAGAGTTATGATTATTAAAAAAAAAAAAAAAAAAAAATTTGGATGATTATTTTTGACACGTTACTAGGCATAAGCGACAAGTTATAAAAAAAAATTATTTGTGAGCGATGCACTAAGAAACAAAAAAAAATTCCTTTTTTAATATTGTTCGTGATCAGGAGAGGATTCCAAAAAAAAAAAAATCAGAAAAAATCGAAAAAAAAAAAAAAAAAAATTTCGCTTGGTGTGCCATTAGCAGAAATCTGTTTCTGCTGTTTTTATCTTCTTCTCCACAAAGAAGAGGACGAAAAAACCAGCAAGAAAAGAGGCGTTTTTTCCTCTCTCTCTCTCTCTCTCTCTCTCTCTCTCTCTAAGTATTGAAGGCTTCTTTTCTAAATTTTATAAGAGCATTGATGTGTACTGAAGAAAAAAAAAAGATTACGCACATCTCTGTGGATCCAGTAGGCGTTGCAAGAACAAGGTTGGAGTCGCCACTTTGGGATCGAACCAGAGCAAACATTTTTGGTGGATCAAGATCACGCCTAAACTTCAGTTCTCCCAAAAAGTTCTTCATACGTCTTCGAGGTACGTACGTGAGTGGATGATCATCGAGATCTACAAATCATTGATGGCGCAAGGACAGTTGGTTCCTTGTGATGCAAGGATTCCAAGGGGGTCGACTTCTTATCACCATTAAAAGAATTATTATTGAGGTAATTTGTTTGGTGGTGGTTCTCACGAGAAGAGAGGATGCAATAATGGATGATTTTAAAAAAAAAAGAGAAAAAGAAAAACTGGAAGAGGTTTTGGTGGAAGAGGAAGCTCTCCAAAACCATGTGCTAAGAATCTGATGTACCGATCTATTCCCCTTAGTATCTGACTTTCAATGCTCTTAATCCTACTCCTTTCGACAGAGTGCAAGCGGTGATCATTGGTAAGGTGAGAAACCATCAGTCCAACTCTTATACAAGAAAGAGTGGGAACCTTCTACAAATGAATTTTGAATGTGTGTTGCTAACATTAACTTATACAAATAAGGATTTGTTTTGAGTATGCGTGATGGCAGCAACCATGTGAAAAAAAATTCCTTTTATGTGCTGACATGCAATTTTTATTATAAAAATCTGACTTTATTGATTTTATTACACAACAAATCAACCATGGTGAGGGACCCACATTACCTTAACAAACTTTATTTGTAAGTTTGTTATTCCAAAAACTTTAAGTTGGGAACTCATATCTTTTAAAGGGTTAAATTGATGTTGTTGGCGTGTAAAATGTTTTTTTTTAGGTGATTAAATTTTCCAACTTTAAAATTTCTTGAATCCAAGTGGTAAAGTTATTCTTACTAATTTAGTAAGATTTCAAGTCTTAATAAAGGTCATTGACCTCCCTACATGTTTAAAAAAAAAAAAAAATTTCTTTAAAAAAAAAAAAGAAAAAAAAGTAGTCACTTTCCATCTCCACAACTATCATCATATTCTCGATTCAACGTTCATTAAAGTGTCGATTTATTTTGGATCACCCAAAAGCGATCCTTGATTGGACCATGAAAAAATATATATATTATGCATGTTTCAATGTTGGATGTGATTGATTATTTTTGATTGCCTATCTACTATGCCATGATCTCTACATATATATTTTTGATGTGTTTGCTTTTATCTTAACTTCGATGTGATGGGTTTTGTATCATTTTGATTGATATTCATGTACTACCCACGTTGAGATAATATGATCAGATCCATGGGCCATTTGTTTGAAAAGGCCCCGGGCACACCCCACCCTACTTTGCACACACCACATGCACGTTTACCGCTTTACTCACTTACACGTCCCATTTAGCCAACGTGGCACTAGTGCGTGGCCCGGTCTCTTCGGAGATGCGACGTCATTCATGAAACCCACAACTCCAGTCACGTACCTTAGGGTATATCAAACTGGGGGCATTAATACCGTCTGATCAGGTGATTCTGAGAGACATATTGATGCACCCATGCTGGGGTGACCTGAGCCTTTGTCCTATTGTAAGCCACACAGTCACATGTCCCGATTGCCAACGTAGTACTAGTACGTGGTCGGTCCCCTCGTGGGATGCCAAACCATTTATGAAAGCTACAACTCTTGACTCGTACCCGTAGGTATAAAAGGTAATCTAAGTATATCAATTGCACTTCTTGGTCAAAACCGGTGCCTAAGCAAGATCTTGCCCCGCTGTACCCTACTGTACGAGGGGGATAGACTACGTCTATTCTAGACGAGAGGTATTTAAGTGGGCCCTTGCTCAGCATTGTGCGCCACCTCTCAACTGGAGATCAAACTGGCTATTTTTGATTTCAGAGAAGTGAATTGAGGTTTTAGATTATCACCTATACGGTATATCAAACCAAGTCACCACGTATCGAAAGGTTTATAGGTGTGCTTGGGCAAGGGTGGCCAGATAAAAATGCATTGCACGTAGTAAGCCTAGAGTCTAGAAACCTTCCCCATAGGTCACGACTCGAACTTATCGTGGGTGTTCCCGGGTTGTTTATTGAATGAATGCCTGTTGTTGGATGAATGTTTGTGAGTGATATGAATGTTGAGATCAAAGTGCATAATTGTCCTCAAGGATCAAAGAAATTTTATTTTTGAAAATTAAAATGGGTGCACCGACCCAGTAAAAAGTCCATTTTTTTACAATAATGACCCAGTCCATCCCGATCCAACAATCATGATGGACCGGGCCAGTTAAATCAAAATGGAAATCGAATTTTCAAAGAAGAAAAAGAAAATATTTTTCAAAAAAAGAAAGGGAGATTATTTTCCAAAAGAAGGCTTCTTTAGAAGAAACATTTTTTCAGAAAATATATTTTCCAGAGAAAAATATTTTCCAAAATAAGTGTTTTCCAAAAAAAAGTGTTATTCTCTAAAAAAATGTTTTCTAAGAAAAAACGTTTCCAAAAAATATTTTTCAAGAGAAGATACTTTCCAAATAAAAAACTATTTTTCAGAGAAAAAATATTTTTCAGAAGAAAATGTTTTCCAAAAGAAAAGAAAAAGAAGGAAAAATAATTTGCAAAAAATCTATTTTTGCATGAAAAGTTTTTATGGACCTTGGAAAACTACCAAAAAATGTTGTAAAAAAATAATCAGATTTGTGAAATAAAAACATTATTTTCCAATATTTTTCAAAAGTGCAATAAAATTATTTTTCTTCTGAATAATCATTGAATGGATGAACTTTTAATGGATTGGTGTACAAAATTCAATAAAATCTCAGGGTTCATTTAAAATGTTATCAAGGGGGTGACACTGAAATTGGTTAAATTCATCTTCAAAGAAGTCTAAGGGTTATCATTGTATCTAAGCTCAATCGTCCATCGTCTAGGTAGGGTTGTAAATCCGGTCAGTTAGAGTAAACGTCAATATCAAGTCAACAGTCAGAAATGACCTCAAAATTTCTCAACATCATCCAGTTGTTCTTTGAAAATCATAGTGCTTCAATCCTACCGGTTGTAAGCAATGTCTCAGTTCTCATCAAACCCATTTTGGGTAGTCTTGAGTTTTCATGGGTCATTTGGGTTAGCTCGAGTCCTTTTTTCTAGCAAGGTCATGTCTTCCTTAGATTGAGCCTACTCATTCTTATTGAGTCAAGTTAGTTCATCGAGTCTATAGAGGTGTCTGTTGCCCCATCTGAAATTGATCGGATAAATGAAATTTTTGAATACCTCGAGCGCATTAACGAATTAACTACTAATCTGCCTTCAAGGATAGATTTTTCTCCTGAGCAAGAAGATAAGAGTCGGGCTCAAGAAAGCAAGGTCATTGACCTCGGAACATAAATAAATTCCTAAAGAGATTCAAATAGAAACCATCTTATCTCCAGAGAACACAAGGGGATAATGAATTTTCTTAGAAATTTCGAAGACTTGTTCACGTGGGCCTATGAGGATATGTTAGGTGCAAGTTTGGGTGTTGTCTCTGACTCGTCTTACGATGGAATCGATGTTATAAAATATATCAGCACTATCCTTACTACATCTTGAGTTGCAAATCACATATTATTAATCGATATGGGGATACCTTTTGAACTGATCTCTAATAATGGGTCGTACTTCAAAGCTTAAATCATTACTCCGTGTTCAAAGTTGAAGATCCGGAATCACAAATCATCCTCCTACCGTCCTCAGATCAATGGAACGGTTGAAGCAGTTAGTAAGAGTATCAAGACTATCATCAGGAAAATTAGTCAATAACATCGAGATTGGTCAGAAAATTTATCATTCACGCTGTGGACATATCGAACCCTAATTCGATCCTCTATTGGAGCTACTCCCTACTCTTTAGTGTATGGCATGGAAGCAGTCTTGCCAGTTGAAATGGAAATTCCGTCTCTCAGGGTCTTGTTGGAAAATCATTTGTTAGAAACAGATTGGGTTCGTCAGCAGTATGAAGAATTAAACTTGATCAAAGAAAACGAGTTAAAGCCCTATACCACGTGCAGGCTTATCTAAGAAGAGTCACTTGTACATTTGACAAGAAGGTCAAAGCTCATCATTTACAAGTCAAAGATTTAACTATCAGACTTCAAAGAAAATTGAACACTCCTCATCGACTATAGGAGAAAGTCTAAATTGGAGAAATTCATTCATTAAGGAAATACTGTCTGGAAAAGTCGTCAGACTTCAAGATCATGATGGAGGTGAACTACCAGAACCAACCAACCTTGACCAGATCAAGCGGTACTACATTTAAGGAGGCCATCTTTGCCGAATCAATCCTCATATTACCCAGTTACCCTGTTCAACATATCCTTTCTCAACCCTTTGTAGCCTTTTCAAAAAAAAATGAATGATGCCTTTTTTCTTTCTCAGCCTGATCACCTAACCTAGGGGAGGGAAGTTTCGAACTACGTCTTGCTGATCCTAAATTCTGGGGTACGTAGACACCTGAAGTTTACTTACTTCAGGCCCGACCACATCAAAATAAAAAAAATCTATTCCCCACACAAAAAATCAAAAAAAAATCAAAAAAATCAAAAAAAATAAAAAAAAAAAAAATTCAAAAGAGAAGGAAAAATATCATCCAAATGGGGAAGAAATTTCAAGAAAAAAGTTTAAATGAAATGCCACACAAGGGGCATTTGGGTTTTTGAGCCTCAAAATCCCTTTCTTTTTTATACCCAGTCCTAAGCCTACCTATAAAAGTCCTCCTAAGTACCGTGTGAGAAGTCAAGGAAAATAGCAAAGCATGATCAGACAGCAACTCCAGAAGTTCAGAGAAAAAAAAAAAAGAAGATAAAAAAAATGATGAAGCCTGCTAAGTTGAAAACCCGAAAGGGCGACTTAGGCAAAAATTAAGGCAAGCTCGCAAGGTTGAAAATCTGAAAGAGCCAAGAAAAAAAAGAAGCTCGCTAGATCGAAAACCTGAAAAGGCGATCTAGGCAAAAGCTAGAGCAAGCTCGCTAGATTGAAAACCTGAAAAGGCGATCTAGGCAAAAGTTAGAGCAACAAAGAAAAACAGAAGAAAATCCTAAGTTGAGAGCAGTCCAAGCTAAAACATCAGAAGTCCGAATAATCAAGTTCAATACTTAGCTTAAACCCGGCATAGACTCAGAAACCACAAGTATCTTGTCTACGATCGATCTGAAAATGTTTACTTCCCTAAGTGAACCAATGGAGAGAAGGGTGAATTCTATGATGAGTCCCAAAAGGAAATATTTTGTTCTCTTGAGCCTGACTCAAAATCTTTAATAAAATTAATCAAAATTAAAAAGTTGAGTCTTTATTGCGCTTGTGGTAATCAATTATTTCAAACCTTCATACAAGGGGCATTTTCTTTCTTCTTTCCCCCTTACACTAGGGGCATTTTTTTATATTACACGATGTGTTCAATTATTTTCAAGGCCATGGTCATTGTCAAACTAGAGGCATTTTGCTTTTGAGCAGTGTTAATCCTAAGAGATAATGACAACCCCAAATTTAAGGTAACCCTCTTGATAACAGTTTTTCAAAAAACTCTTGAGGTTCGAAAGAAATAAAAATTCAGGTTTAAAATGTTTTGATAAATCCTTGAGGTTCAAACAAAAGCATTTCGGATCTCACATAGGAGTATAAACATTCTTTCAGTCTCCAGATTCTTTTCCAGATTCAATCATTCTTGGAATCAGTCATTTCTCCTCCAGATTTATTCGTTCTCCGGTTTGTTTTAATCAGTTTTCTCCAAATTCGTTCATTCTTTCCCAAAATTCATTCATCCCTCTACCAGTTTTGCTCAGTTTCCGCCAAGGGTTAACTTGGATTTTGCTCAGTTTCCGCCAAGGGTTAACTTGGATTTTGCTCAGTTTTCGCCAAGGGTTATCTTGGATTTTGCTCAGTTTTCGCCAAGGGTTATCTTGGATTTTGCTCAGTTGTCGCCAAGGGTTATCTTGGATTTTGCTCAGTTGCCGCCAAGGTTATCTTGGATTTTGCTCAGTTGCCGCCAAGGGTTAACTTGGATTTTGCTCAGTCGCCGCCAAGGGTTATCTTGGATTTTGCTCAGTCTCCGCCAAGGGTTATCTTGGATTTTGCTCAGTTGCCGCCAAGGGTTAACTTGGATTTTGCTCAGTCTCCGCCAAGGGTTATCTTGGATTTTGCTCAGTTGCCGCCAAGGGTTATCTTGGATTTTGCTCAGTCTCCGCCAAGGGTTATCTTGGATTTTGCTCAGTTGCCGCCAAGGGTTATCTTGGATTTTGCTCAGTCTCCGTCAAGGGTTATCTTGGATTTTGCTCAGTTGCCGCCAAGGGTTATCTTGGATTTTGCTCAGTTGCCGCCAAGGGTTATCTTGGATTTTGCTCAGTCTCCGCCAAGGGTTATCTTGGATTTTGCTCAGTTGCCGCCAAGGGTTATCTTGGATTTTGCTCAGTCTCCGCCAAGGGTTATCTTGGATTTTGCTCAGTTGCCGCCAAGGGTTATCTTGGATTTTGCTCAGTCTCCGCCAAGGGTTATCTTGGATTTTGCTCAGTTGCCGCCAAGGGTTATCTTGGATTTTGCTCAGTTTCTGCCAAGGGTTATCTTGGATTATGCTCAGATACCGCCGAGGGTTATCTCGGAATTATGCTCAGATACCACCGAGGGTTTTCTCGGAATTATGCTCAGATACCGCCGAGGGTTTTCTCGGAACTATGCTCAGATACCGCCGAGGGTTTTCTCGGAACTATGCTCAGATACCGCCGAGGGTTTTCTCGGAATTATGCTCAGATACCGCCGAGGGTTTTTCTCGGAATCTCAGATATACCGCCGAGGGTTTTCTCGGAATTATGCTCAGATACCGCCGAGGGTTTTCTCGGAACTATGCTCAGATACCGCCGAGGGTTTTCTCGGAATTATGCTCAGATACCGCCGAGGGTTTTCTTGGAACTATGCTCAGATACCGCCGAGGGTTTTCTCGGAATTATGCTCAGATACCGTCGAGGGTTTTCTCGGAACTATGCTCAGTTACCACCGAGGGTTTTCTCGGAACTATGCTCAGTTACCACCGAGGGTTTTCTCGGAACTATGCTCAGTTTATGCTCAGATTATATTCAAATTATGCTCAGTGTATATTTAAATTATGCTCAGTTTATACTCAGACTATGCTCAATTTATGCTCAGGTTTTACTCATTTCACACAGTGCACACACTTGCACATTTGCACTTTTTAGTCAGGGAGAATTCTCTAAATTCAAGGATCTGACACCGTCAGTGAGAGTTTGCGCTCAAGGACCTGACAACCTTTTAATTCGGGGAGAGCTTTACCCTCAAGGATCCGAACACCCTGACGAATTGCTAAATCAAGCTGCAAAATGAACTGTCACTAGCTTTGGCATTCAGATATCGCACTATCTACCAAAATAGATTTGCTATCTAGTTTGCTTCAACCCTCTGCAAAGAGGGCATCTGTAGACACACCCCATTTTTGCATCCGCCTGATTAATCAACTCGTCAACCCGATCGCAAGGATTCCCAATGATGGATGTGTATTTCGTTGCTTTATTTTGTTACCAGATATGTTTCAGAAATCCGGATGAGGTATCTCGAACTGACAAAACCTTAGAAACCACGCTACACTAGGAAAACACAACCCCAGAAACATAGAAATCATCATCTTGTAGACCAAAAAGAAGCTTCACGATAAAAATCACTAAAAATTGATCAAATTACCAAAATACCCCTGACATCAAAACAACCCTAGAGCCTGCGTTACGCTTAGGAAAACTCTCTCGAACACATAAAAATAACAAATCGGAACCAAAATTGATCATTTCGCCAATTTTAACAGAATTTGACACAAATTACGAAAATGCCCCTCATAAAGTTCACAACCATTTCACAACAAAATTTTCATAAATAACACAAACTAACATTCTCATTGAATTCCTTACGAAAAAATGATTCTAAAACATCCTAGAACATTAAAACCGACTTAAAACGTGAAAAGTCCTCTCCGGGGGTAAAACGGTAATTTCACAAATTTCATGATAAAAATTTCGAAATTAATAAATAAAACATTAAATAATTAAATTTAAACATTAATGAAATTAATTTAAAAATTTGAACCTAAAAAATCGATCAATCGGACTCTCAGGCAAAATCGTTGAGGGTTCGTGGGATATTTCTTTAAGGACCCCTCTATTTGGGGGTCCAAAGAATTAAAGAAATAATGGAGGGGGGTTCTCCAAAAACCAAAAGTAAATCAAGCAAGACTAAGGTCAATGTATTAAAGTCAATCAAGCGAGACTGAAGTCAAAATTAAAGTCAATTAAGCAAGACTAAAGTCAAGATATTGAAAGTCAATCAATTAAGACTAAAGTCAAAACATTAAAAGTCAATCAAATAAGACCAAAAGTCATAATAGAGATTATAATTGATTAATAACTCTATCTAATAGAGTTCTAACTTAAAAATAATTCTACCTAAAACAATTCTAATTAAAACACAATTCTACCTAAAACAAGTCAAACTAAAACACAACTCTAATTAAAAGATCTCTAATTAAACCCTAACTCTATCCAAATCAACCCCTAAAAAACATCTATAATAGAGGTGCTCACACCCTATTTTCGTATAAAATTATAAATCCTAAGAGAAGTAGGTCTAGAAGCTCCCCCTAGCCCCCCATAAACCCTAGTTTTGGAGCCCCAACTCCTTAACTAACATCCCTCCTTCAATTTAGTCTAGAAAACAACCCAAAAAGCCTTCTAAAAAACACCCCCAAATCCGCAACGAACTTGAAGAATTCAGATTCAAAAACAAGGAGATACCTTGCCTCAGAGATCCGAAGTCAAATCCGGAAACAGAACGAAGCAGGGGAGCACGGTACAAGGAGCTCTTTTTGTCAGATCTGAGGGAACCAAGTCCTTGCCATCGGAAAGGTAAATTTTTATTCTTATTTATTTTTTTATCTAGTTTTTAGCAATGTAATTTACTTGGGACTTAGTAAAGACCGGCTTTGGCCGGGCGGGGTGGTGCCTAACACCTTCCAACCCCGTAACTTGATCCCCGAATTCAGATTTTTATGGTAGATTAGTTCTTTTATCCAGTTAGAGTCAGTATGTTCCTAGACCACAATAACTAGGTGGCGACTCCCAAACCTCAAGGTCAAAAGCGGATCCGCGCACCCCCGCGGATCGAGGGCGCTTTCAGGATTGTTTAAGTTCCTTAGCCTGAGAAGCTTGGATTACAATAGGGCTCCAGTCCGATAAATGAGACTCCAACTTTTTCAAACTCTACAAAGAATTTCAAATAGGATTTAACGAAGTTCCTACAATGTTATAACTCCAATTACTTTTGTTAAACCTTACTATGATTGTTTTCGTTGCATAATGCATCTCAATTTTGAATCATTATTGTCAGTGAGAGAAGATCTCTAGGACTGGCACATTTTTACTCAGTTTCACACAGCTCACACCATTGCACACACGTGCCCTTTTGCATTAGTCAGGGAGAATTTTCTAAAATTCGAGGATCTGACATCGTCAGTGAGAGTTCAAGCTCGAGGACCTGACAACCTTTAGTTCGATGAGAGTTTTACCCCTCAAGGATCCGAACGCCTTGACGAATTGCTAAAATCAGGCTGCAAAATGAACTGTCACTAGCTTTGGCATTCAGATATCGCACTATCTACCAAAATAGATTTGCTATCTAGTTTGCTTCAACCCTCTGCCAAAGAGGGGGCATCTGTAGACACCCCATTTTTGCACTCGCTTGATAATCAACTCGTCAACCCGATCGCAATGATTCCCAATGATGGATGGTATTCCGTTACTTATTTTGTTACCAGATATGTTTCAGAAATCCGGATGAGGTATCTCGAACTGACAAAGCCTTAGAAACCACGCTACGCTAGGAAAACACAACCCCAGAACACATAGAAATCATCATCTTGCAGACCAAAAAGAAGCTTCACGATAAAATCACTAAAAATTGATCAAATTACCAAATACCCCTGACATCAAAACAACCCTAGAGCCTACGTTACGCTTAGAAAAACTCTCTCGAACACATAAAATAACAAATCGGAACCAAATAAATCATTTCACCAATTTTAACAGAATTTGATAAAATTACGAAAATGCCCCTCATAAAGTTCCACAATCATTTCACATAAAAATTTTCATAAATGATACAAACCCACATTTCCATTGAATTCCTTACGAAAATCGATTCTAAAAACATCCTAGAACATAAAAAAACCGACTTAAACGTGAAAAGTCCTTTCGGGGGTAATTATAATTTTTAAAACGGTAAATATTTCATAATTTTATAATTAAAAAATTCGAAATTAATAAATAAAACATTAAATAATTTAAAAGTGAAAACTTAATGAATTAATTTAAAATTTTGAACCTAAAAAATCGATTAATCGGACTCTCAGGCAAAATTGTTGAGGGTTCGTGGGATATTTCTTTAAGGACCCCTCCATTTGGGGGTCCAAAGAATTAAAGAAATAATGGAAGGGGGTTCTCCAAAAATTAAAGTAAATCAAGCAAGACTGAAGTCAAGGTATTAAAGTCAATCAAGTGAGACTGAAGTCAAAAATTAAAGTCAATTAAGCAAGACTGAAGTCAAGATATTAAAAGTCAATCAATTAAGACTAAAGTCAAAACATTAAAAGTCAATCAAATAAGACCAAAAGTCATAATAGAACTCTAATTAAATAATAACTCTATCTAATAGAGTTCTCTAACTTAAAACAATTCTACTAAAACAATTATAATTAAAAACACAATTCTACCTAAAACAATTTAACTAAAACACAACTCTAATAAAAGATCTCTAATTCAACATTAACTCTATCCAAATCACCCTAAAAAATATCTATAATAGAGGTGCTCACACCCTATTTTGTATCAAATGATAAACCCTAAGAGAAGTAGGTCTAGAAGCTCCCATAGCCCCCCATAAACCCTAGTTTTGGAGCCCCAACTCCTTAACTAACATCCCTCCTTCAATTTTAGTCTAGAAAAACACCCAAAAGCCTTCTAAAAACACTCCAAAATCCGCAACAAACTTGAGAGGTCAGATTCAAAAACAAGGAGATACCTTGTCCTCGGAGATCCGAAGTCAAATCCGGAAACAGAACGAAGCAAGGGAGCACGGTACAAGGAGCTCTTTTTGTCAGATCTGAGGGAACCAAGTCCTTGCCATCGGAAAGGTAAATTTTTATTTTTATTTATTTTTTATCTAGGTTTTACAATGTATTTACTTGGGAATTTAGTAGAGACCGGCTTTGGCCGGGCGGGTTGGTGCCTAACACCTTCCAACCCCCGTAACTTGATCCCCGGAATTCAGATTTTTTATGGTAGATTCTTTCTTTTATCCATGTTAGAGTCAGTATGGTTCCTAGACCACAATAACTAGGTGGCGACTCCCAAACCTCAAGGGTCAAAAGCGGATCCGCGCACCCCGCGGATCGAGGGCGCTTTCAGGATTGTTTAAGTTCCTTAGCCTGAGAAGCTTGGCTACAATAGGCTCCAGTCCGATAAATGAGACTCCAACTTTTTCAAACTCTACAAAGAATTTCAAATAGGATTTAACGAAGTTCCTACAATGTTATAACTCCAATTACTTTTGTTAAACCTTACTATGATTGTTTTCGTTGCATAAGTGCATCTCAATTTTGAATCATTATTGTCAGTGAGAGAAGATCTCTAGGACCTGGCACATTTTTACTCAGTTTCACACAGCATCACACCATTGCACACACGTGCACTTTTGCATTAGTCAGGGAGAATTTTTCTAAATTCGAGGATCTGACATCGTCAGTGAGAGTTCAAGCTCGAGGACCTGACAACCTTTTAGTTCGATGAGAGTTTTACCCTCAAGGATCCGAACGCCTTGACGAATTGCTAAATCAGGCTGCAAAATGAACTGTCACTAGCTTTGGCATTCAGATATCGCACTATCTACCAAAATAGATTTGCTATCTAGTTTGCTTCAACCCTCTGCCAAAGAGGGGCATCTGTAGACACCCCATTTTTGCACTCGCTTGATAATCAACTCGTCAACCCGATCGCAATGATTCCCAATGATGGATGTGTATTCCGTTACTTTATTTTGTTACCAGATATGTTTCAGAAATCCGGATGAGGTATCTCGAACTGACAAAGCCTTAGAAACCACGCTACGCTAGGAAAACACAACCCCAGAAACATAGAAATCATCATCTTGCAGACCAAAAAGAAGCTTCACGATAAAAATCACTAAAAATTGATCAAATTACCAAAATACCCCTGACATCAAAACAACCCTAGAGCCTACGTTACGCTTAGAAAAACTCTCTCGAACACATAAAATAACAAATCGGAACCAAATAAATATTTCACCAATTTTAACAGAATTTGATAAAATTACGAAAATGCCCCTCATAAAGTTCACAATCATTTCACATAAAAATTTTCATAAATGATACAAACCAACATTTCCATTGAATTCCTTACGAAAAATCGATTCTAAAACATCCTAGAACATTAAAAACCGACTTAAAACGTGAAAAGTCCTTTCCGGGGGTAAAACGGTAATTTCATAATTTTCATAATTAAAAAATTCGAAATTAATAAATAAAACATTAAATAATTAAAGTGAAACATTAATGAATTAATTTAAAATTTTGAACCTAAAAAATCGATTAATCGGACTCTCAGGCAAAATTGTTGAGGGTTCGTGGGATATTTCTTTAAGGACCCCTCCATTTGGGGGTCCAAAGAATTAAAGAAATAATGGAAGGGGGTTCTCCAAAAATTAAAAGTAAATCAAGCAAGACTGAAGTCAAGGTATTAAAGTCAATCAAGTGAGACTGAAGTCAAAATTAAAGTCAATTAAGCAAGACTGAAGTCAAGATATTAAAAGTCAATCAATTAAGACTAAAGTCAAAACATTAAAAGTCAATCAAATAAGACCAAAAGTCATAATAGAACTCTAATTAAATAATAACTCTATCTAATAGAGTTCTAACTTAAAAACAATTCTACCTAAAACAATTATAATTAAAACACAATTCTACCTAAAACAATTTTAACTAAAACACAACTCTAATTAAAAGATCTCTAATTCAACATTAACTCTATCCAAATCAACCCTAAAAAATATCTATAAATAGAGGTGCTCACACCCTATTTTCGTATCAAATGATAAACCCTAAGAGAAGTAGGTCTAGAAGCTCCCATAGCCCCCCATAAACCCTAGTTTTGGAGCCCCAACTCCTTAACTAACATCCCTCCTTCAATTTTAGTCTAGAAAACACCCAAAGCCTTCTAAAACACTCCCAAATCCGCAACAAACTTGAAGAGTTCAGATTCAAAAACAAGGAGATACCTTGTCTCGGAGATCCGAAGTCAAATCCGGAGAACAGAACGAAGCAAGGGAGCACGGTACAAGGAGCTCTTTTTGTCAGATCTGAGGGAACCAAGTCCTTGCCATCGGAAAGGTAAATTTTTATTTTTATTTATTTTTATCTAGGTTTTAACAATGTAATTTACTTGGGAATTTAGTAGAGACCGGCTTTGGCCGGGCGGGGTTGGTGCCTAACACCTTCCAACCCCGTAACTTGATCCCCGAATTCAGATTTTTTTATGGTAGATTAGTTCCTTTTATCCATGTTAGAGTCAGTTTGGTTCCTAGACCACAATAACTAGGTGGCGACTCCCAAACCTCAAGGGTCAAAAGCGGATCCGCAAGCGGATCCGCACCCCGCGGATCGAGGGCGCTTTCAGTGGCGACTCCACTGGGGACTATTGAGGATCAAACTTGAAAAACCCCAAGTATGGGAGGATTGCCAAGATGACCTAGTTTTTTTTTTATTTAGTTGGATTTATTTTATTTATTTTTTCTCTTTATTTATTTTTTTATCTTGATTGTAGATGATTTTGGGTATTGCATTTTTTTTTCCAATTAAGGATCACTTTTTGATGACTCCTAAATAATGAAAGATTCAAATTAACCTATGAAAATGATGGAATGATAGAGGTTGGACAGAAATATTAAAACGTTTTTAGAGAATATTCTAGCAAGAATTAAGTCTGGGAGCCTCTTAATAAAATATAGATCTCGTCGAGTAGATTAATTTAGAATCTGAGTTCACTCAATTTCGTTATCGGAAGCCTTAGATATCATCGATGCAAGTTCAATCTGTAAATCTGGAATTATTTCTAAATGAAAGTTGGGACAGCAACGTTAAAACTTTTTTACAGAATATTCTAGTGAGAACTAAGTCTGGGAACCTCTTAATAAAATGTAGATCTCGTCGAGTAGATTAATTTAGAATCTGAGTTCACTCAATTTCGTTATCGTAAGCCTTAGATATCATCGATACAAGTTCAACCTGTAAATCTGGAATTATTTCTGAATGAAAGTTGGGACAGCAACGTTAAAACTTTTTTACAGAATATTCTAATGAGAATTAAGTCTGGGAACCTTTAATAAAATGTAGATCTCGTCGAGTAGATTAATTTAGAATCTGAGTTCACTCAATTTCGTTATCGGAAGCCTTAGATATCATCGATGCAAGTTCAATCTGTAAATCTGAAATTATTTCTGAATGAAAGTTGGGACAGCAACGTTAAAACTTTTTTACAGAACATTTTGGTGAGAATTAAGTCTAGGCACCTATTAATAAAATGTAGATCTCATCGAGTAGATTAATTTAGAACTTGATTTCACTCGATTTCATTATCGGGAGCCTTAGATATCATCGATGCAAGTTCAGATTGTATTTTCCTAATTTACAGAAAATCTGAATTTATCTAATGTTGGCACAATTAATGTTCTTGAGAGTGAGCTCATCTCAACTATTGTCATTCTATCATCAATGTAACACCTATTGGAATCTCGATTTATTTTGGATCACCCAAAAGTGATCATTGATTGGACCTTAAAAATTATAAAAATTATGCCTATTGCAATGTTTGCTTGATCATTATCATATGCCATATTTATTGATTAATTTACCATGATCTTGCTTGAAATACATGATTGATGTTGATCGTAATGTTAATGTGCTTATGTGATGAGAATAATGTGATCTTAATTGAATATTCATATGATTTGAATGATTTTGGTTTTGATTGAATGTATGATTGGTTTGATTGGATCCATGGGCCCATTTGTTTGAAAAAGGTCCTGGGCACACCCCACCCTGTTTTGCACACACCACATGCACGTTTACTGTTTTACTCACTTACACGTCCCATTTAGCCAACGTGGCACTAGTGCGTGGCCCGGTCTCTTCGGAGATGCGACGTCATTCATGAAATCCACAACTCCAGTCACGTACCTTAGGGTATATCAAACTAGGGGCATCAATACCATCTGATCAGGTGATTCTGAGAAGTATGTTGATGCACCCAGGCTGGAGCGACCTGAGCCTTTGACCTATTGTAAGCCACACAGTCACATGTCCCGATTGCCAACGTAGTACTAGTACGTGGTCGGTCCCCTCGTGGGATGCCAAACCATTTATGAAAGCTACAACTCTTGACTCGTACCCGTAGTTATAAAAGATAATCCAAGTATATCAATTGTACTTCTTGGTCAAAACCGGTGCCTAAGCAAGATCTTGCCCCGATGTACCCTACTGTACGAGGGGGATAGACTACGTCTATTCTAGACGAGAGGTATTTAAGTGGGCCCTTACTCAGCATTGTGCGCCACCTCTCAACTGGAGATCAAACTTGCTGTTTTTGGCTTCAGAGAAGTGAGTTGAGGTTTTAGATTATCACCTATACGGTATATCAAACCAAGTCACCACGTATCGAGAGGTATATAGGTGTGCTTGGGCAAGGGTGGCTAAATAAAAATGCATTGCACGTAGTAAACTTAGAGTCTAGAAGCCTTCCTATAGGTCACGACCCGAACTGACTATGGGTGTTCCCGGGTTGCTTTATTCAATCCAACCAACAGGTAGGTAGGCAGACTGATCCAGAATAATCAAACAAAATCCGCAACATCGGTCCGACCCAATCGGTGAAATGTACCGATTAATTTGAACCACTTAAACCAGTTGACCCAATGGACAAATGGATCAAACTGATCGATACCAAATCAGTTGGACTAATTGGTTTCACTTTTAAAGATCCAGACCACTTTATCTAGAAAGATTCGATCTTAAGATCAAATTAATTTATCTGATCAAAGGTTCAATCCCAATCAGGGGTAGACCCGCATCTAACCTTTCTCACTTTCTTGGTCACTATAGACTTATGGTGCATTTGGATTCGATTTTCCGTCAGACTTGGACTATTTTATGTCAACACTTTAATCATGTGGTTAAGAGTCAAACCTTTAGAGTCAATGGTTAACCTTGGTTTACTTCCAATCAGGTGATAATTGGTCCTAAACGTTCTAAACCTCCATCTGTACCACTTTGGGTCCGTGAAAAGAGTCGTTTTTCTAGAGTACCATTGCCAAGTAGTCAGTCATTGCCACAAGAAGAAACGAGTACCATGGATGAAGCTGCGCTCCGTCAGATTTTAGAATCTTTTCAAGCCCAGATTATTGCCTCTGTCCAAACACAAATTGAATCCCTGAAAATTGAAAAGGGAAAAGATAAAGCTATAGAACCTCAGGATGTGTTTGATCTCGTTGAAAACCAAGAAGATGATCAGTTACACGTCGACCCTGTCCTAGCTCATCGAATAACTCAAGTTGAAACTGCTTTGAAGAACATCAAAGACCCTGATGATCTCACTCTTGGATTAGGGTCAATGACCTTGTTTCCCACGGTCCGTCTACCAGAAAAGTTCACAATGCCAGATATGGAGAAGTTTGACGGTATTGGATGCCCTAGGACTCACTTAAAAGTATATGTCGGCATAATGCAATCTCAGGGTCTAAGTGAAGAACAGATGGCTCAACTTTTTCAAAGAACCCTGGCAGGTCCTGCACTACGCTGGTTAATGTCATTGGACTCATCTCGGGTAAGAACATGGCATGAATTGATGAAGGAGTTTATTCGTCGATACTCATTCAACACAGACATTGAACTTACAAGAAGAGACCTAGAAACTACTAAACAGAAACCCGGAGAAACTTTCACTGAGTTCATTGCTCGATGGAGAGCTAAAGCCGCTCAACTGTGGGACCGACCTCAAGAGAAGGAACAAGTCAAGATTATCCTCAGGAATCTCACTCCAAATTATGCCAAGTACTTGATGCCTCAATACTTGCATACTTTTCAATCCCTCCTTGAGGCTGGAAATCAAGTTGAAGATGCTTACTCTTCGGGACTTTTTGGTAACTCTTCTGAGTCAAAACCCAAACATTTCAAATCTAATGTCAATTCCTTACAAGTAGCCAACACCTCCTTCGCACTATCTCCACAAGCTACTCAGCCTTCACAAGCTAAGCCTAGGAGACAGTTTGCCAATCTTGGAATGTCCCTTAGTGTTGCTTATCAAAAATTGATGAAAAGGGGATTGCTGGCACCTTTACAACCTAAGCATTTGCCTAATCCTCTTCCCCCAAACATGGATAATGGGCAATTCTGTGAATTCCATCAGATGCCTGGTCATATTCTTGACAGGTGTATTACTCTCTGACATGCTATCCAAGACCTTATTGAGCAAGGAAAAGTCACCATACCCACTCCTACTACTCCCAATGTTAAGACTAACCCTTTGCCTACCTTTCAAAATCAACCCCCTCCTACTCTAAACCTAATATTAATGTCCAAAATCGAATCAGTTGACCCAGTTTCCTTCATTCGCCTAATCGGTCTAAACAGTGTATTCGCTCCATACCAGAATGAACTCAACTACCCTAAGGCAATGACAGGACTGAAGAATAGAGAAATTATTGAAGCAATGGGTTGTCCCGCATATGACAAGAATATGAAGAAATAGTAAAAACAGGCAAATTCAAGTCATCCATCGAAGATAACTGAAGTGGCATAGACTCTAGAATTGTGTCCCTCCATTCATAATGATGTCATCTTAGTTTTTTTTTAGCTTTAGTTGCGTCAGTCTTTGAATTCAGTTAGTCATCTTTATTTTTGGGTTTTAGTAAGGTTTGTTAGTCTATGTTCTTTTCAATTCCAATAAATAAAGAAGCTTTTGATTATCTTGTGTGCAATAATGATGTGAACATAAAATCTAAAATGAGAAATGACTTAAAGCTCACTAACTGAACTTAATAAATATTGGAATTAAAGAGTACACTCAAGAAGTAGAAATTGGTAATACATTATCCTCAAGAGAACATGAGAGAATAGTAAACTTACTTGAGAAATTCAACAATATTTCTTGCATGATCTCATAAGGATATATGGATGAATTACACAAAAATATAGATCAAGTCAAGAGTGATTTCAAAGTCTAAGATTATCGGTCAAAAATGATATAGCTGAAAGCATCAACAAAGATGCTAAGACTTACAAGTGGATCTACCATGTTTTTCACTCAAGTGAAGAAAGTTCTCATTTACAAAAGAATATAAGAGTTTTTTTTGAAGTTTGGAAAATGTTGAACAAGTCAACGTCAAATACAAAGAAGTCAATCACACTCAACTTTGTAAAAGAAGACTAAAGATTTCTCTTCATCAAAAAAAGACTGAAAATTATTCATTCTTAGAAGAAGATTGAAGACTCATTCTCAAAAAAGACCTTACTCGATAGAGCAATCAAGACATCAAGTTCCTAAAACCTTGGCCAAATCAAGTAGTATTTCACAAAAGGAAGCCTTCATTGGTCGAACCATTTTCCTGTCTTACCAAGAAAAAGATAACCGTCTTTAGCCCCTCGCAGCCTAAAAAAAAAAAAAAAAAATCAATAGCCTTTTCTTTCTAAACTATGCCGACCAACCTTGGGAGGGAATCTTAGTATGAACTACGTTTTGACCTGATCCCAAAAGGAAAAAAAGAAATATTTGGGGTACGTAGGCAACCTGAGAAGTTACTTCAGGCCCGGTCATTAAAAGAAAAATGTATTCTCTTAAGGAAAGTGTCATCCAAAAGAAAAATCTACTATTGAAATGTTCAAAAGAAAAGAATGCCAAACTAAGGGCATTAGAAAAAAGAATCAAAAGAATTGATAAAAAGAAAAGAATGTCAAACTAGGGGCATTTAGAAAAAAAATCAAAATAATTGATAGGAAAGAGAGAATATCAAACTAGGGGCATTTTGGGAAGTTGAGCCTTATATCTTTTCTTTCTAAACCATATCCTAAGCCCACCTATTAAGTCCTCCTGAAGGCTAATTGACTCGGTTAAAGTGCAGGGAACTGAGAAGTTGTCGAGTTGGTTATACAAGATCATCAAGAAAAAAAAGAGAAGCCCGCTAAGTCGAAAACCTGAAAAGGCGGCTTAGGCAAAATTTAGGGCATAACCATAAAAAAGAAAGCCTGCTAGGTTGAAAACCTGAAAATGCGACCTAGGCAAAAATCAAGGCATCATCAAAAAAAGAAAAATAAAGCCCGCTAGATTGAAAACCTAAAGAGGCGATCTAGGCAAAAATTAGGGCATCATCAAATGGGAGGAAAGGTCCCGTCAAGAAGGAAAATTCAGAAGGAAGCTTGTGCAGAAACTGCAGAACCATTCAAGCCACGATATTTGTCTTTTAGCCAAGAGCTCACATCCGACAAAGACAATATTGAAGTCGAAAAAATCAGAAGTCATCTTGAACATTGTAGGATCTTCAAAAGTATGTTTACTTGTTCAAGTGTTCTCTAATGGAAGATGTAGAATCATCAACCACTTTGAAGAGAAAGATCTTTTATTCTAATATTTATCAAGATTTTTTAAGTCCAGCTCAAGCATTTTTCAAAAGAAATTCGAAAGAAAATGATCAATTCTTTATTGCACATATGATAATCTTAAGAGTCTTAAATTTAAGAGAATGTCAGTTCTTCTATCTATCATACATCAGAGTCCATATTTTTCAAGCGTAATCCATTCCATCAGTCTCGTAGTCAAGTCCCAGTTAAAGCCAACCTTGAAACTAGGGGCATTTTTGAAGGTCATTTAATTCTAAAGTTTTTGTTCTTAATCACATGATAAAAAAAAAATCATACAAAAGTTTAAAAGTCCGGCGAAGCCCAATGATAATTACGAATCCAGATACATGATAAGCCAATAAAGGCCTGATCTTTCAAATTTTGAGCTCGATTTTGAATCATAGAATGAATTAATAGGATTGTTTAAGTTCCTATAAATCTAAGCTCGAGAAACGTGACTTAGTAAGTTCGAGTCCGAGAAACGAGACTCCAACTTGTTGAATCATAGAATGAATAGGCTTTTTGAAGTGCCTACAAACCTAAGTTCGAGTCCGAGAAACGAGACTCCAACTTTTTGAATAATAGAATGAATAGGCTTTTTGAAGTGCCTACAAACCCAAGTTCGAGTCCGAGAAACGAGACTCCAACTTTTTGAATCATAGAATGAATAGGCTTTTTGAAGTGCCTACAAACCTAAGTTCGAGTCCGAGAAACGAGACTCCAACTTGTTGAATCATAGAATGAATAGGCTTTTTGAAGTGCCTACAAACCTAAGTTCGAGTCCGAGAAACGAGACTCCAACTTGTTGAATCATAGAATGAATAGGCTTTTTGAAGTGCCTACAAACCTAAGTTCGAGTCCGAGAAACGAGACTCCAACTTTTTGAATCATAGAATGAATAGGCTTTTTGAAGTGCCTACAAACCTAAGTTCGAGTCCGAGAAACGAGACTCCAATTTTTGAATCATAGAATGAATAGGCTTTTTGAAGTGCCTACAAACCTAAGTTCGAGTTCGAGAAACGAGACTCCAACTTTTTGAATAATAAATAGGCTTTTTGAAGTGCCTATAAACTAAGTTCGAGTCCGAGAAACAAGACTCCAACGTTTTGAATCATAGGCTTTTTGAAGTGCCTATTAACCTTAGTTTGAGTCCGAGAAACGAGACTCCAATTTTAATAGGATTGTTTAAGTTCCTGTAAACCTTAGCCAGAGTCCGAGAAACGAGACTCCAGCTTTGTTTGAAATCATATTGAATTAATAGGTGTAGACACCCCATTTTTGCATCCGCCTGATTAATCAACTCGTCAACCCGATCGCAAGGATTCCCAATGATGGATGTGTATTTCGTTGCTTTATTTTGTTACCAGATATGTTTCAGAAATCCGGATGAGGTATCTCGAACTGACAAAACCTTAGAAACCACGCTACACTAGGAAAACACAACCCCAGAAACATAGAAATCATCATCTTGCAGACCAAAAAGAAGCTTCACGATAAAAATCACTAAAAATTGATCAAATTACCAAAATACCCCTGACATCAAAACAACCCTAGAGCCTGCGTTACGCTTAGGAAAACTCTCTCGAACACATAAAATAACAAATCGGAACCAAATTGATCATTTCGCCAATTTTAACAGAATTTGACAAAATTACGAAAATGCCCCTCATAAAGTTCACAACCATTTCACACAAAAAATTTTCATAAATAACACAAACTAACATTCTCATTGAATTCCTTACGAAAAAATGATTCTAAAACATCCTAGAACATTAAAAACCGACTTAAAACGTGAAAAGTCCTCTCCGGGGGTAAAACGGTAATTTCACAATTTTCATGATAAAAAATTTCGAAATTAATAAATAAAACATTAAATAATTAAATTTAAACATTAATGAAATTAATTTAAAATTTTGAACCTAAAAAATCGATCAATCGGACTCTCAGGCAAAATCGTTAGGGTTCGTGGGATATTTCTTTAAGGACCCCTCTATTTGGGGGTCCAAAGAATTAAAGAAATAATGGAGGGGGGTTCTCCAAAAACCAAAAGTAAATCAAGCAAGACTAAGGTCAATGTATTAAAGTCAATCAAGCGAGACTGAAGTCAAAATTAAAGTCAATTAAGCAAGACTAAAGTCAAGATATTGAAAGTCAATCAATTAAGACTAAAGTCAAAACATTAAAAGTCAATCAAATAAGACCAAAAGTCATAATAGAATTATAATTGATTAATAACTCTATCTAATAGAGTTCTAACTTAAAAATAATTCTACCTAAAACAATTCTAATTAAAACACAATTCTACCTAAAACAAGTCAAACTAAAACACAACTCTAATTAAAAGATCTCTAATTAAACCCTAACTCTATCCAAATCAACCCCTAAAAAACATCTATAAATAGAGGTGCTCACACCCTATTTTCGTATAAAATTATAAACCCTAAGAGAAGTAGGTCTAGAAGCTCCCCTAGCCCCCCATAAACCCTAGTTTTGGAGTCCCAACTCCTTAACTAACATCCTTCCTTCAATTTTAGTCTAGAAAACACCCAAAGCCTTCTAAAAACACCCCCAAATCCGCAACGAACTTGAAGAATTCAGATTCAAAAACAAGGAGATACCTTGCCTCAGAGATCCGAAGTCAAATCCGGAAACAGAACGAAGCAGGGAGCACGGTACAAGGAGCTCTTTTTGTCAGATCTGAGGGAACCAAGTCCTTGCCATCGGAAAGGTAAATTTTTATTCTTATTTATTTTTTATCTAGGTTTTAGCAATGTAATTTACTTGGGACTTTAGTAAGACCGGCTTTGGCCGGGCGGGGTTGGTGCCTAACACCTTCCAACCCCGTAACTTGATCCCCGAATTCAGATTTTTTATGGTAGATTAGTTCTTTTTATCCATGTTAGAGTCAGTATGGTTCCTAGACCACAATAACTAGGTGGCGACTCCCAAACCTCAAGGGTCAAAAGCGGATCCGCGCACCCCGCGGATCGAGGGCGCTTTCAGTGGCGACTCCACTGGGGACCATTGAGGATTAGACTTGAAAAACCCCAAGTATGGGATGCATTGCTAGTAGGACCTTTTTTATTTGATTTTTAGTTATTTGTTTATTTGTTTATTTTTATCATTCTTTTTGGCTTAATTATGGATCATTTGTTTGGATTCCGAATACTTTGTTTTGGCACATTTTCATGGTTCAATCTATGATAATTCAGAATGACCCTAAATAATGCAGGATGTCAAGAAGATAATAGTTTGGAAAAAATGGTTGTTGAACCATTCTCACTATTTGATTTATTTTATAGTCGAATTATTTTTTTTCTTGGCATTATTTGGTTTGATTTTGGATTGGTCATTATGGAGTATCCTTTTTTATGATTCAATCTAGGATTGTTTTGGGATGACCCTAAATAATGAAATATTCAAATTAACATAAATTGAGGATGGAATGATGGTGATTGAGATGAGAGTTATGATTATTAAAAAAAAAAAAAAAATTTGGATGATTATTTTTGGCACGTTACTAGGCATAAGCGGCAAGTTATAAAAAAAAATTATTTGTGAGCGATGCACTAAGAAACAAAAAAATTTCCTTTTTTAATATTGTTCGTGATCAGGAGAGGATTCCAAGAAAAAAAAATCAGAAAAAATCGAAAAAAAAAAAAAAAAATTCGCTTGGTGTGCCATTAGCAGAAATCTGTTTCTGCTGTTTTTATCTTCTTCTCCACAAAGAAGAGGACGAAAAAACCAGCAAGAAAAGAGGCATTTTTTCCTCTCTCTCTCTCTCTCTCTCTCTCTAAGGATTGAAGGCTTCTCTTCTAAATTTTATAAGAGCATTGATGTGTACTGAAGAAAAAAAAAAGATTACGCACATCTCTGTGGATCCAGTAGGCGTTGCAAGAACAAGGTTGGAGTCGCCACTTTGGGATCGAACCAGAGCAAACAGTTTTGGTGGATCAAGATCACGCCTAAACTTCAGTTCTCCCAAAAAGTTCTTCATACGTCTTCGAGGTACGTACGTGAGTGGATGATCATCGAGATCTACAAATCATTGATGGCGCAAGGACAGTTGGTTCCTTGTGATGCAAGGATTCCAAGGGGGTCGACTTCTTATCACCATTAAAAGAATTATTATTGAGGTAATTTGTTTGGTGGTGGTTCTCACGAGAAGAGAGGATGTAATAATGGATGATTTAAAAAAAAAAAAAAGAGAAAAAGAAAAACTGGAAGAGGTTTTGGTGGAAGAGGAAGCTCTCCAAAACCATGTGCTAAGGATCCGAACGCCTTGACGAATTGCTAAATCAGGCTGCAAAATGAACTGTCACTAGCTTTGGCATTCAGATATCGCACTATCTACCAAAATAGATTTGCTATCTAGTTTGCTTCAACCCTCTGCCAAAGAGGGGCATCTGTAGACACCCCATTTTTGCACTCGCCTGATAATCAACTCGTCAACCCGATCGCAATGATTCCCAATGATGGATGTGTATTCCGTTACTTTATTTTGTTACCAGATATGTTTCAGAAATCCGGATGAGGTATCTCGAACTGACAAAGCCTTAGAAACCACGCTACGCTAGGAAAACACAACCCCAGAAACATAGAAATCATCATCTTGCAGACCAAAAAGAAGCTTCACGATAAAAATCACTAAAAATTGATCAAATTACCAAAATACCCCTGACATCAAAACAACCCTAGAGCCTACGTTACGCTTAGAAAAACTCTCTCGAACACATAAAATAACAAATCGGAACCAAATAAATCATTTCACCAATTTTAACAGAATTTGATAAAATTATGAAAATGCCCCTCATAAAGTTCACAATCATTTCACATAAAAATTTTCATAAATGATACAAACCAACATTTCCATTGAATTCCTTACGAAAAATCGATTCTAAAACATCCTAGAACATTAAAAAACCGACTTAAAACGTGAAAAGTCCTTTCCGGGGTAAAACGGTAATTTCATAATTTTCATAATTAAAAAATTCGAAATTAATAAATAAAACATTAAATAATTAAAGTGAAACATTAATGAATTAATTTAAAATTTTGAACCTAAAAAATCGATTAATCGGACTCTCAGGCAAAATTGTTGAGGGTTCGTGGGATATTTCTTTAAGGACCCCTCCATTTGGGGGTCCAAAGAATTAAAGAAATAATGGAAGGGGGTTCTCCAAAAATTAAAAGTAAATCAAGCAAGACTGAAGTCAAGGTATTAAAGTCAATCAAGTGAGACTGAAGTCAAAATTAAAGTCAATTAAGCAAGACTGAAGTCAAGATATTAAAAGTCAATCAATTAAGACTAAAGTCAAAACATTAAAAGTCAATCAAATAAGACCAAAAGTCATAATAGAACTCTAATTAAATAATAACTCTATCTAATAGAGTTCTAACTTAAAAACAATTCTACCTAAAACAATTATAATTAAAACACAATTCTACCTAAAACAATTTTAACTAAAACACAACTCTAATTAAAAGATCTCTAATTCAACATTAACTCTATCCAAATCAACCCTAAAAAATATCTATAAATAGAGGTGCTCACACCCTATTTTCGTATCAAATGATAAACCCTAAGAGAAGTAGGTCTAGAAGCTCCCATAGCCCCCCATAAACCCTAGTTTTGGAGCCCCAACTCCTTAACTAACATCCCTCCTTCAATTTTAGTCTAGAAAACACCCAAAAGCCTTCTAAAAACACTCCCAAATCCGCAACAAACTTGAAGAGTTCAGATTCAAAAACAAGGAGATACCTTGTCTCGGAGATCCGAAGTCAAATCCGGAAACAGAACGAAGCAAGGGGAGCACGGTACAAGGAGCTCTTTTTGTCAGATCTGAGGGAACCAAGTCCTTGCCATCGGAAAGGTAAATTTTTATTTTATTTATTTTTTATCTAGGTTTTAACAATGTAATTTACTTGGGAATTTAGTAGAGACCGGCTTTGGCCGGGCGGGGTTGGTGCCTAAACACCTTCCAACCCCGTAACTTGATCCCCGAATTCAGATTTTTTATGGTAGATTAGTTCCTTTTATCCATGTTAGAGTCAGTTTGGTTCCTAGACCAAACCTCAAGGGTCAAAAGCGGATCCGCGCACCCCGCGGATCGAGGGCGCTTTCAGCCGGTTTCTCGAAAAGATACTTGAGAGGATCTATCGGAGATAACAGGATAATTGAATGAGATAGCATATAATGCCAGAGTCTCTGAGTAGTCCATACCAATGCTAAGCAGGTTTTCTCCAAGGATGAATATTCTCGTTCATACTCTAACATCTTCTTACTGATGTAGTAAATGGCCATTTCTTTGCGAGTATCTTTGTCATACTGTGCAAGCATGCATCCCATAGCTTCTTCTGTGACTGACAGATAAAGAAGAAGTGGTTCACCCGGTGTAGGTGGGACCAAAATAGGTGGGTTTGAAAGATACTCCTTGACTTGGTCGAAAGCCTTTTGACATTGTTCATTCCAAACTGTTTGTTCATTCTTCTTGAGAAGCTTGAAAATAGGTTCGCATACGTTGGTGAGTTGAGCGATGAACCTACTAACATACTGGATTCTGTCCAGAAAACCTCGAATCTGCTTTTTAGTCTCTGGCGGTGGCATCTCTTGGATAGCTTTAATCTTTACAGGGTCTACTTCGATTCCTCTCTAACTGACTACAAATCCTAACAGTTTTCCAGAAGTTACTCCAAATACACATTTCTGTGGGTTAAGGCGGAGTTTGTACTTTTGAATCCTTGTGAGAAATTTTTCTAACGCTGTAACATGCCCTAGTCGTTCTTTGGATTTGACTATCATATCATCTACATAGACTTCGACCTCTTTGTGTATCATGTCATGTAGTAAAGTCGTGGCTGCTCTTTGATAGGTAGCTCCAGCGTTCTTCAAACCAAAAGGCATGACCTTGTAACAGAAGGTCCCCCACTGTGTGATGAACGACGTCTTTTGCATATCTCGAGGATCCATCTTTATTTGATTGTACCCTGAAAATCCATCCATGAAAGACAACAAAGCGTGCCCTGCTGTACTGTCCACTAGAACATCTATGTGTGGTAAAGGGAAAACTATCCTTTGGGCTTGCTTTGTTTAAATCTCTAAAATCCACACACATTCTAACTTTTCCATCCTTTTTGGTACCGTACGAAACATTAGCAATCCACTCAGGGTATTCTACTACTTCCAAAAATCCAGCGTTAATCTGCTTCGTAACTTCTTCTTTGATTTTCAAAGTCCATTCCGGCTTCATACGTCGAAGTTTCTGTTTGATTGGTCGAGCATCAGGATATAACGGAATCCGATGTTGGACAATATCTATGCTTACCCCCGACATATCCTCGTAAGACCACACGAACACGTCTTTGAACTTTCTGAGCAAGTCTACTATCCTTTTGCGTTCATCGGGAGATAAAGTGACCCCTATCCAAATTTCTTGAGGACTTTCTTTTGTTCCGAGGTTGATAACCTCTACTTCCTCTATTAGAGGTTGAGCCTGACGTTCCTCTTCTTGTTCAAGTAATTTGATTATTTCAGGGGGAGATTTTTCGTCAGAAGACTCTCCCTCCGAAGCCAGATTATTAGTTGAATTATTATTGCTCTCGGGGTAATCAAAAATTTCTTTCATTTTATTAAAAAGAGATGGGGTAACAGGACTCATTGCAGACTTGACAGACTCACTCGACTCAGTAGGAAAATAGACTCCCTAGAAGCAACAGACTCAGCAGAAACAACAACTTACTTGACTCAACAGAAATAAATGACTCAACTGGCATGTCAGACTGAACAGGACTAATGGGACCGACAGACCGAGCCTTGACATGCAACACAGGACTGATTACATGATAATTTGATAGAGACCCAACAGAGGGTTTGATTACAGACTAAGGATTTGGGATTCCTTTCTCAACTGACAACACTAAGATACCATGATCTTCAATGAATAGCTGATCTATGTTGAGGGAGTCTAGATCGAGCTGCCAGTCTTCAACTTTCTTCTCCTTAACTTCTATGCTTGCTTCCTTTTCGGGCCATTCCATGCCAAAGAAGATTTCAAACCCCGGCAGACGAGTACCTGTGATATGATCAATGAACGGCTCTGGGAACCCGCAGTAGCGAAAGTCTTCTCCTTCTTTCACAAAATAACCATTGAGGGTCTTTCGATAGGGCTTCATTTTAATGAGATTTGTGGTACGCCTTTGCCTTTTAGCAATGGCCTTATCCCGTTTTGTCTTCCAATATTGGGCCCAATCTTCCTTAGTAGGCTTATACCCTAGTCCGAATGTGCCGATGGCCTCTTTAATCACTGGTGCCTCCTTAATACCTTGCTGCTTGCGACCTAAGCCCATACCAGGGAAGAATCTCATTTTCTTGAATATATTGGCCATGTAGCAATTAGAGGTATTTTCCATTGGAAAATATTCTTTCATGGCTTGATCCCATTGAACTGAGCATATCTTTTCAAACTCGAACCCACTGAGTTCTACTCCCTGTTGTTCTGGTTGAATTTCAAGCAACGGCTCATCCTTTGCTTCAGTATTATTCATAATCCCTACAATTTCAGCATCTCCATGGAGAGTAATCACTAGCCCATCCTTGATAAACTTGACCTTCTGGTGTAGTGTAGAAGGCATGGCTTTGATTTGGTGTAACCATGGTCTCCCTAACAGTAAATTGAATGAAGACTAGATGTCAATAACCTGAAATTCCACAGAAAATTCAACTATGCCAGTGGACAGTCGAAGGTGCAAAATTCCCAGTACATCCCTATTGGTGTTATCATAGGCTCTAACACCTTGATTAGTAGGTTTGAGATCTTCAGCCTTAAACCCGAGACAAGTAACAATTTTCAGAGGGCAAACGTTCAGTACACTCCCGTTATCGATCAAAACCAAAGGTACCCTCATTCCGTGACAGTCAACTGTAATATGCAACGGCTTAGTATGGCTTGCCCCTTCTTTTGGGAGATCTGAGTCCAAGAAGGATAGGATATTCTCCACGTAAGTTGCCCCCACTATACTGGCCAGCTGATCTGGAGAAGTATCAAGGGAGACTTGGGCTGTGTTTAGTGCTTTGAGAACAGCCTCCCTATGAGCAGTGGAAGCCATGAGTAAACCCCATACTGAGATATTGGCCCCTGATTTTTTTAACTGTTTGATCACAGAGTTATCTTCTTCGATGCTTTCCTTAGTGGGATCTTCTCCCTCTTTTCTTGCTAGGACTGCAGGATTATCAACACAGAGTTCTTGTGGCTTAAAAACTCTTCCACCTCGAGTCATATGTCTAACTTCATCACAGAAAAGGGAGAAGGGCTCATCTTCTTCAGTCAACACGTATGGATCTTCGTCTATTAAAGGTACAGGATTTTTCAGATTCATTTGGGCTAACAGGTAACTAGTGAACGCGGGACTATCGTAATGAGGTGGGGATAAACAATAGGTATCATCCGAGATTAAATTGAATGGTTCATAGTTTGCGGTGAAAACCTCATCAGTGAAGGCTATCCCGACAAGGGGTAACTGCGGTTTAACTTGGATTGGATGGATGAGAGAAACAGGGTCGAATGGTAATGGGGTGTGAGAAACCATGTTCAGGGTCGGTGGAGGTTGATAGGTAGGTAGTGGATTAGTGGTGACATTTGGTGGACTGGGGATCGTGATCTTTTTCTTATCAATAAGGTTTTGAATGGCATGGCCCAGGGTGATACATCGATCCGTGTGATGGCCAGGATTTTGATGAAATTCACAGAATAAGTTGGGGTTGTGTCCGGCTGGCAAGGGATTTGGTAAAGGTCGGGGTTGAATCGGGGTAAGCAACCCTTTCTTCAACAGTTTGTGCAAAGCTACGGTAAGGGTCATCCCTAGATTGGTAAATTGACGCGGAGTTCGAGGTTGACTCGGGTGAACCTGGTTATTATTCCGAGCTGGGGGTTGAGCTGGGGTAACTGAGGTATTGGAGATGTAAGTATGGTTGATGTTGGGTTTGGGAACATATGGTTTCTGAGGAGTTAGAAAGGATCCTAGAGGCAAATGCATCCTCGAGTTGGCTCCCGGCTTGCAACAAGGATTCAAAGGTAGGGAGGTATTGGGCCACTAGGTGTTGAGCATATCCTTGAGAGAGATTCTTTAGGATAATTGCTACTTGTTCCTTCTCCGAAGGTTTATCCCACATTTGAGAAGCCTTGGCCCTCCAGCGACCAATGAAATCAGTAAATGTATCCCCATTTTTCTGTTTAGTTGCTTCCAAATCCCTTCTTGAAGTCTCAATCTCGGTACTGTACTTATACTGATGCCAGAAGGCCTTTGACATGTTTTCCCATGTACCCACAGTGACTGGATCTTGAGACATTAACCAACGTAGTGCTGATCCCGAAAAAGTTCTTTGGAACAACAATGTCATTTGTTCGTCGTTGAGTCCCATAGTGCGCATGTTGGTAACATACACCTTAAGATTTGTTTTCGCACACCCTGTCCCACCGAACTTGTCCATTTCTGGCATCACAAATTTTTCTGGCAAATGGATTCTAGGGATGCGATTCAAAGCTTCAATGCCTGCTGCAATTTCATCAATACCCTTTATACTCTTCATTGTTGACTCCAATTGAGACATTCTATTAGATAATGCCGAATTTTCATCAACATACTCTTCGTCTTCGTCGAGTTCGAAAACTTCACGTGGACGTTTCTCCTCAACTTTTTTCCCTTTTGGGTCATCTAAAGGAATTCCCGTCGATTCCGATGTCTGTTCCAACATTTCTACTTTACCTTTTATATTGCTGATATCATTGGCAAAGGCTGTCAAGATCTTACGGATCTCTGTGAGCTCAGATTCTGAAGCCATCTCTACTTGTTGAATTGGTACTGTGGTTCTTTCTAACCGACTGGACTTACGACTCCAACTAGGAGGTGGACGCTTGAGTTTGGGCGCAATGATAATCCTATATGATCCCATCAAAGGTAGATTTAGTCAATTTCAGTATTAATCCCTTGATAACATTTTTAAGAATCATTTTATTGAGGTTTGTGCACCAATCCATTAATTAATCCATTCACACAATGAGTATTTGAAAAGGAAATAAATATTTATTCAAAAAGAAAGATAGTTTTATTGAAAATGATAAACGATATGTTCTTATTAAAACATCTTTCAACAAATTTGATTTGAACTATTTTTACATGGACGCTTGGCTTTGTCTTGATGGTCATCAGGATTGCTGTCAGGCTTGACCCTCTTGGCTCTAACAACTGGCTCTCTGAATTCTGCTGGTCCGTCTGGATACCCTAAGGTGTGCTTGTTCCAAGTTTTCTCAATGAGGTGTACTAACTTTTCAGTCAAAGGCTTGGGGGGAAAGAAAACTTTGTGCTGAGGTAAGGATAACTCTGTAGGTACATCGTACTGTTTTGGGATCAGATTAGGATGGTAAAAAGATGTTTCTTCTAAACCAATCAGACGGACATAGTAGGATCCTTTGGTTCCTAGAACAGGGGGATCAGTCATCCACCAAGGGCACCTAAAATCAATATGACAGGCGAGGCGAGAGTCTAACCATTTCTCCAAGCTTTGACTGAGTTGTGACGCACTAACAGATTTCTCTTGGAAAAAGGTTTCTGGCCCATATTCGAGGTTTGAAGGAACCTCTACAATTTTGAGACGGTCACAAAGCCACATATAGAGTAAGTAGGGGCTTCCTTTGAAGCTTTCCTGCTCACCATTTTTTATGGCATCTAACCCTGAGAAGGTTTCAGCTAAGATTAGAGGTACTGGATTGGCTTTCCTTGAGAGTTGAGAGGCTATATCTATGAAGGATTCAGGGATAGTTTGGCCATCACTATTGGAGGTCAGTATGTATTGGGCTAGAATTCCTAGGCACAATCGATAGTCTCTAGTGGCTCGCCAGGCTTCGGGTTTTACATTGATAGGGTGACTGCGGGAGCGATACGGGCCCAGTAACGGTACTAAGTTCAATCTCCCGTCATTGACTAAGACTTTGGCTTCTTCCTTGGAAATGTTTAGCCCTGTAGCAAGTTCACCAGAATATCCGGTCTTCAATGAGGGCCTGACTAGGGGTCCTGAAGTGGATATCCTCATGATGCCGCAATAATCCTCGTGAGTAGGGCATAAATGCATGTACCCCATATGGAATATATGAAGATAGGGGTTCCATCGCTTAGCCATAGCATGTAAGAGGTTCCAGTCTATCTCAAACTCATGGAAGTAAAGAGCACTCCTCAACATGAATCTCCCAAAATTGATCTTCTCTACAGGGTGCATTCCTATGACGGTTGTTTTGACTAACTGATCGATTGGGTTATCGCAGGCGGCTAACATCCTGGTTTGACACAAAAGGGTATTTTAGTACTTTTCCAATGGTCCATGTAAGAGATCAATTTATTTTCTTTTGGAAAATCTTATACTTATGGAAAATATTTTCTAAAAAATACGTTTTCTGGAAAATACTTCTTTTGGACAATAATCTTTTCAGAAAAATATTTTCTTCTTTGATAATTCGATTTCCATTTTGATTTAACTGGCCCGGTCCATCATGATTGTTGGATCGGGATGGACTGGGTCATCATTGTAAAAGAATGGGTTCTTTATTGGGTTGGTGCACTTATTTTAATTTTTGAAAATGAATTTTTGATCCTTGAGGACAATCATAAACTTTGATCTCATCATGCATATCACTCACAAACATTCATCCAACAACAGGCATTCATTCAATAAACAACCTGGGAACACCCACGATAAGTTCGAGTCGTGACCAATGGGGAAGGTTTCTAGACTCTAAGCTTACTACGTGCAATGCATTTTTATCTGGCCACCCTTGCCCAAGCACACCTATATACCTTTCGATACGTGGTGACTTGGTTTGATATACCGTATAGGTGATAATCCAAAACCTCAATTCACTTCTCTGAAGCCAAAACCTCAATGCACAATGCAAAACAAGGACCCACTTAAATACCTCTCGTCTAGAATAGACGTAGTCTATCCCCCTCGTACAGTAGGGTACAGCGGGGCAAGATCTTGCTTAGGCACCGGTTTTGACCAAGAAGTGCAATTGATATACTTAGATTACCTTTTATACCTACGGGTACGAGTCAAGAGTTGTAGCTTTCATAAATGGTTTGGCATCCCACGAGGGGACCGACCATGTACTAGTACTACGTTGGCAATCGGGACATGTGACTGTGTGGCTTACAATAGGTCAAAGGCTCAAGTCGCTCCAGCCTGGGTGCATCAATATACTTCTCAGAATCACCTGATCAGATGGTATCGATGCCCCCAGTTTGATATACCCTAAGGTACGTGACTGGAGTTGTGATTTTCATGAATGACGTCGTATCTCCGAAGAGACCGGGCCACGCACTAGTGCCACGTTGGCTAAATGGGACGTGTAAGTGAGTAAAACGGTAAACGTGCATGTGGTGTGTGCAACATAGGGTGGGGTGTGCCCGGGGCCTTTTTCAAATAAATGGGCCCATGGCCCTAATCATACCATCATACATTTAATCAAAACCAAAATCATTCAAATCATATGAATATTCAATTAAGATCACATTATTCCCACCACATATGCACATTAACATTACGATCAACATCAATCATGTATTTCAAGCAAGATCATGGTAAATTAATCAATAAATATGGCATATGATAATGAATTAAATCCGATCGTTGCAATAAGCATGATTTTGTAATTTTTATAGTCCAACCAAAGGTCATTTTGGGTGACCCAAAATAATTCAAAATTTCTAAAGATTTCGAATTGAGGGTATAATAATGATCAATGAAATAAAGAGGATGGTTTTATTCATTTTTTTTTATTATCTCTTTTTTTTTTTTTAAAACAAAACAAGTTGAGCCCAATTCGGAAAACAAAATAAAATCAAAAGGCAACAATATGTTGCTGTTAGCAACATTTAAAAATGAGTATTCGATTTTTTTATTAATTTTTTTACTTCCTCCTTTAAAAAAAAAAACCTTTTAATCTTTATTTATATATATATTTTTTTAAAAAGAAAGCAAATTGAAAAATAATTCTTTGTAACAGATTACATGTTGCTGTCATCAAAATCCGACCTCATCCGTTATCGTCGAGATCAACCTTCGGCATTATTTAAAGAACAACAGAAACAATTGAATCTAAAAAAAACCAGAAACCCCCTCAACATGAAAATCCAAATCTCCAAAGCCGTATGTTTTTTATACAAACCCATTGGTAAAGCGAAGGCATCAAACAAATAACGTGCGAAGAACGGAACCGAGAGATCCAACAAAACAGAACAACAGCATGTACAAGAACTCACGGAATTCATCGATAAATTCCTCGCCATCTTAACGTTGAGATGAAAGAAAACTCCTTTTGGTTATTTGAACCTTTTATTTAAAAGAAAGCAGAAGAAATCGGGATTTAAATAACTCCCCTTACGTTCGAAATTGTAGTTGAAGGCTTCCAAAATAACAAAACTGATTTGAAGAAAAACTTCACCATTAATGGGATCGAGCATCAAAATGTTAAACGATGTCAAGAAAACACAGAGAGAGGTCAACGTCGAGCTGATTAAACAAGGGCTGATGATTCCAAATTTTCAGAAAAAAAAACTTGAGTTCTCTTTGAGGGCTGGGATCATAACTCGTTTAAATCGATCGGTTTTGAGAGGTTGAGCCGATCGATTTCTGGTTTTAACCAGTCGGTTCCCAATGAGGACGACGAGATTTGAGTGAATTTCTTGAAGGGCCATCGACTTGCAACTTCATACTTAATCATCGAAAGAAAATGGCGATTTTCCTACGTCATACTCCGATCACCCATCGAATAACCCATACCGATCGCTTTGAGATATTGAACCCGGTCATTCTCTGTTAAAGAAGATGAGATGGGTATTGAAAAGGTTTTGAAAAAACAAAAGATGACTTTGTGCTAAAGCCACACCGCCCACTAATGATTGAAGCAATTTTTTTTTTTTTATTTTAAATATTTGACAAAAACGGTTTATGACTCTACGCCCCTTGCTGTTGTTAACAACACCTCAACCCTTGTTTCATCTTCACATTTGCTACCATACGTCCACAGAAACAAAAAATAAAAAAAACTCTTTTTTTTTTATATGAAAAAAAAACTGCCACAGAATGGACCCACACATTATTTTAAAGAAAACAGATTGAATAACTTGGAAGAAAGGAAAAGAGAAAGAAAAAAGAAAAACTCCTTTTTAAAAATAAATAAATAAATAAATAAAGTAAACTCCTTAGTCCATTAATCATTATTTTATCCTTAATAAAATTATCCTTTTGAAACTTCACATTATTTTAGGACATTCCGAATGTTCCTTTATTGAACCATAAGAATTAACATGTAGATCAAAGTGCTCCAAGTAGAATCAAATGATTAATGATGTACCAAAAATAATAAACAAATAATAAAAAAAAAAATAACTAAGAATTAAAAATAAACTAAAACAAAAACTAGGTCATTGGCAATGCTCCCATACTTGGGGTTTTTCAAGTTTGATCCTCGAAAGTCCCCAGTGGAGTCGCCACTGAAAGCGCCCACGATCCGCGGGGTGCGCGGACCCGCTTTTGACCCTTGAGATTTGGGAGTCGCCACCTAGTTATTGTGGTCTAGGAACCAAACTGACTCTAACATGGATAAAAAGAACTAATCTACCATAAAAAAAATCTGAATTCGAGGATCATGTTACGAGGTTGGAAGGTGTTAGGCACCAACCCCGCCCGGCCAAAGCCGATCTCTACTAACTTCTCAAATATATCACATTGCTAAAAACCTAGATAAAAATAAAAATAAAAAATTTCATACATTTTCGATAGCAAGGATTTTGCTCCCTCAGATCTGACAAAAAGAGCTCCTTGTACTGTACTCCCTTGCGTCGTTCTGTCTACGGATTTGACTTCGGATCTCCTAGATCAAGGTATCTCCTTGTTTTTTAATCTGAACTATTCAAGTTTGTTGCGGATTTAGGGGTGTTTTTGGAGGGATTTTAGGGGTTTTCTAGACTAAAATTGAAGGGGGGATGTTAGGTAAAGAGTTGGAGCTCCAAAATTAGGGTTTATGGGGGGCTAGGGGAGCTTCTAGACCTACTTCTTTTAGGGTTTATGATTTGATACGAAAATAGGGTGTGAGCACCTCTATTTATAGATTTTTTTAGGGGTTGATTTGGATAGAATTAGTATTTAATTAGAGTTCTTTTAATTAGAGTTGTGTTTTAGTTAGACTTCTTTTAGGTAGAATTGTGTTTTAATTAGAATTGTTTTAGGTAGAATTGTTTTTAAGTTAGAACTTTATTAGATAGAGTTATTATTTAATTAGAATTCTACTATGACTTTTGGTCTTATTCGATTGACTTTTAATGTTTTGACTTTAGTCTTAATTGATTGACTTTTAATATCTTGACTTTAGTCTTGCTTAATTGACTTCAATTTTGACTTTAGTCTCACTGGATTGACTTTAATACCTTGACTTCAGTCTTGCTTGATTTACTTTGATTTTTGGAGAACCCCCCCTCTAAAATATCTTTAATTCTTTGGACCCCAAATGGAGGGGTCCTTAAAGAAATATCTCACGAACCCTCAACAATTTTACTTGAAAACCCGATTGATCGATTTCTTTGGTTCAAAATTTTAAATTAATTTCATTAATGTTTCACTTTAATTATTTAATGTTTTATTTATTAATTATGAAATTACCATTTTGCCCCCGGAGAGGACTTTTCACGTTTCAAGTCGGTTTTTAATGTTCGAGGATGTTTTAGAATCGATTTTTCGTAAGGAATTCAATGGAAATATTAGTTTTTATCATTTATGAAATTTTTTGTGTGAAATGGTTGTGAACTTTATGAGGGGCATTTTTGTAATTTTGTCAAATTATGTGAAAATTGGCGAAAATGATTTATTTGGTTTCGACTTATTGTTTTATGTGTTTGAGAGAGTTTTCCTAAGTGTAACGTAGGCTCTAAGGTTGTTTTGAGGTTAGGGGTATTTTGGTAATTTGGTAGTTTTTTAGTGATTTTTATTGTGAACCTTCTTTTTGATCTGCAAGATGATGATTTCTATGTTTCTGGGGTCGTATTTTCCTAGCGTAGCGTGGTTTCTAAGGTTTTGTCAATTCGAGATACCTCATCCGGATTTCTGAAACATATCTGGTAACAAAATAAAGCAATGGAATACACATCCATCATTGGGAATCATTGCGATCGGGTTGACGAGTTGATTAATCAGGCGAGTGCAAAAATAGGGTGTCTACATGTAGACACCCCAATTTGAATGGGCCCTCACTCGAAAGGGCCCAAAAAAATGGATTTTTTGATAAATTTGGTTAACGGGCCTCGAAGGCCCGATGCATTAAAATTTGACATTTTTTGACAAATCAAAGCCTCTAACACCTCTCAATGGGTTAGTGGGTCCACCAAAGAGCTCAGCATGCTCTGCTCCATTCAAATATTGGTTTTTCAACAAAATAGGCCAATGGGCCTCAAAGGCCCAAAAAATTAAAAAAGTGACAATTTCATTAAACCAAAGCCCTCAAGACCACCCAATGGTCTAAGGGACCCACCAAAAGGATCAGACCCATCCTATGATGTCCCAACCTTCAATGCTCCATGCTTACATCCAAAAAAATTGATAAAATCCTTCAACGGGCCCAAAAAGCCGATTTTACTAACATGTGGCATTTTAATCGATTTAATAATTTCTAAAAATTCTAAAAAGATAAAAAATGAAAATGTGAGACTTGGGATGCCTACTCTTCACCTACCTTCTACCGCCCCACCTCCGAATTCGCAAACACCCTAAGCCCATCTGAGGCCCATGAACCCTCAATTCTCCAACAATCAATTTCCCACCTTACCCTATAACCTAAAATTTATCACATATCCCCTAAACCCTAAAAACTAGCCACTATCAAAAATCCTATCCAAAACAAACCCTATCCAATCCAAAATACATATAAACAATCTTCAAAACCCAAGTCCAATACACCAAAAGCCCACAAACCACTATCCACACCCCATTCATTATCCAACCCACAACCCTAACCCATTAACCACCACCCACATCAACCAATCACCCTCTCAACATCAAAAGATGACATATGTCATCATCCCCTCTCACCTCCCTCATCTAATCACCTACTCCCATCACCATTCTCTAACCAAATCATCTAAACCACATCACTTATCTCCAAAATCACCTCAACCCATACCCTACCCTAACCTAACCTATCCCCATTCATCAACCACCCACATCACAACCCATATTCTTCTCTCTAATCAGACAACCACCATCAACCAATCAACCAAACTCATTACCTCACCCTCTCATCATATGCCACATGTCTTCATCTTATTAATCCTCCCAAAAATCAATCTACCAACCTCTTACACTACCCATTCTCCTAAATCTAAACACCTCACCTCTTCAACCAACCTAACACTCCTTCTCTAAACAACTCTTTTATACCCCCACTCCTCCCATCAACCAGCACTCATCTCACCCCACCGAACACTTTACCCAAATGGATTTAGGTAAGATCCAAACCATTTGGGTTAAAACACATCCCACTTTTCTCATTACATAAATACCCTCACTTTCATTCTAAATTTCATACCTCCCACCCCTAAAACCTATGTCATTATCCCTCCTTTCAAACTTTAACCTCATTATATCCCTAAACCTCATCCCAACACCTATAAATACCCCTCCCCTCATCCCAAAAATGGTTACCAAGTCTTATTAAAAAAAAAAATCTAATCTCTACTCATCTCTCTCCTACTCTCCTACTCTCACCATAACCTTAAAAAAAATACATACATACTCCCTCATAGCCTACTAAGAACTCAAGAGAAGTCAAGAAGAAGAAGAAGAAGAAAAGAAGATCAAGAGTACAAAGTGGGTCCGAAGTACACCCCCCCCTCTCCCTCTCTCTATCCTCTCCTTCTCCTTCTTCTAATATCTCTTTCTTCTCTTTTATTTTTATTTTAAATGAGTAGTCCCTACGGTAAATGATTCATTAGGATCATCTCCTTCAATGAGATGATCCTAAGATCGAGCCAAAAACGAACCCCTATCGAGGGTATAAATACACCCACATGGCACCTTATTTTCTAATTTTCTTTAAAATCAAAATGATCGAATTGTGTTGAGATTACCACCACTTGACTAGGAGAAAGGGGTGCCTAACACCTTCCCCTTTCTCCAACCGAGCCACTTGCCCGAATCCCTAGGTTCGATTAGTTCCTTATCCATCGTGAGTCACTAATGCTAAAAATGTCATTTTTTAAAAATATCCATCGGGTGATCATTCACACCCACTTACAATATGAATGGTGGCGTCTCTAAATTTTAGTAGATGTGGCCGTTGTAATGACGAAAACCACGTATCTACAATTAATAAAAAAAAAATATTACTTAGCAAATTACGACGGTTTCCTCAATACTAGCGGAGAGTGTCCTTATATGAGTTTTCTTGTTATTCCTCTATCACTAGATCTGTTTCTAATATCCAAATTAAAGTATCTTTGTCTAGATCTGAGTATTTTCTATATTTTTTGAAGGATTTGTAGATATTTTTGAAAGGTTTCTGAGAGTTTTTTGAACCAAAACTAGGGTTTGGATGATAAGTAAAGAGTTAGGATTTCAAAATTAGGGCTTGGAGAAGGCTAGGGGCACTTTTTGACCTACTTTTTCTAGGATTTATTTGACCTACGAAATTAAGTTGTGGAGACTCCTATTTATAGATTTTTTTGGAGGAATTAGGATTTGACTAGGTTTCCTTTTAGATAAGATAAGGTTGTTTAATTAGAGTTTTGACTTAAGTCTTATGAGATTGACTAGACTTCTTTAGATTAGGATTTTAATTAGGATTTTGACTTAAGTTAACTAAGATTGACTTGGTATTTTAAATTAGGTTTTTAAATCTTGCGTACTATGAAATAATATATTTTTAATTTTTGTGGGGAACCCCCTAATTATATCTTTAATTATTTGGACCACCAGATGGAAGGGTCTATTAATAAATATCAGGGGGCTCCATGTAAATAAGTGGGCAACCATCAACAATTTTGCTTGAGAGCTTGATTGATAAATTTTCTTTATTCAGATCTTTTGATTAATTTATTAGGATTTCACTTTAAATTTTTAAATATTTTTTGTATTAATTTCGAAATTTAAAATTTGTACAGTTGAAAAATTATAGTTTTACCCCTGAAGAGAACTTTTGCATTTCAAGTCGATTTTCGATGTTTCGAGATGTTTTAGAATTAGTTTCTCATAAGGAATTTAATGGGATTATGGGTTTGTATCATTTATGGATTTTTGGTATGAAATGATCGTGGACCCTATGAAGGGTATTTTCATAATTTTATCAAATTTGATGAAATTGGTGGAATGGTTTATTTGATTTCAATTTGTTTTTTTATGGATTCGAAAAGGTTTTCTTAAGCGTAAGGTGGGCTCTAAGGATGTTTTGATGTTAGGGGTATTTTGGTAATTTATTCATCTTTTAGTGATTTTTATCGTAAAGCTTTTTTTCGTCTGAAAAATGATGATTTCTATGCTTTGGGGTCATATTTTCCTAACGCAGCGTGATTTCTACAGTTTTGTTAGTTTGAGATACCTCATCCGAATTTTTGAAACATATCTAACAACAAATAAAGCATTGGAATAATCATCCATCATTGGAAATCGTCGCGATTGGGTTGACGAGTTGAATAATCAGGCGAGTACAAAAATACGGTGTCTACAAGAAGAAATATCCTAAGTGAATCTAAGATGTTCTATTAATAACCTTTAAGCGATACAAGAAGTGGAAGATAGTGAAATAAATGTTAAGGTGACTTTTAAGAGGTCCAAAGGTCTTTGAGAAATTTGAGCTACGAAAAGGAATATGGCTAATTTGACCTTTAAGATGTCCAAAGGTCTTTGAGAGATCTGAACTACAAAGGGAAATACAACTAATTTGACCTTTAAGAGGTTCAATGATACAAATAACATCTTGTTGTTGCATCGAAACATATAAATGTTGACTAATCTGGCTAACGTTGAACTTGGTAAAATGAAATGGTTGAATAATTGAAAAATCAGATTATTCAGGAATACACATTGAATGCTGAGATTACGCATTGAATTTCTGGTAGTGGATCCATAATCAAAAAAGTGTTTGTGATTGTTCCAGAAGAAATGAAACAAAAGATACGGTAGAACTAGGACAGTTAACTATGAAAAGAAATGCAACTAATTTAACCTTTAAGATGTCCAATGATTTTGAGAGACCTAAATTACAGAAAGGAAATGAGATATTGTAAATTTGAGCTATAGAAATGAAGATAGGTCATTGCCCAGACCTTTTAACATTAAAGCTCTATCTAGGGTGACCTTTAAGAGGTCCAGAAATCTTTAAGACATCCGAACTATGAAATGAAATGCAAGCTAATTTGACTTTTAAGAGGTCCAAAGGTCTTTAAGAGACCCAATTTATGAAAATGTCTTAAATGAAGAAGACACAAAGGAAAAGATCTCTTGTATGGATGGTATGCCTAGACCATTGAGTAGGGCGCTTTGAGTGTATGAAGCAAAACTTGAAAGACCGTAAAGAAAATTCATTGTATAAGGTCACTTTGTCCTTGAACCTTGGGAGTAGGTATCTTGAATGTATGAGATTTGAACCCGAAAGATCTCTAAAGAAGGTTCGTTGTGTAGAACCGTTTTGCCCTTGAACCTTGGAAATGGATGACATCTTGGTTGTATGAGAATTGCACCCCATGAAATTTGAGAGGATTGCACGGCCCTTATCTACGAAGGTTGATGAAGTGACCCCCAAATGGGGTCAAAAATGAGAGGTTATAACAAACCCTAATAGGTAAGGTTAATGGTATTGCACGGCCCTTGTCGGAGAGGAATAATTGGGGTGACCCACATGTGAGGTCAATCATAAAAGGTTTTAACAAACCTAAAATAGATGAAGATTTATATCATTGCACGGCTTTTGTCGATGAGGAATAATGAGGTTACCTATGAGTGTGGTCGATCATAAAAGGTTCTAACAAACCTAAAATAGCTAAAGATTAATAGCATTGCCTGGCCCATGCCGGTGAGGAATGATTGGGGTAACCCACATATGGGGTCGATCATAAAAGGTTCTAACAAACCTAAAATAAATGAAAATTAATTAGTACAATATTTCTTAAGAATTTTGAAGTTCTAAGGAAGGGAAAGTAAATGTCTATCCTAGGAATTGAAGCGAAAGGCTTTTTGCTTCCTTTGGGTTGAAATGTGATCTAGGATGACTCGAAACTTAGTATTAAGCACTCCTAAACCTATGAACATACCTAGGTTTAAAGAACCAGCACATTAGGTCTAATTTGAAAAGAATTTTATAAATCCTAGAAGTTGGTATGATTGAGATGAGGAATGGGTTCCTAACTTCTTTTAGGATTTTTTAAGTTCAGATTATTCGGATAAGTGCATTCTAGTAAGGATTGCATAGAGAAACCTATGAGGAAAGATGATGACACTAAGTCTTAATCCTATACTTGAGAGAATTCGGAAGACTTCGATGGATTTGAGCTTAAACCTAAGAGTGAGGTTACCATCAACACTAATGATCTATTGGCCTAACTCAATACTAAGTGGGAATGTGATGACACAATAGATTTGGATCTAAACCCACCACGAGAAATAAGAAGAGTATGGAAAGTCAAGATTTGTTTCGATCCATAGCTGATATTAGAATTGAGCTAAACAATGGTTCTATCTAAAAGTAAGGAAAGAGAACACCAAAAATGGCCTATGGTTCTAGGTGAGGCCATTCTAGGCTCAGAAATTTCTTGTCCAAAGTTAAGGAACGGCCAGACAAAAGTTTTGTTCTGGCTATCACTTAGGAATAGCCAAGCAAAAAGGTTTGTTCTAACCATCAGTAAGGAGCATATTTATCCTAGTTATCAGTTAGAATGGCCAAGCAAAATATTTGTCCTGACCATTAGTAAGGAACGGCAAGGTCAAATCTACAGACCAAAACTATTTTTTTAGCAGAATTTTAGCATTCCAACATTAGTTTACAACTGAGTTTACTGGGTTTTGGCCCTCTTCAAGTTGAAAACTAACTTTAGGAAGTCTAGGCCATGAGGCAATGTCTTGTAAGACTTAAAACAAAACAAATAGGAAAAATAGAAAATCCCCATTTTTACCAAAGGTGGGATACCCTATTCCATTACATAGACCATCGATACTTAGAATTTCACCTTCATTAGTCGACTTGAACTTACGAGGCTTTAAGAAGTTGGCACACAATCCATTGGAATTTTTTTTTCAAAAAGGTGTCCTAAACTTCTAATCGAAGGCTATGCATGATTGGTGATAGATTGGTTGAAAGTTCACAAATCTTCAAACCTCCACACAAGTCGAAGTAAGTGTTTCATAGGTTGGTGATTGAATTGGATATTTTGTCTCTGTGTCTTAAGGTGAATGATCTCAAGGCATTTAGAAAAAGAGGTGTGCCAATTTTACAAGTAAAATAGACCCAAAAGTTAAGAATAAACGAGTCCCACATTATTATCCCACTCATCACTCAAAAAGAAAAGAGTACAAAGGAAACAATGTTAGTTATAAGAAAATCAAAACAACAAGTTAAAGTTTCAAAATCTACACCAATGGTCATTCTGATTTCAACCCTCGATTTTCCCAACGGAGTCGCCAAGTTGTAAATACACAGGCTTCGAAACCTTTGGGGAGATTTGAGCTCATCTACGCAGGTTTAGAAGTTGCCACCATTCAATTAAAGTGTAAATGGATACTATAAGAAAATATTATTTTGAAATATATTTTTTGGCTTATAGTGACTCACATATCCAAAAAATGAAAAGAATGGTCTACCTAGAAATCTATGGTAAGGAGATTTGGTTGAGGGACTAGGAAGGTGTTAGACACCTTGTCCCACCCATCTTAAGATAATTACCAATAAATAACCATAGGTGATTTTGAAATATTAACTTGATTTCGAAAAGAAAGGAATAATAAAAAAAATTAAGAAATCAAACAACTATAATCTAGTTTAAAAAAATGAAAGATGGAAGACAATGAACAAGCTAAAAACAAAAGAAGGTGCTTGTTGGAAATTTTTGTTAGCTTAGAATTTTGATGAGAATCCATGAGAATTTCATCTTTTTTGGATCCAAAGGTTCGATTAAAAGATCAATAGTCTAGTTTTGAATGAAGAATCAACTAAAACAATAAGCAATGTAAAATAAAAATGTGGCTTGCTAGAATTTTTTGTGAGCCATGAATTTTGATGAGAATCCATGAGGATTTCACCTTTTTGGATCCAAAGGCTCTTTTTAAAAGGTATGTGCTCACTTGGGAGCATCTTTTTGTTTGTTTAACCTTTAAAGGTGTCCATGAGTTGAACACCACCATGGAAATACAAGGGACTTTATGTATACAATGTATCCATTTTGGACTATTTTTATTGGCACTAAAGGTTGAATATAAGTCTATAGGGACCTACATACTTGCTTGTGACCATTTTATAGATGAGTGTGTGTAAAGTGTATGCATGTAATAGACTTATCAAGAGAAGGTTACCTCCAAGGAGGGTTTATTCTCTAGTTTTATTACCATCAAAGTAGGTAAAACAAGAAGAACTATTATTCTAGGAAACTTCAAATGCAACTAAAGTAAAGAGATTAGAATATTTATACTATGAACTTAAATTGCATGGAAATAAAGAAAAAAAGTAAAACTTACTCTAATGTTCTTAAGGAGCTTATTGAAGGCTTATAGGGGAAGATTACCTCTAGGAGGTTTTACTCTTTACCTCCTTCCCTCACCAAAGAAAACAAAGATTTACATGATTATAAGAAATATAAAAATAAAATAAATTTGTTTGAATGTAAAAAGGGGGATTAGATAGAAGGGGAAGTGTAGAAGGGGAGAATAGAAGGTTCAACCCCCACCTTGGTTTTTTTTTTCTTCTTAAGGGTTTGGGAATGGATTTGGATAGAATTTAAGTAGGTTAGAAAGCTTAAAGGAGAGATTTGGATAGAATTTTAGCTTCTTCTTAAGCTCTTCCTCTTTTACCTTAAATAGGGATCCTATTTATAGGAGATTTGGAGACCCTTGGGGATAAACTTTTCCTAAACTCTAAGGTTCCAATTATTTACAAATAAACCTCTAGATAAAATCCTAATAACCCTTACTCTCCTTGGACTTAAAGGTATTTTACTCACTTAAGGTCTCACCATTCATGATGATCAAGAAGACCTTGATAATGGGTTTATTAGGGACTTAAGTTATGGGTAAAAAGGTAAAATAGAAGGCTTTCTTGAGGGAAAAATAATTAACATGAGGATCCAAAGGGTAATTTACCCTTGAAAAATTCAAGTGCACATGGACCTCCTAACTGCCTAACAGAACTTGTCTTTGGTAACTATGCGATCGGAATTCAATCGACAGCTTTGATGGACACCTCTCGCACTGATCTCAAGGTCATTCCCAAATATCCCCCTCCTCGCAACGGTCTGGTACCTGCCACAGACACTCTAACGCTCAAGTTAGAGAGACAGAGGAGCAGTATTTAGTATTGGTTAGTCTTCGATCATTCCAAAGACCCCTTACAATAGTGTCATCTGTGCTATTCAACCCCCTACTTTTCTCTAGGATTTCCCCCTCTATAGGCTACAATATAGGCTATAATCATGGGATCTCTGCTGATGCTGAGGGGTTGTTTACTGAATCGGGATATCTTGGAATGATCAAACTTATCTGTAATGATTGCATCTAGGATTTTCAGAACTGACATGCATGCAACAGTATTGCGATTTTCTCGAGGCCTTGCCTGGTAGGGCATGCCAGGCTTACTGTTGGTTGTCCTACTAGCCAGACTAAGGAAGTCTCTACTTTGACCTGCTTTGCTTGCCAGGCAGCGCCTTATTAATTGATTTGTGTTAGGTACCTCCTGGGCGGCCTAGACACATGTATGGCTAAGATTGATACGTAATTATTTCCCTTTACAACTACCCCCTCTCGAGGAGGCGTAAGACCTTTTCGTCTCCTTGAAATGTAATGCTGCTCTTTTACTGGCTGTTCAAGCCCTTCATAATTGCACCTATTGTTTCCTAATCGACGCATTAAATGCAACGTCGTTTCGAATCTCTACCAAGGGCTCAGATGGATTCCTCCTCATTTGTAACCTCCCACGTGTCCCTTAGCTTCCTTGCACTGTCCCCAATCTACGACACTTCGACTGGACTCAAGTTGTCCTCTCAGGTGTATGTGCTCCTTTGTTTTTTCTTATAAATAAGGAACTTAGTACATTTTCCATCTGCTATCATGCTAAAACTTTGTATATTTGTTTTTGTGCTTTTCTGTGAAGACTCTCTCTCCTTTTCTCATTCTTCTTTGCAGCAATAGTTACCTCTCCGCTTCAAGGTAATCTCTTCCTCTCTCTATCTGTTTACTTTATTTTCTACACTTGGTTTTTCCATGGCTGTCACTACGTTCTAACTCCGACGAAGCCTGTATATTCCTGCTTCGGTGCATCTACGGATTGGTTGTGACTCTAATACCCCCAATGACTGTCGGTCAGAGGAAATATTTGTCTACACTGGCCAAATCAAGGCTGGTCTTTGTTTCCCTCTCTCTGCCTTCTTGAGAGAGGTGTTGAGTAAAATAACTGATCCCCGGGATAGATGTCAGGGAACTTCTACCATCTGGTGGAGGTTGTGAAGAAGATAGGCACTACCCCTAACGACTTACTTTCCGGTACAACCTGAAGGTAATTCCCAACCGGCTGGGCTTTTTCTCGTTGTCTTCCAAGAGTGTGGTGGTGGCTCTAACCCCTTTTATCCCAAGTTCTGATAAATGGTGGCATAAAAGCCTTCTCTTTCTTTCCGAAGACTGGGAATTTGCCCTTGTCACCTCCCGTAAGGGATTCAGAGTCCCCCATGACTTCCAGGGTAATGCTGTATTGGGGCTGCTAACTCACATTCTGTTCTGAACTTTACCCATCTACTGCCTACATTTTTTGACGATTCCTCTTGTTACTTCCACAGACTCTTCTATTTTGGCATTTGCAGAGGCTAGGAAGATACTACGTAGAGCATCTGAAGGTGGGAGGCCAGAACTAGTGAAGTTTCAAACCAGGACCGCTAAGAAGGTGATTGTGGACGATCTACTAGGTGTCATTCTTCAGGCATCTTCACGACATGCTTCACCTAGTTGGGCTAGTCGTACCAAAGAGGGTTGTGAACCACCTTCATCAACTCCATGACGAAAGGATCCCAGTCATTCGATTATTTACTCCAATGTACGAGGCTTAGCTAGTACTTTTGAGGTTATGCCCCAGTCCTCGACATCATGAACATCGACCTCTCGGATTTCCCTCTTTCCACTGCCACCAGGGTTGCTCCTCCACCTATCCCTGCTAAGGTGAGGAGGAAGAAGAGAAGCTACTCTTCCCATGGCACCAGCCTTTCTAGATAGGCCATGCCGTCTGGGAAGTCTATTGCCCTTGCCCTTATCTCTATTTTTGCTTCTCCTATGATCACTGCCGGGGGGTCTTTTACCTTTGCTTCGTCCTCTGCCTCAGTTCCAACTGTAGCTGCTGCTACTAGTGGTGTTGATGTTTCTGTAGGCATTTCTAAGAAAACTCAGGCAGAGGCTAGGTAGATTTTGCCACCGCCAGGGAGGATAGCCCTGTTCTTCATTTTCAACCGCGAAAAAGATGTTGACTAGTCAGGAGAAGTATGAGGATCCCTTCCCCCCTTGAAGGGTCTGAGGACAAGGGCCCCGCTACTTAAGACCCTTTAGAGGAGGCTGCCTTTCCTTGGATGGGCCATGAGGCCTATCTCTGGGACGGGAACGAAGGTAACCTCTTCCGTCCCCCATGTTATGTTTACAATAAAGGCTATGAAATTAAGGAGCCCATAACCACTACTTCCCTGCTCTCCCAGTTTATTTCTTCTGTGGATTGAGATGTTACTGGCCAGGCTAATGCTGACCTGGGCTTCGATCATTTTGTCCATGGCCTTCATCAGGTAACTTCTGCTCTTACTACTCTACTCAATTATTTTCTAATATCTCTATGCTAACAATCTGTTTTTTCTTCATAGGCGCACGTATTTGGAACTGTGACCTTCCTGAAGTGGCGTGAGGATGAAAACTGGGCAGCTATCTTGGCCAGAAAGCAGGATGAGAAAATAACTGTGTTCCAGGCTAAGCTGGCCTCCTCTAGCCAATTTTCCCAGAGGCTAGGCAGGAGATGGAGGCTACCCTGGCCCAATTCTTTGAAGCCAACTTAGACTTGGAGGCATCCAATAAGCGGCTGACTGAACTCCAGGGACTTCTGTAGCTGGAGTTGACCAACTACAAGGAGAGAGTGCAACGGAGAGATGCAGAACAAGTAGAACTCCAGGACAAGGTTTGGCAACAAGAACTAGAGCTAACCTCCCTGAGAACAAGTACTGATTTAATCAGGGCTGCACAGGCCGAAAAGGGTGATTTGTTCTCTGTTGCTGTACTTGTGTTTTCTACACTTATCCCTTCCTCTGGGATTTTTTATAATTTCTTCTTAACTATTAATGAAAAAAAAATTTACACGCAGTGCTGACTACATTGCTTGCATATGCGCTAGTTAAAACAACCCCAACACATACTGAAAGTGATAACGTTCAGATACTTACGCGCTGCTAACTGCTCTACTTACTACTCATTACTCAATCATACTTTCTGCTGAGCGCTTATACTGCTAACTATTCTTGCACGCTGTTAACTACTCAATCATATTTTCTTTCTACTTTATTTTCCCTTAGGTTCTACCTAAAGTAGGTACGGCTTTTGGTAGAACCTTGTAAAGGGTTCCTGATCCACTGCCCTTGATGAAATATCTGACTCTAGTTTCATGCAACACCATCTAGGCTGAGCTACCCATGCAAATGGTTATGTAAGCTAGTGTCCCTGAAGAGGGCTTTGCTCTACTCTCAACTGTAACACAATCTATATTAAGTTGATTGCTTAAACGACATTCTAAGTTACTGCCCTTGAAGAAAGCTCTCACCCTACCCATACTACAATACAATCTAAATTGTACTGGCTGTGTAATCAACTATCTAAGTCACTATCCCTGAAGAAGGCTCTAAATCTTCTCATACTCTGTACTACAACACAATTTGAGTTGTACTGACTACGTAAACGGCTATCTGAGTCACTGTCCTTGAAGAAGGCTTTGACTCTTCTCATACTCTATACTACAACACAATTTGAGCTGTACTGACTGCACAATTGACTATCTAAGTCACTGTTCTTAAATAATGCTCTAACTCTTCTCATACTCTGTACTACAACACAATCTAAGCTGCACTGACTATGCAATCAACTGTCTGAGTTACTGTCCTTGAAGAAGGCTCTAATTTTTTCTCAAACTCTGCACTACAACACAATCTGAACTGCACTGATTGCCAAATCGACTATCTGAGCCATTGTCCTTGAAGAAGGCTCTGACTCTTCACATACTCTGCATTACAACACAATCTAAGTTGCACTGATTACCCAATCGGTTATCTGAGTCACTATCCTTGAAGAAGGCTCTGACACTTCTCATACTCCGTACTACAACACAATCTGAGTTGTACTGACTGCACAATCGGCTATCTAAGTCACTACCCTTGAAGAAAGCTCTACTTCTTCTCATATTCTGCACTACAACATAATCTAAGCTGCACTAACTGCGCAATTGGTAATCTGAGTCACTATCTTTGAAGAAGGGTCTAACTCTTCTCATACTCTACACTACAACACAATCTGAGGTGTGTTGACTTTGCAATCAGCTATTTGAGGTCACTGTCCTTGAAGAAGGCTCTGACTCTTTCTCAATTTTAGCTATAAACACCCGGCTATCTTCTCAACTAGTGAACTCGTGGTAGAATAGGATCCCAATCAGTCATCTTACTCTATTAACGAGGGCAGAGAAGACCCACGTAGGTCCGGTTCCCGATTGAATCCACACGACTATTATTACACATACCAGAGCTAAGCTCCAACCAAAAATCTCACTCGACCAATAAAGGCAGAGGAGACCCACGTAGGCTCGAATCCCAGTTTGATTCCATTGAAATCTATTTGTAACTCATGACAGAGTAGGACCCCAACTAGCCAACTTACTCTACCAACGAGGGCAGAGAAGACCCACGTAGGTCTGGATCTTGGTTGGATCTACACAACTATTGTTACCCGTGTTAGAGTTGAGTCCTGACCAGAAATCTAACTTGACCAATGAAGGTAGGAGAGACCTACGTAGGCTTGAATCCCGGCTAGATTCCTCTCTTCAACTTAGTCCTGCAAATACAGCTAAAAGGCAAAAATATAGCAGAATATTTATTGATAATATCTCTTTAAGTTACATGCATTCCAGGGTCTAGGTAATTCTGACCATTGATAATAAGTAAGTAATATACTCCCTTTTGGCCTACTTTTGCCATCCTATAGGGTCTTTCCCAATTTACTCCTAACTTACCACTATTTGGCTCTTCCATATTTTGGAATACTCGCCTCAATACTAGATCACCTTCCTAAAACTAGCGAGGACGAACCCTCTTACTGAAGTAGTTCTACAGCTTCCTATGATAATGTTCTAGTCTGACTAGTATTACACCTTGCTTTTCTTCCAACAGGTCCAGTTCTGAAACTAAATGTGGGTTATTTCTCCCAGACTGCACTATCTTAGTTCTCATTGTGGGAAAGCTATTCTTTATGGGGATTACTGCTTTTACCCCGTAAGCCATGGAAAATGGTGATATTCTCATAGACGTTCTAACAATCGTTCTGTAAGCCCACATGACTTCATGTAATATTGAAGTCCACTTAGCCTTGGCTTCCCCTAATATTTTCTTCAAAATTTGTAGCAGCATCTTGTTTGTAACTTCAGCTTGCCCATTATCCTGAGGGTACTGAGGTGTAAAAAACACTTGCTTTATCCCATACTCACTACAAAATTATCTTATCTGCTCTCTTGTAAATTGCCTTCCATTATCAGAAACTATGGTGCGAGACAAACCGAATCTACAAATAATGTTCTCCCAGAGAAACTTCTGGACTTCTTACTGTCGGATCCTAGCCAAAGGGAGTGCTTCTGTCCACTTAATGAAGTAATTGGTAGCTACTAGCAGGAAAGTAAGATTCCCTAGAACCCTGGGCAATGGGCCTTTTAAGTTAATCCCCTACTGAACGAATGGCCAAGGGCTGATTCGGGAGTGAAGCTGTACCACTAGTTGCTTGATTATCTTCCCGTGCCTTTGGCAACTATTACAATGCTTGAAGTTGCATCTTTTTGCAAGTATGGCCAAAAGTACCCTTGTGTGAGTACCTTATGCGCTAGAGTTCTCTCGCCTGAATGGTTCCCACAGTCGCCTTTATGGATCTCTCTTAGCACTTCTTTTGCTTCTATTGGAGCCAAACAACGTAAGAGTGGCCCTCCTACGAATTTCCTGTACAGAGTCCCATTTAAAGCTGTGTACTTTTCTACTTTATTCTTAACTTGTCTAGCCTCCTTTGGGTCGTTGGGCAGCTCCCCATGCTGTAAGTAACCCAAGATCGGGCTAATCCACCCTCGGTCCATTTCAGCTGCCACTAAATTGGGCAGCCCAAACTCGTCTATGGAAGGATTCTCCTGGTAGCTCGCTCTTATTCTGCCCAGCCAACATCGACGCGATGTAGGCCAGGGCATCTGCATACCTATTATCAACTCTTGGTACATGCTCAACTTTGATGTTTCCTATTCGATGCATATTCGTTCTGATTTTCTTAAAATAAAATTGCATTCGAGGATCTTGGGCCTCGAATGTCCCTTTTATATGGTTGACCACCAACTGCGAGTCATCATAATCGTGGCCTCTGTTACCCTAGTCTTGCCAAGGATTCGAGGCCGAGTAGCATTGCCTCATACTCTAGCTCCTTATTTGAGGCCTTGAATCCTAGGGTCACTGCCTTCTTATCCTTGCTTGACCTGGTGTGATCAGCACTACTCCAATTCCTGACCCCTCGAAGTTGGATGAACCTTCGACGTAGGTTTTCCACCCTGATCCACTTAGTGACTCTTGCTCATCCTCCACCTACAACAACTCTTCTATCAATAATTCGACTTTCATTTCCACTGGAAAGTCTGCTAAGAAGTCAACTACTACTTGACCTTTCATCGAGACTCTAGGCATGTACTCGAAGCCAAACTCTGCTAACTGAACTGCCCACTTGGTCATTCTGCCTGAACCATCTATTTATCCCAAATCTACCTTTAAAAGGAATTCTGTGATAACCTGCACTCGATGTGCTTAGAAGTACGATTGCAAGCGCATCCCCGTATAAACCAGTGCTAATCCCATATTTTCAAGCCTTGTGTAATGTATTTCTGCGTCCGTGAATATCTTACTCAGAAGTAAATGGGTTGTTTCCTTATTGCCCCTATCTGACCAATACTGAACTGAGCTCATGTTTCGAAGTGGCCAAATATACTTCAAGCTCTTCTTCTACCTCTGGCTTGGAGAATATGGGTGGCTTGCCAAAGTACTCCTTCAACTCGGAGAACGCTCATTCGCATTCTTCAGTCTACTCAAATAGGGAATTCTTTCGTAATAACTGGTACAAGGGCCTGCACTTATTGAAAGATTGGTAATGAAGTGATTTAATGGGGCTATTCTCCCTACCAGTTTCTGGACTTGTTTCTGGGCCTTTGGAAACGACATCTCTATTAACTCTCTGATATGATCTGGGTTGGCCTCGATTCCCTTCTTTGTAACCAGATACCCCAAGAATTTTCCTGAAATTAGCATGAAAGTATACTTTTCTGGGTTAAGCTTCAGTACCACCTTCCTTATCTTAGAGAAGACTTATTTTAGATCACTAACATGGTCTTCCGTCATCTTCTCTTGACTAGCAAATCGTCTATATACACCTCTATTGTTTTGCCTAACAGATCTCTGAAAAGCTCTGTCACTGACCTCTGATAGAGCCCTCGCATTCTTCAGTCTGGAGGGCATTACCTTATAGCAATAGACCCATGTTCTATAATTAACACCATTTTCTCCTGATCTTCTAAGTTGAGTTGTATCTGGTTATAGCCAGAGTAACCATCCATGAAGGACAGTCTCTCGTGGCCAGAAAACGTGTCTATAAGATGGTCTATCCTTGGCATCGACAAGTTATCCTTAAGACAGGCCTTGTTCAAATTGGTGAAGTATATGCAGATTTTGACTTTTCCATTCTTCTTGGGCACTGCCACAATATTCGTTATCCATTTTGAAAACTGCACCTCTCTGATAAATCCAGCCCTAATCAACCTATTCACCTCGTCTTTCATCGCTTCTCTAAACAACAGTGCTAGTCTCATCGATTTATGCTTGACAAGTCTGAAATCGGGCTCGACATTCAGATGGTGACAAATCATGTCGGGATTAATCTCTGGCATCTCCTCGATAGATCAAGCAAATACATCACTGTTCATTCTCAAATACTCTGTTAAATCCCTTAACTCCATCGATTCCAACTCGGCCCCTAATCCTATCTACTTTCCTTCTCCCACATCCACCATTTGTATTCTTTCCAGACATGGGGGTCCACCAAGTTTGGTCTCCCCCCACTATAATTGTTATTGCTGAACTCTGTCTTCAGCTGATTCTTCCCTATTTAATGTACACAGCTATGCTGCTACTTGGTAGCCTCTAACGTCCCACATCCCTACGATGTGGGGAACCTTAGAACTTGATAATAGGTGGACGGGACTACTCTCATCTCATGCATCCACCATCTGCCCAGGAAGGTGTTGTACGGAAACTTGCCTCGACGACTACAAATTGAGTCATCAAGGTTGCTGGCCCTACTTTAACTGGCAATACTATCTCCTCTAGGGCTAACTAGATTTCCTATTGAAATTGACCAATGGCGCTCCTACTGGGGCAAGCACATTCCTGCTAAGACCCATCTTTAAAAAGGTTGACGCATACAAGATGTCCACCGAACTGTCGTTATCTACTAGCACTCTCTTGAGCATGAAAGTGCCTACTCGTAGGGTTATTACCATTGCATCATTATGGAGTCTCGCTACCCCTTCCAGATCTTTCTCAGTGAATGCCACTGTCTACTTTTCGAAGGGTTTCAATTCGATAGGCCCACTCCTCACCGTAAAGATGTGAACCAAATGCTCTGCCCTTCTCTTCTTTATTTTTTCAACAGTTTTGGTCTATCCAGTCTTGCTACGCTCCTCCCTAAGGACAATGTGTATCACAACTGCCTTTCCATCCTATCTTACTGGGGGTTGTTCCGCTCTATGATCCCTGTGCTACAACAGTTCTTCCTTCTGTCTCCAAGGTAGATCTCTTAGTCTGTCTTGCTCTGCTAACTTTTGCAGGAACTTCCTCAGGGCTTGGCATCTATAGGTGGTGTGGGCCTGCAACTTATGATACTCACAGTATCTTTCACCCTGGTTAATTTGGTCTCGAAGAAGTGGAACGGGCCACTCAAAAAAATGTTCATGAACAATAAGGGGTAATATTTCACTAGAAGGCATAGCGAAATACGTCCCAAATCTCCCTTTCTTCCCTTCGTAGTCTTGCTACTGCTTCTTGTCCTGTCACAAAGACTGAAGCTGTGCATTAGGCTTTTCCACAGCATGGATAACTTTGCTCTTTCCTGCTAAACTTCGGGGATTGTCCTTTAAGTAGATATACTTCTTCACTCTCTCGAATAACTCACTCAAGGTTTATAATCTCTTCTTCACAAGGGATCTATACAGTTTCGAACTGGAGGGTAATGAGTTCTTGAACGCCACTACTGCTATTCATTCGTCACAACTCTCTAGTAACATCGCTTCCTCTCTGAACTTCCTGGTGAACTCCTTTAGGTTCTCACCTAATTCCCACTTCATGTTAAATAGTTAATCAACATCTCCTCTACTCTTTCGATTGTCAATGTATCAAGTGACAAAGGTAATACAAAGCTCCTCAAATGAGCCAATAGACCCACACGATAATTTGTGGAAGTAGGTCAGAGCATTCTCCTGTAACTCAAAGGGAACAGTCAACTCATTAATCCCTCTTTCTCTTTTCACAATGCGAGCATCTGCTAAAAGTGAAATAAATGCTCCACCAGATCCTTCATCCCGAAATAAGGGGTAAATCGTGATGGCACAAACTTCTTAGGGATCTCTGTATTCCCCGTACTGTTTGTGCGGTTGTTGTGCCTGCACCTACTCCCTTCATCATCTTCTTATTTTTTTTTATCATTTTTCTAACCTCTTTTCTAGTCAAGCCCACTACAGGCTCAGTTCAAGTAGCTGTTGTAGCAACCTCTGTTTCGTCCTCTTCTATGAGAATTAATGATGGTGTGTTTCCTTCTATATTGGAGGCATGGCAATCTTTATTTTTCTCTTGAGGATCCTTTGACATGTTGTCTTGCTCCGCCTGTTATCGATCATCGAGTCGTTGGCTCAAGTTGAGATTATGTTCCATTAACTCATCCATCCTGTTTTGCATCACTTGTTGTTTTCTCATAACTTCCAACATCGTTAGAAGTTGTGCATTTTTGGTCAAAATCGCCAACAGGGACACATTGACCTTGTTTGTTCTTGTGGATCTCACCATTGTTTCAAATGAAATCAATGTACTACTGGTGTTCCCACGAACAATGCCAATTGTTTGCAGTCAAAATTCAATCGACGGCTCTGATAGACTCATCTCGTATTGATCTCGAGGTCACTCCTGACAGTCTCCCTCCTTGCGGCAGCCTGTTACCTACTATAGACACTCCGACGCTCAAATTAGAGAATAGAGGAACAGTAATCAGTACTGGTTAGTCCTCGATCATTCCAAAAACCCCTTATAATAGTGTGATCCGTGCTATTTAACCCCCTACATTTTTCTAGGGTTTTCCCCTCTATAGGCTGCAATATAAGTTATAATCATGGGATCTCTGTTGATTCTAAGGGGTTGTTTACTAATCAAGATATCCTAGAATGATCGAATTTATCTGTAATGATTGCATTCGGGATTTTCAGAACTGACGTGCACGTAACAATATTACAATTTTCTCGAGGTCTTGCCTGCCCTGCTAGCTAGACTAGGGAAGTCTCTACTCTGACCTGCCCTACTTATTGGGTAGCTCCTTATTAACTGGTCTGTGTTAGGTACCCCTTGGCTGGCCTGGACATGTGTATGGCTAAGATTGATGCACAACTATTTCCCTTTACAATAACATATGGCTGGGCCAAAAAATAAGCTTGGCCATTGATGACCTCCATGCTATGCAATATATTATTTTGGCCATTGGAAACCTATGGCTAGGCTAAGAATTAAGCCTAGCCATTCGTTACCTCCATACCAGGCCAAAATCATAAAAATGCAATTATCTACTGGTTCAATGTGTAGTCCTTGCAACCACTTAAAAATCGCCTTGAATCAAATATTTTCTTGGAATATCTTTGGTGTTCTTAGGCTCGATCAAAGAAAAATTGGGGTGTCTCGAAAAGTGATTAGAGAAAAATTAGTACTTAGTTTTTCGATAAACTCATGGTACAATACTAGTCTCTGGTCTTATGTTTGCCATTCCCTGATGGTTTGGTGGACAATTAAACTAGAGTCCCCAAATACCTTGATTTCATCGACTTCCATAACTATAGTTTCCTTAAGACCCACTATGCATGCCCCATACTCTACTTGATTGTTTGTATACTAGAAATCTAACTTGACTGCTATGAGCACATGCAATCCATCAGGCTTTACTAAAATGCCCCAAACTCATTACCCTTTTGATTAATTACACCATGAAAGTAAAATTTCCAACCTAGTTCTTCCTTATCTTCCTTTGTTTCTAGGAAAAGAATGACTTCATATAGAAAGTTAGTATTCAACGATTTATAATCCAGAAGAGGGTGCTTTTCTAGATGATCTACAATTGCTTATCCCTTAATTGCTTTCTTTGTGACATATTCAATATCGAGCTTTGATAGTAGCAGCTGCCACTTAGTAGTACGAATGATAAATGTAAGCTTTTTCGGATAAATACTTCAATGGATCCATCCTAGTAATAAGCAATACTTTATAGTTTAGTAAATGATGGCTCAATCTTTGAGACACACTCAAACTAGGGTGCAACATGTCTTCTCAAGCAAAGAATACATTGTCTCGTAACTTGCAAACATTTTGCTGAGGTAGTATATCACTCTTTTTTGTGACCAGTCTCATCATACTGTCTTAGTACACATCCTATAGATGTCTCAAGTACTGACAGGTACATTAATATAGGTTTCCTTGGGGCAGGTTGAACTAAGATTTGAGGATGTAGTAGATATTTCTTGATTTTTTTTAATGTCTCCTGGCAATTACTATTTTATTTTAAAGATTCATTTTTCTTTAAGAGTTTGAAAATAGGTTTCCAGATTGACATGAGCTATGTGATAAACCTATTGATGTATTGAATCTTCCCTTAAAACCTCCTATTTTTTATTGTCTTTTGTGCTGGCATCTTAATGATTGTTTTTTCTTTAGTTGGATCTACTTCAATTTCTCTTCGGCTTATAATGAAACCTAATAACGTCCCTGAAGTTGCCCCAAATATGCACATGGAATCAAGCAAGTGAAAATCTTATATAGGTTGACGAGATAGTTTTCTTCTAAATCTAACTTAGAGATCATATCATCCACATAGATCTCCATCTATTTATGAATCATATCGTGAAATAGAGTGATCATGGCTTGTTGATAGGTTTCCCCAGCATTCTTGAGACTAAGTGGCATAACCCTATAATAAAAGGTGCCTCAATGTATGATAAATGCGATCTTCTCTTAGTCCTCTTCTGCCATCTTAATTTAAGTATACCTAGAGAAACCATCCATAAAAGAGAATATGCAATGTCCTGTTGTGTTATCGACGAGTGAAAGCGCCCTCGATCCGCGGGGTGCGCGAATCCGCTTTTGACCTTAGAGATTTGGGAGTCGCCACCTAGTTATTACAGTCTAGGAGCCCAACATCGACTCTAAACGAATATAAACAACTAATCTACTTAAAAATAACTGAGTTCGGGGATCACATTACGAGGTTGGAAGGTGTTAGGCACCAACCCTGCCTAGCAAACGCCGGTCTCTACTAATTCTCAAATAGAACTACATTGCTAAAAAGACCTAATCAATAAAAAAAATTTATAATCATTACCTTTAAGAAGACAACGGTTTTGTTCCCTCAGATCTTGTAGAATAGTTCTTCGTACAGTACTCCTTGCTTCATTCTGTCATCGGATTCGTTTCGGATCTCCAAAACAAAGTATCTCCTTATGAATTTTTCTAATTTTTTTATTATTTAATTAAAATTATATTAGGGTTTTGACTTTTAGTCTCACTTGATTGACTTTAAGATTTTGACTTTAGTCTTACTTGATAGACTTTAATATCTTGACTTTGGTCTTACTTGATTGACTTTAAGATTGAATTTGGTCTTACTTGATTGACTTTAAGATCTTGACTTTAGTCTTACTTGATGGACTTTAAGATTGACTTTAGTCTTACTTGATTGACTTTTAAGATTTTGACTTTAGTCTTACTTGATTGACTTTAATTTTAATTAGGATTTAACTTTACATTAATTAATGTTTTAATTATTAATTTCAAAATTTTTAATTATTAAAATTATAAAATTACCGTTTTATCCTCGGAGAGGACTTTTTGCGTTTTAAGTTAATTTTTTATGTTCTACGATGTTTTAGAATCGATTTTTCGTAAGGAATTCAATGAGAATATTGGTTTGTGTCATTAATGAAATTTTTTGTGCGAAATGGTCATGAACTTTTGAGGGGTATTTTCGTAATTTTATTGAATTTTGTGAAAATTGGTGAAATGATTTATTTAGTTTCGATTTGTTGTTTTATGTGTTTGAAAGGGTTTTTCTAAGCGTAATGTAAGCTCTAGGGATGTTTTGATGTTAGGGGTATTTTGGTAATTTGGTCATTTTTTAGTAATTTTTACCGTGAAGCTTCTTTTTGTCGGTAAAATGATAATTTCTATGTTTTTGGAGTTATATTTTCCTAGCGTAGCATGGTTTCTAAGGTTATACCTCATCCGAATTTCTGAAACATATCTAGTAACAAATAAAACATTGGAATGATCGTCCATCATTGGGAACCGTTGCAATCGGGTTGACGAGTTGATTAATCAGGCGAATGCAAAAATGGGATGTCTACAGATACCCCTCTTTGGCAAAAGGTTGAAGCAAACTAGATAGCAAATCTATTTTGGTAGATAGTGCGATATCCGAATGCCAAAGCTAGTGACAATTCATTTTGCAGTCGGATTTAGCAATTCGTCAGGACGTTCGGATCCTTGAGGGTAAAACTCTCCCCGAATTAAAAAGTTGTCAGGTCCTTGAGCGCGAACTCTCACTGATGGTGTCAGATCCTTGAATTTTAAAAAATTCTCCCTGACTAAAATGTGCAAGTGTGTGCATTTAAAATCTAAGATAAATCTCAAAGGGTCTGAGCAAAATTCGAGTAAAACTGAGTAAAATCTGAGTAAAACATAAAATCTAGGAAAACCTAAAAAAAAATTTGACTTTAAACAAAACTTAAAAAAATTTGAGGTTTGAGAAAAATGTGAACAAAAGTTGAGAAAAAGTTGAATGTTATACTCTACCTACCCTGGGAGAAAGAGTTAATGAACTTATTTTTTTTGGGAAGTTCTACTCTACCTATTCGAAGTGAAAGAGTAATGAACTAAGTTTTTTGGGAGTCCTACTCTACCTGCCCAGGGTGAAAGAGTAATGAACTATTTTTTTTAGGAAGTTCTACTCTACCTACTCGGAGTGAAAGAGTAATGAACTAATTTTTTTTTGTGAGTCCTACTCTACCTGCCCAGGGTGAAAGAGTAATGAACTAATTTTTTGGGAAGTTCTACTCTACCTACTCGGAGTGAAAGATTAATGAACTAAGCTTTTTGGGAGTCCTACTCTACCTGCCCAGGGTGAAAGAGTAATGAACTACTTTTTGGGAAGTTCTACTCTACCTACTCGGAGTGAAAGAGTAATGAACTAAGCTTTTGGGAGTCCTACTCTACCTGTCTAGGGTGAAAGAGTAATGAACTAATTTTTTTAGGAAGTTCTACTCTACCTACTCGGAGTGAAAGAGTAAGGAACTAATTTTTTTTGGGAGTCCTACTCTACCGCCTAGGGTGAAAGAGTAATGAACTAATTTTTTTTGGGAAGCCCTACTCTACCTACTCGGAGTGAAAGAATAATAAACTATGTTTTTTTGGGAAGTCCTACTCTACCTGCTCGGGGTGAAAGAGTAATGAACTAATTTTTTTTGGGAAGTTCTATTCTACCTACTTATAGAGTGAAAAAGTAATGAACTAATTTTTTTAGGAAGTTCTACTCTACCTACTTGGAGTAAAAGAGTAATGAACTAATTTTTTTGGAATAAATGGGGGATTTACACTGCATTTGATTTTTTTTTTTTAATAAAAATTGGATTTTATGAAGGTCTGGTAAACATTTTAACTCTTTTGAATCTTAGGAGTTTTCAAAATTACTATCAAGAGGGTAACCTTTAATTCAAAGTTAACCTTATCCTTTGGGGTTGAAATTGACTAGGCTTCAGAACCAACATGCCCCTAGTTTGACAGGGAACATTGTACTGGGGATAATTGAACATAATTTGAAAACGAATGCCCCTAGTGTAAGGGGGGAAACTGTACTCTTTAGAAAAAGAAAATGCCCTTATTAGGAAAGTTTGAAATCCTTGATTACCGCAAGTGCAATAAAGGTTTAACTTTTAATTTTGACTTTTTATATTGAAGATTTTGAATTAGGCTCAAAGAAATTGAAACAAAATATTTTTTTCTAAAATTCATCATAGAATTTGTTATTTCTCCCCGTCAGTTCACTTAGGGACATGAAACTCTTCAAATCAATCAAAGACGAGATACTTGTATCCATTGAGTCTATATTTGGTTCAAACTGGGTATTGAAACTTGATCATTTGGACTTCTAATGTTTCAGCTCGAACCACCTTTTTAGCTTCTCAAATCAACAGAGATTTTCTTTTATTTTTTGGTTGCTCTAAGTTTTGCCTAGATTGCCTTTTTAGGTTTTCGATCTAACGAGCTTACAATTTTTTCTCTTTTCTTTGTTCTGATTATTGCTAAGGTTGTCCTTTCAGATTTTCAACCTTGCAAGCTTGCCCTAATTTTTGCCTAAGTTACTTTTTTGGGTTTTCAACCTAGCAAACTTCATTTTTCTTTTTCTTCCATTTTGAACTTCTGGAGTTACTGTCTGATCATGCTTTGTTATCTTCCTTGACTTTTTCGCACAGTACTTAGGAGGACTTTTATGGGTAGGCTTAGGACTGGGTATAAAAAGAAAGGAATTTTGAGATTTAAAAATCCAAATGCCCCTTGTGTGGCATTTCATTTTAACTTATTTTCTTTTTCCTTGAATTTTCTTCCCCATTTTAGATGATATTTTTTTTTCTTTTGAATTTTTTCTTTTTAGATTTTTTCTTTGTCGGGAAATCTATTTTTTTTATTTTGATGTGGTCGAGCCTAAAGTAACTTCTCAGGTTGCCTACGTACCCCATAATTTTGGGATCAGACCAAGACGTAGTTCGAATCATTCCCTCCCCTAGGTTAGGTGATCAAGCTGAAAAAAAAAGGTTTATTTATTTATTTATTTTTTAAAAAAAGCTGAGAAAAGAGATATTGAACTGGATAGCAGGAAAATTGATTCAACCAAAGATGGCTTTCTTAAATGTAGTACCGCTTGATATGGTCAAGGTTGGTTGACTCTGGTGTAGACACCCCATTTTTGCACTCGCCTGATTAATCAACTCGTCAATCTGATCGCAACGATTCCCAATGATGGATGTCTATTCCAATGCTTTATTTTGTTACCAGATATGTTTCAGAAATCCGTATGAGGTATCTTGAACTAACAAAACCTTAGAAACCACGCTATGCTAGGAAAATACGATCCCAGAAACATAGAAATCATCATCTTGCAGACCAAAAAGAAGCTTTACGATAAAAATCACTAAAAAATGATCAAATTACCAAAATACCCCTAACATCAAAACAACCCTAGAGCCTATGTTAGGCTTAGAAAAACTCATTCAAACACATAAAACAACAAATCGAAATCAAATAAATCATTTCACCAATTTTCACAAAATTTGACAAAATTACGAAAATGCCCCTCATAAAGTTCATGACCATTCCGCACAAAAAATTTCATAAATGACACAAACTAATATTTCCATTGAATTCCTTAAGAAAAATTGATTCTAAAACATCCTAGAACATCAAAAACCGACTTGAAACACAAAAAGTCATCTCCGAAGGCAAAACGGTAATTTTACAATTTTTATACTTAAAAATTTTGAAATTAATAAATAAAGCATTAAATAATTAAATTAAAATATTAATAAAATTAATTTAAAAATTTAAACAAAAAAAATCGATCAATCAAGCTCTCAGGCAAAATTGTTGAGGGTTGCGAAGATATTTATTCAAGGACCCTCCATTTGGGGGTCCAAAGAATTAAAGATATAATAGAGGGGGGTTCTACAACAAAATTAAAGTCAATCAAGTAAGACTAAAGTCAAAATCTTAAAGTCAATCAAATAAGATCAAAAGTCAAACACTAATAGAGTTCTAATTAAATAATAATTCTATTTAACAACCTAATTAAATAATAACTCTAACTAAAAGAATTATAATTAAACACTAATTCTATCTGAACAAACACTTAAAAAAATCTATAAATAGGGGTCCTCACACCATATTTTCGTATCAAATAATAAATCCTAGGAGAAATAGATCATAAACTTCCCTAGCCTCCCATAAACCCTAATTTTGAAGTCCCAACTTCTTAGCTAACACCTATACTTTGATTTTAGCCTGAAAAACACCTAGAAGCCCTTCAAACACACCCCAAAATCTATAAAAAAATTCAAAGAATCCAGATTTAAGAAAGAGATACCTTACCTCGAAGATCCGAAATCAAATCCGGAGACAAAACGAAGCAAAGAATACGGTACAATGAGCGGTTTTATCAGATCTAAAGGAATAGAATCATTGCGTTCGAAGGTAAAATTTCTTTTTTTTTCTATCTAGGTTTTTTGTTAGTAATGTAGTCTTATTTGGGATAAGTAGAGACCGACATTGGCCGGGCGGGGTTGGTTGCCTAACACCTTCCAACCCCGTAATGTGATCCCCGGACTCAGTTTTTTTTTGTAGATTAGTCGTTTTTACCTATTTTGAGTTTATATTCGGTTCCTAGACCGTAATAACTAGGTGGCGACTCCCAAACCTCAAAGGTCAAAAGCGGATCCGCTCATCCCGCAGATCGAGGGCACTTTCAATGGCGACTCCACTGGGGACCATTGAGGATCAGACTTGAAAAACCCCAAATATGGGAGCATTGCTACAATTACCTAGAATATTTTATTTATTTTGCTCGTTTATTTGTTTATTTATTATTTTATTTGCATCTTTGATTTTTTTTTTTTATTCGATTATTGAGCGTGTGTTTTGATTTTGAATATTTGATATCTTGGCATATTATTTTTACGGTTCAATCAAGCATTACTTTTGTGGTTCAATTGAGGGTCGTTTAGGGTGACCCTAAATAATGCAAAATTTCAAAAGATTGGGGTTATTAAGAATGGATTAATGGTTGTTGAAACAGGGAGACCGCCGAATTTTTTTTTTTAATTTTCTAGGCATGCGTTGATCTATCCTTGGATGTTTTTTTTTTTTTTTTTTTTTTTAAAAACATTAAAAGGGGGAAAAACTTTTGATTTATTTGTAGGTGTGTGTTTGATCTTCTGATTGATAGTTTTAAAAAAAAAGTTTAATTTTATAATCGGTTTGTTTGGATAAGAGAATTATGATGTCTGTTGACAGCAAGCAAGAAACCAAAAAAACGAAAATAAAATAAAAATAAAAAAACATGGGTTTTAAGGTTTCTATTAACCATAACCCACCGTTTGTAATGTTTTAGGGTGGTGTGCCCCCAGTAAGAATCTATTTTGAAGGGACAAACCCTTAATGTTTTAAGATGAGATATGGTGTGCCCTTAGAAGAAGAGGTTTTCTTTATTTTTATCTTCTTCCCAACTTAATAAAGAAGAAACGGCAGAAAGAAAAGCCCTTCTTCTTCGTTTTTTTTCTCTCTCTTTGTTCTCTGATTCTATTAAGAAAGGAAATCGCAAATTATGAAAGGATGCCGGGAAGAACGAAGCTTGGAAAACCATTGATAAACGTTTTTTGATTCTAGATAGAGAGATAGAAAAGATCGGAAGCTGCGGATGGGTGCTGTTTTTGGAGTCATTGAACAATTCGTGAGGTGTTTTCTTTCGAAATTGATATAAAAAAATTTCTTGAAACCTTAAACCTTTTTGTTAATGGGTTTTCTTTTCTTCCCCAAACCATTTAACTTCCCATACGGTTCAAGAAAAACGCGATTTCTTCCATGGTACATGTTCTTCATCAAAGCTCCACTAAAATTTAAAATTTTTGAGAAACTTTAATCAATGGTTTTTTTTTTCTTTTGTAAGATCACAGGCCAATTCAATTATTAAAGTTGAAGAAAAATTGGTTTCTTTTTATAAAATTTGAATAATCTAATCCGTTCTGCCAAAGGCCATTGGAGAAGCCTCAATCTTGGCGTTTTGCTATATGAGACATTTGTGAGGTTTAATGGTGATCTATGATGGTTTGATTTTTGAATCTGTTTATTTTTTTCGATAGAGGAACCAAAATTCCGGATTTATATGAATCTATTCGAACATTTTATGAGAAACTTTACTGCAGTTTTTTTTTTTTTAAAATAAATGTAGAAACTAAATTTTTTTTTAATCAGAGGAAAAAAGAATGAGGCTGATCGAGAAGTGATTCGATGGCAGCCCTTTCTCGAGAGGTGTGTGGAATAATTTGTTATCTATCGTCACACCAACTCTTACTTGGAGCACATCACCTCGCAATGTCGATCAATACTTCTTTGATAGTGAAAGTACAAATTGGTGTGGTAATAAATAATCTTTTTAGGTTGAGATTTTAATATTTTTTTTTTGCGATAGTTTTTTTTTTTTTTTTGGTTTTTGAAATCATTTTTTTAAAAAAAGGGGAAGAGTTTTTTATATTCCTTAGCAAAATAAAAATAAAAACTTTTAATTTGTTAAAAGAGAATCATCGTTCCTTATCTTAACAATCATCGTTTCGTCCTCAATTTAATACTTTTTGGGGTTTTAAATTATTTTGGGCTACCCAAAGTAACCCTTTGATTGGACCATAAAAAAGAGATCCATTTGATTTGGATATAAAAAATTTTGTGTGCTTATTTCAATATTGGATTGGATCAGTTATTCCATGTTTTATTCGTTGATAGATTTACCACTGATATATGCCTGAGATGTGTATACCTTTAATATTAAATTGAACCATATGGATATGTCCTTAATCTTTCCTGGTCGATGTATACCTTTACTTATATGGTTTAATTGGACCCATGGACCCATGTGTTTGAAAAAGGCCCCGGGCACACCCCACCCGGTTTTGCACATATCACTAGCACATTTATATTATCGCATTGCACGTTGCACGTCCCTTATAGCCAACGTGGCACTAGTGTGTGGCCCGGTCTCTTCGGAGACACGACGTCATTCATGAAAATCACAACTATAGTCACGTAACTTAGGGTATATGAAACTGGGCATCAGTACCGTCTGATCAGGTGACTCTGAAAGGTATATTGATGCACCCAGGCTGGAGCGACCTGAGCCTTTGACCTATTATGAGCCACACAGTCACATTTCATGATTGCCAACGTAGTACTAGTACGTAGTCGGTTCCCTCGTGGGATGCCAAACCATTTATGAAAGCTACAACTCTTGACTCGTACCCGTAGATATATAAAAGATAATCCAAGTATATCAATTGCACTTCTTGATCAAAACCGGTGCATAAGCGGGATCCTGCCCCGCTGTACCCTACTGTATGAGGGGGATAGACTACGTCTATTCTAGACGAGAGGTATTTAAGTGGACCATTGCTCAGCATCGTGCACCACCTCTCAACTGGGGATCAAACTGGTTGTTTTTGGCTTCAGAAAAGTGAGTTGAGATTTTAGATTATCACCTATATGGTATATCAAACCAAGTCACCACATACCGTCTGATTGAGTACGCTCGAGAGGTATATAGGTGTATTTGGGCAAGGGTGGCCAGATAAAAATGCATTGCACGTAGTAAGCTTAGAGTCTAGAAACCTTCCCTGTAGGTCACGACTCGAACTTATTGTGGGTGTTCCTGGGTTGTTCATTGAATGGAACGTATGATTGATGAGTGTATGTGAATAATGTGAATGATGAGATCAGAGTGTATGATTGTCCTCAAGAATAAAAAAATTTATTTTTAAAAATTAAAATGGGTGCACCGACCCAATAAAGAATCCATTTCTTGCAAAAATTCAATAATGACCTAGTCCATCTCGATCCAACAATCATGATGGACCGGGCCATTTAAATCAAAATGGAAATCAAATTTTTAAAGAAGGAAAATAGTTTACAAAAGGAAAATATTTTTCAGAAAAGAATGTTTTTCAAAAGAAGTGTTCTCTAGAAAAAATATTTTCCAGGAAAAGGTGTTTTCAAGAAAATATTTTCCATAAGAACAAAATTTTTCAAATAAAAAAATAATTGATATTTTACATGGACCTTGGAAGTATACTAAAATACCCTTTTGAGTCAAACCAAGATGTTAGCCCCTAGCAATAACCCGATCAACCAGTTAGTCAAAATAATCGTCATAGGGATGCACCCTAAAGAGAAGATCAATTTTGGAAAATTCATGTTGAGGAGTACTCTCTACTTCCACGAGTTTGAGATAGATTGGAACCTCTTACGTGCTATGGCTAAGCGTTGGAACCCCTACCTTCACATATTCCATATTGGGCATATGCACTTGTGCCCCACTCACGAGGATTATTGTGGCATCATGGGGATATCCACTTTAGGACCTCTAGTCAGGCCCTCATTAAAAATCAGATATTCTGGTGACCTCGCCACAAGACTGAACATTTCCAGGGAAGAAGCCAAGGCCTTAGTTCATAACAGGAGATTGGACTTAGTACCTTTATTGGGCCTGTATCACTCCCGTAGTTATCTTGTCAATGTAAAACCAGAAGCCTGGCGTGCCACTAGAGATTATCGATTGTGCCTAGGAATCCTATCTCAATACGTACTGACCTCCAATAGTGATGGCCAAACTATCCCTAAATCCTTCATAGATATAGCCTCTCAACTCTCAAAGAAAGCCAACACTATACCTCTCATCCTAGTTGAAACTTTCTCAGGTCTAGATGCCATAAAAAATGATGAGCGGGAAAGCTTCAAAGGAAGCCCATCTTGTTCGATTCTTAAGTTGAAATTTTTTAATTCAATGAGTTAGTGACTTTCAGATTCATTAATTGATATTTTCGAATTGGTGAGATATAGACACATGAATTGGTGATCTTAATTACGTATGCTGAATTTTCAATTCGGTTATATTGAAAACTTTGATATTAATTGTCATTGAAACCATAGTTATATCTCTAATCACCTAATTGATTTGGGGTATGATTTAAAAGTGGTAAAAACTATGAACAATAGTTGTGATCTGAAAATTGCATGTTCTTTAGCCATGGACTTTTCCATAGGTTTGAGGAGTAGGTTATTGAATCATAATTCCTTTTAATCTTAATGATTTGTTTAAGAAGTTGTAAGGATACGTTGAGTATTAACTTGATTGCTTATCAAAATAACTAGGTGGTGGACTTTTCCAAAATCCTAGGGTTTATCAAAGAAGGAATTTATAAAATGCATGATTTCTTTAGGCTTGCACTTTGATTCAATTCGGATATGTAATTAAGGTATGAAATTCGTTGTCTATGTTGAAGCAATTTGATTAGTCAGTTAATGCATTTGATTTTCTGAATTGTGAGAGAAGATGATCAATTGTAAATATTTATTTCTTTAATTTTAATTTTAATTTTTATTATTTCTTTATTTTTATTTTTATTTTATTTTTATTTTTTTTATTTTTTTGTTAATCTGAATCACCAAAATTGAAACCCCCTTAAATTTGTGTAATATGTTTGTTTCCAACTTGTTAATTAAACTAATTAAAATTTGTTATGACTCTTTAGAATAGGAGTACCCGCAATCCCCGGCCAATAAAGATACCCTACAAATCACTTTACTACAATCTTTTATAGGATTTATTGATGACTAAAAAGAAGGTCAATCAAATGGTGCCGCTGCCGAGGATTGCAAAATCCCTATGTTTTAGTGTCATTTAATTTGTTAATATTCTATTTTACTTCTTAAGCTTGCATGTAATACATCTTGTGTTACACTTATTGAAATTTTAGCATGAATCTTTCTTATCACTGTGGCCATCACGTTTTGATGTTTTTAGGAAGGGAAGCTTATTATTCTTTTTTCAACTCTAACTTGTATATTGTTGTCTTTACTTTTGGGTTCAGGTCCATGAATATCCGCAGTTAGAAGAAAGACTCAAGAACTTGCAAAACGCTTGGCCTTGCTAAAAGAAGTTGCACATCAACCCCCACCTCACTAAGAGGAGAGGGAAGAGTCGGAAGAGTTAGATAGCTCTTCCTATCCCTTGTCAGACGAGGAAGAAAACACACCTGATTTAGAAGAAGAAAGTGAAGAAGAAGAATTACCAATGGCTGAAACCATTAGACAAATTTCTTCTTCAACTGATGGGAGAACCGCACCAACTTGTATTACTTATCCAGAACCAGCAATAGGCAAAGTAGCTCAGTTTGAACTGAAGAGTGGGTTTTTACACCATTTGCCCAAATTCCATGGGTTTACTAATGAAGATCCTCATAAGCATCTCAAGGAGTTTCAGTTTGTGTGTTCAAGTATGTACCCACAGAATGTGGATCTCAACATTTTGAAACTGAAGTCATTCCCTTTCTCACTTGAAGATAGGGCAAAGACTTAGTTGTTTGATCTACCTTCAGGATATATCAACACATGGGAGAAGTTGATGACTGAGTTTCTAACGAAGTACTTTCCCGCCTCAAGGATTACTGTCTTAAGAAAGTAAATAACTGGAATTGAGCAAAGGAAGGATGAGGCATTTTATGCCTACTATGAGAGATTCTAGACCTTAGTTGCATCATGTCCTTCACATGAGATGAAGGAAAGAAATCTACTTACTTACTTTTATGAGGGACTCCTCCCTCTTAAACGTCAATTGTTAGATGCTGTTGTTGGAGGTTCTTTTGTGGATAAGACACCTGAAGTTGCTAAGGAGTTGCTCGCCCAACGTGCTCTTAATTATCAACATTATGAGGGAGTGTTAAACTCCACTCGTGGGGTGAATGAGGTATCTTCTAACTCTACTCTTGAGAAAAAAGTTAATAAAATGTCTACTCTTCTGTCTCAGGTATTGAACGTGAATGGAGCACAAGTACAACAAGTTGCTCAAATCTGTGGTGTGTACTATACTCAAGGGCATCCAACTGACCAATGTCCCCAACTGATCAATAATGGAGGATGGGAGTCTCTTAACGCTATTGGGTTCCAAGGTAATCAAGGCGGACAAAGGTACAACCCTTTCTCTAACACATATAACCATGGACTTAGAGATCATCCCAATTTACGTTGGGCCAACAATGATAATATTCAGAACCCTCAAGGACAAGGGCAAGTGTTTCCACGCCCTCCAGGTTTTCTTATGAGACCTCAGGTACCTCAAAACTTTGTCTCACCTCAGGTACCTCAAACTTTGTATCTAATCCTCATGTGCCTACAAATTCTACTACTCCTAATTATGATGAGATTTTAAAGTCCCTTGCTCAAGGGCAACAGAATTTAACTACTGCTACTCAAGCTCTTGTTACAGGTCAACAGGCTCACACTAAAGACATTGTAGAGTTGAAAAAGCAGTTGGGACAAGTGGTAGACTTCATGGGAAAGATAACCGAGAGCAAAAAATTGCCTAGCAACACTGTTCACAACCCAAATATCGAACAAGCTAAAGTTGTTGCCACAAGGAGTGGTAAGACCCTTGTGAATGTTCCTAAAACCCTAAAGAAGGCCCAAGTGACCCATAATGAGGAAAAGGACAAAGAGAAAGATCATGCCACATCAAAGACAGAAGTGATTGGTTCTTCATCATATGAGAATGCTTTAAAACCTCGAGGTAATGAGGAAAATCCTAAAAATTCTTTCAATTCTAATCCTTTTGCTCGTGTGCCTTTTCCTAGTAGGTTTGCCAAAATCAAGAAGGATGAATCTGATCAAGCCATCTTGGAGATTTTTAAGAAGGTACAAGTGAACATGCCTTTGATTGAGTGTTTGAAGCAAGTGCCAAAATATGCCAAATTTCTGAAAGAGCTTTGCACTACAAGGAGGCAAACTCGTGAGAAAGAGGTGGTAAAGATGAATGAGACAGTCTCTGCTGTCATCCAAAGGAAATTGCCACCAAAGCTTAAGGATCCAGGGAGTTTTTCTGTTCCTTGTGTGATTGGTACCAATAAATTTGATAATGTCATGTTAGACTTAGGAGCTTCAATTAATGTGATGCCTTATAGTCTTTATGCTTCTTTAGATCTGGGTGAACTTAAAAGTGATAATGTTGTTATCCAATTGGCTGATCGATCTAACAAGTATCCTAAATGATACATTGAGGATGTTCTTTTGCAGGTGAATCAACTCATTTTTCCCGCTGACTTCTATATCCTTGATATGGAAGAGGCACCCCTAAATTCCACTCCATTACTTTTAGGGCGCCCATTCAGGAGGACTGTGTAGACACCCCATTTTTGTATCCGCCTGATTAATCAAGTCGTCGACCCGATCGCAAAGGTTCCCAATGATGGATGTCTATTCCAATGCTTCATTTTGTTACCAGATATGTTTCAGAAATCCGGATGAGGTATCTCGAACTGACAAAACTTAGAAACCACGCTACGCTAGGAAAATACGACCCCAGAAACATAGAAATCATCATCTTGCAAATAAAAAAGAAGCTTCACGATAAAAATCACTAAATTACCAAAATACCCCTAACATCAAAACAACTCTAGAGCCTGCATTACGCTTAGGAAAACCCACTCAAACACATAAAACAACAAATCGAAACCAAGTAAACCACTTCGCCAATTTTCACAAAATTTGACAAAATTACGAAAATACCCCTCATAAAGTTCACGATCATTTCATATAAAAAACTTCATAAATGACAAAAACCAACATTCCCATTGAATTCCTTACGAAAAACTAATTCCAAAACATCCTGGAACATTGAAAAACGACTTAAAACGTAAAAAATCCTCTCCGAGGGCAAAACGGTAATTTCACAATTTTCATAATTAAAAAATTCGAAATTAATAAATAAAACATTAAATAATTAAAGTGAAACATTAATGAAATTAATTTAAAAAGTTGAACCTAAAAAATCGATTAATTGGACTCTCAGGCAAAATTGTTGAGGGTTCGTGGGATATTTCTTTAAGGACCCCTCCATTTGGGGGTCCAAAGAATTAAAGATATAATAGAAGGGGGTTCTCTCCAAAAATTAAAAGTAAATCAAGCAAGACTGAAGTCAAGGTATTAAAGTCAATCAAGTGAGACTGAAGTCAAAATTAAAGTCAATCAAGCAAGACTGAAGTCAAGGTGCTAATCGAGTCAATCTCATAAGACTAAGGTCAAAACCCTAAATCAAAACCCAATCTAAACTAATCAAGTCAATCTCATAAGACTAAGGTCAAAACCCTAATCTAAAACTAATCAAGTCAATCAAGTCAATCTCATAAGACTAAAGTCAAAACCCTAAAACCCTAAAGACTAAGTCAAAACCCTAATTGAAACCCTAAAAGAAACCCTAATCAAACCCTAATGCTTCTAAAAACTTTATAAATAGGAGCCTCCACACCCTATTTTCGTATCAAAGAAAAAACCCTAGAAAAAGTAGGTGAAGAAGCCTCCATAACCTCCCCAAAACCCTAATTTTGGAGTCCCAACTCCTTCCCTAACACCCCTACTCCGATTTTAAGCCTAAAAAACACCCAAAAACCTCTCAAAAACATCCCAAAAATCCACAACAAATTCGAAGCACCCAGATCCAAGAAGGAGATACCTTACCTCGGAGATCAAAATCAGATCCGGAGATAGAACGAAGTAAGGAACACGGCACAAGGAGCCATTTTCACCAGATCTGAGGGAATACCACTTTTGCAGATCAAAGGTAAGTTATTTTTATTTATTTATTTATTTTAATTTTTTTTTAATCTAGGTTTATCATTAGCGATATAGATCTATTTGGGATAAGTAGAGACCGGCATTGGTCGGGCGGGGTTGGTGCCTAACACCTTCCAACCCCGTAACATGATCCCCGGATTCAGATTTCTATAGTAGATTAGTTCCATTTTTTTATCCATTTTAGAGTCAGTTTGGTTCCTAGACCACAATAACTAGGTGGCGACTCCCAAACCTCAAGGGTCAAAAGCGGATCTGCGCACCCCGCGGATCGAGGGCGCTTTCAGTGGCGACTCCACTGGGGACATTTGAGGATCAGACTTGAAAAGCCCCAAGTATGGGAAACATTGCCAGTAGGACCTAGTTTTTTTTATAATTATTTTATTTTATTTTTAGTTATTTGTTTAGTTGTTTATTTTTTATTTTTTTTTATCATTCTTTTTGGTTCAATTATTGAGCATTGGTTTGGATGTTGAATATTTTGTTTTGACATTTTTTATGGATCATCAAGGGTTATTCGGAATGACCTTAGAATCATGCAGGATTTCAAGAAGGTAATGGTCTAAAATAATGGGTGTTGACTCATTTTTTATTTGGATTATTATTATTATTATTTTGGTATTATCCTTTATTAATACCCTTTGGTTCAATTTTGGATATTTCGGATTTGGCATAATTTTTCTTTTTGATTCAATCTAAGGTCATTTTGGGATGACCCTAAGTAATGAAAGATTCAAATTGACATAAATTGATGATGGAATGATGGTGGTTGGGATGAGAGTTATGATATTCTTTTATAATATAAAAAAAAAAGAAAAAAAAGTTTGGATGATTTTTGGCATGTTACTAAGCATAAGTGGCTATTGATGAAAAACAAATTATTTGTGAATGATGCACTAAGAAATAGAAAAAGTGTCTTTTTAATGTTGTTCATGATGAGGAGAGAATTCCAAGAAAAAAAAAATCAAAACACACAAATTGCCAAAAAATTATGTTTTTTCCGTGTGGTGTGCCATTAGCAGAATTCTGTTTCTGCTGTTTTTATCACCCTCCCAACAGAAAAAACGAAAAATCAGCAGAGAGAGAGAGACGTCTCTCTCTCATCTCTCTCTCTCTCTCACGTCCTCCCCCCCTCTCTCTCTCTCGCTCTCCTCCCCTCTTCTTCTTCTTCTCTAAAGGAATCCATACAACCGAAGTTTATGCTGAATGATTCACATGTATTCGATCGAATTGAAAGGAAGAGAGTTCAATCGTTGCTATTTTTCTAAATCTGAGAGGACTCGCGAAAGGCAAACTCAAAACGTAACATAACTCAAGGTATTTCAGTAAATTTTTGAAATGTAGATCACTGAGTCTTCCTCACTCCAAGATCAAGTTGTTTGTAATTCCATACTGCATGGTGGACCAATTTACATGCTCAATCTTGTTAGTCCAATTACCAGAGTTGCTGAGTTTGAAGCTTCGGTAGTTGAAGAATTACAAAGTTTGAGAGTTGTGTTGATGACAACCCAATTGAAGAATTACATCCTTGGCTAAGAATGTGAGTTGTGCTTGCTGCTAGCACTATTAAAAAAATTGATGGTTTAATGGTGGCAGCACAATAAGAACAAAAAATAAATAAATAAAAAATGTGAGTTTTGAGTTGTGTTGTGTGCTGGGCTGCAACATAATAAAAAAAGTTGTATGTTATGTGTGTTGGCAGTATTAAAAAAAAAAAAAAAAAACCCTTTTGAGTCTTGATCATTGGAAAAAGTCTCAATTTCTTGCTTTATGATCCCGGCCCGTCAAATCATGTTTTGAACTATAGCATGGATTTCCATTTCATACTCTTGGCTGCGCCAATTTTTGATGTCCATAAAATAGGTTAGTCTTACTAACTTAGTAAAATTCTTTTCTTACCAAGGGTCATTGACCTCACCACGTGACTCCCAAAAAGTTGATCCAATACTACACGCATGTGGCGGATGAAATTGTGAGAATCTTTTTTTCAAAAAAAAAAAAATATTTTTTTTTTTTCATTTTGAATTTTGATTTCAAATTTGATTTAATAGTCCTCATTCTCAAAACATTGGATCAAAGTTAAATGATGTGAATTTTATTTTCGGATCAAGACTTTTTTGTCAAAATCTTTTAACGTTGTGACATTGGGTTACAACCATGGTGAATCACGTGGCCTAATGACCCTTAGTAAAATTTGAAACCTTATGAGTTGGTCATGCTAGCCTATGTTCTCAAAAGATTTGCCATGCATGTTTTTCCAAAAAAAAATAAAAATAAAAATAAAATGTTCATCACTTCTTATCTCAATAATGACCGTTCTATCATTGATTCAATATTCATTGAAATCTTGACTTGTTTAAGATCACCCAAAATAACCTTTGATTGGACCAAAAAAGAAAAAAAATTATTGTTATTCTTGTGCCCATGACTGATCGATAATTGATTTTTTAAGTGCTATCCTGATTAATTGATCACTGTTGTTATTTTTATAATGCCTTGATTGATTGCCTATCTAATGGTGCCATGATATTGATAAGTTTGATGTGCGTATCTTTAATAATGTGATTGAAATAATGTTTGTTTTGATTCATGTTCATGTAATTCAATGTATGATGATAAGATCAGGCCCATGGGCCCATGTGTTTGAAAGAGCCCCGGGCACACCCTACCCAGTTTTGCACACACCACATGCACGTTTACTATTTTGAGCACTTACACGTCCCATATAGCCAACGTGGCACTAGTGCGTGGCCCGGTCTCTTCGGAGATGCGACGTCATTCATGAAACCCACAACTCCAGTCACGTACCTTAGGGTATATCGAACTGGAGCATTAACCGTCTGATCAGGTGATTCTGAGAGACATATTGATGCCCAGGCTGGAGCGACCTGAGCCTTTAACCTATTATGAGCCACACAGTCACATGTCCCGATTGCCAACGTAGTACTAGTACGTGGTCGGTCCCCTCGTGGGATGCCAAACCATTTATGAAAGCTACAACTCTTGACTCGTACCCGTAGGTATAAAAGATAATCTAAGTATATCAATTGTACTTCTTGGTCAAAATCGGTGCCTAAGCAAGATCTTGCCCCGCTGTACCCTACTGTACGAGGGGGATAGACTACGTCTATTCTAGACGAGAGGTATTTAAGTGGGCCCTTGCTCAGCATTGTGCGCCACCTCTCAACTGGAGGTTAAACTAGCTGTTTTTGGCTTCAGAGAAGTGAATTGAGGTTTTAGATTATCACCTATACGGTATATCAAACCAAGTCACCACGTATCGAAAGGTATATAGGTGTGCTTGGGCAAGGGTGGCCAGATAAAAATGCATTGCACGTAGTAAGCCTAGAGTCTAGAAACCTTCCCATAGGTCACGACTCGAACTTATCGTGGGTGTTCCCGGGTTGTTTATTGAATGAATGCCTGTTGTTGGATGAATGTTGTGAGTGATATGAATGTTGAGATCAAAGTGCATGATTGTCCTCAAGGATTAAAGAAATTTTATTTTTGAAAATTAAAATGGGTGCACCGACCCAGTAAAGAGTCCATTCTTTTACAATAATGACCCAGTCCATCCCGATCCAACAATCATGATGGACCGGGCCAGTTAAATCAAAATGGAAATCGAATTTTCAAAGAAGAAAAAGAAAATAATTTTCAAAAAAAAAAAAAAAAAGGAGATTATTTTCCAAAAGAAGGCTTCTTTAGAAGAAACATTTTTCAGAAAATATATTTTCCAGAATAAAATATTTTCCAAAAGAAGTGTTTTCCAGAAAAAGTGTTATTCTTAAAAAAAATGTTTTCTAAGAAAAAAATATTTTCTAAAAAAAAAATATTTTCCAGAAGAAAATGTTTTCCAAAAGAAAAGAAAAAAGGAAAAATTTGCAAAAGATCTATTTTTTGCATGAAAAGTTTTTTATGGACCTTGGAAAACTACCAAAAAATGTTGCAAAAATATAATCAGATTTGTGAAATAAAACATTATTTTCCAATATTTTTCAAGAGTGCAACATAATTATTTTTCTTCTGAATAATCATTGAATGGATAAATTTTTTAATGGATTGGTGCACAAAATTCAATAAAATCTCAAGGTTCATTTAAAATGTTATCAAGGGGGTGACACTGAAATTGGTTAAATTCACCTTCAAAGAGGTTTAAGGGTTATCATTGTATCTAAGCTCAATCGTCCATCTTCTAGTTAGGGTTGTAAATCCGGTCAGTTAGAGTAAACGTCAATATCAAGTCAACAGTTAGAAATGACCTCAAAATTTCTCAACATTATCCAATTGTTCTTTGAAAATCATAGTGCTTAAATCCTACCGGTTGTAAGTAGTGTCTCAGTTCTCATCAAGCCCGTTTTGGGTAGTCTTGAGTTTTCATGGGTCATTTGGGTTAGCTCGAGTCCTTTTTTCTAGCAAGGTCATGTCTTCCTTAGATTGAGCCTACTCTTTCTTATTGAGTCAAGTTAGTTCGTCGAGTTTATAGAGGTGTCTGTCGCCCCTTCTGAATTGATCGTACGAAAGAAATTTTTGAATATCTCGAGCGCATTAACGAATTAACTAATAATCTAGATTCAAAGACAAGAAGATAAGAGTCGGGCTCAAGAAAGCAAAGGTCATTGACCTCGGAACAGAAATAAATTCCTAAAGAGATTCAAATAGAAACCATCTTATCTCTAGAGGAACACAAGGGGATAATGAATTTTCTCAGAAATTTCAAAAGACTTGTTCGTGTGATCATATGAGGGTATGTTAGGTACAAGCTTGGGTGTTGTTCAACACGGAATAGATACTCGTCTATATCGATGGAATCAAAGAAGATGTTATAAAATATATCAGCACTATCCTTACTACATCTTGAGTTGCAAATCACATATTATCAATCGATATGGGGATACCTTTTGAACTGATCTCTGATAATGGGTCGTACTTCAAAGCTTAAATCATTACTCTGTGTTCAAAGTTGAAGATCCGGAATCACAAATCATCCTCCTACCGTCCTCAGATCAATGGAACGGTTGAAGCAGTTAGTAAGAGTATCAAGACTATCATCAGGAAAATGAGTCAATAACATCGAGATTGGTCAGAAAAATTATCATTCACGCTATGGACATATCGAACCCTAATTCGATCCTCTATTGGAGCTACTCCCTACTCTTTAGTGTATGGCATGGAAGCAGTCTTGCCAGTTGAAATGAAAATTCCGTCTCTCAGGGTCTTATTGGAAAATCATTTGTTAGAAACAGATTGGGTTCGTCAGTAGTATGAAGAATTAAACTTGATCGAAGAAAACGAGTTAAAGCCCTGTACCACGTGCAAGCTTATCTAAGAAGAGTCACCTGTGCATTTGACAAGAAGGTCAAAGCTCATCATTTACAAGTCAAAGATTTAACTATTAGACTTCAAAGAAAATTGAACACTCCTCATCGACTATAGGAGAAAGTCTAAATTGGAGAAATTCATTCATTAAGGAAATACTGTCTGGAAAAGTCGTCAGACTTCAAGATCATGATGGAGGTGAACTACCAGAACCAACCAACCTTGACCAGATCAAGCGGTACTACATTTAAGGAGGCCATCTTTAACCGAATCAATCCTCATATTACCCAGTTACCCTGTTCAACATATCCTTTCTCAACCCTTTGTAGCCTTTTAAAAAAAAATGAATGATGTCTTTTTTCTTTCTTAGCCCGATCACCTAACCTAGGGGAGGGAAAATCCGAACTACGTTTTGGTCTGATCCCAAAAATTTGGGGTACGTAGGCAACCTGAGAAGTTACTTCAGGCCCGACCACACCAAAATAAAAAAAAATAGATTCCCCGATGAAAAAAAAAATCTAAAAAGAAAAAAATTCAAAAGAATGGGGAAGAAAATTCAAGAAAAAGTTTAAATGAAATGCCACACAAGGGGCATTTGGATTTTTGAGCCTCAAAATCCCTTTCTTTTTATACCCAGTCCTAAGCCTACCCATGAAAGTCCTCCTAAGTACCGTGCGAGAAGTCAAGGAAGATAGCAAAGTATAATCAGACAACAACTCCAGAAGTGCAGAGGAGAAAAAGAAGATAAAAAATGATGAAGCCTGTTAAGTTGAAAACCCGAAAAGGACGACTTAGGCAAAAATTAAGGCAAGCTCGCAAGGTTGAAAATCTGAAAGGACAACTTTGGCAACAATCAGAGCCAAAATAAAAAAAAAAAAAAAAGCTCGCTAGATCGAAAACCTGAAAAGGCGATCTAGGCAAAAGCTAGAGCAAGCTCGCTAGATTGAAAACCTGAAAAGGCGATCTAGGCAAAAATTAGAGCAACAAAGAAAAACAGAAGAAAATCCCAAGTTGAGAGCAGTTCGAGCTGAAACATCAGAAATTCGAATAATCAAGTTCAATACTCAGCTTAAACCTGGCATAGATTCAGAAGTCACAAGTATCTTGTCTACGATCGATCTGAAAATTCTTACTTCCCCAAGTGAACCAATGGAGAGAATGGTGAATTCTATGATGAGTCTCAAAAGGAAATATTTTGTTCTCTTGAGCCAGACTCAAAATCTTTAATAAAATTAATCAAAATTAAAAGTTGGATCTTTATTGCGCTTGTGGTAATCAAATATTTCAAACCTTCATACAAGGGGCATTTTTTCTTTTTTCCTCTAGATATGTAATTTCCCCCCTTATACTAGGGGCATTTTTTAATGATGTGTTCAATTATTTTCAATGCCATGTTTATTGTCAAACTAGGGACATTTTGTTTTTGAGCAATGTTAATCCTAAAAAAAAATAATGAGAACTCCAAATTTAAGGTTACTCTCTTGATAACAATTTTTCAAAAAACTTTTGAGGTTCTAACTCAGGTTCTAAATGTACAAAAAAAATTTTGATAAAGCCTTGAGGTTCAAACAAATGCATTCTAAATCTCACATAGGAGATAGGACATCCATTATGTCTCAAATTTATTCATTCCCAGATTCAACCACTCTTCTCCAGACTCATTTTCAATCGTTTCTCTCCCAGATTTATCTCTTTGTTCTCAGTTTTACTCAATCAGTCTCCGCCAAGGGTTATCTTGGATCTTGCTCAGTTTCCGCCAAGGGTTATCTTGGATCTTGCTCAGTTTCCGCCAAGGGTTATCTTGGATTTTGCTCAGTCTCCGCCAAGGGTTATCTTGGATTTTGCTCAGTTGCCGCCAAGGGTTATCTTGGATTTTGCTCAGTCTCCGCCAAGGGTTATCTTGGATTTTGCTCAGATGCCGCCAAGGGTTATCTTGGATTTCGCTCAGTTTCCGCCAAGGGTTATCTTGGATTTTGCTCAGTTACCGCCAAGGGTTATCTTGGATTTTGCTCAGTCTCCGCCAAGGGTTATCTTGGATTTTGCTCAGATGCCGCCAAGGGTTATCTTGGATTTTGCTCAGTTTCCGCCAAGGGTTATCTTGGATTTTGCTCAGTTTCCGCCAAGGGTTATCTTGGATTTTGCTCAGATGCCGCCAAGGGTTATCTTGGATTTTGCTCAGTCTCCGCCAAGGGTTATCTTGGATTTTGCTCAGTCTCCGCCAAGGGTTATCTTGGATTTTGCTCAGTTTCCGCCAAGGGTTATCTTGGATTTTGCTCAGATACCGCCGAGGGTTTTCTCGGAATTATGCTCAGATACCGCCAAGGGTTTTCTTGGAATTATGCTCAGATGCCGCCGAGGGTTTTCTCGGAAATATGCTCAGATACCGCCGAGGGTTTTCTCGGAATTATGCTCAGATACCGCCAAGGGTTTTCTTGGAATTATGCTCAGATACCGCCAAGGGTTTTCTTGGAATTATGCTCAGATGCCGCCGAGGGTTTTCTCGGAACTATGCTCAGATGCCGCCAAGGGTTTTCTTGGAATTATGCTCAGATGCCGCCGAGGGTTTTCTCGGAACTATGCTCAGATGCCGCCAAGGGTTTTCTCGGAACTATGCTCAGATACCGCCAAGGGTTTTCTTGGAATTATGCTCAGATGCCGCCGAGGGTTTTCTCGGAACTATGCTCAGATACCGCCAAGGGTTTTCTTGGAATTATGCTCAGATACCGCCAAGGATTTTCTTGGAATTATGCTCAGATACCGCCAAGGATTTTCTTGGAATTATGCTCAGATATCGCCAAGGGTTTTCTTGGAATTATGCTCAGATGCCGCCGAGGGTTTTCTCGGAACTATGCTCAGATACCGCCAAGGGTTTTCTTGGAATTATGCTCAGATACCGCCAAGGGTTTTCTTGGAATTATGCTCAGATGCCGCCGAGAATTTTCTCGGAATTATGCTCAGATACCGCCAAGGGTTTTCTTGGAATTATGCTCAGATGCCGCCGAGGGTTTTCTCAGAACTATGCTCAGATACCGCCAAAGGTTTTCTTGGAATTATGCTCAGATGCCGCCGAGGGTTTTCTCGGAACTATGCTCAGATGCCGCCAAGGGTTTTCTTGGAATTATGCTCAGATACCGCCGAGGGTTTTCTCGGAATTATGCTCAGATACCGCCAAGGGTTTTCTTGGAATTATGCTCAGATGCCACCAAGGGTTTTCTTGGAATTATGCTCAGATACCGCCAAGGGTTTTCTTGGAACTATGCTCAGATGCCGCCAAGGGTTTTCTTGGAATTATGCTCAGATGCCGCCAAGGGTTTTCTTGGAACTATGCTCAGATGCCGCCAAGGGTTTTCTTGGAATTATGCTCAGATGCCGCCGAGGGCTTTCTCGGAATTATGCTCAGATGCCGCAACTATGCTCAGATGCCGCCAAGGGTTTTCTTTGAATTATGCTCAGATGCCGCCAAGGGTTTTCTTGGAACTATGCTCAGATGCCGCCAAGGGTTTTCTTGGAATTATGCTCAGATGCCGCCGAGGGCTTTCTCGGAATTATGCTCAGATGCCGCCAAGGGTTTTCTTGGAATTATGCTCAGATACTGCCGAGGGTTTTCTCGGAACTATGCTCAGACGCCGCCAAGGGTTTTCTTGGAATTATGCTCAGATGCCGCCGAGGGTTTTCTCGGAACTATGCTCAGATGCCACCGATGGCTTTCTCGGAACTATGCTCAGATACCGCCAAGGGTTTTCTTGGAATTATGCTCAGTTTATATTTACTTCATGCTCAGATTTGACTCATTTCCAACTCAAACTCTTTGAAATCTATCTCAGATTTTGAGCCCACACACTTGCACAGTTGTTATATCAGTCAAGGAGAATTTTTTTAGAATTCAAGGATCTGACACTGCCAGTGAGAGCTCGCGCTCAAGGACCTGACATTTTTTCTAGTTCGGGGAGAGTTTCATGCTCAATGATCCGAATACCCCGACGAATTGTTAAATCAGGCTGCAAAATGAACTGTCACTAGCTTTGGCATTCGGATATCGCACTAATCTACCACGATAGATTTGCTATCTAGTTTGCTTCAACCCTCTGCCAAAGAGGGGCATCTGTAGACACCCCATTTTTGTATCCGCCTGATTAATCAAGTCGTCGACCCGATCGCAAAGGTTCCCAATGATGGATGTCTATTCCAATGCTTCATTTTGTTACCAGATATGTTTCAGAAATCCGGATGAGGTATCTCGAACTGACAAAACTTAGAAACCACGCTACGCTAGGAAAATACGACCCCAGAAACATAGAAATCATCATCTTGCAAATAAAAAAGAAGCTTCACGATAAAAATCACTAAATTACCAAAATACCCCTAACATCAAAACAACTCTAGAGCCTGCATTACGCTTAGGAAAACCCACTCAAACACATAAAACAACAAATCGAAACCAAGTAAACCACTTCGCCAATTTTCACAAAATTTGACAAAATTACGAAAATACCCCTCATAAAGTTCACGATCATTTCATATAAAAAACTTCATAAATGACAAAAACCAACATTCCCATTGAATTCCTTACGAAAAACTAATTCCAAAACATCCTGGAACATTGAAAAACGACTTAAAACGTAAAAAATCCTCTCCGAGGGCAAAACGGTAATTTCACAATTTTCATAATTAAAAAATTCGAAATTAATAAATAAAACATTAAATAATTAAAGTGAAACATTAATGAAATTAATTTAAAAAGTTGAACCTAAAAAATCGATTAATTGGACTCTCAGGCAAAATTGTTGAGGGTTCGTGGGATATTTCTTTAAGGACCCCTCCATTTGGGGGTCCAAAGAATTAAAGATATAATAGAAGGGGGTTCTCCAAAAATTAAAAGTAAATCAAGCAAGACTGAAGTCAAGGTATTAAAGTCAATCAAGTGAGACTGAAGTCAAAATTAAAGTCAATCAAGCAAGACTGAAGTCAAGGTGCTAATCGAGTCAATCTCATAAGACTAAGGTCAAAACCCTAAATCAAAACCCAAATCTAAACTAATCAAGTCAATCTCATAAGACTAAGGTCAAAACCCTAATCTAAAACTAATCAAGTCAATCAAGTCAATCTCATAAGACTAAAGTCAAAACCCTAAAACCCTAAAGACTAAGTCAAAACCCTAATTGAAACCCTAAAAGAAACCCTAATCAAACCCTAATGCTTCTAAAAACTTTATAAATAGGAGCCTCCACACCCTATTTTCGTATCAAAGAAAAAACCCTAGAAAAAGTAGGTGAAGAAGCCTCCATAACCTCCCCAAAACCCTAATTTTGGAGCCCCAACTCCTTCCCTAACACCCCTACTCCGATTTTAGCCTAAAAAACACCCAAAAACCTCTCAAAAACATCCCAAAAATCCACAACAAATTCGAAGCACCCAGATCCAAGAAGGAGATACCTTACCTCGGAGATCAAAAATCAGATCCGGAGATAGAACGAAGTAAGGAACACGGCACAAGGAGCCATTTTCACCAGATCTGAGGGAATACCACTTTTGCAGATCAAAGGTAAGTTTATTTTTATTTATTTATTTATTTTAATTTTTTTTAATCTAGGTTTATCATTAGCGATATAGATCTATTTGGGATAAGTAGAGACCGGCATTGGCCGGGCGGGGTTGGTGCCTAACACCTTCCAACCCCGTAACATGATCCCCGGATTCAGATTTCTATAGTAGATTAGTTCCTTTTTTTATCCATTTTAGAGTCAGTTTGGTTCCTAGACCACAATAACTAGGTGGCGACTCCCAAACCTCAAGGGTCAAAAACGGATCTGCGCACCCCGCGGATCGAGGGCGCTTTCAGACTGCAAGAACAAAGATCGATGTTTATGGAGGAATATTGACCATGGAATTTGATAATGAAATTATACGCTTCAACATCTTTGAAGCTATGAGGTATCCATTGACTAACATTAAACCCTATTTTTCTATTGATATTATTGATTCATTTGCGCAGAGGTTTATGGAAGCAATGGAAGAGGATGAGTTGAAAGTAACACTCTCTTAAGGAGTTGGTTATACTGAGAATGGATATTTCATTTCTAAAACTGAGTTGGAAAAGGCTGAAGAGCCCATTGTGATCAGAAGCGTGGCCTCCCTTGAGTCCCTACCCATTTTACCAAGGTCTATTCCTCCTTTGTCCCTTCCTATTTCGACTAACAAGATGTTACCTTTAGTGATACAGGCCCCTACACTTGAGCTTAAGGTTTTGCCAGATCACTTGAAGTATGTCTTTTTGGGGAATAAGGAGATGCTGCCTGTTATTATATCCTCGAAGTTGGAGGAGAATCAAGAGAAGAAGCTTGTGGAATTCTTAAGAAGTACGAGAACGCCATTGGTTGGACTTTGATAGATATCAAGGGAATCAGCCTAACCATGTGCGTCCATAGAATCCTATTGGAGGATGGTGCCAAACCCACCAAAGAAGCCCAGAGACGCCTACATCCACCCATGATGAAGGTAGTGCAAGATGAGATAATAAAATTACTTGATTGTCGCGTTATTTACCCTATTTCAGATAGCAAATGGGTGTCTCCTATTCAAGTTGTGCCAAAGAAGTCTGGAGTTACTGTAGTAAAGAATGAGGAGAATGAGTTAGTACCTCAACGAGTTGTGACTGGTTATCGAGTTTACATAGACTATAGGAAGCTCAATACGTCAACAAGGAAGGACCATTTTCCTCTACCCTTTATCGATCAGATGCTTAAGAGGTTATTTGGTTACCCTTTTTATTGTTTTTTGGATGGATATAGTGGGTACAACCAGATCTGTATAGCCCAAGAGGATCAAGAGAAGACCACCTTCACTTGCCCTTTTGGCACTTATGCCTACAGACGTATGCCATTTGGATTGTGCAATGCACCAGGTACGTTTCAACGTTGTATGCTTTCCATTTTTTCTGAATACATTGAGAATATCATTGAGCTCGTTATGGATGATTTTAGTGTCTTTGGTAGAGATTTTGATGCATGCTTAGGAAATTTGGAACTTATTTTAAAACATTGAGTTGAAACTAACTTGGTTCTGAATTGGGAAAAGTGTCACTTCATGGTGACTCAAGGGATTGTTTTAGGACATGTCATATCTGCTAGGGGGATTGAGGTTGATAAATCTAAGGTAGATCTTGTGCGTTACTTACCCTCTCCCACTTGTGTGAGAGAGGTTCGATCATTTCTTGGTCATGCAGGATTTTACAGGAGATTTATCAAGGATTTCTCCAAGGCATCAAGGCCCTTGTGTCGGTTGCTCCAAAAAGACACTTCATTTGAGTTTGATGAGGAGTGGAAGAAGGCTTTTGAGAAGTTAAAGGAATTATTGACTACTGCTCCAATTATATCTCCACTTAATTGGTCTTTACCTTTTGAATTGATGTGTGATGCCTGTTGGAGCTGTGTTGGGACAAATAATAGATAAGAAGCCCTATGCTATCTACTATGCCTCTATGACGCTCAATGATGCCCAACTGAACTATTCCACAACTGAAAAAGAGCTCCTTGCTGTGGTTTTCACTTTAGATAAATTTCACTCTTATTTACTTTAAACTAAAGTTATTGTTTATACTGATCATGCAGCTTTGAAGTATTTGATGACAAAGAAGGAGGTCAAACCGAGGCTAATTAGATGGGTGATGTTACTTCAAGAATTCGATTTGGAGATCAAAGACAAAAAGGGGAGTGAAAACTTGGTAGCCTACCATTTGAGCAGACTTGTACGTGAGGAGGACACCTTACCCTTGCAAGAATCATTCCCAGATGAGCAGCTCTTTGGGATTGAGGTAAGTGAACCGTGGTATGCAGATATTGTGAATTATTTAGTTACTAAGCAATTCCCTGATACTTTACCTCAATCTAATAAAGAAAAGCTTAAGAAAATGACTAGATATTATATATGGGATGAACCTTATTTGTGGAAGCATTGTAGTGATAAAATCATTAGGAGGTGTGTCCTTAAATCTAAGCATAAATCTATACTGGCCTTTTGTCATTCTGAGTCTTGTGGTGGACATTTTGGTGCACGTCGGACAGCCCGTAAGGTATTAGATTGTGGTTTCTTTTGGCCCTCTATTTTTAAGGATGTATATATGTACTACATGACTTGTGATAGGTGCCAGAGAACAGGTAACTTAGGGCCCGTTTGGATACCAGGAGTAGAACTACTGTTCGAAAGAACAGGAGGTGAAATACTCTGTGGAGGAGCTGGAAAAGTAATTCTGTGCAGAAAGAGCGTTTGGCAATCAACTCTATGAAGTACTGGCAGAAGTACTTTTGTGCTGAAAATCTGTTTGGGAACCATATTGACTTCTCATGACTTCTAGAAAAAAGACCAAAATACCCTTATATTATACCAGTTACTGTTTTTTGTCTTTTAGTGTTATAATATGCCTTCAAACTATACTGTTTTTGACATTTTAACTATAAATATTGATATAATATAATATAATATTTTAAATATTAAATATTAATATAATATGTTTAAATTCATTATACTAAAAATTTAAAAAAAAAATTTGACAGACACTTTTTGACATAATATACTCAAAATTTAAAAAAAATTGACAGACTGTCTTTTAGTGTCATAATATGCCTTCAAACTATATTGTTTTTGACATTTTAACTATAAATATTAATATAATAAATATTAATATAATATAATATAGTATTTTAAATATTAAATATTAATATAATGTGTTTAAATCCATTATACTCAAAATTTTAAAAAAAAATTGACAGACTGTCTTTTAGTGTCATTGTAGACACCCCATTTTTGCACTCGCCTGATTAATCAACTCGTCAATCCGATTGCAATGATTCCCAATGATGGATGTATATTCCATTACTTTATTTTCTTACCAGATTTGTTTCAGAAATCCGGATGAGGTATCTCGAACTGACAAAACCTTAGAAACCACGCTACGCTAGGAAAATACAACCCTAGAAACATAGAAATCATCATCTTGCAGACAAAAAAGAAACTTCACGATAAAAATCACTAAAAAATTATCAAATTACCAAAATACCCCTAACCTCAAAACAACCCTACGCTTAGGAAAACTCTCTCAAACACATAAAATAACAAATCGGAACCAAATAAATCATTTCATCAATTTTAACATAACTTGACAAAATTACGAAAATGCCCCTCATAAAGTTCACAATCATTTCACATAAAAATTTTCATAAATGACACAAACCAACATTCTCATTGAATTACTTATGAAAAACCGATTCTAAAACATCCTAGAACATTAAAAACCGACTTGAAACGAGAAAAGTCCTCTCCGGGGGTAAAACGGTAATTTCACAATTTTCATAATTAAAAAATTCGAAATTAATAAATAAAATATTAAATAATTAAAGTGAAACATTGATGAAATTAATTTAAAATTTTGAACCTAAAAAATGGATCATCGGACTTTCGGGTAAAATTGTTGAGGGTTCGTGGGATATTTCTTTAAGGACCCCTCCATTTGGGGGTCCAAAGAATTAAAGAAATAATGGAAGGGGGTTCTCCAAAATTTAAAGTCAATCAAGCAAGACTGTAGTCAAAGTATTAAAGTCAATCAAGTGAGACTAAAGTCAAAATTAAAGTCAATTAAGCAAGACTGAAGTCAAAATATTAAAAGTCAATCAATTAAGACTAAAGTCAAAACATTAAAAGTCAATCAAATAAGACCAAAAGTCATAATAGAATTCTAATTAAATAATAACTCTATCTAATAGAGTTCTAACTTAAAAACAATTCTACCTAAAACAATTCTAATTAAAACACAATTCTACCTAAAACAATTTTAACTAAAACACAACTCTAATTAAAAGATCTCTAATTAAACACTAACTCTATCCAAATCAACCTTAAAAAAATTCTATAAATAGAGGTGCTCACACCCTATTTTCGTATCAAATGATAAACCCTAAGAGAAGTAGGTCTAGAAGCTCCCCTAGCCCCCCATAAACCCTAGTTTTGAAGCCCCAACTCCTTACCTAACATCCCTCCTTCAATTTTAGTCTAGAAAACACCTAAAATCCCTCCAAAAATACTCCCAAATCCGCAATAAATTTAAAGAGTTCAGATCCAAAAACAAGGAGATACCTTGATCTAGGAGATCCGAAGTCAAATTCGGAGACAGAACGAAGCAAGGGAGTACAGTACAAGGAGCTCTTTTTGTCAGATCTGAGGGAACAAAATCCTTGCTATCGGAAAGATATGTAATTTTTTTATTTTTATCTAGGTTTTTAGCAATGTGATATATTTGGGAAGTTAGTAGAGACCGGCTTTGGCCGGGCGGGGTTGGTGCCTAACACCTTCCAACCCCGTAACATGATCCCCGAATTCAGATTTTTTGTGGTAGATTAGTTCTTTTTATCCATGTTAGAGTCAGTTTGGTTCCTAAACCACAATAACTAGGTAGCGACTCCCAAACCTCAAGAGTCAAAAGCGGATCCGCGCACCCCGCGGATCGAGGGCACTTTCAGTCATAATATGCTTTCAAACTATATTGTTTTTGAAATTTTAACTATAAATATTAATATAATATATTATAATAAATATTAATATAATATATTATAATAAATATTAATATAATATATTATAATAAATATTAATATAATATAATATAATATTTTGAATATTAAATATTAATATAATGTGTTTAACTATAAATATTAATATAATATAATATAATCTTTTAAATATTAAATACTAATATAATGTGTTTAAATCCATTATACTCAAAAATTAAAAAAAAAATTTAATATTAATAAAGGTTTCTTTAGTTTTATTTAAGGGAAAATGAATTAGGAATATTTTCATAGAAAATTAATAAAGTTAAGGGTATTTTGGTAAAACGAACCGTTAGATTTTGACTCCCCGAAAGATGAGTTTTGAGAAATAGGTTTTCTCGACTTCTTCACAAAGAGTAATTTCTTGCTCTTGCGCGGAGTAACTCTTCGAAGGAGTTGTTCATCCAAACGCATCCAAACGACTTCTAACTCCCTGCAAGAGTCAGAAGTAGCCAAGGAGTCCTATCCAAACGCCTACTTAGGTTCTAAAGATCAAATGCCCATGGCCCATATCATAACTGTTTAGATTTTTGATGTCTGGGGCATTGATTTCATGGGGCCGTTTCCTTCATCTAACGGTTTTCTTTACATTCTTTTGGCTGTTAATTATGTGTCCAAGTGGGTGGAGGCTAAGGCCACCAGAACTAATGATTATAAAGTTGTTGCAGATTTCTTGAGATCTAACATATTTACTAGGTTTGGAGTGCCTCATGCGATTATTAGTGATGGTGGATTACACTTCTGCAACAAAACAATTAAGGCTCTTCTAAAGAAATACAAGGTGAATCAAAGGTGGCAACACCATATCATCCTCAAATGAATGGACAAGCAGAGGTTTCAAATCGTGAGATTAAGGGAATTTTGAAAAAGACTGTGGGTCCTACATGCAAGGATTGGAGTAAAAGACTTGATGATTCACTTTGGGCCTATAGGACAGCATACAAAACGCCAATTGGGATGTCTCCATTCAGACTTGTCTATGGTAAGGCGTGTCATTTACCAGTTGAGCTTGAGCATAGGGCGTGGTGGGCTGTTAAGTCTTTCAACTTAGACATTGATGAGGCCGATTTACATAGAAAACTGCAACTGAATGAACTTGAGGAGATCAGAAATGAGGCATATAATAGCGCGTGGATCTACAAGGAGAAAACTAGAGCTTTTTATGATAAGATGATCCGTGGCAAGGCCTTTGTTGTGGGCCAAAAAGTTCTTCTTTTCCATTCTAGACTTAAACTTTTTCCTGATAAGTTACGTTCTCGATGGGTTGGTCATTTTCTTGTCACTAATGTTTTTCCTCATGGTGCTATGCAGATAAAAGGTGAAAAAACTGGAAATGAATTCAAGGTGAATAGGCATCACTTGAAGCCTTACTATGAGGCTTTTAAGGAGCACACTGTGGAAGAAGTACCCCTCCTAGAGGCTCCACTCACAAAGGACTAAAAACGAGGTACAAAGTCTAGGCTGAAAGACTATAAACATTCAAGCGCTGTTGGGATGTAACCCAATTCAACCAAGGCTATTGAGGATACATCGACACAGATTTGCATTTTCTTTCTCTCCTCTATTTACTTTGGTTGATTTCATTTTTTATTTTATTGTGTGATTTTCGTGAATACCTTGCTCATGTTTATATTTCTACTTACAGGCTTATTCTGATCTACATTGAGGACAATGTAGGATTTAAGTGTGGGGGAGGGATTTACACATTTAATTTTCAAAAAAAAAGAATTAAAAAATTAAAAAAAAATAATTATTTTCTTCTTTGAATTTCTTCCAACTCAATGATGAAATTGATTCTTAAGATAGATGGCTTGTAAATAGACTTGAGCATACTTTTACAGAGAAAACAAGAAATGGAGTTAATTTGCTTATATTGTAGTCATACTTGGAAATTTTGATGCACATTAGCCTTGATTCGAGTAATCTGTTATCTTAAAGTGAAGCATGGAGACATACTGAATGATACTTGCATAATTTCACAATATTTGTGAGCTATTCGAGCCTTATAATTGATTCATTATACATATCAATTTAAACTTCTTTTCTGAGTGCATCTTGTGAATATCATGTTTTCTAGAACTTGCTTTAAACCCGCTTGAGATAATTTTACATGTTCAGATTTGGAGAAGACGGAGGTAAATTAGGATTTTACCACCATGACCAAATAGCCTTTGTGCTGATTGTGATTTGACCCTTAGATAGCCCTTTGAGTCTTCATTAGCCTATTTTCTTCATTAAGCCACATTCACTTACTCTTTTGAACTTAAACACTTTACCTACCCTTTTCCTTGGAACTAGTGAGCTTGGATCTTGTTTATAAGGTGATATCGGGAAGGGTGGAAAAGCATAAGTGCGGGGGAGGATGTCATGTGGTTTTAAGGTGTAAAATTAAAAAAAAAATAATAATAATAATTGTGATAAAAGGAGAAGTAAGGACATGAAAAGAAGTGTTGTGATTTAAAGATTACAAGTTCTGAAGAAATGGGAGCATTACAAATTTCTAAAGCAAAGTGAAAAGAAAAATTGATGAAATCTACCTTAGAATGATCGAAATGTGATACTTAATGATGAAGAAATATTTATTGACATTTCTAATTACTTTCTAGTTCTGAGGAAATTTTTTGATATCCTTTCTCTACCTTCTTATGAACCCTTGACCCTTTAGCCCCATTACAACCTTTTCAAAGACCTCTTAATCCTTTAATGTTCTGTTTTAAATGTGGAGAATGGGTGGACAAGCAAGCCTATGGTTTAAACTGTTTTCACAAGTGTTTGAGTGATTAGTGTAGCTAGCACCATATCAAATTGAGAGAAAACTAGAGTGATACATCGAGAGAAGTAAAGTTTGATACTATTTGTGCATTAACTTGAGGATGCATGTTACACTTAGATTTGGCTAACCACACACACACACTCCAAGTATGAATGCTATATAGTTTTAATAACTCCGTGACTTATTTTTGAAGTAAACTTGTGCTCTTCCTACTTTATTATGCCATACCATCTAAAGGATCTTTGAGATGTAAGTTGGAAGGATTAGAGTCATTTAATTTGTGTTCTGTCATTGTAGTGTTTTTAGTTAGTCTTTGTCGTTTTCATTGAGTTTCTATTAGGTTACATTTTGTTTTGTTTTGCCCGAGGACGAGCAAAAGTTAAGTGCGGGGAATTGGATAAGAATGCAAAATGTCATATTTTTCTCTTTTAATATTTAGTCCTTTATACATATTTAGTGCCTAAATGTACTCATTATTCTTTTATTTTGATTTAGGATGCAAATGGAGGTGTTAAGTGCAAAACGAAATTAATTAGGCGATTTTGGACAGTTTTGACATCGCTTCGTAATCTGGGCATAACTCTCTCATCCGAACTCCGATTGAGATGATTCAAATGCTATGGAACGCTAAGAAAAAGATCTACAACTTTCGTGTTTTGAGTTTTGAAAGATAATGACTGTATCAAGGTCAAAATCGGGTTTGAAGTTGCTACACGTACACTGTTGATACGAATTTGACGCGAATTTGATACAAATTTGACACGGATTTGACGAGGTTTATTTTCGAAAGTCTCCAAATCTAGTGCACGAAAATTCCAACTAAAAACACCACTTTCCTAATTATATTAGGACTTTATTTTATTTTTAATAATTTTTCCTTAATTAGTCAGATTTTGATATTGTTATTGGAGGATAAGATTTATAATATTTTTAGGAGATTTTGTAGGCTTCTAAGAAGGAAAAAAATAACGTGTAGAAGAAAAAAAGAGTTGGAGAGTCTCTCTCTCTCTCTCTCTCTTTCTATTATTTGATTTTAATCTTTTCTTGAGGAAAGAAGGGCTGAAACTTGGGGAACTAACAACCATTAGAAGAAGAATTGCTGAATTTTTGTGGACGAGTTGCCAAAAAGAAAGAGATGTTGCTGAAAATTTTCAGCAACGTTATTGCCAAGAAGTTTACAACGTTGCTGCTTGTATTCGTTTTCAATCATCAACATCATCGCTGTGAGGAACATCATCACCAACACATCTCAAACTTCTTTGGTTATTTTGAAAAGTGTAACCCTTATGACTTTTATTTATTTTTATTACTTCAACCCTGGTTGTTATTGGATTAAAAAACATCTTGTTGGATTCTCAAGTTGAAAATTTAAGAATCCAACATGATGTTCTTTAATCCAATAGCAACCAGGGTTGAAGTAATAAAAATAAATAAAAGTCATAAGGGTTACACTTTTTAACACAACCAAACAAGTTTGCGATGTGTTGGTGGTGATGTTCCTCACGGCGATGATATTGATGATTGAAAATGAATACAAGCAGCAACGTTGTAAACTTCTTGGCAATAACATTGCTGAAAATTTTCAGCAACTTCTCCTTCTTTTTGGCAACTCGTCCACAAAAATTCAGCAACTCTTCTTCTAATGGTCGTTAGTTCCCCAAGTTTCAGCCCTTCTTTCCTCAAGAAAAGATTAAAATCAAATAATAGAGAGAGAGAGAGATACTCTCCAAGTCTCTTCCTTTTTTTTTTTTCTTCTACACGTTATTTTTTTTCCTTCTTAGAAGCCTACAAAATCTCCTAAAAATATTCTAAATCTTATCCTCCAATAACAATATCAAAATCTAATTAATTAAGGAAAAACTATTAAAAATAAAATAAAGTCCTCATATAATTAGGAAAGTGGTGTTTTTAGTTGGAATTTTCGTGCATTAGATTTAGAAACTTTCGAAAATAAATCTTGTCAAATCCGTGTCAAATTTGTTTCAAATTTGCGTCAAATTCGCGTCAACAGTGTATGTGTAGCAATTTTAAACCCTATTTTGACCTTGATACAGTCATTATCTCTCACAACTCAAAACACGAAAGTTTTAGATCTTTTTCTTAGGGTTCTATATCATTTTTAATCATCTTAATCGGAGTTCGAATGAGAGAGTTATGCCCAGATTACGAAGTGATGTCGAAACTGTCCAAAATCGCGTAATTAATTTCGTTTTGCACTTAACACCTCCATTTGCATCCTAAATCAAAATAAAAGAATAATGAGTACATTTAGGCACTAAATATGTATAAAGGACTAAATATTAAAGAAGAAAAATATGACATTTTGCATTCTTATCACTATCCCTGAATCCTTCATAAATATAGCCTCTCAACTCTCAAAGAAAGCCAACCCAGTACCTCTCATCCTAACTGAAACTTTCTCAGGTCTAGATGTCATAAAAAATGGTAAGCGGGAAAGCTACAAAGGAAGCCCACACCTACTTTATATGTGACTTTGTGATCGTCTCAAAATTGTAAATGTTTCTTCAAACCTCGAGTATGGGCCAGAATACTTTTTCAAAAGAAACATGTTAGTGCGTCACAACTCAGTCAAGGCTTGGAGCAAATGGTTAGACTCTCGCCTTACCCGTCATATCGGTTTAAGATGCCCTTGGTCGATGACTGATCTCCCTATTCTAGGAACTAAAGGATCCTACTATGTTCGTCTAATTGGACTAGAAGAAACTTCTTTTTACCATCCTAATTTGATCCCAGAACAGTATGACGTACCTATAGAGTCCTCTTTGCCTCAACCCCCTGAGCCTTTGACTGAAAAGTTAGTGCATCTCATTGAGAAAGTTTGGAACAAGTGGAAATTATCCTAAAGAACCTCTCACAAGGATATGCTCAGCACCTAGTGGCCCAATATCTCCCTATTTTTGAGTCCTTGTTACAAGTCGAAAGATAACTTGAGGATGCATTTGCCTCTGGGGTTTTTTCTAACACCTCAAATAATAAGCCTAAGAAACCCTATGTTCCCAAACCTAGTACCAACCATGTCTAATAGCCAACACGACAGCTACTCCAGCTCAACCCCCAGCCCGGACTAATAACCAAGTTCACCCAAGTCAACCTCGAACTCCGTGCCAATTTATCAATTTAGGGATGACCCTTACTGTAGGTTTGCAAAAACTGTTGAAAAAAAGATTTCTTACCCTGATTCAACCCCGACCTTTACCAAATCTCTTGCCAGCCGGACACAACCCTAACTTATTCTACAAATTTCATCAAAATCCTGGCCACCACACGGATCGATGTATCACCTTATGCCATGCCATTCAAAACCTTATTTACAACAAAAAGATCACAATCCCTAGCCCACCAAATGTCACTACTAATCCACTACCTACCTATCAACCTCCACCAACCTTGACATGGTTTCTCACACCCCATTGCCATTCAATCATGTCTCTCTTATCCATCCAATCCAAGTCAAACCACCTAGTTACCCCATTGTCGGGATAGCTTTTACTGATAAGGTTTTCACTTCGAACTATGAACATTTGACCTAACCTCGGATGATACGTATTGTTTATCCCCATTTCGCTGCAGTAGTCCCGCATTCACTAGTTACCTGTTGGCTCAAATGAACCTGAAAAGCCTTGTATCTTTGACAGATGAAGATCCATACTTGTTGACTGAAGAAGATGAGCCTTTCTCCCTCTCCTGTGATGAAGTTAGACATATGACTCGAGATGGAAGAGTTTTTAAACCACAAGAACTCTGCGTTAATAATCCTGCAGCCTTGGCAAGGAAAGAAGGAGAAGATCCCATCAAAGAAAACATCGAAGAAGATAACTCTATGATCAAGTAGTTGAAGAAATTAGGAGCCAATATCTGTCACTGTACATCATAGTTGACTGTAACGGGATGAGGGTACCTCTAGTTTTGATTCATAACGGGAGTGCACTGAATGTTTGCCCTCTGAAGACGGCTACTTGTCTCAGGTTTAAGGCAGAAGATCTCAAGCTCACTAATCAAGGTGTTAGGGACTATGATAACACTAAGAGGGATGTACTTGGAATTTTGCACCTTCGATTGTCCACAGTTATAACTGAATGTCCTATGAAATTTCAAGGTATTGATATCCAGTCTTCTTTTAATTTACTATTAGGAAGACCATGGTTACACCAGATCAAAGCCATCCCTTCCACGCTACACCAGAAAGTCAAGTTTATCAAGGATGGGCTAATGATTACTCTTCATGGAGATGCTGAAATTATAAGAATTGTAAACCGTACTGAGGTCAAGAATGATTCACTGCTTGAGATTCAGCCAGAACAACAAGGGATAGAACTTAATGGGTTCAAATTCGAGAAGATCTGCTCAGGTCAATGGGATCACTCAGTGAAAGAATATTTTCCCATTAAGAATACCTCTAACTGCTATATGGCTATATGTTCAAAAAAAATGAGATTTTTCCCTGGTATGGGCCTAGGTCGCAAGCAATAAGATATTAAAGAAACACCGGTGATTAGAGAAGTCATTGGCACATTCGGACTAGGATATAAGCCTACTAAGGAAGATTTGGTCCAATACTGGAAAACAAAGCGGGACAAGGTAATTGCAAAAAGGAAAAGGCGCACCACGGATCTTATAAAAATGAAGTCCTATCGTAAGACTCTTAATGGCTATTTCATGAAAGAAGAAAAATTAGTTTTTGATTTTCAAGTTTAGGGATTGAAAAATTACTGTTTTACCCTCAAAAAAGACTTGCGTTGGGATGTTATTTTTTTGACGTTTTGGAATGTTTTGGAATCAATTTTTCATAAAGGATTCAATGTGAGTATTTGGTTGTGTTACTTATGGGTTTTTGGAGTAAAATGATCGTGGACCCTATGAGGGGCATTTTGGTAATTTTATCAAATTTTGTGAAAATTAACAAAATAATTTATTTGGTTTTAGTTTATTATTTTATGTGTTTGAAAGGGTTTTCCTAAGTATAATGTAAACTTTAGGGATGTTCTGGTGGAAGAGATATTTTGATAATTTGATTAATTTTTGATGATTTTTCTCATAAAGCTTCTTTTTATCTCAAAATGATGATTTTTTTATTTTGGGTCAAATTTTCCTAGCGTAGTGTGGCTTCTAAAGTTTATTTGCATGAAATATATCTCATCCAAGCTTGAAAAACACATCTAATAACAAAAATAACTTTTGAATATTCATCCATCATTGAGAATCGTCACAGTTGAGTTGACAAATTGGTTAATCAGGTGAATGCAAAAATCAGGTGTCTACAGGTAAGTTTGAAATAGAACTGACGGGTTTGGACTGTAATTAGAGTATTCTTGTGGACCATGGTGTTGTATGGGAAGTGATGGGATGGGGGTGTTTTGTAGACTATTGGATGATTTTGGGAACTTCTTGTAGTAGTTTTGGGGAGGATTGTTGGTGTGATTTGGATAAGGTTTGAGGGATGGTTAAGCAGGAAGATTGAGTGGGATTGATGAGTAATTTTGGGGATTTGAGTCAAAGTAGGTGTAGGTACTCATTTGAATTGGGTTTATGATGCATCTGAGTTGGCTTTGATGTTCAAACATGTTTGAATGGCTAATGAATAATGGATATGGACTCGATGGATTGAATTTGGGTCATGAAAGGTGACGATTTTGGTGAAGCTTGGATTTTGTCTTGATGGGTCTAGAATGCTTGATCTAGGACACATTTCTCCTTTAAGATTTTTATCATTTGATTTTTCCATGTCCATCTTGTTTAAAGCATATTCATGTTCCCTTCTCTCTTTTATTTTTTTGTGTATTTTTGTATATGCCTCCTTTTTCCTTCATATTTGCATTATGATCGTTCGGTGGGTTTGATCGAATTGTTGGGAACTTTTAGGTTTGGTTTATGCGAGAGAATTTAGGATGAAATCATGAAGATTTGAATAGGCAGATCATTATATATTGGTCAAGGGGATGTATGAGACAAAAATGATTTGAGATAAGTTGAACGGGGTTTCGATTTAATAGGTGTAGGTTGGGATGGATGGGGTTTAGTATTGGATTTAGGGTGGCTTATGCTAGGTCAGGTCTTGGACTGAGTTAAATGGGTTTGGATTGGTGGAAAACGGGTTTGGGATTGTAACTCATAGGTTTAGGTAGATGGATTGACGTAGGTTTGGCTGATGACTAGATGGGACGAGTAGTTGGGTAGGTTTAGGTAGGGTAGGGTAGAAGGGTTTTGCTGTCTACTTTGGTAAAATAGGTCAAACTGGTTTGATTCGGGATGGATTCTTCATTTTCTTGTAATGAATCCATCAATTGAAAATAAGAAAATATGAATTCTAGGAATTTAAATTTGCAAGAAAATTAAAACAAAGTGAAGAACATCTACAATAAGAATTTAAACAACAAAAAACAATCACTCTAATGCTCTCATAGAGCTTATTGAGGGCTTATAGGAGGAAATTACCTCTAGGAGATTTTGCTCTCTACCTCCAAACCTCAAGCTAAAGCAAACTAAGATCTATATTACTAAAAACAAAGAAAGCTTAAAAGTAAACTTGCTTCAATGTAAAGAAGGGAGTAGATAAAAGAGGGAGGTTTAGAGGGGGATTACATAGAAAAACTAGAAAATTACAACTACACCCCCACCTTGGTCTATTCTTCTTCTTATTTTTGGTTAGAGTTCTTGGGTGTTTGAGAAAAGATTTGGACAGTGTTTTAGTAGGCTAGAGAGTTTTGAGGTGAGACTTAGACAAAATTTTAGATCACTTAATCTCCTTCTCCTTTTGCCTTAGATAGGGGTCTTATTTATAGGGTTTTGGGAGACCATTGGGGATAAACTTGTCTTAAATCGTAGAATTCCCAATATTTTCAATAAAACCTCTATGAAAAATCCAATTGGCCTTGAGGGTCTTTTACTCACCTATAGGTCTCACCAATCATAATGGTCAAGATAATAGGATTGTAAAAGGCAAAAACTCCTAAAAGATTTTATAAAAGGATTAAAATGATCCTAAGTCATTGGCTTTGACTCAAATCCTAGAAAAATAGGCTAAATGGCATGTAAATAAGTGATAGGATTTTGGACATTGATGTCATTTGGCCTAGCTAGCTCTCTAACAACCTAGGGCTAATCTAGGTTTTCCTCTCAAGTTCTAGATGATTCTATAGGTTGGGCAAAGTTTTTAAAACCTCTTGAACTTGGTCTAATTACATTGACTCTTCTAAGATTGAAGATAAGATTGGGGGCATAAGAGTAAATTATCTAACTTTAGTTCTAACAAGAAGGGCTTAGGGTTATAATTACACTAATGTGGGGATCAATTTGATCAAGGATTTGGGTTAAAAGAATAGAAAAATCACAAGAATACCAAAGTGGTGGGATTATTATGGAATTAAAGGAATGGTAAAAGTGTAAAAGTGAGGGATTTCTTGAGGGAAAATTCATTAAGGAGGGTGTTTAAAGAATAATTATCCCTAACAAAATTTAATCACACACATAGACTTGTAATAGAATTGGCCTTGGGTGAACCAAGGCCTGAACAAACATAAGCATGACTGTGGTCACCCTTGGACTAGGTAAAAAAATATGCTTAGCGAAGGTTGAGGTACGATCAGGCTAAAGTATAGCTTGGCCATGGATGAGGTATGGCCAGGCTTAAAATTAGAATTTGAAAATGGCCTTTGAACCTTGTGGATGTTTGAAAATTGGGTTTTTAAACCCTCTTGAAATACACCTTGGGTCAAGCCCCTTCTCAAAAGGTTTTTGGTGCTCTCAGACTTGGTCTAGGCAAAAATGAGGTGTTTACAAACACATTATGTAAGAATGACTTACATCAATAATCCAAACATTCCAAACACATTAAACAAGTCATAGCAATGAGTTGTTTAATAAATTAGTAACATATTGTGCAATAAGTATTACTCAACTCAATCTTTCAAATCCATTTTGAACATTTAAAAAATAAATAAATATTGGGTAGCATAAATCCCCTCAAAGATTGTGAAAATATTTTTCCAAAGAAAAATATAAGATGTTACTCAATCCAATCCATCATCGGGGTGTTACATAATTCAATTAAAGATTGGAAATCAAAACAAAATATATTACCCTCAACGATGTAAAATAATTCATCACTAGGGTGTTACTCAATCCTCAAGCCAAATTTTCTAACAAAATAAAATTATTTGCAGATCAAATATTAAACAAAGAAAGTCATTGAACTATTCAATCAATAAAATGCAATCGTAATTCATAATATGAATCATAAACACAAATGCACAATGTCTTCTCAGACAGAATGGCACAACATCCTATGGATACAAAGAAGTAAAAATATCTACGCACATGTTCAAATTAAAAGAAAAACAAAAAAGAATAGAATTGACTTATGCACATGTTCATATTAAAACAGAACAAAAGCTTAGTCGAATTTTTTTTCAATTTTTTGAAAAGAAATAATAAAATAGAAAGCACCATTAAAATAAATTGAAGGTGGAGTGGCAATCGATCATGTGGTGGCAAGGGATGGTGTTATTCTATGTGGGCAGCATTTGATGTGTTAGCAGCACGAGCTGACTGGGAACGTCTTGTGACGGTAGCTGTTGTGTGTTGTAGCGGCAAAGCAGAATGAGGCACATGTGCTTCTGTGGGCAATATGAAATAGTGGCAGATGGCTGAATTTGCTGCTATATTAGCAACATGAGGTGGCGATGAAGATATTTGATGGCATGTATCAATAAGTGGCAAGAAGAGAAGTGAGGTGGCAATGACTATTTAGGCTTGATACATTGGTAGCAAGTGACAAAGAAATAGAGCTGTAACTCTCCAATGCTTACACGTCGTCCTGGATTGCATGCAAAAGAGAGTGGAACATGATGTGGCAGATGGCAAAGAAGTGGAGTAAACACAAGTTAGAAAAGAATTGGAAAAGAAACAAGTTGGAGGTGGCATGGTTGCTGTTAAGCTTCCATCAAGAAGTAGGCTTGCAGTAGGCAGCCAAATGGGAGATGAGAAGATGGCGAATGGATGGCAGACGTGTGTGGCTAGAGGTGGAAAAAAGATGTAAAACTGACATGTTTTGTTATGAGCAACTTAAAGTGGGCGTCAATTTATGTGCAATTAGATGAAGAGAAAGCGATGTGGGGAAGCTATTGAATAGCGATATGGGTGTGAAAGGAATGATAGCGATAAGGAGTTGGACAGAGCTGCAACTCAAGAATGATGGTGATAGTAAGATGAAACAGGAGGGTGAGCTATCGGGAAGAAGAGCGAGATGAAATATAAGGGAGGACACTCAGCATAGAAACATAGATAACACATGATTAAGACCCGCGATCAGAGCTACAAGATTGATGGGGATAGCAATATAGATTAAATCATGATAGCTTTATTTGGTAGGGAAACTGTTAAAGTTATGTAAGGAAAGAGATGGATAACGAAATAGGAGGAAGAGGTAAGAGCAGTTGCTGCTACGTCAACAGCCACATGGAAACATGGCACGAGAGTAACCATGCATAGGGTTGTGATCATTGGTGAAAAAGAAAATGAAAAAGGATTGATAGCAATAAGGGTGAGAGGTGATAGCTATATGACGGTGACATGGGATATGGCTTCTTTGCGAGAAATTTTAAAGCAGTGGGGGTGGGGCAACACATAACGAGATGAGGGACAAATGGGCTTTGCTCTCACATACGAAAATGTCATGGCTTATGTGTTGTGTTCTCATGAGCTTAGGGGTGAAACCAGCAAAATAATGCGAGGAAAGCATTTATCAACAGATGGCAGCAAGAATAACATGGAGAGGAAAACGATTTGGTTGGTGTGTCTTACTGCTCTAGGAGGGATTGGATAGCTATATGAAGAGTGAGGAAATAGCGGTTTGGATGATAGTGAGATGAGTGTGGGAGAATAATATAACGATATGAGGATGGAGTAGGATAGCGATTTTGAAGAGGTCATGTGGATAGTTATTTTTCTGGGTAGAATAGCGATATGGGGTACAACAAGATAGCGATTTGGGATGGGTTCTTAACAGTGGGGTGAAAAATAACAAGATGACACTACGTCATATTGCGTTTTTGGCGACACTACTATTGCGCTAAAAACGACTGTTACAGGCTGTCGGTAATGGCGACAGTGTTTGGCTGTCGTTTCCTCGTCGTTTTTATGGAATCACTGACGATAATAAGTAAAAGTTGGTGTGCCAGTAGCCACTCTAAAACTACCCCTTTCTTCCCAGAGAGAAAAACGAATTTCTCTCTCTCTCTCTCTTTCCGATCTGGTTTGATTCTCGAATTCTTTGTGTTCATCTCTCCTTAAATAAACAAACTCGCGCTCTCTCTCGACTCGATCTGTTCAAGTTGGATCCATAGCGCTGTTAATCAGGTTGGTTTGTTTTTTTCCCTCTCTTGAATTTTTCTAGGGTTTGAGCTCTCGATCTCACTCAATGATTTTGATTTTTTTATTTGCTATTTCTTTAGATCGAACTCTCGATCTCTCTCTCTCTCTATAATCTTCATCGACTTTGGTTCTAAGTTTTCGATCTGATATCAAAACTTTAATCAGGTTCGATAGTATAGTTTTGGTTTTATTTTTTGGTTTGATTTAAAGGTTGATGGATCTGTATGCAGATATTGGATACAAATCCCCAACTTTTTTTCCATCTGCAGCAGCAAAGGTTGATAGAATTGATTTGTAATGGAAAAGTAGAAGAAGCTTTGGAGTTTCCTCGGGAGGAGCTCGCACCAAGGGATGAAGAAAATGTAACTCTTGTCCCCTAATTTCCTTATTGTGCCTTTTTTCGGTTGCTACTTTGTAATTTGAAAAACAACACCTCACAGGTTTGGATTCAACAATTATATCCTTTTTTGGTTTTCTAGTTTAATTAGTTTATGGTGTATATTAATGTTTTCCTTTGTTTTCATATATTTCTTTCCTTATTTTTATTAGAAACACTTATGAGTTAAATATACCTAAATATTATGCTACAATAACATTATTTGCTATGGCTATGAGTCTGATTGCTGTTCAGTTTTATGATTAGTGGTAGTCGTAATCCTTGTATCTATATTATTATTAGTATTCTGTTGGGTTGGCAAAAATTATGAACAGTAACCTGCCTTGTAGGTATGTGCAAAGATTTGATCCTGGGTTTGGGTTCAGGACCATACACCATGCAGCCCTTGTATTCCCCTGCGTTGAATTATAATCATAAGTGGTTTTCCTTATTGGATAAAATATATCATTAGTGGTTTTCCTTCTTATTCAATTTTGTAACTTGTTTGTCAAATCTGGCTACTAATTGGATGTTATTTGGAGTTAACGCAGAATATTGTGCTTTTATTTAGTCTCTAGTTGTTAATATTGATGATTTTTTTAGTTATGTTTCAGTGATTTTTGAGGTGTTGTTGATGGATTCAGTTTGTTGATAATTATCACAAATTTATGGATTTTAGGTGGTTTAGAACAGCTGTTAATGATTTTAGTAGGATTTTGGATACGAGATAGCTGAGAATTCCCACATTCTAAAACAAATAAAAGGAAATGGCAATTCAAATAGCTGAACAAGAAGGGACCAACACAGGGAAAACTAGAATAATCACCACAGAAATGGCAAAGGATTCTTTTACTTGAAAATCATTTCATTTTTGTGATTCTGCATTTTTTTATGGATGAGACTGTGGTTGATGTTCTGCTTTCTTCAAAATAAGTTTATTCAAGTATAATAATTTTGTTTCACTCCTATAACATTATCATCTTCATTAGATCTATCTACGCCTTAGATTCTAGTATCACTGGCATGATGGATGAGTGAAATTTGAATATCTCTGCAACATTTGCTACTTTGATTATCTCGCTTCCACAGAAACAATTTTTGATAGATTATAGAATTATAAATATTGGAGATGTTTAGGTGGGTAGGGATGTGTGCATATGTGTGGTGCAAGGTATGTGTATGTTTGTCATGTCCGAATCGACCAAACCGAAACACACCAAATAATTGTTGAATCCAAACCTGTGGTAACGACATTATTCGTGTTAATTAGACCTTTGTAATTATCATCTTCGGCATTGGGTCTTTTAAGATTTTGATGACATAGTAGAATTGATCTTATTTATTTTTGTTTTCTTTGTTTTTAAAATTTTTCTTGACATGGTTGTACCTGATGAGATTCACTGTTTTTGGTTTTAGTTTTGTGAAAGAGTGGGATTATGTAATATTATTGGATATATATGTGTGCTGGCTGGTCACTCAAAGCAGGGAGAAGGCCTTTTTTCACGGCATGTGTCTTGGACAGTCGTTTTTGGTGCATTATGACGTAGTGCAACCTGTTACTTGATCATTTGTAATGACCTTAAAGAGATATGAACTTAATTTTTCACACCATTAATACCTAGTTGTTGTTATGTATTTGTTGGGTTTGTAACTTTGTTTCGTCATTGTCTTATTGATTTTAATTTTCTTCATTCCATACAGATTCTATGAGAACACTTCATAGAATTGACTAGCCAATGTCAGCTTCAAACAAATGAATGCCACCAGGCTTGGATGTCTCTGAGAACTGCAAATGAACAGCTAGACAAGGTTAGGATGGAACTCGACGATAAGATTTTCAAAGCTGACTCCTTAGGTAAGTGAGATCAAATTGGATTCACTAATTATCACACTGTTTTTTAAGGATGGAAGATCAAGGTAACAAGAAGAAATTCGTTTTGTTATTGAATTAGAACTAAGTTTTCAGTTGCACTAATTAGATCTTTTTGCAGACTATGAAAAGAGAGCAATCCCAGCTTTCCCATGAAGCGCATGAGTGTGCTGATTCAATTCCCGAATTGAATAAAATGGTCTTTGCAGTTCAAGCCTTGGATATGTTTTGAGTCCAAATTTTTTTGCAAATTGTTGATGTAATTTATGTATTCATGGCTCTTGATGTAATCAATTTATAGTTGCACAATTCAAGGATCTAAAAATGAAGTACAGCGAAGAGCAAGCCAAGAGAAAGAAGTTGCATAACCAAATTCAGGAAGCCAAAGGCACGTTTTATTTTAGGATTTTGATTGTGTGTCATTAATATACTCAGCATTCTAATCAAGTGACTTAAGATCTTGGGGTATTTACCGGTGGCTCCACAAAGAAGAGCTTCAAATTTGATCGCGTTTTTACCCCAAAAGATGATCAAGGTATGTGTATATTATACTCAATTTCCGTGCCTAACATAACATACTAGGAATATTTGCAAATATTGATATTGACTTGAAGTTTTTTTTGTTATTAACAGTTGATGTGTTTGTGGATGCTTCACCAATGGTGGTTTCAGTCTTGGATGGATACAATGTTTGTATATTTGCATATGGGCAAACAGGGACCGGAAAGATTTTCACAATGGAGGGTACCGTGAATAACCGAGGAGTCAATTATAGGACTTTAGAGGAGTTATTTAAAATTTCCAAGGAAAGGAGTGAAACTTTCACATATAGCATATCTGTTAGTGTGCTCGAAGTCTACAACGAGCAGATCAGGGACTTGCTTGCTACTTCACCATCAACGAAGAAGTAAAATTGATTATCATTTGTTCCAGAAAATGACTCAGGAAAACTCAGCAGAGTTCGTACATCTTTTAAGCCTAAGGGGGAGTCCCTGAACGTGACCCATTAGGCCTAAAAAATGTCTTATTTTTTGGGGAGTAATGAATCAACAACTTTTCTAATTATATGGAAATTTGGGTTTGGATTGTACTGTAGGTTGGAGATAAGGCAAGCTTCTGAAGGGGTTCATCATGTTCCCGGAATCGTGGAAGCTGAAGTTGAGAACATAAAGGAGGTCTGGAATGTACTGCAGGCTGGAAGCAATGCCAGGGCTGTTGGTTCTAACAATGTGAATGAGCACAGTAGTCGATCTCACTGGTTAGTGGCAACGAGGCTTTTATTCCCATTTATGTTCTTAATCATGAAAAATGTGTTTATATTTATAGTTTATTCTTTTTCCACTTTTATTTAGCATGCTTTGTATAATGGTAAGAACAAAAAACCTGATAAATGGGGAGTGCACCAAGAGCAAGCTTTAGTCGTTTTTGTCAACTAATCTGTTTAAACTAACATCTGCCAACCATTTACATCAACACCTACCAAGTCTAGACAACACCGTTGTTTGATATGTCTTGTGGTACACTTTTTGTGCAACGAAAAAGGTTTGTTTCCTATGTCATGGTTGGCATGCCTTTCTTTGTAAATGAATATAAATGGTATATATTATCAAAAGGAGGGTGGAGGAGGTTTAGGAGATGTACCTCCGACAAGGAGAAGGAAATTGAAGAACAAGCAAACAATGGAAGATGTGTTGGCACCAAACTGCTTGGTGGTTCAACAGTCTATCCCAAAACCGATTTCGTACTACCATCCCACTTGGCTCGAGCTAAGAGTGCTTTTGCCAGACCCTTTTAGAGTATAGACTTGTTGCGAGATTGGTGAAATTTGGTCTCTATTTCGTGTAGACTGATTGGGGTGTTTAGATAGGTTTTTTGAGATGGTGGATGTGAAGAAGATTTTTCTATTGGAGAAAATCACTAGTAATTAGATATAATATAAGAGGATAGTGAGTCATCGTTGGAACAGAAGATGAAAATAGAGTTGCAAATTTTTTTTAAGCCAATAGTGAAATAGCTAGTTGAAGGAAAAGGAACAGTTAAAAATAAAAATTCCCTTCTCAAATGGCCAATACCCATAGGCCAAAAGAATAACAAGATAGCATTCTTGTATATGTTATTGCAGGTACCTGTAGCAAATGGCAGTGGATCATACTCATTTTCTATGGATGTTCCAAGAAATACGAGGTTCTTGTTTTCCAACAAAGCGATCACACCAGCAAAGGCCATTGCCAAATCAATTGTAAGGAAGATGTTTCTCTTGTCTCTTGTCATGTATTTTTTTTTTCTTTCCCTCTTTTCATTTTTTGAGGATCAGTGTATGTTCTTAGGCATTGGGTAGTTTTTTTTATGGCCATTCAAGTTTTGATGGTTCATCAGTTGTTCATGATACTCTACCATATAATTGGAAACTATTGCAGGTGTTTCTGTTAAAGCCAGGGAGTTTGGCACAAGAATATTTCGAGAAATTGGTCAACCTCTTAGAGCAGTTTGGTTTCTGACATTTACTTTGAGTTTGCTTGGGCTTACTCCACTTGCTGAAAGAGTTAGCTTTCTCACTGAGTAAGTCTTCATTTTTGTTTTTATTTTTCATTCCGGAATCACTTCTGAATTGCAGTAGCTTTGTGTTCTTAGATATGAGTAATAATAGCTTCGGGAGATATACAGGAAATCTTCGGACAATTCACGCAGGTTAAATTTCTTGTGTTGCATGGAAATTCATTTCTTGATATCAGATAGATTTTTATTACATCTTTCAGATCTTTTCTTAATTATATACATTCTGTTTACGTTTTTTTTTTCTTTCTCTTGATCTATTTCTTTGTTTGCTCGTGTTTCTTGATTTGTTTCTCTATTTTCTTGTGCGTGTTTAGAGAACTCTTTATAAATTCAAGATACATGCAATGATAGATCTTTATCAATATCAGTCGATGAGATCTAATTTTGGTTTCTTTATTTGTTCTTGTCTTTCAGAATCCTTCTATCGTTTTAGGATTAGTTCACACGTCAGCGGTTTTTGCATTACAGAGTTTGAATCATCGCTATTGATTTGAGGTTTGTTTGTTTTTTTATATGGATTTTTGTTTAATTTTCTGTTACTTTTGCAGACAACTTACGTATTATATTGGTCCAACAGGTATTTTCTAGAAGAAAAGGTTAGACGGTTGCCGGCATGCTTGCCACACAATATCAGTTGCAGGAGCATAGAAGATAAATGATGATGAAAAAAGACTCATTGTTTTTTTTATAGAGCTTTGCATGTCAAGTTCAATTTACGTTTAAGATTGATGGAATAGGAATTTGATTTGAAAGAGTGGTGATACAAGTTTACCTCTAATGGATTTTATATCTGTCTAATATTTCAGAATTATTCTTCGGGATTTTTAGTTAGATTTATGAAAGTTGAAGACGAGGGGCATTTGGGTCTTTTCATATTGTTAGTTGGGTCTAAGTCATCAATGTCAAAATATAGGGGTATCCCCAATATTCAGTAACATGTGAAGGGGGGCAGGTGTAAAATGTATTTTTTTTAAAAAAGAAAATACCCTATAGCGACGGTCGGCGACCGTCGCTATATCCTTATTTTACTGTCGTTTTTTCCGACTGTCTTGGACAGTCGTTTTTAAAAAACCACTCCTTTTAAAACGACTCTTTTTGCGACTGTAAGGGCAGTCGTTTTTGGCGCATTATGACGTAGTGTGAACTGGTTTGGAAATCGTATGTTGTTGTTGTTGAGCTAAATAGGGAATGCAATTAACATCATGTGCTAAAAATCGCAATTCAGACTGAAAGCTCGCGGATTCTGAGTTTGAACTCAAAGAAGAGTCAAAACATGAGGAAATTAAAGAAAACAAAACAAAACTGGATCTGGGTCAGAGAAGAAAATGAAAACAGATTCAAACAATCTAAAAGAACATAGCAAGTGTTTCATTTAAATATAAAAGAAAAGGAGATCAAAAACTAGATCGAAAATCACGTATAAGAATACGGAAAGAACAAAGCAAGAAACCTATGTTGAATCTGATCAGTTCTGAATCGAATCATTGAAAGTAGATGAAATTAGATAGGAACAAAGATAAAAATAAAATCGATCACAGCCAAATAAATTATTTCCATTAAATTATGCTTATTTCTACAACTTCTCCTCTATTTATGGACAAAGAATTATAGAAATTATTACTAACTTCTTCATTTATAAATTTCAATTATTACATAACACTCTCTCTCTATGTATTTCTTCTTTACAATAATTACACATTATCTCATTTCTTCTTTATAATTATTACAAAATAACTCCGGTTTACTTGTAATTACAATTATTCCCAAAAGAATATCCCAAAATACAAGAAAAATTATAAAATTACCCCTTCATTAACAAATATCCCCAACAAATCAATTTACAAAAATTTAAAACCAACCCAATTATTTACCAAAAATACATGCAAAGTTTATCCTATAATTTAGATTTGGATACATTGGGAGAACAATGATGAGTTCTTGGTTGGTCTCTTCCCTTCCTCAAGGAAAAAGATCTATGATCCAACCTCACAATACGGCAAGGTGATCAGCTCCGATCAATCATACATTTTGAATCTGATTTTGATAGTCTCGGTGGATTACAAATTAAAGAAGAAATTAAATAGAAAAAGATAACAAGAAAGAATAGAAATTGAAAGAAGAATAAGAAATTGGAGAATAATTGACATTAAATTTAGAATTTCATTAAGAAAACAAGGAAGTTAATAGATTTTCGGAGCTCTATTAATAGAGGTTCTCCAGTTCATCTTCATTTTCTTTTATTCTCCAGATCCACTTTCACTCTCCTGTTTCTCATTATCTTGAAATCTCTCTCTTTGTGTCTAAGTTCTTTCTACAAATAAATTATGTCTATTTCTAAGACTTCTTTATTTATAGATAGAGAACATTGAAAATTATTACTAACTCTTTCAGTTACAATTTTCAATTATTACAGAACACTCCCCCTTTATTTGTTCTTTACAATTATTACATATTATCTCACTTCCTCTTTACAATTATTACAAAATAACTCCTCTTCACTTGTAATTACAACTATTCTCAAAAGAATACCTCAAAATACAAGAAAAATTATAAAACTCCCCTTTCATTTACGAATATCCCCAACAAATCAATTCACAAAAATGTAGAACTTACTCAATTACATACCAAAAATACATGCCAATTTCACCTTATAAAAATAAAGTCCCCTCGGTGTTAGGCTGCAAGAGTGAAGTTCAATGGTTGACACCGAAGCGATCATTATCATAGAATCATATTCTTTGACAAAAATCTAGCTTTAGCTAGCATCCTTGGGTTAGATCAAACTTCTTCGTGTCTTCTCAAACAGACTAACAAATGACGTTGAGTGTCATTTTGACCCTATAACAGTAGACCAACTGAGTCATCTAAACATTGTTTAACAATATACTCTTCATTGGAATTGTCAATCACTACCTCTGAATCAAGTAATATAACTCCATGTTCTTTGATTGCTTCCGCATCACTTATAATGAACTTCCTTATAGTGTGATTGTTATTTCACCGCATATTTTGGTTGTCATTAGATTTCAGATTTTGACACATCTTGAGGAGAGAATTTGAACTTCATTTGTGTTATTTTCTTCTCTGATTAGACCACATGGAGTGCTGATTTTCTAATTCAACCTGGCAGAATAACTCAAAAAAGTCATTGACGTGGCATGTGCAAGAACCATAGATTTTTCCCCTTGAGATACACAACTACACATGTTTTATGGGGATGTGCAGTTGTGTATCCTGAGGGAAAATTTTAATGTTCTTGCACGTGCCACGTCAGTGAGTGTTTTAAGTTATTCTGTGAGAGTTGAGTTAGAAAATCATTACACAGCCACATATGCTAGGCAAGCCTTCCAATCCATTTGAGCTAATTGAGAAATACCTAACCCTATTAAGCCAAAAAGTCCGTCCCATTAAGACCATTTTCCTCAAACATGCATGATTGCATTATTAGTGGACCAAATGCCTAATTAGTTACTATCTTCGCTAGTGTGAAAAAAATAGTCATCATTGCTTTTGGATTTATAAAACCCAAAGCATCATTTGTTAAAAGTAGGGGTGCACATTGGATTGGGTAAATCCGAGAACCGAACCAATTCAAACCCTTTTGGATTGGATTGGTTCGGATTGAGCATGGTTTGGTTCGAGTGCGGATTGTATATAAAAAAATCCGATTGATTTGTTTCGGTTCTGGATTAGGGGTATAATAGAACCGAACCAATCCGAAAACCGAACTAATCCGAAGTATCTATTATAATATATATATTTAAAAATAAAACTCTTTCTTAGTTTCGTTCTTCTATTATCTATTTCTCTCTCTCAACTGTGTTAGTATGTTACGAAGAGGTAACTCATCAAAGTCTTCAACTTCATCTCCTCCATTTTTTTCTAACAAAAACTCAAAAAAAATGTATACACATCTCTCTCTCAACTCTTAAATGGATCAACTCATTTATGGAAAAAAAAAATTTCAAAGAGTTTGATTTTTTATTTTTTTACGAGAACCTTTATGCCATGTTTGTTAGATGAAATATACTATATGAACCTAGACTTGGATTTGTTAATCTACCATTTATGGATTAGTTTCCTCACTAATCCATCAAAAATACCAATTTTAAAATTATAATTTTTTTATATTCTCATTGAGCTTCCTCTAATTTTTAATTTATACAGATTTCAATCAAAATTTAATCATAAAAGCATTTTCATTTTAAAATAGGCATTATTTATGATATGATCCAAAGGATTCCTTTTTTGAAATAAAAAATACTAGTTTTTCTATTTTGAAAGTATGAGAATGGAGAACCGATCCGAACTAAGGCTGGTTTGGATTGGTTCGGTTCCAAATTTGTAGAACCGATCATATTTGGTTCGACTCCAATTTTACCAAAATCCGAACTAGGTGCACCCCTATTTAAAAGAGTCTCAAAATCAATTTATTTGAGTTGTTGAAGCCATTGGATCAAGTTCATTTTTGCCCATAGAAGCCCAATAATCATGTTAGGACTTCATTGAGGTCATTGCCAATAATTGAGTTCACGATAGACTGTCGGCCGTCAGAATTGAACTTGATTTATTAATTTTAGATCATTTGGTTATTTTCCTACTTACATATTAAAATCCATCAGATTTCAATTTATCTTAAACTGATAAGGGCCCAATGAAGGCCCATTGAATTGATGAGTAATGTTACTCATTTTCTACACATATTCATCATCATTTGTCTCAAACAACAATTAGGAAAAATTCTCCATCTCCATAAAGTAATTAAAATATCACTTTAAAAAAAAAAAAATGCAATATTGATGAAATATTATTACTAATTTAGTCTTTCATGGTGGAAATATAAAATAGAGATACAAATTATGGAGGACAGAGAAGGCTAGCTTCATCTTCCTAAACACCAAGGGGGATTCAATATTCAAGGAAATAATAAAAGACAAGAAAAACCACAAATACATCTTGACCGTCCAAATAAAACAACACGTCCTCATCACATCATAGTTTGGTTGATTGGCGGCATCATTGAAAATTGTTGTTGCTGCTGCATGTTCTGATTTTTTTTTGGCATTTCCTTGCCATCCTACAAAAGTTATTTAAAAGGGTTATTAAACATTACTACAGCTTCTTCTTTTTAAAGAAAAGAAAAACCATGTTAACAGAATGTATCCAGATTCTATGCAGTTGATTTTAGCAATCCCACACTAACTACTGCTAATTAGGATCTCTTTTGGCATTTCATTTGGACTTTGGAGGGATTTTTTGTTCATAGAAAAATCAATCTGGTATTTCACAGAATTTGAAATTTGATATAATCTACGATAACCGACCAATTCCATAAAACCTAAGTATGGTAATTTTTTTTAAATGGAGAAGCCCTCAAGACACGTGAATTCATGCAATTGGTTGATCCAGAATTGTTTGAAATCCTGGTTCTCTCTTATGTGAACAAAAAAAAATTTAATTCATTTGAAATAACCAAGTTTCATTTATGAGCTCTTCAAAATCACCAGGTGGCAAACTTTTGTTGACCCAATGATACCATAAATATTTTGGGACAATGATGGCAAAGACCTCTTTTTTGAAAACATGTACTAAAAAGTCCTGTAAAAAAATATACTCTTTAGAATTTATTTTATCAAATAGTAGATTAAAAATGTTTTTCGAAGTGAAAATGTTGTAATTACCCTTTCAACGATTTTTGCGATTTAAGGAAACATGTTTATTTGAGAATATTGAGGTACTCCTATGTTCTAAAATTAGTGACATCCCCCTTGATAATGATCATCACTTATAGATCAATGAAAAAAAGATCATACTGGAAAAAAAGGAAATCTTTGTTTTCTCTTCCCAAAACTAGTGATCTTTATAAATCACATGGATAATGATGATGACAATGATCATGGAGATGGAGATGAGTATGATCATCATCATCTTCAAATTGATTTGGTCTACTTATATTAGATCTATTAAAATGTATAAATATTTAAAACATAATTTTAAAACTTGACTTGAATATTCACCAATTGATTCAACTCAAAAATTAGTAAGTCGAGTCAAATAAAATTATATTGAATTTATGAACAACTTTTAAAAAATAAAAGTATATATTTTTTGCATAAATATTAATAACCAAATAAATAAATCAAGTTTTTTATTTGACTCCGTGTATTTTTTAGATCAAACACTTTGTAAAATAATTAAAAGGGTATTAAAGTATTTTTCTTGAAAAAATATTCAAAAAATCCTTAATACATAAATATTTTATTAAGTGGACTTAAATGGTCCAATTATTTACTATGGGACTATTTGGTACATATTTGGTCAGCACCAAAAATCAGATCGATTGGTGATGTTTACAAAAGTCTATTATTTATTTATTTATTTTAATTAAACAACAAACCAATTATAAGAGACAAGCCTTGCCCTAAATCTATGTTAGGCAATTTAAGGATAATTTTGTAACTTAAAATGATTATTTAATATGAATTTGAATCAATATTACTGACACTTTTATCATTAACTCATTAATTATCATAGTAAAATTATAAATTCCAAGAAACGTTAAATATAATTAATTATATATAACACATAACCCATTGGGGTTTCGAGTCAACTCAGCCGAGTTTCCAAGTTGTATATTTCGGATGGCTTACCTATTGAAGGGTCCAGACCTCTGTTTCGGAGCTCTCTGTATTCTTGGCAAAGAGCACACCATTCACAGAAGAAGTGAGTCACCCAATCCGGTGCTGGAGATTCTATCAAATTATATGTGTTCCTCAGCTTTGTACGATAAGTGCACGATAACAAGCAAGGTACACCGATCAGGAATGCAATCGTACCATAGATCAGCCCACTGGTCGCACATGCTGCACCAAATAACAAACACCTAGCATAAGAACAAAAACATTCTCCTACATCTTTTCTTTTAGAACAAGTCGATTATATATAGCGAGAGATCATCAAGATCAAGAAAGAAGGATCAATGATGATGATCTTGAGATCCAAAAGGTGGACCCATTTTATTTTTTTAATATGTTGAAGAAAAGAAGAAGAAATTTACTTGTGTGGCCATTGTCGACAATTTCTGCAACCTGTCCGAATGTCAAGCATGGGAAGAAAGCCGTAAAGAGAGCTGCAGCAATGTAACAATGATTCAGAAATGGACTCCCTCAGATTTTAGTGAAGATAAACAAATCGGGTATGTCTTTATAAAGACAAATCAGTCTCGTCCATAAACTAGACTAGACGTGAAGCCAAGATTTCAAACCAATCTTTAGACCAGCTCATAATATAATGATAGGGGAAAAACACAGGAAATAAGGAATTGCTCAAGTATAAAAGCTAAAAATCACCAATCAAGTGGATTTTTGGAGTGTATATAAGCTGAACTTAAAATTCATTTATGTTCAATGAACCAACTTGTTATTTTAAATATCCAAGATGGCATCATCAATTTCATCATTTAAGGGAAAAATTGTTAAAAATCAAAATCAAAATGTTAAGGAGGTTTTTTTTTTTTTTTTTTTTCCTTAAATGACAGGAGGCATATATTAAATGAAACATATATATGAGGAGAAAGATAAGTCACAAATCCTAAAACTTTAAAAAAAATTAATAAAGGAAAAAAGAGCTGCACCATTAGTTGGATCATCCATGCAATCAAACAGCCCGGTAGTCCAACCTCCTAATGTACCAGCATTACTAACATAACTCGGAACCGGTGCAGCTGTTGGGTATTGCTGCGGAATTGGAAACCCTGGTGCTGCTGAACCATTTACCTGACCAGGTGATTTGTAAGGGGAGCCTGGCTGAAGATGATAAGCACTTTGTGGTGGATAATTAGTTGGTTGAACCTGCACTGGCTGAGTAGGATACATTTGTGGACTTGCCTGTGGGGGATAATTCGTGGGTCTAACATGCACTGCCTGATTAGGATACGTTTGTGGACTTGCTTGTGGTGGATAATTCGTTGGCTGAACTTGCACTGGTTGAGTAGGTTGGTGATTATAACCTGCTGCTTGAGGAGGAGGGAAAGATTGTGGAGGGTAGTTTCTTGGTGGATATGGTGCCGGCTGAGCTGGGTACGATGGGTTCGGTTGTGGGTTTTGTGGAGGGTACGGTGCAGGTTGAGATGGTGGTGGTGGTGTTTGTGGTGGTTGGAATTGTTGTTGGTTTGTTGGTTCATTTTGTTGAGGGTAGTTCTCTTGGGGATTGTCACGGTTGAATTGATCATGAGAATCATAGGCAGTTGAGTAGTCCTCTTCTTGGTCTCCAGTTGTGTGGCTTTGGGGTTGGTCATATTGATATTGTTCGGTTTGTGAATCAGGAATGTGAGAAGAGGGAGAGTCTTCTTGGAGACGTCCCATAATTAGTTAGTGAATTTCGGTATATGGGTTTCAAAGATAGAGATATTCTTCAAGTTAGAAAGAGCTTAGTTTATATAAAATATATGTGTGTGTGTGTGTGTTTGAGAGAGAGACAGGTAGGCAAAGAGAAAATGGAAGAGCATTAACAGTTGACTTTGAGAACAACTTCAAATTATTTGATTATATATATATATGTTTGGATCTTTCTATCATAGATAATTTGAATTATTTGACATATATAATTCTTCAATTAAACGTCTAAATTGGATGGATGAGAATAATGAGATAGAAAGACTAGGGTTTGCCAACCCACTTTGGCTTGAAAGGAAAACGTATTAATTAACGAATTTTTAAAAATGAATCCTCCTACCATCTTCCTCGCAACATTTTGTTTCCCATTAGTGGCCTCCTTGAACTTTGACCACGATCATTTCTTTGAAAGAGTCCTGATACTGTACAATAAGGAGTTGGGTAAGCTACTTCACTCCTTGTCATTGATTTCATATGCCATCTGGACACTCTATCTAGCTGTTAAGTCATGGATGTAGGGCTCATCAGTTTTCTAGACCTAAATACCCAATAAGTGGTCTGATTGGTGATTTACAATATCGATTTAACTGTTTATTATTGTTATTAAGCGTACCTAAGTACTTAAAGGCATATATAATGAAAATATAATTAAATCAAATATTCATGGATCAATGGACCCAAGAAGAGTACTGATGCATTATATGTAAAAGGAGTGGGAGTAAAACAGCTAGCCAACTAGCAGACATACAGGATCCGGAATTCTGCTGAGTCAAGTTGCTTCAAATATTCATAATATATCAGTATGTAAGTGAAATACACGTAATTATCGAATGCAGGTAAGTAAGAAAACAATTGGTAAGTTGACGTTGATCATTGACTTTAAAAAGTCAACCATACCGCTGGCTCCCAAACAAATCGGTGGGAACCATGTGCGCAAGTAGTTGCTTGCTACTTGCTTGTAGGTAGCCTCAAGAATCACATCTTCCAAATCCCATGCATTTACTTTGACTTCTTATACATTCCCTTCTTACTTTACTATTTGACATTTGAAATTAATTAGAATATCTTATAGAATAATGATTTTTTAACTAGAAAGTCCTAACTCGGTCAATACTCGGCTAACATGTTATGGACAAGGAGCCTTAGATATATTTCGTCGGGATACACCAATGCAAATCTCCACAAAAGATGTGCATTTTTGTATCCCAAGGAAACAGATCTATGGTTCCGTGTCTATAACACATCAAGTATTGACCGAGTAAAGATTTTCCAATTAGAATATCAACACTCTATCTTATATATTCCTTCAATAATCACCAAGTTGAGGTTGGGGAATAAGTCAGTATGAAAATGTTTGTAAATCATGAAAAATTGTGGGGAAAAATAATTAGTGCAATTATTCTTATTTGGTGGTATTTTCATAATTTTTAATAAAATTCCATGCATGTTAAATTATTGATATATATTTTTTATTTAGGTAAAATATCATTTCATTAAAACGGTCAAGTTGACCTATGAAAAGAAATAATACAAGAGGACCCAATCGACCAGATGCAATACTTCAGATTTGATCCTACCTCACTAAAATTTCTTCTAAGAAGACCCCCCCACCCCTTTTAAATACCATATAACAAACCAAAACTGACATTATAATATTGTCTTCCATCTCGCACCTTCCTTCAAAAATACGATTATTGCGTTCCAACCAAATTCTCCAACAAATCGTGAATGAGATGATACTCCACAATAGTCTTTTCAAATCTCCGAAGGAGTTTCCCCATGGGCCCCAAGCCTCGAAAACACTTTGGATCATTCATGGCATGCATCCCTCCACACCAAATAATAGAATAAAAGGCCTCCGAATCCAATTTGCCATAGTGCAATGTATCAAGACATGATTAGCATACTCCTCGTTCCGCAAACATAAAGGACACATGATGGAGCCCAGAACTCCCCACCTCATGTATTGGTCCATTGTCAAGATTCTTCCCAAAGAAGTACATTAAATGAAGAATGCCACCCACTACAACAAATATGGTAATTAGGAACGGTTTATAATCGTTCCTAAGCCAATATAAAATGGTTGACAGATTGTCTCTAATCGAGACGTTGTTAATGAATTTAAATGGTTGGAAGCTGTTCTAGATCTCAAGATTGGGAATGGTTAAAAATCGTTCCAAAACTCAGATTTTGGAACAGCTTAAACTCGTTCCAAATCTACATTTATATAACAAAAAAATATATATCTTAGACATCGATTTCAAATCCGATGTCTATAAGACTGATGTTCTAAGTCACTTTAGGCATCGATTACAAATCAATATCTAAAGTGGTCATAAATCGATATCTAAACTTAAAAAAAATTAACTTTTAGACCCAAATAAAGAACATCGAGGTTCTCTATCACATTCATTTATACACAAAATGTGGCACCCCACCGAACGCTAACACAAATCCCCACGTCAAATCTCGAGGTACTAGGTGGCACCTTGAAATTTTGACATGGTCTCTTCTGTTTATGTTAGCATTCCAAGACGTTCAACCTATACCTGATAAACAACATACAATCCTGCATATATATACAAAATATAATACTAGCGGAAGCCTATATACATCTAATAATGTACGAAAGATCAGAGCGTGGAAGAAAAAATTATAATACAGGATTATACGAAAATTTCTCACTCTAACATAAGTCCTATCGCTCAGAATAAAATCTATAATACTTTTAGACAAATCGACACCACTGGGGGGTATAACCCCTAATACTTACCAAGTGACGAACTCTGGCTATCTATCTGACCCACCAGATGATTCTCACTTGTTTTCTACACCTGTCTCGCCAAGCTTCGGATCTGAAACTAAAAAAATGAATAATAAAATGGTGAGTAACAATGGTTACCCAGTAGGGAAGCAAACAATTTTTGCCAATAACCTCTCCTAACATGAATGAATAAACATACTGAATTATTTTAAAATATACAAAATTTTACAAAAAAACTACGATTAACTGGTACATATAGCCAAGAATTAGTAACTAAATATTTTATAACTCACATTACATCGATCAGTAGTACTCACTATAACATTATCTTTTTATACAAATCTAATTGATCAAATAGAAACATTAAACATGCATTTCAGTTTATATATCAAAATAAAGTAACATATACATAATACACAACGGTGGAGTATTGAAATTAGAGAGTTGGGATTCACGACTAGATCGCTCCTAGTTGGGACATGATGTTACAATTCTTTTCTGACTTTTAGTTTCTGATTTTGTGGCCGGTCGCTGCATTTACCACGTTTGGTTGACTATTTATCTGGCTCAGGATGACCGTTTGAAGTAACCATAAGCAATGGATCTCTTTTTGATGTGTCAGAACGTTCGACTACTATAGATTGTTAGTGATCACTGACTAATCAACTTCGTCTATGCCTATCAGGTGTGCATGTGATTCCCAAATATACAAACCATTCGTATACGACCACCTTTACATTCCAAGTTCACTAGTAAAGATATAGATGAATAAACCTAGATTCCAATTGTAACTCCACTCTCATACGGGTCCCATACCACGTATAAGCTTGGTGGTTCGTAACGTACATCCCAGGATAGTACACCACTCCGGATGATATGACGCACTATCCCTTCAGGCATTCACAAACTCTTTAACAACTCACAAAATAACTACATATATATATATTATTTTCGTTTGAAAATGAAAGAGAAATTAACAATACAAGATTGAGAATGGATATCTAGTTTCCTACCATGCAACTGTGGCCAAACGGCCTAAAATAAATAACAAAACGGAAAAGTAAACAACGCCTCGCGCTAACAGAAAATAAATAAATATGCAACCAGTAATATTATCCCTAGATATACGTTTACCAACCTACACACAACACAACAATGTAAAATGCAGACATCACCCCTCAGGTGTGACTCTGACATTTTATCATTACATACTATTTTTTTATTTTTTTTTATTTTTACCATTTTCAATCTTTCAAACAAAATATCCACCTTTTGATATTCATCAATTCAATTTGAGTTCATTGAATATTAAATCTTTTTTTTTCAATTATAAAATTCAGTTTCATCAATAATATTGAAAAAGTACAATACTTAGATCAAAACGGGGTCCGAGTGGTGCATAGGACCCAACTGACAGAAATAGCCCGTTGAAATATCCCACCCACGTATAATTTGTAAAAAAATATAATTACACATATGAAATATGCAAGTTCTAGCGTGAATTTGAAATAATCGATTGAATTCTATATTTTTGAAAACTCACTACAAATTTTTAATAAAATCCTAAATGTAATTTTCACAATCTACGATTATTAATAGAAATTGAAAGTTCCTTATTGTCTCTAAGCAATAGGATCAATGAGCATGCACAGAAATCGAGACGATTGACACGAAAATCGAGATAGATCAAACTTCTAGATAGTTGATTTTTGGATTTGGTCACGTGATTTCGAAGATCTCGATGCTGTCGTCCTTTCTCCCTTCTACAATGGAGGACGATTTGATCCCGAAACGGACGAAATCCGAGGTCAAAGTTTCAAAATTCCCATATATAAATACGACTGATTTTTGACGATATTGGATAAAAAAGAAAGTGAAATGGAAAGAAGTTGGGTGGATTTTGTAGAGAACGCAGCTGCGGACATTTCTCCCTTCTACGTCAATCGTCGACGGCGAGCCGTTTATGAGAGATCTACGTTTAAAACTTTGAAAAAAAAATAGATTTTTTTTTATTCTTTCGTTGGTTGTTGGACGGGTTGGGAAAGACAAAGTATGAAAAAAATTTAAAAATTTATTTATATATATTTTGGGACGAAATCGGTATTTCACCTATTGTTTTGATCAACGATAATTTGATCATCCAGACTCCAAAAGTGACTTTTGAATACTCTATTTCATCTAATTTTTTATTCTGGATCTAATGGTGTAATCAATTTCTACAAATTTTGTCTCTAACAAAATTTTACATTTTTGGCCTGAGGTGACCCCAAAAATTGACGTCATTTTCATTTTTGATGATAATTCGACTTCCTGGTCTCCAAAAATAACAAATAAATAGTTCATGTTCAATAATTTTTCGTTAAGAATCCAATGGTATAATCAAATCTTAATAATTCTTATTCTAACAAAAAGTCACTATTTTAGCCTGTCCGACTCGATAATCGAGGATTTTGTAACTTTTATATTTGGACTCGCATTTGAACGTGCTTACAGGTTAAAGTATGTTTTTCGATCATTTTGAATCTAATAGTGAGGTCAGATCCATTAAAAATGATCAGAAATATTCTAAAGTTTTACCCCTAAGTCCCACTTTTAAGATTTTCTTAAAATTCCACTATTTATTTTTCTCGAGATGCAAATTGAAAACTCGGGGTTTTACACAAAAAGAGTTACAATGAGTCATAATTAACAAAAGTACTAGGTACTTCACCATTAAAAATATAAAATGGAATCACCACCACCCCCCAAGAACAAGAAACCTACCCATCACTTCTTCCCTACATTACCATATATACATTACAAATTTCAAGCACTCATAAAACTTTGTTTTGGGAGTTTAGTAGTAGTTCACAAGAGTCTTCGCTGTGAAAAATTTTCAAAATGACTAGAGATTAGGGGATAAAGCAAATGTTTATAAATAATTAATAATCCCTCTCTAAACTTTCATAAAATTTGGTTATAAAAGTATTATTTTTTTTTTTCTAAATTCTGAATTGAAAAGTAAATTTTATTTACTTGTTATGCCAACAGAGGTATCAAAGATCTGTAAAAACGGCCACAACAAAAGAATTTAAAAAAAAACATATAAATTAATTAGAAATGAAATTAAAACATGGAATCATCAAATGATGAGGATTAGAGAAAAGAGAAGAAGAGTTGTCTCTGTTCAAGCATCAACTAAGACTTGTCTTACGTATCCTCATTTAGATCTAGAGGTTTAAGAGCGGTTGAAATGCCATTAACACTTACTCTTCTTATTCTTCTTCTTCTTATTAGCTCTGATATGAACATGAAACGAATTAATACTACTACTTATCACAATTATTGATAAGGGAAAGAACAAGACAACCATTAAAAAGTGTAAATTATTTTAACTAAATTATATTAATCATGGCTTCCTTATGAGAAGTTGAGAAGCAGTTAGGATCATAATGTATTCGATGCATCGGCCTCATTAAACATGATTGGTGCAAATGCTTTTGAAGGCATTGGATGGTTTAAATGTCAAGTTTTCCTTCCCAATTATAGGCAACAGATGGAACTAAACTTGTTTACAGTTACTTAAAAACTAACAATAGCAACTTGTGAGGATGTGTTAGGAAGGTGTCTTAGAAGTCACTAGTGCAAGACTCCTGTCAGAAAGAAAACGACGATAAATTATCTCACTCCATTTCGAATTTTTCCCACCATTGACAGTAAATAACCGAAAGACAAATACTTGAATCGGAAGGGAGTTGAACATATGCAAGGGAATTAGGACACCATTTAATGGGCCCAATGAATATCTCCAAGCTTAGAAGGTAAATATGTTTGGATGATCACAGATGTAAGAATTTCCCTATTTCAAAACTGCTCAATTATTATTACCAAAACAAATTATATAATACTTGTGTTTAGCTCGAAAGGCAGCATACAATCAGGTCTTCTAACACATTTGATGGATCAGAAGGCGAGAGATAGTTATTGTGAGAACAAAACCCATCATTAACACAAATATGCAGGTCTAACAAAGAAATTATACAAATTTCCAAAATAGGACATCTACTGGATCAGTTTTCCCTCAATTTCTAATTTCTTCTTCAATTTGAAACATAATTTTCTCATCTCATTTATCATATTAAATCTAAACTAAAAGATCTGAAAGAAATGATTGATTACGTAAGGATAGATCTTTTCCCAACCCTACGTTAACAGAATATCTAAAAATTTCATAATTGCATAAAAAACACAATTCTTATCAGATCGATGGAGAAATGTGAGATCTATCACGATTCATGTTCATGCGTGCATTTATCGAATTAAATCAAAACTAGACGATCGTGACGCAAAAATCAATCAGGAAATAATAGATCTTTTATCCTTTTATCCTTTTATAAAACTAACAAATAGATCTCCAGAAACCACAATTTATAAAAACACATACAATTGTTATCAGATCGATCTTGTTATGTGAGATCCCTATCTATAATTCCATTCATGCACGCATGGCGCATGCGAATCTGAAAGAAAAGGAAATTAAAAAAGAAAGAAAGATAAATCATTGGAAATAGAACAGAGAAACAAAGAATCCAAAAACCTCGATTAATGAACTTCTCTGAAAAACCTAACAAGAATTCGACTCAGAGATTCGAAACATATGCATGATAAAAACCTAACAAAAGCTAAAGTTTCTTCAGTCTTAAATCCCTAAGGTGCTAGATAGAAATCTAAAAGCATTTCTTGCAACTTCTAATTAAGATTATTACGAATCTTTGATGCATATGACCAACCCATCCCAATCAACTTTCCCTTTATTTATCATCACAATCATCTCATTATTGTACAAACACAAGTCCTCCACCTAAGCTTTGGAAGGAATTCAAGAACATTACATAGGCAGGGTTGCGAGTGAAAACCACTACACCAAGTCATATTTTAATGCTCGGAATCGTGTGTAGATAGATATTGTTGTGGAGTATATAGCTCAAATTGGGTCTAAAGTTTATATGTGCAAAAATTATTCAAGACATTTTAAGATGAGAATGGGGCAATCCATAAAACTTTCATTTTTTTAGGCAAATTAATTTATACAAATTGGTAAAATGTGGGGTGAAAAATTTAGCTTCGATAAAACCTTGAAATAACTCCTATCCATCCTAGTTTGTAAGATTTTGAACCTTACTAAGGGTCATTGAGCTCACTTGTGGCATCCAAATGGGTGTCTTCAATCAAATACTAAAAAAAATTTAAAGACAAGGTTTCTGACCTGATGACCCTGACAAGGTTTGTCTCTAAACTTTGCTTGCCTCTATCTACATAATTACCAAGAAAGAGGTAGTTTGCAGTGGGAGGGAAACCACCATATTCGAATAGCTTCAAAAGGTCTTGCTGTTGTCCATGTATGTCACCTGTGAGAGTAATGAAAATTAGGAAGACCAAGGGAATTGAAAACACAGAAAAAACAAAAATCAACTTATGAAGGTGAAGTGCATTGGTAGCCTTAGAGCATAAATCGGGGCCATGTTATATAACACGCACGCACCTACATCAACGAATCTACAGTGCCAAGTGTTGCACATAACATACAAGTAAGAATGTTCAATTATAAGTTCGGGTCGATGTTAACATACCACCAATTGAAACATCAAAACCAGAAGGGATGAAAACAATATCATCCCACTTCAAAGTGTTACTCTCCTAAAAGTAATAATATTCAGTCAGCAAAACATCTTTAAATACATGACACCATTCATGAAAAGAGAATCCTTGATAAATACATATGACGAAAAGAGAGAAAATAGAGAGCCAAGAACATAAAGGGCATTGACACTACATTATTTCATACGAAAAGCACTTTTAAGTCCAACTATTAGAAAGCTCTCTCACCTTATTTGATTTAGAATTCTTATAATATCCTTACAATTTAAATTTTTATGACTACAATGTAGTCCTAGATAATAATATAAATGTTAATTATACAATTTACCATTTTGATATTTTTATATCTCTTTTATTTAAAATTTTATTATTGAAATTAATAAAAAATAAAAAATAAAAAGATAAAGAAAGGGGGTAATAGCATTTGAAAGGTTACCTGATATCCTCCAATCACCAAGAGAGTAGAATAACTTGGATGAAAAACACAAGAATGATAGGCTAGAGTCCCTCCATTATTTTCTAACAACATTTACTTTCATTTTTTATACACAAAATCCAAAAACGAATTTGAAAATAGTGACTTAGGGGGTGTTTGTTTAACGCTGATTTCAGTACTTAATGCTGAATACAATTCAGCTTCAGCAATTAGCACGTTTGTTTACTCCACATTTTCAGCACTTATTGCTGAAAAATAAGTGAAAAGCATTAAGTGAAGTTGGATCACTTAATTTTTTTGTTGAAGCGGTAAGCACCGATCTTTTTCAACATGGACAAGTATGTCCTTATACTTGAAATGATATTACCTCTTATGTCCTATGGATAATGATATAAGCACCCCACAAATTAATAAGGCAACCCACACCAATATTATCTTTCTCATTTACGTATTTAAATAATATTAATTCAAATTAAAATATAATATTAATTCAAATTAAAAAATATTAATTTAAATTAAAAAATAATATTAATTCAAATTAAAGAAAGAAAATTTCAACCCTTAAAGGGCCGAAATTTTCTCTCTCCTCCATGCATTTAAATAATATTAAATATTTTGAAAAAAATAAAAAAGGAGAGAGAAATTTCTTCTTTCCTTTTTTAGTTTTTTTGGAATATTTAATATTTAATATTTAATGAAATATTTATATTTAATATTCTCACTCTTTAATTTGAATTAATATTATTTTTTAATTTGAATTAAAAAAATTAAAATTTACTTTTTAAATGATGTGGAGGAGAGAGAATTTGTTCGGCTAAGTTCCCAAAACGAATTTCATTAAATTTACTAATTTTTTAATAAATAATTTTTATTTTTGGATTTTATTAATAATTTCCCGTTAAATATACAACTGTTAAAAATTGTAATATAGTCAATTTACTAGTTTTTAGCATTAAGTAACAAATAAATTTATGTGATTACAGCGCTTAATTTGATTCAATTCAGCATAATTCAGATCGGTAAACAAACAACAATTTCAGCACTTAAATTCAGCGCTTATACTATTTCAGCAATTATAATCATCCAGCACTTATTTGTTCAGTTTAACAAACAGCACCTTAGATTAACTTCATTGTGCCTTAGCTTGGTTAACCCCCTTTCTTTTGGATTCGATCCCTCAGTTCCCCCACAAGTCAAGAAAAGTTATAAACATATTAATTTCTATGGGAAAGTCAACGACAAACTTAGCATCAAAATTTTTACACCACTATTGGGGAAATGAGTAGTTGTTCTAAGTTTGGTTTGAAGTTATTTTTTTCATTTCTTCATTTTTTTTCAATTTTTATTTTTTATCGATAAGTAAAGTTTTCAAAAAACTCAACAATAGTGTCTTCATTACAACCAAGAAGATCATTTAAGATTTGTGAGAAATGTTTTGACGTAGTTCCCTAGAATTCACTATGTCGCAGTCACTGGTCACTGCACCATAATGAATCTAGAAACTTATGTGTCCTGATTTTAACCCATTTCTTAGTTTATCTTCTAGATTATAACAGTAGATTTAGTTTCTATTTTTATTTTTCTATTCTGATTCATTTTCTAACATTATGTTTTTTTTGTAGGTTGTAGTAATTTTTGATAAAAATTTCAAGTTTAATCCAATAGATCCAAGATTCATTCCACCTTTTTTTTTAAACTTTTGTTCTATATTTTTAGTTATGTTTTATTTTCTATTTTAGCTCATAGAGATTCATTAGGTGTTTCATTTGAAGTTTTATTAAGTATTATATTAGGATTTACTTTGTTAGCAGTGTTTATCTAAATGTTATACTACCTTGTTTTGTTTTAAGAACAATTTATTTTGACAGTATTTTTTAGAAATCTTTTTTTATTTTGTAGTTATTTTGTCTTGTGCAAGCTTACACAATGCAAATTGAAAATATTAATGTGTGTTTATCCGACATAGCCTAAGAACCATTTACCTAAACTATGAGCACAGTATCCTTCATGGTGCTCTTGACATTATACAACATGACTACAATTAATACGACAGATACAATCAATGTTACAACAATGGTGAGTGGTGTGTTGTCTCATTTCAGGAGACATTGTGTTGATATCACAAGACTATAATTATTTCAGATGTTATCCAACCCGCTTCATTTCTTTTTGTCAATTTCAGTTTGCATTTGTATGTACATACTAAAATATTGAGAATAATATTATGTTTAAGTTTGGGGGTATAGGATCGGATTTCCACCTATTTTCTTTTATTGTCTATTAAAAAAATCACAAAAATTTAAAAATTTTAAAAATATTTTGGTGGCAGTGTTGTTGTATTTTGTTCAAGATCTTAGCTTGTATCTTTAAGCACTTAGTTAAAAACACTAAATCAATCTTTGGATGGAAGCTTTGATCTTGAGTCTCCATTTGAATTTCTCTTAGGCAAAAATTAAAGTAAAGTTACGTTTTGTTTATAGTTACTTCTAATAAGATTATCAAGAATCTAAGTTGAGTTAAGTGAGCTTTTTACCTTATTACTACCTAGAGTATAAGAAAAACTAGGTTTGATGAACTTTGGCTTCCTTATTCATGTAGTTGTTTGATTAAAAGAAAAATAAAACTGGTTGAATATGTCTTGAACAACAACCATTAAATTAGATTGGGTATCTTGAAAAGGACTGCCTATTTTTCTTAGAAAACATAAAATGAAAAATGAAGTAAAAAAGAAAAAAAGTAAAACAAATAAAATCCCTTGAAGTGAAGAAAAAAGAAAGATTCAAAAGAATCAAAGTAGAAAAGTTTAGAATTTCAATAGGATGAAGTTCATCAAGTGTGAAAATGTGAATATGCTGAAATATCATAGATAGGGCCTCTTAGAGGTATTAAAGTGAACATCCATACTTCTCACTACCCTATAAAGGATACTAAGTTTAGAATTAAATCCTAAGTGATCCAATTATTTAAGATTAGTTAGAACCTTGAAACCCACTATAGAAAATCGAATTTCTAAAGTTTTCAATTTAGAATCACTATATCTTAAAGGTCAATTTAAGTGTAAGTTTTGTCATAGAAAAATAAGAGTTGAGATTCTATACCAAATATTATTTTCAAATGACTAACTAATCTTGAAAGAACTTGTGCTTTTAAACATAAGTGTTGATTTTGAACATTATTACTTCAAACGTTATTTCAAATTTTGTACTTTGCAAACCCTCACGAGTCAAACTTATCCACTAAGGTTAACCTAGTGGTTGAAGGGCTTACTGCATTTACTAAATGTAGTTGAGATGCTTGCAAAAATTTATTTTCTAAGGGACTAGAAAAATATAAGTTTGGGGTTGTGATTAGTATCTCAAAACAATGATTTATCCATACTTTTCCAAGGCATTTAGCTCGATTTTTATCTCTATTTCATTAGATTAGGTAAACAATTGTGTTAAGTCTCAATTTATCATATTACATATTCTACTATGCTAATTTGACTTAATTGCACAAAATTAATGCAGTTATCAGAAGACTAATTACATGTATTCGTCATGCAGGTCAAACATCAAATCATCAAGATGGATCACCAAATCAATCAATCAAGTGTGTATTATAATTTATAAGACCAATCAAACAACCATGCAACTAGAAATCCAAGTGTCTATAGATATATGTAGTGCAGTCTAAATCCAATATGGCATAGTAATCATGAATAATGTTCCCTAAAATTTTTCTCATGTGCTCTGCACGTGATATTATATGCTAGAGTGATGACGGTTATTTTTGGGCCCTTCTTATAAAATCTCGATTTTTTGATTCGTATATTGAGAAAAAATAAATAGTAAAATTTTGAGAAAATCATAAAAATGGGACTTAGGGTAAAACTGTAGGATTTTATTCTGATCATTTTTAATGAAATATGACCTTACCATTAGATTCAAAATAATCAAAAAACATACTTTAGCTTGTAAGCACGCTCAAATGCAAGTCCGAACAGAAACGTTACAAAAGCCTCGATTACCGAGTCAAGCTAAGCTAAAATAATGACTTTTTGTTAAAACAATAATTTTTAAAATTTGATCATACCATTGGATTCGTAACGAAAAATTATAAAAAATGAACTACTTACTTGTTATTTTTAGAGACAAGAAAGTTGAATTATCGTTAAAAACGAAAATGACATCAATTTTAAGGTCCCATTGGGACAAAAATGTAAATTTTTTCTTAGAGATAGAATTTGTATAAATTAACCATATCATTATATCTAAAATGAAAAATTAGAAAAAATTGAGTATTCATTTGTCACTTTTGGAGTCCAGACATTCAAGTTATCGTCAAACGAAACAATAGGTAAAATACCGATTTTGTCCCAAAAATTTATATAAATAAATGTTTTACTATTCATCATCATTTAAAACCATCCAAAAGCTAGTCAACATTTTTTTTTTTTTAAATTTGATTTTTCCCTCGACTTTCCAACTCAGATTCGTCGCAAACGGTCCATCTTCGACTTTCGACGTAGAAGGAAAAAAGGTCCGCAACCTCGACATCTACAAAACCCACCAAATATCTCTTCGTTTCATCTTCTCTTTTGCCTCATATCATTAAAAATTAACCATATATATATATATATATATATATATATATATATATATATATATATATATATATGTACAGGGGTTTCGTAATTACGACATCGGATTTCATCTGTTTTGAGGTTAAACCGTCCTTCATCGCAGAAGGGAGAAAGGACGACGGTATCGAGATCTTCGATAACACTAGGCTAAATTAAAAAATCAACTTCCTCGAAATTCGGTCCATCTCGATTTTCACGCCAATCATCTCGATTTTCACATACGCACTTCAATTCTTTCGCATAGAGATTGTAAGGACTCTTAATTTCTATCGGTAACCATAAATTGTGAAAATAGCATTTAGGATTTTAACGAAAACCTGAATGTGTTTCAAAAAATATAGAATTCTTTTTTGTTATTTCAAATTCACGTCAGAACTTGCATATTTGATATGTTTAATTGCATTTTATAATAAATTATACGCGGGTCGGATATTTTACCAGGTTATTTCCATCAGTTGGATTCCATGCACTGCTTAGACCCTGTTTTGGTATAAGTTTTGTAATTTTTCAATTTATCAACAGAATTTAAATATACATGTAACCAATCATTATACTTGGATATCCCTTCATCAAACTATATACAGCATTACAATGTAAAATACAGGCATTATCCCTCGGGTGTGATTCTTACATTTTATCGTTGCATCCCCTTTTTCCTTTTTTCTTTTTCAATTTTCACAGTTTTCAATCTGTCAAACAAGATATTCACTTTCAGATATTCATCAACTAAATATGAGTTCATTGAATATTAAATCATTTTTTTAACTATGAAATTTAGTTTTTTCAATAACATTGAAAAAATACAAAACTTAAATCAAAATGAGGCCTGAGCAGTGCACAGGACCCAACTAACGGAAATAACCCAATGAAATATCTTACTCACGTGAAATTTGTTATAAAATATAATTAAATATATCTAATATATAAGTTCTGGCCTGAATTTGAAATAACCAATTGAATTCTATATTTTTGAAAATACATCACAAATTTTTAATAAAATCCTAAATGAAATTTTCACAATTTACGATTACTAATAGAAATTGAGAGTTCCTTACAATCTCTGTGTGAAAGAATTGAAATGAGTGCGTGAAAATCGAGACGATTGACACTAAAATCGATATGAATTGAACTTCAAGGCGGTTGATTTTTGAATTAGGTCCGGTGATTTCGAAGATCTCGATGCCATCGTCTTTTCTCCCTTCTATAGCGGATAACGGTTTGACTCTAAAATAGATAAAATCTAGGGTCAAAGGTACGAAACCCCCGTATCATATACGACTATTTTTTTATGATAAGAGATGAAAAATACGAGAAAATGAAAGAAAATTGGGTAGGTTTTATAGAGGTCGAGGTTGCGGATGTTTTTCCCTTTTACGTTGGAAGGTCGAAGACGAACCGTTCACGACAAATCTGAGTTGGAAAGTCGAGGGAAAAATCAAATTTTAAATAAAAAAATTGTTGGCTGGTTTTTGGATGATTTTAAATGATGATGAATAGTGAAAAATTTTAAAAATTTATTTATATAAATTTTTGGGACGAAATCGATATTTTATCTATTATTTCGTTTGACGATAATTTGACTGTCCGAATTCCAAAAGTGACGAATGAATAATCTATTTAGTCTAATTTTTCATTCTGGACCTAATGGTGTGGTCAAATTTTATAAATTATGTCTCTAACAAAAATTTACTTTTTCGACCCAATAGGACCCTAAAATTGACGTCGTTTTCGTTTTTTTACGATGATTCAACTTTCTGTCCTCCGAAAATGACAAATAAATAGTCTATTTTCTATAATTTTTTGTTACGAACCCAATGGTGTAATTAAATTTTAAAAATTTCTTATTCTAGTAAAAATTCATTAGTTTAGTCTGGTATAATTCGGTAATCGAGGATTTTACAACTTTTCTGTTCAGACTCGTATTTGAGCATTCTTATAGGCTAAAGTATGTATTTAGACAATTTTAAATCCATTGGTGAGGTTATATTTCATTAAAAATGATCAGAAAAAGATCCTAAAATTTTATCCTAAGTCTCACTTTTAGGATATTTTCAAAATTCAACTATTTATTTTTCCTTGAGATATGAATCGAAAACTCGGGGGTTTACATTCTCCCCCCTTAATAAAAATTTCATCTTCGAAATTGAAATCATACTTTATCAAACTTCGTCGTCACCACACAACATGTATAATAAACAATACCTACCTTCAATTATTATCTATTCTCAGTTATAGGCCAATCTCATTTTCAATTCACAAATTTTATGTCACCTATTTTTCATCAACCCAATACACCCATCAATTAATCACTCCAATTCAAACTCATACTCCAATTAATCTATTATTTGTATAACCCTAAGGTAATAATCAACTCACATTATATCAATTCCTCACCAATCTCAATCAACAACAATCCTTTCACATCTTCTATATTATTTATCTTTACTTTTCTCATCAATTACACCGTCTATTATATTTTACTCATACTTGCCATGAATATTACTCCTCATTTCATAGACTTACCGCAAACGCATCACTACTATTTGCACACCATTTAATATTTCTTAATAAAATAATACACAACATCCACACTTGATATATCCCTATTATAATACAAATATTTATTAACACTAAATTCACAAACTACATTAATATCTTCATTCCTAATACACCACTATCTTTATATTCAATTCAATATTTCATTTTTACTCTATCTTATAGTGCCTATATCATCAACATTCTTTACCCATAATACCTCAATAAATTTTTATCAATCATAGTCTCCCTGTGGTGTAGATGATTTCATTACTCGACCCATGTCAATAGTTTCTAGCTCTAACAAGTGTGCAAAATTTCAACATAATTATATGATCTAGAGAAACTAGTATTGAATAGAATTCTAATTTCTAACATTATAATTAGAAACCATACATTCCAAAACTTCATCGAAGAAAGGTACTTTTTCCTGGGTCACAACCCTTGCTTGCGACTGTTATAGATGGCACTCTTTCCTGATATGTCTCACCTGAACCACATGCGTAACATGTCAATGATCTTGTCTTTGTAAGTTTTTGTTGAATTGGTAATTGGTAGACCGGGGTATATAAACTCTGAACCTACCTTGTTGGTTCATTTGGCCTTGTTGGTATCTGTGGAGTTCCAACTGCTCTATAACTCAATGATGGGGGAACTCTACAACTTGATAGTGGAGGAGTTCTATATTATAGATACACTGATCCGAGGGAGATTAGCCTCGAATACATAGGCCTTTTGTTTGGATCTGATTTGGGAAGAAAAGAAATCTAAAGTCGACTAATTTGCCCCCTGGAGGTCTATAACTCCATTTCCCCTCGTTCTACCCTCTAAGCTCGATTCATCGTATCTCTATAATTGATAATCTCAATCATTGACCTCCTGGCCCTTAGGTAGGGTAATAGTCCACTAAAAAATCTACGGGCCTTCTATAGATCTATTAAGATAAGCTCGAGCACATATCGTGACAACCTAGTGAACATCATACTATAGTCTCTAATCGATAGATTACCTTGCACTAATCTCAAAAACTCCTAGTGCTTGATTTCTCAAGCAATCTCTGATATAAATCTATCAACAAACATCATTTCAAAGTCTACTCACTCAAACGATTCATCTCCCAATACATTCCTCTCAAAACATTACTATTGACTAGCATACCCATCCAACTAGAATGTAGTTACCGTCGCCCATTGATCTCTCGGGCACTACATAGCACTCAAAACCTCTCAGGTCTTCAAAATCCACTCATTGACCTCAATCGAATAAAAAAAACTCTCAAATCTCAGTGGACGTAATTGTTGGAAATTCTACAATCACATCCCTAGATTTACCTATCTTTTGGGCTGGAGAATTATTTCATTATTCAAAGGCACGACCTGTAGAAGTGGTCCCAGATGTGGAATAGTATTTGCCTCTTGTGAAGAAGTCCAATGCTCCCTCATCTTGGATTTAGTAGTGCATTTTGCAAGTGTGGTAAGTCTTGTATCATTTCTCGCTTCTGATCGCTAGTTTTATCTGTTGGGGGTGGCACGAGTACGTTATCAACTTTATGAAAGCGCCCTCAATCCGCGGGGTGCGCGGATCCACTTTTGACCCTTGAGGTTTGGGAGTCGCCACCTAGTTATTACGGTCTAGGAACCGATCAATGACTCTAAACGGATAAAAACTAATCTAAAACCAAAAAAAAAAAACTGAATTCGGGGATCATGTTACGGGATTGGAAGGTGTTAGGCACCAACCCCCGCCCGGCCAAAGCCGGTCTCTACTAAATTCCCAAGTAAATTACATTGCTAAAACCTAGATAAAAAATAAATAAAAATAAAAGGTTTACCTTTCCAATGGCAAGGACTTGGTTCCCTCAGATCTGACAAAAAGAACTCCTTGTACCGTGCTCCCTTGCTTCGTTCTGTTTCCGGATTTGACTTCGGATCTCCGAGGCAAGGTATCTCCTTGTTTTTGAATCTGAACTCTTCAAGTTCGTTGAGGATTTGGGGGTGTTTTTAGAAGGCTTTTGGGTGTTTTCTAGACTAAAATTGAAGGAGGGATGTTAGCTAAGGAGTTGGGGCTCCAAAACTAGGGTTTATGGGGGGCTATGGGGGCTTCTAGACCTACTTCTCCTAGGGTTTATAATTTGATACGAAAATAGGGTGTGAGCACCTCTATTTATAGATTTTTTTAGGGGTTGATTTGGATAGAGTTAGTGTTTAATTAGAGATCTTTTAATTAGAGTTGTGTTTTAATTTGACTTGTTTTAGGTAGAATTGTGTTTTAATTCAAATTGTTTTAGGTAGAATTGTGTTTTAATTCAAATTGTTTTAGGTGGAATTATTTTTTAGTTAGAACTCTATTAGATAGAGTTATTATTTAATTAGATCTTTATTATGACTTTTGGTCTTATTTGATTGACTTTTAATGTTTTGACTTTAGTCTTAATTGATTGACTTTTAATATCTTGACTTCAGTCTTGCTTAATTGACTTTAATTTTGACTTCAGTCTTACTTGATTGACTTTAATACCTTGACTTTAGTCTTGCTTGATTTACTTTTAATTTTTGGAGAACCCCTTCCATTATTTCTTTAATTCTTTGGACCCCCAAATGGAGGGGTCCTTAAAGAAATATCCCACGAACCCTCAACAATTTTGCCTGAGAGTCCGATTAATCGATTTTTTAGGTTCAAAATTTTAAATTAATTTTATTAATGTTTCACTTTAATTATTTAATATTTTATTTATTAATTTCGAATTTTTTAATTATGAAAATTGTGAAATTACCGTTTTGCCCCCAGAGAGGACATTTCACGTTTTAAGTCGGTTTTTAATGTTCTAGAATGTTTTAGAATCGATTTTTCATAAGGAATTCAATGAGAATGTTGGTTTGTGTCATTTATGAAAATTTTTATGTGAAATGATTGTGAACTTTATGAGGGGCATTTTCGTAATTTTGTCAGATTCTGTTAAAATTGGCGAAATGATTTATTTGGTTCCGATTTGTTATTTTATGTGTTTGAGAAAGTTTTCCTAAGCGTAATGTAGGCTCTAGGGTTATTTTGATGTTAGGGGTATTTTAGTAATTTGATCAATTTTTTAGTGATTTTTATCGTGAAGCTTCTTTTTGGTCTGCAAGATGATGATTTCTATGTTTCTGGGGTCGTATTTTCCTAGCGTAGCGTGGTTTCTAAGGTTTTGCCAGTTCGAGATACCTCATCCGGATTTCTGAAACACATCTGGTAACAAAATAAAGCAATAGAATACACATCCATCATTGGGAATCATTGCGATCGGGTTGACGAGTTGATTAATCAGGCGGATGCAAAAATGGGGTGTCTACACTTTACTAAAATCTAGTGACCTTATTGTTCCTTGAATCGATTTGTTTAGCATCTTTCTGAGCCATACATCTTTAATCAGTTGACATCGACCCCGAACATTGCTTTCCTTTATGTCCCGATTTGCCACATTCATAATATACCACAACTATTTCTTTCGACTGATTTAGTAGTATATATTGTTATTTCTCATAAAATTCTTCTATCCATTGAGTTGGTATATTTATCATCTCACTCCTCACGTATGATTATTTTTCCTATGAATTTGCTAGTTCCGTAATTGTTTATCTCTTATTAGATACTAATTGTCTTCTTTCCATTTGACTTCGAGAGGGTGGTGATTGTATTATTCATATTTCCTCTCTGAACTTGACATGAGACTCATCCATCTGTCCCATGAATGACATTAGCTATACTATCGGGTCAGTAGTCTAATCCAAAATATGTCTCATCCCTATTACGTTTCGGCCTCTGCCTCGTCCACTCCTCTCACTTGTGTTTATCCGTGACAAGGCACTTGTTAGAATAAGGCCAAAACCGTTCTTACATAACTATGAATTGCTACCGTAGCTTGGAACTTACTAATGAACTATATTTTCATTACTATCAGAACAAACCTAGAATTCTATCTTGAGCTTCCTAGGTTCTATAGATTTCTAGACACGGAAGACCTCATAATTCCAATACGAAATTACTAATGAGCTCGGATACCGAATTCCTAGTGATATTCTATGATTATTGCTTTAATATTTGTTGTATCAGCCAACTTTTCAAAACATAGCAGATCAGTATCCAATAAGGATCTAATACTATGCTCTGATACCACCTGTGGCGCCCCACCAAACGCTAACGCAAAATCCTATGTCAGATCTCGAGGTACTAGATGGCGCCTCGAAATTTCGTAATGATCTTCTTTGTTTATGTTGGCATTCCAAGGCGTTCAACCTGTTCCACCTTATAAATAACATTCATAATATCTTGTACATACATACAAAATCTATAATACTCTTGGACAAATCGACACCACTAGGGGGTATAGTCCCAATACTCATCAGGTGACGAACTCTGGTTGTCTATCTGATCTACCAGATGATCCTCAATCGTACTTTATACCTGTTTCAGCACATTCTAAATCCTAAACTAAAAGAAATGGAGAAGGAAATGGTGAATAAGAATGGTTACCCAATAAGGAAGCAAACAATTTTTGCTAATAACCTCTCCTAATATGAATGAATAAATATACTGAATCATTTTAAAATATGCAAAATTTTATAGAAGAAACTACGATTAACTGGTACATATAGTCAGGGATGAGTAACTAAACATTTTAAAATTGACATTAAATCAATCAATAATACTAACTATAACATTTTCATTTTATACAAATCTAATTGACTAAATGAAAACATTAAACATGCATTTCATTTTATATATAAAAATAAGGCAACAGATACATAATACACAATAGTGGAGTAGTGGAATTGGAGAGTTGAGATTCACGACTGGATCGCTACCAGTTAGGACATGATGTTTCATAATAAAGTTTTAGTTCCTTATTTTGTGACTGGTCGCTGTTTACCACACTTGCGGGGACCATATATCCGGTTCAGACTTGTCGTTTGACGTGATCGTAAGCAATGGGTCTCTTTTCGATGTGTCAGAACGTTCGACTACTATAGATTGTTAGTGTTCATTGACTAATCATCTTCTTCTATGCCTATTAAGCGTGCATTTAATTCCCAGATATACAATTCATTCGTATACGACCACCTTTATATTACAAGTTCACTGGTAAAGATAGAGATGAATAAACCCAGATTCCAGTTGTGACTCCACTCTTATATGCATCTCATACTACGTATGAGCTTGATGGTCCCTACCGTACATCCCAATATAGTACACCACTACAGATAATATGACACACTATCCCCTCAGGCATTCACAAACTCTTACCTTGCAACTGTGGCCACCCAACCTAAAATAAATAACAGAACTTGGAGCCTCTGCATCAACAGAATTTAAATAAACATGCAACCAATCATTATCCCTGGATATCCCTTCACCAACCTACATATAGCATTACAATGTAAAATGCAGACATCACCCATCGAGTGTGATTCTTACATTTTATCGTTTTCATCCATTTTTTCCTTTTTTTCAATTTTCACAGTTTTCAATCTGTCAAACAAGATATTCACTTTTTGATATTCATCAACTCAATATGAGTTCATTGAATATTAAATCATTTTTCCAACTATTAAAATTTTTTTTAATAACATAGAAAAAATATAAAACTTAGATCTAAATGGGGTCTAAGCGGTGCATAGGACCCAACTAAGGGAAATAACTTGATGAAATATCCTACCCACGTATAATTTGTTATAAAATACAATTAAACATATCAAATATGCAAGTTCTGACATGAATTTAAAATAATCAATTGAATTCCATATTTTTGAAAACACATCACAAATTTTTAATAAAATCCTAAATGAAATTTTCACAATCTACGATTACTAATAGAAATTGAGAGTTCCTTACAATCTTTGTGGGAAAGAATTGAAATGCATGCATGGAAGTCAACATTGATTAAACTTCGAGACGGCTGACTTTTTAATTTAACCTGGTCGTTTCGAAGATCTTGATGTCATCGTCTTTTCTCATTTCTACGACGGAGAACGGTTTGGCCTCGAAATAGATGAAATCTAGGATCGGTGGTACAAAACCCCCATATCACATACGGGATAAAAAATAAGAAAAAACGAAAACAAATTGGGTGGATTTTGTTGAGGTCAAGGCTGCGAACATTTTTTCCTTCTGCGTCGACGGTCGAAGACGGATTGTTCGCAACAAATCTGAGTTGGAAAGTCGAAAGAAAAATTAAATCTTTTTAAAAAAACATTGGCTAACTTTTGGATGATTTTAAATAAAGATGAATAGTAAAAAATTTTACAAAAAAATTTATATAAATGTTGGGGACAAAATCGGTATTTTACCTATTATTTCGTTTGACAGTAACTTAACCGTCCAGACTCCAAAAGTGAAGGATGAATACTATATTTTGTCTAATTTTTTGTTTCAAATCTAGTGGTATTGTAAAATTCTATAAATTATGTCTCTAACAAAAATTTACTTTTTCGGCCCAATGAGACCCTAAAATTGACATCGTTTTTATTTTTTTTTACGATAATTCGACTTTCTATATACTCTAAAAATGACAAATAAATAGTTTATTTTTTTTTATAATTTTTCATTATGAATCCAATGGTGTGGTCAAATTTTAAAAAATTTTGCTCTTGTAAAAAGTTATTATTTTAGCCTGGTCCGACTCGGTAATTAAGGATTTTATAACTTATTTGTTCGGACTTACATTTGAGCGTGCTTATAGGCTAAAATATGTATTTAAACCATTTTGAATTCAGTGGTGAGGTCAAATTTTATTAAAATGATCAGAAAAAGATCTTAAAGTTTTATCCTAAGTCTTACTTTCAGGATTTTTTTCAAAATTCGACTATTTATTTTTTCTTGAGATACGAATCGAAAACTTAGGATTTTACATTTATTTTTTAGGGACTAGAAAAAGGTATGTTTAGGGGTGTGATCAGTGCCTCAAAAATCTAATTTATCCATATTTTTACCAAGTATTTATCTCGATTTTTATCCTTTTTTCTCCATATTAAGTTAATAATCATGTTAAGCCTCAAAATATCACATTGCATATTTTTGTATGTTAGTTAGGTTTAACTTTACATAAGAAATTGTATTTTTTGGAAAATCCCATTTATGCTTGTTCACTATGCATATCAAAGACCAAACCATCAAATTGAATCCCGAAATTAGAAACTAGACATTGCATTTCAATCTGGAGGACCAAACAAGCATGCTAGCTGAATTTCAAAACCAAAGCCTTCAACTTTATCGTGATGATTATAGGATTCTCTTTAAGGTTTTATCCGGAACGAAAAATTATATGAAATAGAATATTTATTTGTTAGTTTTGGAGTCCGGATGGTCAAGTTATCATCGATCAAAACAATAGGCGAAATACCGATTTTCTCCCAAATTTTATATAAATAAAATTTTAATTTTTTTTATTACCTCAAATCCCTTGCAACAGACTCTCCATCAACGATTGACGTAAAAGGGAGAAACGTTCGCAACCTCATTCTCTACAAAACCCACCCAACCTTTTTTTGTTTCACTTTCTTTTTCACCCCGTATCGTCAAAAAATAATCGTATATATATACAGGGATTTCGTAACTTTGACCTTGGATTTCATCTGTTTCGGGGTTAAACCGTTCTCCGTCGCAAAAGGGAGAAATGACGACGACATTGAGATCTTCGAAATCACTAGACCGATTTCAAAAATCAACCGTCTCGAAGTACGAGTTACCTCAATTTCCATATCGATCGCTTCGATTTTCATGTATATGCTTTAATTCTATCGCCTAGAGATAGTAAAGAACTCTCAATTTCTCTTAGTAATCGTAGATTGTGAAAATTGCATTTAGGATTTTATTAAAAATTTGTAGTGAGTTTCCAAAAATATAGAATTTATCCGATTATTTCAAATTCACGCCAGAACTTGCATATTTGATATGTTTAATAGTATTTTTTTACAAATTATACGTGGGTAGGATATTTAAACGAGCTATTTCTATCAGTTGGGTCCTATGCACCGCTCGGACCCCGTTTTGATCTAAGTGTTGTACTTTTTCAATATTATTGATGAAAATGAATTTTATAATTGAAAATTTTATTTAATATTCAATGAACTCATATTGAGTTGATGAATATCAGAAAGTGGATATTTTGTTTGAGAGATTGAAAACTGTAAAATTCGAAAAAAAGAAAAACGGGTATGAAGATAGTAAAATGTCAGAATCATACACGAGGGGTGATGTCTGCATTTTACATTGTTGTGTTGTATATAGGTTGGTGAAGGGGTATTTAGGGATAACATTACTGATTGCATGTTTATTTACTTTCTATTAGCACGAGACGCTGTTTACGTTTTCGTTCAGTTATTTATTTTAAGCCGGCTAACCAAACTTGCATGGTAGGAAACTGTATATCCATTCTCAACCTTATATTATTAATTTCTCTCTTGTTTTCAAATGAAAATAATATATATATGTAACTATTTTGTGAGCTGTTAAAGAGTTTGTGAATGCTTGAAGGGATAGTGAGTCATATCATCCGGAGTGGTGTACTATCCTGGGATGTACGGTAGGGACTACCAAGCTCATACGTGGTATGAGACGCGTATGAAAGTGGAGTCACAATTGGAATCCGGGTTTATTCCTCTCTATCTTTACTAGTGAACTTGTAATGTAAAGGTGGTCGTATACGAATGGTTTGTATATTTAGGAATCACATACACGCCTGATAGGCGTAGATGAAGATGATTAGTCAGTGATCACTAACAATCTATAGTATTCGAATGTTCTGACACATCGAAAAGAGACCCATTGCTTACGGTCACGTTAAACGGCCAGCCTGAGCCGGATAAATGGTCCCACAAGTGTGGTAAACAATGACCGGCCACAAAATCAGGAACTAAAAGTTAGAGAATAATTGTAACATCATGTCCCGACTAGGAGCGATCCAATCGTGAATCCCAACTCTCTAATTTCAATACTCCACCATTGTGTATTATGTATATGTTGTCTTATTTTGATATATAAAATGAAATGCATATTTAGTGTTTACATTGGATTAATTAGATTTGTATAAAAAGAGAATGTTATAGTGAGTAATGATGATCGATGTAATATGAGTTTTAAAATATTTAGTTGCTCATTCCTGGCTAAATGTACCAATTAATCGTAGTTTCTTTTTTAAAACTTTGTATATTTTAAAATGATTCAATTTGTTTATTCGTTCATGTTAGGAGAGGTTATTGACAAAAATTATTTTCTTCCTTACTGGGTAACCATTGTTACTCACCCTTTCATTCTCTATTTTTTTAGTTTCAGATTAAAAGCATGGCGAGGCAGGTATAGAGCACGAATGAGGATCATCTGGTTTGTCAGATAGACAACTAGAGTCCGTCACTTAGTGTGCACTAAGGTTATACCCCCTAGTAGTGTCAATTCCTCTAGGTAGTCTTATAGATTCTGTCTTGAGTGTTAAGACTTCTGTTAGTGTGAGGAATTTGGTATAATGTTATATTTTGTTTGCTCCTCCGTACTCTAATCTATCGTACGTTATTAGATATATATAGGCTTCCGTTAATATTATATTTTTATATGTATATATATAGGTATATATGTCGTTTATCAGGTGCAGGTTGAACGCCTTAGAATACTAACATAAATAGAGGAGACCATCCGAAATTTCGAGGTACCACCTAGTACCTCGAGATCTGACATGGGGATTTGTGTTAGCGTTTGGCGGGACGCAACAGATAGTATTAGAGCATAGTATTAGATCCGTATGGGATACAGATCTGTTATGTTTTGGAGAATTTGCTGATACCACAGATATTAGATCAATAATCATCGAGTGTCACTAGGAATTCGGTATACGAGCTCATCAGTAGTTCCGTATTAGATTTACGAGTTCTTCCGTGTCTAGATGTCTATAGAGCCTAGTAAGCCTATGATAGGATTCTCGATTTGTTCTCTTAGTAATGGAAATGGAGTCCATTACTAAATTTCAAAAAACTACGGTAGTAATTCATAGTTATGTTAGAGAGATTTTGATCTTATTTTGATAAGTGCCTTGTTATGGTTAAACACAAGCGAGAGGAGTGGACGAGGCAGAGGCCGAAACGCAATAGAGACGAGATAGATTTTGGATTAGACCATAGACTTGATAGAACAACTAATGTCATTCATGAGATAGATGACTGAGTCTCATATCAAGTTTAGAGAGGAAATATGAATAATACAACCACCACCACCTCGAAACCAAATGGAAAGAAGATAATTAGTATCTAATAAGAGATAAACAATTATGAACTAGCAAATTCTTAAGAAAAATAATAATACGTGAGGAGTGATATTATAGACATACCAACTCAATGGATGGAAGAATTTCATTAGAAACAACAACATATACTACTAAATCAGTCGAAATAAAGAGTTGTGGTATGTTATGAATGTGGACGAATCGGGATATAAAGAGAGTAAGGTTCGGGTCAACGTCAATCGATTAAGGATATGTGGCTCTGAAAGATGCTAGAGAAACCAATGTAGGAGACAATAAGGCCACTAGATTTTAATAAAGTTGATAACGTATTCGTTCCACCCCGAACATATAAGATTAACTATCGGAAGTGAGAAATGGTACAAGACTTACCACAATTATAATGTGCACTACTAAATCCAAAAAATGAGGAAGCGATGGACTTCTTCGCAAGAGGCAAATACTATTCCACCTCAGGGACCACTACCACAGGTCGTGTGTTTGAAGATTGAGAGAATTCCCCAACCTAAAGGATAGGTAAACCCAGGGATGTTGTTGTTGAATTTTCAACGATTACGTCCATCGAGATTTGGGTTTTTTTTTCCGATTGAGGTCAATAAGTGGGTTTTGAAGACCTGAAAGATTTTGAGTACCAAGTACTGCCCAAGAGATCAGTGGGTGACGGTGATTACATTCCAGTTGGACGAGGACCAATCATTAGTAATGTTTTGAGATGAATGTTTTGGGAGATGGATCGTTTGAGTGGGTAGACTTCGAGAGGATAGATTTATATCCGAGACTGCTCAAGAAATCAAGTACTAGGAGTTTTTTATATTAGTGTAGGGTAATCTATCAATTACAGAGACTAAGATATGATGTTCATTAGGTTGTCACGATATGTGCCCTAGCTTATCCTGACAGATCTATAGAAGGTCGTAGATTCTTTAAAGGACTATAACCCTACTTAAGGGCTAAGAGGTCAATGATTGAAACTACCAATTATAGAGATACGACGAGTCGAGCTTAGAGGATAGAGCGATGAGAGATGAAGTTATAGACCTCCAAGGGGCAAATTAGTCGACCTTAAACTTCTTTTCCTTCCAGATCAGATCCAAGCAAGAAGCTGATGCATTCGAGGCCAATCTCCTTCGGATCAGTGTATCCATAATATAGAACTCATCCACTACTGAGTTATAAGTTTCCCATCACTAAGTTAGAGAACAGATGGAGATCCAATAATACCAACAGGGCCAAAGGAATCAACAAGGCATGTTCAAAGCCTACAGACCCTAGTCTATCAACTGCCTATTCCACAGAGATCTACGAAGACAAGATCGTTGACATGTTACACGTGTGATCAGGTGGGACATATCAAGAAAGAATGTCCTCTATCACAGGTACGATCAAGGGTTATGAACCAGGAGAAAGTACTGTCTCCGACGAAGTTTTGGAAAGTACGATTTCTAATTATAATGTTAGAAATTGAAATTCTATTCAATATTAGTTCTTCTAGATCATATAATTCAGCTGAAAGTTTGCATACTTGCTAAAGCTATTCTTCCACTATTCATTATTCTAGTATAATATTTGGAGTGGACTAAACAACCAACCTTTCTCCTATCGCTTTCCACTTTCTATCTTATCATCCCATCCTCATCTTTAACCTCACCATTTTTCTAACGATTTGATATTTATTATAATTTGGAACTGCGAAGCTTCTGGAAGTGGGCGGAGTAGAAACTACTCAACTAATAGTAAAGAGATGAAGGAATGAAACTAATTCAGAATTAAAATGAAAAGATGCACGCTTAAAAAAAAAACTAACCGTGAACCAACTAGACTGCATTTTGATAATTGATAGGTATGTTTTAGGTGTAAGGATGGTTGTAAAATGTGAGAAGGCGAGTGCGATTTATAAGACTAGTAATGTGACTATATAGCAAGTGAAGGTATGGGTAATAACTAATACTATATATGACTGAGTTGAGGAACTGGTAAAATTTGGAAAAAGTATCGTACAATTTTGAAAGAGCATGTGGTATGTAAAAGAAAAGAGATTTAGTGAGTATAAGTTAGGAGGTGGGTCGATGTAAAATGTGAGAAAGAATAATTTTGTGACAATGTTGCACTAATGGTGACTTAATGGAATTGTGAGAAAATAGATGTAGGATGTATCCCCTCGAAAAGATTTGAAATTATAAAGTTATGACAGAGATTTTGAGGAAATATCACAATAAGTAGAATGAGGAATTTTGTCTTGAGTGTTTGGACTTCTGTTAGAGTGAGGAATTTTGTATAATGTTGTATTTTATTTGCTCCTCCGTAGTATGATCTATCGTACGTTATTAGATGTATATAGGGTTCCGCGAGTATTATATTTTTGTATGTATATATATATAGGAATGTATGTCGTTTATCAGGTGCAGGTTGAACACCTTGGAATGCTAACATAAATAGAGGAGATCATGTCGAAATTTCGAGGTGCCACTTAGTACCTCGAAATTTTACATGGGAATTTGTGCTAGCGTTTGGCGGGCCGCCACATAATTGGTAGTAGGGACTTCACATATTAGTGGGTGAAGGAGTTGTAAAGCTTCATGCTATATCTTCCAACCCTAGGAGCTCACCCCAAGCCCTTAAGGTTGAGTACAAAAAAGGATAAAATTTAGATATAGTTTTATTTGTCAATCCTATGTTACTCTAATCACTAATGATTTTATTTTCTTGTTTCTTAGTATAAATTCCCTTTCTATTACTTTATTTTCCAATAATATTTACTTTCTATTTTTGTTTCACAAAAATATACAAATAGATTTTTAAATTATAACTTAGATTAACTTCATTTTTCTTAGCTTTGCAACAACCCCCCTTTCTCTTGGGTTTGATCCCCTTACTTACCCCGAAATTAAGGAAAGTATAAAAATATATATTAATTTTTGAAAGAACGGCATCAGAATTTTGGTACCATTGCTAGGAAAAGTTTTAGTTGTTTAAATTGGTTTGATGTTATTTTTGCTATTTTTTCATTCTATTTCTATTTTTGTTTCCTATCAATACAAATTTACTTTAAGAAAATCAAAAAATTTTGTGTTCATTACAGCCAAGAAAATTATCTATAATCTATGGAAAAAATTTAGATGCAAATCTCGAGGTTTCCATGAAACATAGTCAATATTTGCTACGCTGTAGACACCCCATTTTTGCACTCGCCTGATTAACCAACTCGTCAACCTGATCGCAACGATTCCCAATGATGGATGTTTATTCCAATGCTTTATTTTGTTATCAGATATGTTTCAGAAATCCGGATGAGGTGTCTCGAACTGATAAAATTGTAGAAACCACGCTACGCTAGGAAAATACGACTCTAGAAACATAGAAATCATCATTTTGCAGATAAAAAGAAGTTTTACGATAAAAATCATAAAAAATGATCAAATTATCAAAATACCCTTAACATACAAATATCCTTAGAGCCTACATTACGCTTAGGAAAATCCATTCAAACACATAAAATAATAAATCGAAACCAAATAAATCATTTCGTCAATTTTAACATAATTTGACAAAATTACGAAAATGCCCTTCATAAAGTTCACGATCATTTCACACAAAAAATTTCATAAATGATAAAAACCAACATTCCCATTGAATTCCTTAGAAAGATTGTTTCTAAAACATCCTAGAACATCAAAAATCGACTTAAAACGCGAAAAGTCCTCTCCAGGGGCAAAATGGTAATTTCATAATTTTTATAATTAAAATTTTCGAAATTAATAAATAAAATATTAAATAATTAAAGTGAAACATTAATGAAATTAATTTAAAATTTTGAACTAAAAAAATCGATCAATCAGGCTCTCAGGCAAAATTGTTGAGGGTTCGCAAGATATTTCTTTAAGGACCCCTCCATTTGGGGGTCCAAAGAATTAAAGATATAATAGAGGGGGGTTCTCCAAAAAATTAAAGTCAATCAAGCAAGACTAAATTCAAGATATTAAAGTCAATCAAATAAGACTAAAGTCAAAATTAAAGTCAATTAAGTAAGACTAAAGTCAAGATATTAAAGTCAATCAAGTAAGACTAAATCAAAATCTTAAAGTCAATCAAATAAGACCAAAAGTCAAAACTCTAATAGAGTTCTAATTAAATAATAACTCTATTTAATAGAATTCTAACTAAAATATAACTCTACTTAAAACAATTCTAATTAAAATACAACTCTACCTAAAACAATTCTAATTAAAATACAACTCTAACTAAAATAATTCTAATTAAACACTAATTCTATCTAAATCAACCCTTAAAAAAATCTATAAATAGGGGTCCCTACACCCTATTTTCGTATCAAATGATAAATCATAAGAAAAATAGGTCAAGAAGCCTCCCCAACCTTCCCAAAACTCTAATTTTGAAGCCCTAACTCCTTACATAACATCCATACCTCAACTTTAGTTCAAAAAACACCCAAAAACCCTTCCAAAACACCTTCAAATCTATAAGAAAAATTAGAAAACTCACAGATCTAAGAAGAAGATACCTTAATTTGGAGATCAAAAATCAAATCCGGTGACGGACGAATAGCAAGGAAATACATACGTAGATATTCTTCGCTAGTACTGAGGGAATCGTTGTAATCGGCAAGGTAACTTTTTTTAATAGTTTTTTATTATTATAATATTTATTATTTTTGGTCTATTTTACAATGTAACTGATTTTTGGGAAGAAGTAGAGACCGGTACTTGGCGGACGGGATTGGTGCCTAACACCTTCCAACCTCGTAACGTGATCCCCAGACCGGTATTTTCTTTCGTAGATTAGTTATCTTTGTTTTTAGAGTCAATGATCGGTTCCTAGACCATAATAACTAGGTGGCGACTCCCAAACCTCAAAGGTCAAAAGCGGATCCGCGCACCCCGCGGATCGATGGCGCTTTCAGTGGCGACTCCACTAGGGACCATTGAGGATCAGACTTGAAAAACCCCAAGTATGGGATGCATTGCCAATAGGACCTTTTTATTTGATTTTTAATTATTTTTTTATTTGTTTATTTTATTTTATTTTTATCATTCTTTTTTGCTTAATTATGGATCATTTGTTTGGATTCTGAATACTTTGTTTTGGCACATTTTCATGGTTCAATCTATGATCATTCAGAATGACCCTAAATAATGCAGGATGTCAAGACGATAATAATGTGAAAAAAAATGATTGTTGAACCATTCTCATTATTTGGTTTATTTTATATTTTTTGGTCGTATTATTTTTTCTTGGCATTATTTGGATTGATTTTGGATATGTCATTTTGGAGTATCATTTTTTATAATTTAATCTAGGGTCATTTTGGGATGATCCTAAATAATGAAAGATTCAAATTGACATAAATTGAGGATGGAATGATGGTGGTTGGGATGAGAGTTATCATTAAAAAAAAAAAAATCTTGGATGAATTTTTTTATTGCGTTACTAGGCATATGCAACGAGTTGTGAAAATAAATTATTTGTGAGTAATGCGTTAAGAAACAAAAAAAGTGTCTTTTTTAATGTTGTTCGTGATGAAGAGAGAATTCCAAGAAAAAAAAATCAGAAAAAATCGTAAAAAAAAAATTCTTTTTACGTATGGTGTGCCACTAATAAAACTATTTTTTATTTATTTCTATCTCCTTCTCCATGTGGAAAGGAGACAAAAAAAAAAAAAAAAAAAAAACCGTCTTATGCTCTCTTTTTTCACCCTCTTTCCCTTCGTTCTCTTTAGAAGTTTTAGAAACCCCAATGATCTCTGTTCCAGGAGTTAGAAATTCTTTGATTCAATAGTTCATGGAAGAAATCAACATCACCACCACCATTAAAAGCCACATTTTCATGCTCTTACCCTCATGGTTTTACCAATATCGATCCCACCCTCACCACTTGCTGTTTCAGCCCCATCGATCATGTCCTTACCTTCTCACGACTTCCCGTTTCTTTCTTCTTTTCCGTAGCCGCTGCACTTCATTCGTCCCAACGAAACCTCCATTAAATCCGTTTAATGTCTCTGGCATGAAAAAACTACAATTGTAGTGACGTCTTGCAAACGGAGCAAAGGACTGACCAAGATCAATGGATCCCCAAATTTCGCTCCAAATTTCCAATATCTTTGTCAAAATCTTTTCTCTAAGCACTTCTCGTATCTGAAATTACGCCAGAATATGACCCTTCAGCCCATAATTTAATGGATTATTTCGTAACAGTCCATTTTCCGGTCATCTTCTCCGATGGAGAATGCATCGAGATGTTAATGTTTGTCCAGCAATTCGATTTCAGGAATTTTCAATCGGTTATCGGCCAAAAGATCGATCTCGTTCCTTTTCAAAAAAAAATTTTATTTACTAATTTTTGCAAAAAAAATCCAGATCGATTGGTACTCGTAGAATCCCAATCAAGGAGAGTGAATTTCGGTTCAGCCCTCTTGGAGAAACGAAAAAAACAAATGTTAATTGGGTTTTTTGTTTGCTTAAGCGATGAGGCGATTCCCGTGTATATATGTAGAGAAAAATCGGAAAATCCATGAACCCGAAAGAGATGATTTCAGATACGTTTTGGGGATTCGCTGGTAGCCCTTACGCTGTTATTAAGGAGAGAACGAGTTCTGAATTTTTTTCTGAGAGTTGTTAGAGTCACACCAATTGTTGTTGATACAACACCATTGGGTGCTTTTTTTTTTTTTTTTTTAACTGATTTATGTGGTTTTTTTTCCCCTCTCTTTCTACGTGGATAGCATTCTTTAACGTTTGGATTCTCTTTAACTTCTCAAGCATTTGGTCAAAACATTTGTTTGGCTTTGAAAAGTCTATTTATTTTTTATAAAAAAAAAAGCGTTTTTTTTAGTCATGATAGTTGCTGGCAGCAACATAAAGAAAACAATAAAAGAGAGCACTGAGTGCTAGTTGGCAGCAATACATTTTTTATATTTTTATTTTCACTCAATTTATGTTCTGTTAAGTGTAGTGCATTATGGTGAAAAAAAAAAAAAGTTGAGTTTTGTTGTTACCAACATCAACAGAAAAAATTGAGTTTGAAACTTATTTTTTGAGCCATGCTATCATGACTTATTAAATCTTACTAGGTGTTATTGGGTCCACGTGGAATATCAAGTTAGAAATCTAATACCAGAGCCTTTTAGATTTTAAAAAAAAAACTCAGAATTTTTATAAACAAATTGACCCCAATCTTCAATGTTGAAAGTGAATGGCTATAATCTCCAAATTTGAAAATTGAAATCCAACGGTGAAAATTTATCATTTTTCTAAAAATTTAGAATTTTATCCTTCCTAATTTGTACACTTCATCATAGAATTTTGACTCTAAATTTGGGATTTTGATGAAATTTCTTAGCCACCCATTTTAAAATCTTGGATCCAAGTATTATTATTATTATTTTTTAAATTGAATTTTATTCTCATCCACATTCTTTTTTCCATCAAATCTAAAATGGTTATGGTATTGATTACCGATGAGATGACCACGTTGACTTAATGACCCTTAGTAAAATTTGAAACCTTATGAGTTATTCAAGTTAGCTTATGTTCTAAAAAAATTTTACTACCCATGTCTTTCAAAAAAAATATTGCTCCTTATCCCTACAACCATCATTCTATCACTAATTCAATATTCGCTAAAATCTCGATTTGTTTGGGTCATCCAAAGTGATCTTTGATTGAACCATAAAAAAAAAAATCCTTTTGTTTGGATTTAAAAAAAAAAAAAAAAATTTGCTTGTTACAATGTTGAATCTGATGATTATTCTTCTTGTTATACCCATTGATTGCCCATCTAATATGCTATGATTTCTACAAATATATTTTTGATATGCTTGCTTTGATTTTGATCTCGATGCTATGAATTGTGTATACTTTGATTAAGTATTAATGTGAGATCCATATTGTGATGGTCTGGTTTGGCCCATGGGCCTATTTATCTGAAAAAGGCCCCGGGCACACCCCAACCTACTTTGCACACACCATTAGCACGTTTATTTTGTTGCATTGCACACTTGCATGTCCCTTCTAGCCAACGTGGCACTAGTGTGTGGCCCGGTCTCTTCAGAGATGCGACGTCATTCATGAAAACCACAACTCCAATCACGTACCTTAGGGTATATCAAACTGGGACATCAGTACCGTCTGATCAGGTGACTCTGAAAGGTATATCGATGCACCCCGGGCTGGAGTGACCTGAGCCTTTGACCTATTGTGAGCCACACAGTCACATGTCTCGTTTGTCAACGTAGTACTAGTACGTGGTCGGTCCCCTCGTGGGATGCCAAACCATTTATGAAAGCTACAACTCTTGACTCGTACCCATAGGTATATAAAAGATAATCCAAGTACATCATTTGCACTTCTTGGTCAAAATCAGTGCCTAAGCGAGATCCTGCCCTGATGTACCCTACAGTACGAGGGGGATAGACTACGTCTATTCTAGACGAGAGGTATTTAAGTGGGCCCTTGCTCAGCATCGTGCGCCACCTCTCCACTGGGGATTAAACTGGCTGTTTTTGGCTTCAGAGAAGTGAGTTGAAGTTTTAGATTATCACCTATACGGCATATCAAACCAAGTCACCACGTACCGTCTGATTGAGTACGCTCGAAAGGTATATAGGTGCACTTGGGCAAGGGTGGCCAGATAAATTGTATTATATGTAGTAAACCTAGAGTCTAGAAGCCTTCCTATAGGTCACGACCCGAACTGACTATGGTGTTCCTGGGTTGCTTTATTCAATCCAACCAACAGGTAAGTGGGTGGACTGATCCAAACTATTCAAACTAAACCCACTGTATCGGTCCGACCCAATCGATGAAATGTACCAATCAATTTAAACCAATTAAACTAGTTGGCCCAATTGACAAATGGATCAAACTGATCAATACCAAATTAGTTGGACTAATTGGTTTCACTTTTAAAGATCCAGACCACTTTATATAAAAAAAAAATTCAATCTTAAGATCAAATTAATTTGTTTGATCAAAGGTTCAATCCCAATCAAGGGTAGACTCGCGTCTAACCTTTCTCACATTCTTGGTCAATATAGACTTATAGTGCATTTGGATTCGATAGTTCCCACCGGAGGGCTAATTTATATCAAAATTTTAATAATGTGGTTAAGAGTCAAACCTTAAGAATGGATGGTTAATCTTAGGTGCCCCTGAACGTTCTAAATCCCCATCTGTGTTATTTTGGGTCCTTTAAAAGAGTCGTCTAGTCAAAGTACCAATGTCAAGTCCAAGTAGTCCATCCACCCAGAAAAACCTTCTCTCTTTGTAGATAATTGTCCTTAGTTTTTTTTGAGTTTCAATCCAGTTTTCGTCAGTCTTTAAATCCAGTTAGTTGTTTCAATTATGTTAGTTTTTTTTCAACTTTGAAGTTTTAGTCGAGTTTGTCAATCTATGTTTTTCAATTCCAATAAAATATAGAAGCTTCTGATTATCATGCGTGTAATAATGATTTGAGCATAATAGAGGATTGACTTAGAGCTCACTAATCAAACTTAATAAATATTGGAATTAAATAGTACACTCAAGAAGTGCAAATTGGTGATATATTATCCTTAGGGAAACATGAGAGAATAATAAATTTACTTGAGAAATTCAACAATATTCTTGCATGGTCTCATCAGAATAGATTGTACCAGACTGAATCAAGACATAAAGTCGAAGGTGAACTTCAAAGTCGAAGTTTATCGGTCAAGAATGATGTAGATGAAACCATCGACAAAGATGTTAAGACCCACAAGAAGGGATCCCTCGTGTTTTTCATTCGAGAGAGAGAGTTCTCATTCACAAAAGAATGAAAGATTTTTTGGAAGTTCTAGAAAAGTTGAACAATTAAATACAAAGAACTCAATCACATTCAATTTTGTAAAAGAAGACTGAAGATTACTCATTCTAAAAAGAAGATTGAAGATTACTCATTCTCATAAGAAGACTGAAGATTACTCCTTCTCAAAAGAAGACCGTACTCGACAGAGTAATAAAGACATCAGATCCCTAGAACCTTGACCAAATTAATTAGTATTTCATCGAAGGAGGCCTTTTTTGGTCGAACTATTTTCCTGTCTTACCAAGAAGAAGATAACCTTCTTTAGCCCCTCGCAGCCTTTAAAAAAAATCAATAGCCTCTTCTTTCTAAATTACACCGACCAACCTTGGGAGGGAATCTTAGTATGAACTACGTTTTGACCTGATCCCAAAAGAAAAAGAAATATTTGGGGTACGTAGGCAACCTGAGAAGTTACTTCAGGCTCGATCATACAAAAAAATTATTCTCTTAAGAAAAGTGTTATCCAAAAGGAAAATCCCCTATTGAAAGGTTTAAAAGAAAAGAATGCCAAACTAGGGGCATTAGAAAAAAAAATCAAAAGAATTGATAAAAAGAAAAGAATGCCAAACTAGGGGCATTTAGAAAAAATCAAAATAATTGACAGAAAAGAGAGAATATCAAACTAGGGGCATTTTGGAAAGTTGAGCCTTATATCTTTTCTTTCTAAACCATATCCTAAGCCCACCTATTAAGTCCTCCTATATGCTAATTGACTCGGTTAAGGTGCAGGAACCAAGAAGTTTTCAAGTTGGTTATTCAAGATCATCAAGAAAAAAAGAGAAGTCGGCTAAGTCGAAAACCCGAAAAGGCGACTTAGGCAAAATTTAGGGCATAACCATAAAAAAAGAAAGTCTGCTAGGTTAACATCCTGAAAAGCGACCTAGGCAAAAATCAAGGCATCATCAGAAAAAGAAAAATAAAGCCCACTAGATTGAAAACCTAAAGAGACGATCTAGGTAAAAATTAGGGCATTATCAAATGGGAGGAAAGGTCCCATCAAGAAGAAAAATTCAGAAGGAAGCTTGTGTAGAAACTAGAAAATGCAGAACCATTTAAGCCACAATATTCGTTTTTCAACCAAGAGCTTACATCCAACGAAGACAATGTTGAAGTTCGAAAAAATCAGAAGTCATCTTGAACATTGTAGGATTTTCAAGAGTATGTTTACTTGTTCAAGTGTTCACTAATGGAAGATGTAGAATCATCAACCACTTTGAAGATAAATATATTCTATTCTAATATTTATCAAGATATTTTAAATCCAGCTCAAGTATTTTTCAAAAGAAATTTGAAAGAAAATGATCAATCCCTTATTGCATATATGATAATCTTAAGAGTCTTAAATTTAAGAGAATGTCAGTTCTTCAATCAGTCATACATTAAAGTCAATATTTTTCAGGCGTAATCCATTCCATCAGTCTCGTAGTCAAGTTCCAGTTAAAGCCAACCTTGAAATTAGGGGCATTTTTTGAAAGTCATTTAATTCAAAAGTTTTGTTCTTAATCATATGATAAAAAGATAAATCTTATTTAAAAGTCTGATGAAGTCCGATGACAATTATGAATCCAGAAGCATGATAAGCCAATAAAGGCCCGATCTTTCAAATTTTGAGTTCGATTAATAGGATTGTTTAAGTTCCTATAAATCTAAGCCCGAGAAACGTGGCTTAGTAAGTTCAAGTCCGAGAAACGAGACTCTAACTTGTTGAATCATAGAATGAGTAGGCTTTTTTAAGTGCCTAGAAACCTGAGTTCGAGTCCGAGAAACGAGATTCTAACTTGTTGAATCCTAGAATGAATAGGCTTTTTGAAGTGCCTAGAAATCTAAGTTCGAGTCCGAGAAACGAGATTCCATCTTTTTGAATCATAGAATGAGAGACTTTTTGAAGTGCCTAGAAACCTAAGTTCGAGTCCGAGAAACGAGACTCCAACTTGTTGAATCATAGAATGAGTAGGCTTTTTGAAGTGCCTAGAAACCTGAGTTCAAGTCTGAGAAACGAGACTCCAACTTGTTGAATCATAGAATGAGTAGACTTTTTGAAGTGCCTAGAAACCTGAGTTCTAGTCCGAAAAACGAGACTCCAACTTGTTGAATCATAGAATGAATAGACTTTTTGAAGTGCCTAGAAACTTAAGTTCGAGTCCGAGAAACGAGATTCCAACTTTTTGAATCATAGAATGAGTAGGCTTTTTGAAGTGCCTAGAAACCTAAGTTCGAGTCCGAGAAACGAGACTCCAACTTATTGAATCATAGAATGAGAAGGCTTTTTGAAGTGCCTAGAAACCTAAGTTCGAGTCCAAGAAATGAGACTCCAACTTGTTGAATCATAGAATGAGTAGGCTTTTTGAAGTGCCTGAACAAGACTCCAACTTTTTAAATCATAGAATGAGTAGGCTTTTTGAAGTGCCTATAAACCTAAGTTCGAGTCCGAGAAACGAGACTCCAACTTTTTGAATCATAGAAGGAGTAGATTTTTTGAAGTACCTACAAACCTAGGTTCGAGTCTGAGAAGCGAGACTCCAATTTTTTGAATCGTAGAATGAATAAGTTTTTTGAAGTGCCTGTAAACCTTAGTCAGAGTCCGAGAAACAAGACTCCAGCTTTGTTTGAATCATATTGAATTAACAGGATTGTTTAAGTTCTTTAGCCCGAGAAGCGTCGCTACAATAGGCTCGAGTCCGATAAACGAGACTCAAACTTTTTCGAACTCTAAAAAATAATTTCAAATAGGATTTAACGAAGTTTTTACATTGTTATGACTCCAATTACCTTATTGTTCAACCTTGCCATGATTGCTTTCGTTGCATAAGCTAATTTTAATTTTGAATCATTATTGTCAGTGAGAGAAGATCTCTACGACCTGACACATTTTTACTTAGTTTCACACAGCATCACACCATTGCACACACGTGCACTTTTACTTTAGTCAGGGAGAATTTTCTAAAATTCAAGGATCTGACACTGTCAGTGAGAGCTCACGCTCGAGAACTTGACAACATTTTTGTTGGGGAGAGTTTTACCCTTAAAGATCCGACGCCTCGACGAATTGCTAAATCAGGCTGCAAAATGAACTGTCACTAGCTTTGGCATTCGGATATTGCACTATCTACCAAAATAGATTTGCTATCTAGTTTACTTCAACCCTCTGCCAAAGAGGGGCATCTGTAGACACCCCATTTTTGCACTCGCCTGATTAATCAACTCGTCAACCTGATCGCAATGATTCCCAATGATGGATGTTTATTCTAATATTTTATTTTGTTACCAGAGATGTTTCAGAAATTAGGATGAGGTGTCTCGAACTGATAAAACTGTAGAAACCACGCTACGCTAGGAAAATACGACTCTAGAAACATAAAAATCATCATTTTACAAACAAAAAGAAGTTTCACGATAAAAATCACTAAAAATTGATCAAATTATCAAAATATCCTTAGAGCCTACATTACGCTTAGGAAAACCATTCAAACACATAAAACAAAAAATCGAAACCAAATAAATCATTTCGCCAATTTTAACATAATTTGACAAAATTACGAAAATGCCCTTCATAAAGTTCACGATCATTTCACACAAAAAATTTCATAAATGATAAAAACCAACATTCCCATTGAATTCCTTATGAAAGATTGTTTCTAAAACATCCTAAAACATCAAAAATCGACTTAAAACCCGAAAAGTCCTCTTCGGGGGCAAAATGGTAATTTCACAATTTTTATAATTAAAAATTTCGAAATTAATAAATAAAATATTAAATAATTAAAGTGAAACATTAATGAAATTAATTTAAAATTTTGAACTAAAAAAATCGATCAATCAGGCTCTCAGGCAAAATTGTTGAGGGTTCGCAAGATATTTCTTTAAGGACCCCTCCATTTGGGGGTCCAAAGAATTAAAGATATAATAGAGGGGGGTTCTCCAAAAAATTAAATTCAATCAAGTAAGACTAAAGTCAAGATATTAAATTCAATCAAATAAGACTAAAGTCAAAATTAAAGTCAATTAAGTAAGACTAAAGTCAAGATATTAAAGTCAATCAAGTAAGACTAAAGTCAAAATTTAAAGTCAATCAAATAAGACCCAAAGTCAAAATCGTAATAGAGTTCTAATTAAATAATAACTATTTAATAGAATTCTAACTAAAATATAACTCTACTTAAAACAATTCTAATTAAAATACAACTCTACCTAAAATAATTCTAACTAAAATACAACTCTAATTAAAATAATTCTAATTAAACACTAATTCTATCTAAATCAACCCTTAAAAAAATCTATAAATAGGGGTCCCTACACCCTATTTTCGTATCAAATGATAAACCCTAGGAAAAGTAGGTCAAGAAGCCTCCCCAACCTTCCCAAAACCCTAATTTTGAAGCCCTAACTCCTTACTTAACATCCATACCTCAACTTTAGCTCAAAAAACACCCAAAAACCCTTTCAAAACCCTTCAAATCCATAAGAAAAATTAGAAAACTCACAGATCTAAGAAGAAGATACCTCAATTTGGAGATCAGAAATCAAATCCGGTAACGGACGAATAGCAAGGAAATACATACATAGATATTCTTCGCTGGTGCTGAGGGAATCGTTGTAATCGGCAAGGTAACTTTTTATATTATTTTTTTATTATTATAATTATTTATTATTTTTGGTCTATTTTGCAATGTAACTGAATTTTGAGAAGAAGTAGAGACCGGCACTTATCGGGCGGGGTTGGTGTCTAACACCTTCCAACCGTAACGTGATCCCCGGACCCGTATTTTCTTTCGTAGATTAGTTATCTTTGTTTTTAGAGTCAATGATCGGTTCCTAGACGGTAATAACTAGGTGGCGACTCCCAAACCTCAAAGGTCAAAAGCGGATCTGCGCACCCCGCGGATCGATGGCGGTTTCATACGTCACAATGATTTTAGATACCTGAGTCCTCTGATTTTAACATTATTCTTAGTTTTACTTCTATATTATAATAATAGGTTTAGTTTCTATTTTTATTTTTCTATTATGTTCAATTTCTAACACTCTATTTTCTTTTGTAGGTTAGAGAATTTTTGGAAAAAATATCAAGTTTCATCCATTAGATCCAAGATTCATTCCATCTTGTTGTGTTTTTCTATTTTTCTGCATTTTTAATTAGGTTTCTTTTCTGTTTTAGATCCATTTGTATTAGGAACTTTGTAAAATTTTCATTAATTAATTAATTATCTAAGAAGGCTTGGATTGTAATAGACTAGGAAAGGGAGAAAGTTGGACGATACCGTCCGACTATTTAGGTTTGCACATCAAAATTGAAGTTGATAGTCAAAGTCGACTCAACTCATATTCACCACATCTAGCAAGGAGTTGGTGGGTTACTACATCCCTATGTTTGTTATTTTTCAATTTGCACACACCTGGATTAGTTAATTAAGATTAGTAAAGAGCACCCATTTCCTTGGGATGATGTTATAAGACAAGGATTGGAGTTCATTACCAATTCCTTATTCTAATTAGGATAATCAACTCGCTAGTCATACAATCAAATTAATTAAAATCAATTAGACTTGACTATATGGCCTACGAGTTCAATAGAAGAAATCTGCTTCAAGTTGTATCGATTGTGTTTTTGATCATCTTTAGCATCTACTAAGATCTTGCCCTTAAAGGGGACATACTCAGTCTATTCGAGAAAAGAAGATGATTTAAGAGTGCCCTAGCTTATCCATTGTATGCCACCTCCGATCTGGAGATCTGAACGATCTGATTTTAATTTCACAGAACCAGGTCAAAAAGTTAGTTGCGCAGTTTCTACTTAGTTAGGAGATTTCTAGAGTTAGGCAACCTATTTAGGTCCAGTCTTTTCTTTTGTGATTGATTGACAGACTATGTGATTTGCATGCTTGGTAGATGATCTAGGAGTAACACATTAGAACCATATAATCCTAAAATCGAGTAAATCATCAGTAGAATTCGTAAGATACCCTCATTGAATATGATGGGTGATCAAGAGCGAACTCTCAATGAGCTTTTTGGTCCCATTTTCACTACCCCACCTATGTGCATTGTGTTACCATTAAACACTGTACCTTAATTTGAAATTAGGGCAACCACCATAAACATGCTCCCTAAATTTCACGATTTAGAACATGAACAACCTTACACCTACCTCAACTGATTATTGACCATATGTCAAACCTTTAGAAACCAAAAGCTAGATGAGAAAAGTGTTAAGCTAATTTTGTTCCGTTATCCTTTGAGAATCATGCAGTTACTTGATTAAACTCCTGGGTTTCCAATTCCATAACTTCTTGGGATGTTCTATCTAAAAAATTTATGGTCAAATTTTATCCCGTGACCAAAACTAAGAGAATGAAGGATGCAATTAAGAATTTTAGGGGACGTCCAGCTGAAGAATTCTCCCAAACTTGGGAGAGATTCAATGATCTATTAGTCAAATGCCCACACCATGGAATTGATAAAGCACAATTGGTGCAATACTTCTATCAAGGATTGACCATGAATCAACGTACATTGGTTGAGTCTATGCACAAAAGTAAATTCATGAATCAAACTCCCAACCAAGTGTATAATTTTCTAGTTGAACTAGCTGAGAATGCTCAAAACTAGAATACTAATAATGAAGACTTTGATAGAAAAGATCTTGTTAAGAAGCTAGGAATGTATGAGATGAAGATAGACCCTGATCAAAAGAACGTTATGTCTAATCTAATGAGCAATATGCACAATTTTACAAAGAAGCTAAATGTTTTCACTATCTCAGTATCCAAGCCTTACTATGATTGTCAATTAGTTTCACAAGTATCAATCGAGCCAATTTCTTTATGTGTTCTGTACGACGGCAATGACCATTTGGTTGAATGCTATCCTAAGTTGCCATATATTGAAGCCGAACAGGCTAATGCTATCAATGGCTATAATGGTTTTAAGAAGCCAACTTAGAATTCTTATAACCAAATGTATTATACAGGTAATAGGTTCCATTCGAATTTTTTCATACAAACAAAACGAACCTATTCAGTCTAGTGGTATGCCAGACTATAATAAAAGCTATCCTACACAAGCTGGTCTTTTCATGATACAAGTCATTATTCCACAAATACCGTATTAATCTAAAAAATATAGTAAATGTAAAGCCATAATTACATATTCCATGACCAATTATAATCCGTCGAGCCAACAATAGTCATCCTAAGAATCTATGATGGTAAAGTTGATGAAATAGCAATAATAGCTCCATCCAAACTCAACACTAGACTAATCAAAATCAAACCTAAATTAATTTGATTACTGCTCAGTCCATAGCTAAGATGGAAGTTTAGTTGGGTTAGTTTCTTAGTCAAACTGTTCATAATGCTAGATGTCAACCAACGGTGCCCAACGGACCGAAGGGTCAATACAAGGTAAGAAGTCATACTGGAGCTCTACAAGACTTCGACAAAGCTATCCACACCTTGAGGTTAGGAAAGAAAGTAGATAACATGGTCCAACCTATTGATGATAATGATAATGTCTCAAAGAATAATAAAGTTTAAGTAGAAATCGTAAAATCTCCTAAGAAAAAGGAAAAATATTTAGAAAAACTTTCCATCATTCCACCAATTCTCCATCACCTTAAAGACAATAAGAAGAGTAAACAATCTGAGGGTGTCCTTGGAGTCTTCCAAAATGTACATATCAATATTACATTCTTAGAGGCCATTAAGCAAATACCTTTTTATACTAAATTCTTTAAAGATTTGATGACAACTAAGAAGAAAATATTATTTCCTCAAGAAGCCATCATGGCAGCCCAAGCTTCGTTTCTCATCCAGCAGATGATTGTACCAAATTTTAAAGATCCTAAATGTCTGACAATTTCTATTCATATTGGAGATCAAGTAGTTGGAAAAATGTCTCTTAGACTTAGGGGCGAGTGTTAACATTTTACCTTACTTAGTTTATAAATAATTAGGTTTGGAGATTTTGAAACCCACCAATATCATGTTGAGTTTAGTCGATAAGTCTATTAAGGTCCCTAAGGGTGTAGTTTGGATGTAATAGTGAAAGTCAAATAATTCTATTTCTCAGTTGACTTTGTTGTATTAGACACAGAACCAATCATTAATCCACATAGCCATGTTCCTATAATCTTAAGACATTTATTTTTAACAACTTTTGTCGTAGTCATTTATTGTAAAAATGAGATTATGACTTTGGCATTCTGGGATGTGAAAGTCAAATTGAACATCTTCCACAATTTTTAAGTAATTGATGTAGGTGATGATGTGAAGGAAGTGACATGATAGATGTGCTAGTCAGTTGAATGTGTCAAAACTTAGAATATTATGATCCCGTAGAAAGATGTTTGGCCCATTTTGACCAAGATTTTGACATAGAATAGTCCATAAGTAAAGCCAGTACTTTCTTTGAATATATTTTTTACTTAGGCTCTATGCGTTGGCATGCAAAAGTCTTTTTGTTCGTGCTTCCACTATTGTTCTTTCCCAAATTGAGTGTGGCGCCCTCCCGAACACTAACACAAATCCCTATGTCAGATCTCGAGGTACTAGGTGGCACCTCGAAATTTCGACATGGTCTCCTCTGTTTATGTTAGCATTTCAAGGCGTTTAACCTACACCTGATAAACGACATACAATCCTGCATACATATACAAAATATAATACTAGCGAAAGCTTATATATGTATAATAACGTACGAAAGATCAGAGTGCGGAAGAATAACCAAAATACAGGATTATACAAAATTCCTCACTCTAACAGAAATCCTAACACTCAAAACAACATCTATAATACTCTTGGAATAATCGACACCAATAGGGGGTGTAACACCAATACTCACCAAGTGATGAACTCTGGCTGTCTATCTGACCCACCAGATGATTCTCACTCATGCTCTATACCTGCCTCGCAAGCTTCAGATTTGAAACTAAAAAATGGAGAAGGAAAGGGTGAGTAACAATGGTTACCCAGTAAGGAAGAACACAATTTCTGCTAATAACCCCTCTTAACATGAACGAATAAACATACTTGATCATTTTAAAATATACAAAATTTTACAGAAGAAACTACGATTAACTGGTACATATAGCCAGGGATAAGCAACTAAACATTTTAAAACTCACATCACATCAATCAACAGTACTCACTATAACATTATCTTTTTATACAAATCTAATTGATAAAATGGAAACATTAAACATGGATTTCATTTTATATATCAAAATAAGCAACAGATACATAATACACAATGGTGGAGTATTGGAATTAGAGAGTTGGGATTCACGACTGGATCGCTCCCAGTCGGGACATGATGTTACAAATCTTTTCTGGTTTTTAGTTCCTGATTTTGTGGCCGGTCGCTGCACTTACCACACTTGGTTGACCATTTATCCGGCTCAGGCTGGCCGTTTGACGTGACCGTAAGCAATGGGTCTCCTTTCGATGTGTCAGAACGTTCGACTACTATAGATTGTTAGAGATCATTAACTAATCATCTTCGTCTATGCCTATCAGCGTACATGTGATTCCCAAATATACAAACCATTCGTATACGACCACCTTTACATTACAAGTTCATTGGTAAAGATAGAGAGGAATATCCCGGATTCCAATTGTGACTCCACTCTTATACGCGTCCCATACCACGTATGAGCTTGGTGGTCCCTACCGTACATCCCAGGTTAGTACACCACTCCGGATGATATGATGCACTATCCCTTCAGGCATTCACAAACTCTTTAACAGCTCACAAAATAGTTACATATATATATATATATATATATATTATTTTTATTTGAAAACAAAAGAAAATTAACAATACAAGGTTGAGAATATATCTAGTTTCCTACCATACAAATGTGGCCACCTGGCCTAAAATAAATAACAAAACGGAAACGTAAACAGCACCTCGCGCTAACAGAAATTTAAATAAACATGCAACCAACAATATTATCCCTGGATATCTGTTCACCAACCTGCACACAACACAACAACGTAAAATGCAGACATCACCCCTCGGGTGTGACTGACATTTTACCGTTTCCTACCCTTTTTTCCTTTTTCCGATTTTTACAGTTTTCAATCTCTTCATAAAATATCCATTTTCTGATATTTATCAACTCAACATGAGTTAATTTAATAATAAGTTGTTTTTCTAACTATGAAGTTCATTTTTATCAAAAACCTTGAAAAAAATACAAAACTTATATTAAAACGGGGTCCGAGCGGTGCACAGGACCCAACTGGCAGAAATAACCCGATAAAATATCTTACCCACGTATAATTTGTTAAAAATACAATTAAACATATCAAACATGTAATTTCTGGCGTGAATTTTTAAATAACATAAGAATTCTATATTTTAGAAATACATCCAAGTTTTTTTTTCGATAAAATCCTAAGTGCAATTTTAACAATCTACGATTATTAATAGAAATTGTGAGTTCCTTACAATGTCTAGGCAAAAAGATCGAAGTGTGTGCACGAAAATCGAGGCGATGGCACAAAATTCGAGATGGACCGAACTTCGAAGTGGCTGATTTTCGAAATCGGCCCGGTGGTTTCGAAGATCTCGATGTGTTCATCCCTTCTCCCTTCTGCGGCGAAGAACAGTTTGACCCCGAAACGGATGAAATTCGAGGTCGAAGTTACGAAATCATCGTATATACGTACGGCTGATTTTCGACGATATCGGGTGAAAAAGATGAGAAAATGGAAGGAATTTGGGTGGGCTATGTAGAGAATGAGGCTGTGAACGTTTCTCCCTTCTGCGTCGGAAGATGGTTTGACCCCGAAACGGAAGAAATCCGAGGTCAAAGTTTCAAAATTTTCGTATTTAAATACGGCTGATTTTTGACGATATTGGATGAAAAAGGAAGTGAAATGGAAAGAGGTTGGGTGGGTTTTGTAGAGAACGTAGCTGCGGATATTTCTCCCTTCTACGTCGATCGTCGACAGCGAGCCATTTGTCGTAGATCTGCGGTTGAAATTCGAAGAAAAATGAATTTTTTTCATTTTTATTTTCGTTGGCAGTTGGACGGTTGGAGAAGACGAGTTTTTAAAAGAAATAATTTAAAATTTTATTTATATAAAATTTGGCGAATTCGGTATTTTGTCAATTGTTTTGATCGACGATAACTTGACCATTCGGACTCCAAAAATGACGAATGAATACTCTATTTCACCTAATTTTTCGTTTCGGATCTAATGGTGTAGTCAGTTTCTATAAATTCTGTCTCTAACAAAAATTTACATTTTTGGCCTGAGGTGACCCCTAAATTTGATGTCGTTTTCGTTTTTGACGATAATTCGACTTCCTGATCTCCAAAAATGATAAATAAATAGTCTATATTCAATAATTTTTTATTACGAACCCAATGGTATAATTGAATCTTACTAATTCTGACTTTAACAAAAAGTCACTATTTTAGCCTGGTCCGACTCGGTAATCGAGGATTTTGCAACTTTTATATTCGGACTCGCATTTGAGCGTGCTTACAGACTAAACTATGTTTTTCGATCATTTTGAATCTAATGGTGAGGTCAGATTCCATTAAAAATGATCAAAAATATCCTAAAGTTTTACCCCTAAGTCCCACTTTCAGGATTTTCTCAAAATTCTATTATTATTTTTTTTCTTGAGATACGAATTGAAAACTTGGGGTTTTACATTGAGCTTCCTAAATTAGAACTCAAAAATGCTTCCAAAGACTTTGAGATACTTATTTCTTGGCAAAGCACAAAATTTTCTTGCGATTATTTCGTCTCACCTTAGTTTAGTCTAGGAGGAAAAGTTGTTAAAGGTTTTGAGAAAACATTAAGAAACTATTACTTGGACCATAGTTGACATTAAGGGAATTAGTCCATCCATGGTAATGCACCACATTCGTCTAGAAGATTTCGCTAAGCCTTCTTTAAATTTTCATAGATGACTAAATCCTATCATGAATGATGTAATCCAAAGTGAAGTGTTGAAATTATTAGATGCGGGTATCATCTACCCTATTTCAGACAGTCGTTGGGTGAGTCCCATTCAAGTTGTTCCTAAGAAGTCTAGTATCACGGTATTAGTGAACCAAGATAACGAGTTAATCCCCACTCAAGTCTAAATCGGATGGAGAGTGTGTATCAATTATAGGAAACTCAACTCAATGACTCCCAAAAATCTGTAGACACCTCATTTTTACATCCATCTGACTTGGTGATCCGTCACACGATTGTTGTGAATTCCTAATAATGAGAACAAAGAACTCGAAAGCTTGTGAAAAGCCTTCTTCAAATTCTCTCTGTCTTCTAATTCCACTATTTTCTTTCTCCTTGTCACTCGACATAGAAATTTACACACACTTAGGATTACTACACCTTACACTTGATTTAGCAAGCATGTACGTTTATATTTGCTACATAGTTTCATAACTTAGAGACCTTACTACACTAGGAAAATATGACCTCGAGACTTAGAAATAATCACGTTGGAACTGAAAAAATCTCATGCCAAAATTCGTAAAAATCTGCAAAAATCAACAAAATGATGAAAATACCTCTCATGAATTTCGAACCTCTGAAAATTCTCAAAAGTATCTCCATTACATTTAGAACATGATTTCAAGTCTAATGAGTTCCAAATCGACGAAAACAAAGAAATTTATGAAAATTCGCAAAATGACCATAATGTCTTTTGATATCCAACTTGTACATAAAGATCTTGACTCTTAGGAAAGTTGAAATAAAATATTCTTTAACAAACCAACCAATTTGAAAATTTTTAAATCAAAACAAAAATTAAAACTCAAACCATCAACTTGAAAATTATAAATCAACAATTCATCCAAAATTTAATCAACCCATCAACATTTAAACTAAAACCTAATCGACCAATCAAATTAAAATTAAAATTTAATTGACGAATTCAATTGAAATTAAAATTTAATCAATCCATCAACATTAAAATTAAAATCTTATCAACCAATCAACATTAAAATTAAAATTCAATTGACTAAACCAAATTAAAAATAAATTTTAATTGAACAATCGAAATTTGAAATCAAATTGAAATTCAAAATTTTAACCATCAAATTAAAATTTAAATCAAAATGTCGCCAAAATCCAACTAAAATTCAATCAATAAATTAAAACTCAAAATCAAATTAAAAATCAAAATTAAAGTAAAATCTTATCAACCAATAAAAATTTTAAATTAATTTCCCATAAAAGTAGAATTAAAATCAAAATAATTACTTCAAAATTAAAAAGATAAAAATCAACCAATCACGGATTCATCGACGAGGGACCTCCAACAAGTTGAGTAACGTGGGATCATTTCCCGTTCTCTTGTTAAGAACTAAGAAAGAAAAATAAGAACTATTAAAAGCAAAAATAGAAAGAAGAGAAACAAAAAATAGAAAGGCTGTGTTATAAAAAGAGAGACGTCTCTCTCTTTCTCTTGGGGGGAGGGGGGCTCTCACATTTGTTGAAAAAAAAAGGAAAGGAACAAGAGAACTTTCTTGCTCTCTCTCTCATTCACGTCTGTGCAAAGAGGCTCTTCTTTTGGACAACAATTAAATATATATTAAAAAAAAAGGAAAAAAAAATGCAACTTACCTAGTGCATTTTCCTCTTCTTGCTTTTACACAGCAACACCACGATCTTCTTCATCTTCTTCAATTCCTTCTCAACAAAAGTCTGATTCCACAGCCTCTCAACCTCTCTCTAATATAGCAAAATCATAAAGAAAATCAAGGAAAAGAAGAGATTGAACCCCTTTTTGTTCTGTTCTCACAACAACTTCTTATCCCCCTCTTTTTATTACAACTGCCTGCAAACTCCATGTTTTTCTACTCCTCTTTTCCCATGTCCTTCTATTCCTCTTTTCATTGCAACAGCCCATAAACCCCACCTTTTCCTTTCTAAAACGTCACACAATAGCAACCCCTATGTTCCTCTCCATCATAGTCTTCTCCTCTTACAATCTCTAATAAAAATGTCACATAGCAATGGCTCCCATAGTCCTATCCATCATCTTCTTCTCTTCTCACAATCTCCATTAAAATTCTCATACAACGTAGCTACTACCAACTCTGCACTCCTCTCTCTTCATCATGTTCAAAGTAGCTACAATACTTCTGCACTCCTCTCTTTTTATCACTTCTTACCAATAACAGTTCAGCCACCACATTTGCCTCCTTCCATGCATAACAGTACTCCTTTATTTGCTTCCATCGCATGTTCTCTCTCTTGGATCATCTCTCATTGACTTATCTTCAACCTCTCGTTAGCTTATCAATTTTGAAGGAATAACAGTAGCTACCTTTTTATCGTATAAGTAATATATTTTTTTATGTTTTCTTTTCTTTTCTTTTTATTTCATGTTTTTTATTCATTCTTTTATTTATTTTTTTCTATTTCATCACGTGTTTCTAATTTTTTTGATTCAAAAATGTTAAATATATGCATCAATTTTTAGTTCGTCGATTTGCCACATGTTCCTTCATCTTTGAAGTAAAAAAATTTGCATCTAAATTTTAATTTATGATTCATTGATTTGCCATGTGTTTTCAATTTTTGGTTCGAAAATGTTGAATATATGCGTGAATGGAGGATTCTATGATTTGTCACATATCCCCAATGTTTTAATCATAAAATTTTATATCTACATGTCCCCAGCTTGATGGATTTGAGCGATACCGAATTTTGTTGACTTATTGAGTTATCATATATCCATAATTTTTTAATTTGGAAGATTTCACGTTTATCATTGATATTTTGGAAAGTTCATTCTTGGATTTTTTTAATTTGGAATTTCATAATTTTTTATTTTGGAAAATTCATATTCATAAATTCCCAATGTAGAAGTTTCACGTTTGTAATTTTTCAATTTAGGAGTTTTGTATTTTTTAGAAATTTTGTGTTCATGAAAATTTATAACTTTCTAATTCAAAGATTTCACATGTCTATTTTAGAAAATTCATATTTAAAAATTTCTACTTTGAGAACTTCTCATATTTGTAAATTTCCATTTTGAAAAATTTATTCTTATAAATTTCTAATTTGAGGATTCATCATGTATTTGTAGATTTCTAATTTGGAAAATTTCATATTCCTAATTTAGAAATCCCATCAATTGCCAATTTAGAAATTTCACTTTTCAATTTGAAAAATTTTCATGAATTCCTATTTTAGTTAATTTGGAAAATATTTATGTATATGCAGGATTTTAATTGAGAAATGTTGCCAAGTGAATTTTAGAATATGAAATTAATGCTTTTTCAAAAAATTTCATTTTTGTGTGGAATTCAAAACATCAAGTAATATTTGGAAGAATGTTAGCCGTAAAATTTGTTTAACACATTTGATAGAAATTGATGATGATGGGACCCTAGCTTGACTTTAGTTTTTACCCATTGATCGTAGGATAATTTGGATCGTAATAGAAGCCGATCATCTCGATCGGGTGGGTTCAGTGCCTACACCTTCCAAAACCCATAATCTGACCCCTCACACATTTTTCTTGCTTGTAGACCAACCCGATCCAATTTAGAGTTATCTATGGTTCCTAGACCTAAACTAGGTAACGACTCCCAATTCTTAGAAAATCTCTCATTTACCAATCGGACACCTCTTCGCTAATCGATGAAAAAAGGTCGAGGCAATTTCAATCACTTTCCGCTACCTTTCATTAACCAAATGTTAGAGCATCTAACAGGACATTTTTACTATTACTTTTTGGATGGTTACTCCAGGTACCATCAAACATTCATTATTCCCACCGATAAAAAAAAACTACTTTTACCTATCATTTTGGAACTTTCGTGTATTGTCACATGTCTTTTGGGTTGTGCAAAGCATCTACTACTTTCTAGCGATGTATGATAAGTATATTTTCAAACATACTAAAATGATATCTCAAAGTATTCATGGATGATTTTTTCAATTTTCAGATCAAGTTTTGAGAAATGTCTTCATTACTTAACTTTGGTCTTCGTGCATTGTAAAGAAGTCAACCTAGTACTCAATTGGGAAAAATGTCATTTTATGTAACATCCAAAATTGTGCTAGGACACATTATTTCTGGTAGAGTAATTGAAGTAGATAAAGAAAAAGTAGGTTTAATTGATAAGTTACCACCTTCTAGAACGGTCAAAGAAATTAAGTCATTCTTATGCCATGCAAATTATTACCTTAGATTCATTAAAGATATTAGGCAATGATGTTCCTTTCAACTTCTCAGAATCATGTCTATCCGCCCTCAATGAACTTCAGTCCAAGTTAACCTCGACACCCATCAGTCAACCATCAAATTGTAACATTCCATTTGAGGTTATGTATAATGCTTTGGATTATGCGATAGACACTATTTTGGGTCAACGAATTGATTAACATTCTTACGTTATCCAATACTTTAGTAAAATCCTCAATAATGCTCAGCTTAACTAATCTTCAACAAAGAAGGAAATGCTAGTAGTGGACTATGTCGTTGATAAATTTCATCCCTACCTAATAGGATTGAAAGTTATGGCTTACACAGACCATGGCACATTAAAGTATCTTCTATCCAAGAAAGATGCTAAAACAAGGTTAATCCGTTGAATTTTTTTATTGCAAGAGTTTTATCTCGAGATTCAAGACAAAATGGGACAGAGAATATCGTAGCTAATCATTGAGTAGAATCCTCAACTCTTCTCAAAAGCTTGATTTTGGGATGAAACCAAGAACCTTTTTTGTTAAAGAAGGAGAAATTTAACAAAAGAAATACTAACAAAGACAAGACTCAATGGATCGATCTACCAAAATATTGCTTTGAGTTCTTCACGTCCTTAAGTGAGTTATCTTCATCTTGATGTACTCCTTACTTCAAATAGATGCTCTAAGCTTCTTTGGATTCACCAATGTGTGCACAAGCAAGGATATTGGATGAAGAGATTCCACATTAAAAGGGTTTGGGTTGAATATTTTTCAACCAAATGTAAAGCCTATTCAAGTTAGAGAAAACATGGGGGAATGGGAGTTTAGTATGGGCCTTCTCTAGGGAAGGAACCTTTAGAGAAGTAAGCAAGAGAGTTCTTTATAAATTCAAACGGTAACTCTATTTCATATGATGTTCAGATACCTGATAGATCTTACTATGTAGAACATCCCCAAACTGCCACCAAGGAGTGGATCAAAGAATAAATGGATGAAATGACCAAAATACATTTTTCTTTTTTAAGTCAAATTGAACTTTCGAAAAGGACGGTGTCAAAATGGTTCGAAGGTATACTAGATATTACTTATATAATGCCACCAAAAAAACATCAAGAATAGAAAATAATTTTAAGGTGGTCAAATCTCTAATGTCCCTTCCGTGACCATTTTTGATTCTCGAAAAGTCCGATGAGAGAACGGGTTAAGGAAAGTGTTTTTCTAATCACTATAGATCAACCTATCAATCATATAAGTGGTGGGGAATGATCGTAGGTGATCTCATTACCTCTTAGATTTTGTGTACACACATTGGAGCTTTTCGTCGAGGCATATGCGGTTGAGCAACTTTACTAGAGTCTTCATATGTCTTCAATGGTAAATCGATTCATCACTCAACATATGTCTTAGGATTGAAAAAATATGGACTTAACATCAACTCATCAGACATTAATATTTATACTCTCCTTTTTAGGTTGTGGGCAGGTGAGGGATCGAGCCCAAGAAAAAGGGGAGATGTTACCAAGTTAGCAAGAAATGAAGTTAATCTAAGTTATATTTCAAACCTGTTTTTGTATTTTTGTGACACAAAATAGAGAGTAGAATGTTGCTGAAAATTAAAATAATAAGAGAGAAAATTATACTAAGTAAACAAAAGATAAAATATTCATTAGTGATTAGAGTAACTTAGGATTAGCACATATAATTGTATTTGAGTTTGTCCTTCTTTGTATTCAACCACAAGGGCTTGGTGTGAGCTCATTGAGTTAGAAGATATTGTATGAAACTTTTGAGAAAACACTATAGTTAGGACTCCTTCATTCATTAATATGTGAAGTCCTTACCTCTAAATATCTAATTTAAGCATGTTCTATCTTGATCTTATCTAAGCATAGAACATCTAAGTTAAGCATATAAGGTGTAGAGATTCAACTAAAGCTTTAACCCATTAGAGTTGGATAAAACCTTAAAGTGAATCCTATAAAAATTATAAAGAACATGGAAGAATAAAGAATAACACAGAATTAAAACTTACTTATAGGCTTTCTCCATTTACTAATAAAGGGAGGCTACCTATAGTTATGACAATGATATAAGAGAAAAAAAGATAAACAACACTTGTATTCATGATAATCAAGATACTATATCCTTGTAAAATTACAGAACTTGCTGAATTAAAACCTAACTAGAAAATAAAAATTACAAAGAAAATGCCAAGGGTATTAGGGGAGAAAAAGAGAAGGGACAGGAACTCAAGGATTCTTTTCTAAATAGGGAAAATATCTATTTATAGACTCAAGTTGTTCTCTAATGATTCAAATATAACCGCCATTACTCTTGCATATAATCTCACGTGTGAAGCAGCATGGAAAAATTCTAGGACAATCCAACCGAGGTGGATTACGCCACATTAAAATTTCACTACATCGTATTGTTTTGGAAGTACTAAATCTCATCTTTTGATTGGATGCTTGATCAGACTTCCTGATTGCAGTGTACTCTTGCTTAAGTGATGTGGAGTCCATCTAGATTGACCTGTAAAGTGAACATACACGACCGATTTTCTAAAATTTATAATTATTTTGTGCAATTAAATCTAATTAACATAGTATAACATGAAATGTAATCATTTGAGGCTTAACATACTTATTCATCTAAATTAATGAAATAAGGACAAAAATTAAAATAAATGCTTAGGAAAAGTACGGATAATTCAGTGTTTTAAGATACTGATCATTATTCAAGTATTGTCCCGACCAGATCATTAGACGTTCTGTTCCAACTAGTGAGCAAGCTAATATCTTAGAGTTTTTTTATAATTATGCTTGTGGAAGGCACTTCAATGGTAGGAAAACCAATGCGAAAATCTTGTAGTGCTATTTCTTTGATCTTCTATTTTTCGAAATGCCCACTAGTTTAACAAATCTTGTAATTGATGTCAGAAATTAAAAAATTTTCTAAGAGAAATGAAATGCTTCAAAATCATATCTTAAACATTGAGATTTTTTATTTTTAGGACATAGATTTTATGGGACCCTTCCCTATATCCTAGGATTACTAGTATATCCTCGTTGTTGTTGATTACGTGTCCAAATGGGTCGAAATTGAAGCGTGTGAAACAAACGATCACAAAGTGGTGATCAACTTTGTTAAGGAAACCATCTTATCAAGATTCAATACTCTATGAGCTATCATAAGTGATGGTGGCTTGCATTTATGCAATAAAATCTTTATACCATTGATGAGGAAATACCTCATAACTCATAAAATTGCAACACCTTACCATCCAAAAACATATGGACAAGTAGAGATTTATAATAAGGAAATCATTACCATTTTGGAATAAACAATCAATCCTTCATGAAATGATTTGTCTTTGATATTAAATGACTCACTGTGAGCCTACTGAATCCCTTTTAAAATACCAATAGGGATGTCTCCCTACCAGTTAGTTTTTGGAAAGGCATGTCATCTCTTTGTAGAACTTGAAAATCGAGTATATTAGATGATCAAGCACCTTTATTTTGATCTCGATAAAATCGATGAAAATCATATGTTACAACTCAATGAATTAGAAGAAATCAGAAATAACTCTTACGATTGTGTTAAATACTACAAAGATCATACAAAATTTTATCACAATAAGTACATTCTTCGACAAAATTTCAAGTCTAGTCAAAGAGTAGTATTTTATAACAACAGACTCCACATTTTTCTAAGGAAACTCAAGTCTCTTTATACTAGCCCTTATACTACCTAAACAGTTTATCACCATAATGTTGTTGAAGTCCTCAATCCTAAGGATGGATACACTTTTAAAGTGAATGGCCAGCATCTCAAATCATATCTCAAATATGTACCACCTGAGAAAGTTATTCTCCTCGATGACCCGATTTATCAGGGTTAACAGAGTTTTCATCTGGTTGAAGATGTTAAATTAGCACTTTTGAGGGAAAATCAACTATTTTTGTTTTCATTTTTTATATTTTTAGAAGTTTTGGATGAGTACTGTGGTATTTCGCTTTAGTTAGGCCTATAACTTGGTCATTTTCCTCATCGGGTATAGTTATCAGTTTGGAATCAAAATGGCAGGTCCTAAAAGAAAAACCATAATTGGTCTCATATGTTTAAGGTTGCAAAATACTTAACAAAAAAGAATGGCCTACCTATCAATGGGTTTCTCCTTTACTGGCCCTCTTCAAACAGTAATTGACAAATCGGGATGGCATACCCGATGCATCCAAGCTCTACGTGCTAAAAATTTATGAGCTGATCCCTTATCATGTTAAGTGATACTCATTGCTATCTTCCCATTCAAACTTAGGTAACTAATATTTCCTTCAGTATTTCTTTTCTTTTGTTTTATTTTTAGGACCTTTTAGCAATTTAGGATTTACTTAATTAATATTTATTTCGTTTTAGGATTGTTATCTAAGCAATTTAGGATTTTATTTTGTCTTAAGGGTTATTTAGGAATTTCCCATAAATCCTAAAATAATAAGAAGTCCTAATCTCTAACTCTTCTTCTCTACCTCCATTTCCAAATTTGTCCAAAATCATAGCCATCAAGAATATATTTTTTAGATCTCCGTCCTTAGTCATTTCTGTGTAAATCAAAAGTAATCAATGTAGCTAGCACCAATTTGTGATCAACATAGAGTTACTACATCATCATCACCCTTACAATCATTGTGTTGCAGTCAACCCTTAGTACATCGCAATCTTCTGATCAGCAAGCACAGACAAATCATTTGACCATCTTGATTGTAGTGGTACCAATAGATTTTTCCAAACGAATAATTTTGGAGTAGTCTATTTTTGGCCATTACTTCTAAGACGTCAATAGAACATGATTTTATGAGACCATCACCGAAAAAATATGGATCAATTTGCTTTATATCAATTTCGAAGTCTATTGTAAGGAATTAGTGAGAGAGTTTTATGCTTCTGTTGTTTCTCATCATTCCTTTGCTCACCATCGAGTTATGTAGCATCATGTTTGTCATTGATTTTAAGGATATCAATGAGATTTTAGGAATTATGGAAATCAAGGATAGAACTTGCCATACCCATCATCTATTTGAGTTTTTCGTCACCTGATTGGGTCTCGATACACATCAAATTAGTAAGAACAGTGAAGAATTACTATCAAAGAGCTTCCAAGCCAATCAATATTTTTTTTGACGATGGGTGGCATCAAACATCTTAGGGACGTAGAACAATACTTTGATTTTTTCAAAACACATGTACATCATGCATGTAATCCAGACTAGGGATCCTATCTTTTGTGTTTCCCGTCTCATCTTAGAGACTCTGATCAATGCATGTGTCAAACCTAAGAAGGGGTGCTCACTAGTTTCCCCATACTTGGTCTGTTAGATTCTTGAAAGGCGGATGAGAATGTCGATAGTAATTTTAGCACCCGAAGGTGAGATGATCTAGCTTTCAAAATTTAAGGTTGTATTGTCTTTCACAGAGTGTGCCCCAGATTTGTGGTAGCTGATACGTAAGCACTTCGAAGAGCAAAGAAGCCCATATGGTTACGAGTGCTCAAGACTAGAGTTTGATGAGACCGAAACGAGTAAAGCTAGGTTGTCTTGCCTAGATTTTGAGGACACATCCTTCTTAGATGATGTCAAACCACGTCCCCACCAGAAAGCATTTACAAAAAATTTCAATGGAATGGGTAAGCTTTATAAATAGCATAAGGCGCTAAAGCGACGACTCGATGTGGCTGAACAATGTAAGAGATTGCAAGAGTTTGAGACAGTCACTTTTAGAGACAGAGCTCATAGGGATTAGATGTCTCATTTAACATTTTTTTAAGTATTGTATTAGGATTGCTTTGTTAGTAGTTGTTTTTGTGTGTTTTGGCCATTAGGATTTGTCTTGTTAGTAGTTATTTTTGTCGGAATGTTGTACTATACCTATTTATTTAAAAAATAGTTTATTTTGACAGTATTTTCAAAGATCATTTTCTTTTTCGTAGTTAAATTGTGCTAATTTACACAATGTAGGTTGAAAATACTGGTGTATGTTTATCCGACATAGCCTAGGAACCATTTACCTAAACTATGAACATAATATATTTTGTGGTGTTTTTGGCATTGTAGACACCCCAATTTGCACGAACCCGTTAGAAAGATTCAAATTTTCTCGAGTTGATTCCGATTTAGAACTCAAGCTCTTTGACGGACCCGCATTGCCACTTATCTTCATCATTCATGCATACATGCATACATACATCATGTCATATAGTTTGCATACTCAACCTTGTCCCTAATCCACTTTAAACCTATGTCCATCACCCATATCCTAAGCCCACACCCATACCATAACCAAGGTCCATTTCCTCCTCCAACCTAACCCAAGTCCAAAACCCAAGTCCATATCCTAAATCCAAAGCCAAGTCCATTCTAAGCCCAAACCCAAGTCCATATCCTAACCCAAACCTAAGCCCAACACCAAACCCACTCCAAGTCCATTCTCTCACCCCTTCATAAGATGACACATGTTGATACCTCATAAGCCCCCAATGCCCAATGCATCATCTAATTGGAGGGTCAACTTTTCTTTTGTGAAAACTCAAGAATGCCCTTCTCAAAAAGTTTAGTCAAACCAAAAATGTTATTTGGTCTTTGGTAATAATCCATAAAGGTGAGAGAACTTCCCATTATGCCCTCAAAAGGTGAGAATCTTCAAGTACATACATGGAGTTCTCCCATTGGTCCATTTCAAAATTATACTTCTACCCTTGCTTTATTTGTTATTTACAAATGAACCAAGATCTACTTTTCACCTACCACTTCACCTTTACACATGTCATGCTCCCATTCATCTTCCCAAAAGTACTTTTGTTTTCCCATTGGTCCATTTCAAAACTACACTTCCATCCTTGCTTTATGAGTTATTTACAAATAAACCAAGATCTACTTTTTACCTACCACTCCACCTTTACACATGTCACTCCCCCATTCATCCTCCCAAAAGTACTTTTGTTCTCTCACCTCTATTTATCAAAAAACCAAGGATCAAAGCATGCTTTTAGGGTTTCTTCACAAATGTCATCTTTACCCTCATACAAATGGAAAATCCAAAAAGAAACAACCTAAATCTCATGTCCATTTTCTTTATTTTTAGGGTTGGACCACTTTATCCCCAAAAGTTCTCCAAAAACTCTATAAATACCCTCATTTTCTATGATCAACTCATGCTCTCAAGCCCCCATCTCTCAACCTAAAACTCTACCAAATTCTCTACTCATCTCTCATCCCTCAACTCTCTCAACCCTCAACCACATCCTTCAACTCTCAAGTCCATTACACAAGCTCAAGTTATTTCAAGACTTCCAAAAGGGACAAGGTGGGAAAATAGTTATTTAATTATCTTTTAAGTTGCATCTTCTTCTTCTATCCTTCTCTTTTTTTTATTTTTAGAAGCCTTTAGGATGTAATGGAGAACCCTCCTTCATCCCGAGTAGATTGAACCTCAACCTTGGGCATGGAATGCTTGAGGCGGTTTGGTCGAAAGGATGGAGGTTGAAGCCCTTTTAAACCCATTCTCATATCATGCATCATAATGTACACTATGCACACACATCACACATGTTGGCTATGATGAAGAAATGTGTAACTCTCTTGATGGGGTTAAAACACTAAGTTTCTAGCTAAACATGCATGCATTAAGGTTATAGATCTAAGAGAACTCCTTTCATGGAACTTCTCTAAAATCATAAATCAACATTTCAACTCATGCAAAAGTGTGTTGACTCCATAGAATGTTTTTTTCCATAAGGTATCTCTTATGTCAACACCAACATCAAAACCTCTTTCAATGAGGTACATACACACTATATGCACCCACCCACTTCATGCATCTCATGCATTCTACTTGTTATTTTAATCCTTTTCAAAAATGGCAAAATCTAAAGGTAACCACCTTAGGTGGAGAGAATGGGGTGCTTAACACCTTCCCCATTCTCTAACCGAATCCCCTTACTTAGATTTTAGGTAGACCATACCCCAGTTACAATGCCATAAAAAAATGATTTTCAAAAGAATCGATTCGGGTGCCCATTACCCATTTACAAAAAAGAATGGTGGCGACTCCAAACAACGTAGCATTGAGGTTCAAAAGGTGAACATTCTCATGTCTACAGGCATCATACAATATGATCACAATTAATACAATAGATACAATCAATGCTACAACAGTGGTGAGTGGTGTGTTGGTTGGTGTGTTGTCTCATTTCAGGGGACATTGTGTTGGTATCACAAGATTGTATGAACATTTTTAGGTGTTATCTAACCCGCTTCATTTCCTTTTATCAATTTCAATTTGTATTTGTATGTGCATACTAAAATAATGAGGACAATATTATATTTAGGTTTAGGGGTGTAGGGTCGGATTTCCACCTATTTTCTTTTATTTTCTATTAAAAGATCATAAATATTTTAAAATTTTAAAAATAATTTGATGGCAACTTTGTTGTATTTTATTTAAGATCTTAACTTGTATCTTTAAGCACTTAGTTAAAAAGACTAAGTTAGTCTTTAGTTAGAAGCTTTGATCTGGTGTCTCCATTCGTGTTTCTCTTATGCAAAAATTAGAACTAAGTTACCTTTCAATTATAGTTACTTCTAATAAGGTTACCAAGAGTCTAGTTTGAATCTAGTGAGCTATTTACCTTTTTCTACTAATAGTATAAGGAAAAATTGGGTTTGTTGAACTTTAACTTTCTTGTTTATTTAGTTGGCTAATTAGAGGATAAACAGAATTGGTTGAATATGGTGTGAACAACCATTGAATTAGATTGGGTACTTTGAAAATAGTTGCTTATTTTTCTTGAAAAAGAATACAAAAATGAGTAGAAACGAAAAGAAAAGAAAAAGAAAAGAGTAAAAATCCCTCAAAGTGAAAAAGAAAGGAAGATTCAAAAAAATCAAAATAGAAAAGTTTAGTGTTTCAGTAAGGTGAAAGCCATCAACTGCAAAAATGTGAGTATGCTAAAATATCATAGATAAAGTCCTTTAGAGGTATTAAAGTGAACATCCATACTTCTCATTACCCCAGACAGGATGTTAAGTTTAGAATTAAATCCTAAGTTAATCCAATTATTATAGATTAGTTAGAAGTTGAAACTCACTCTAGGAAATCTAATCTTTAAAGTTTTTAAGTTATAATTACTATATCTTAAAGGTCAATTGAAGTCCAAGTTTTTCCATAGAGAAATAATAGTTGAGACTCTATACCAAATATTACTTCCAAATGACTGACAAATCTTAAAAGAACTTGTGCTTTTAAATATAAATGTTTATTTTGATCATTATTACTTCAAAAGTTGTTTTGAATTTTGTCGGTATATTCTTTATAAATCCTTACGAGTCAAACTCATTTACTAGGGGTAATCTAGTAGTTTAAGGGCTTGTTGCATTTGCTACATACAGTCGAGATGCTTGCGAAAGTGGTAAATTTTTTTCTAAGGGACTAGAAAAAGATAAATTTGGAGGTGTGATCAATGTCTTAAAATACTGATTTATCAATACTTTTTCTAGACAATCTTAATTTCCATCCCTATTTCATTAGATTAGGTAAATAATTTTGTTAAGCCTCAATTTACCACAATACATTTATCGGAAGACTAACTACGTGTGTTCACTGTATAGGTCAAATCATCAAGGTGAACCACCAAATCAATCAATCAAGTGTGCATTACAATCTAGAAAACTAATCAAGCAACCATACACAATTAGAGATCTAGATATTTCTAAAGCAATGTGGTGCAGTGGACATCCAATATGGCGCAGTGAGTATCAAATGGAGTGCCCTAAAATTGTTCTAGTGTGCTTTGCACGTGATATTATACGCAAAAGCGATGACAACTATTTTTGAATCTTTCTAGAGCACTTAAGGTCTATAAATAGATCATTTTCCCAATTGGGAAAAGCTCATTGGCTCTTGGTCCATTACTTCTTCTCCCTCTAATGTCCTTGGCATTTTCTTTGTAATTTTCATTTTTAGATAGGTTTTATTTCAACAATTCTCTGCAATTTCACAATGAAGGAGATAGTGTACATTGATTACTATATGAATACAAGTGTTGGTTTCATGACTTCTCTTTTTATCCTTACAATGACCATAGGCTAGACTTCATCCATTAGTGAGAAGAGGAAGCCTAGGATCAAGCTTTTAATTCTGTGTTTATGTTTCTTATCCTTCCATATTCTTTATGATTATAGGATTCTCTTCAAGGTTTTATCTAACTTCAATAGATCAAACTTTTAGATGAATCTCTACACCTCTTATGCTTAACTTAGATATTTTATGCTTAGATAAGATCAAGATAAAACATACTTAACCTAAATAATTAGTAGTAAAGACTTCACACATTAGTGAGTGAAGGAGTCCTAACTATTGGATTATTTCAAACTTCATCCTATATCTTCCAACCCAAGGAACTCACACCAAGCCCTTGAGGTTGAGTGTAAAGAAGAATAGAACTTAGATGTAGTTTTATTTATTAATCGTTGGTTACTCTAATTACTAATGACTTTATTTTCTTATTTCATAATATAAATTCCCTTTCTATTGTTTTATTTTTCAATAATATTTACTCTTCATTTTTATTTCACAAAAATATAAAAATAGATTTTAAAATTGTAACTTAGATTAACTTCATTTTGTTTAGCTTGGTAACAACCCCCTTTCTCTTGGGTTTGTTCCCTTACTTGCCCACAAGTTAAGGAAAGTATAAAATATATATTAGTTTCTGATGGAATGACATTAACACTATGGACTCGCACAAAAACTGAAAGGAATTCACATAGTACTTTATGGGTTTTATAGACTATACAGCTTCTAAATATGTCATAAGGATAATCTAAGTCTCTAACCCAATTCTTTGAAATCAAAGTCAGCCAGCTTAATCCCCAAATGAAAGGAAGCGCACAATGCTAAGCAAGGGCGCTTTTAAATCACCTTCTCATCTCAAATATAAGTAGTTTATTCCCCTCGTCAATAGCGTATAGTGGGGCATGATTTTGCTTAGGTACTGACCTTACTCAAGAAATGCAGTTGGTACACCTTAGACTAACTTTGCTTATTGAGCTCGATGGGACCTAAAGTCAAGTCTATCCAAATTTTAATTAATTATGGTTAAATGTGAATTCAATTTAATATTAGGACAAGAAATCAGTGATGAAATCTAATTTTTATCTTATTGTGTCATCTTCGTAAGGGTGCCCTTTTTACTATGTTCAAATCCAAAGTATGCAGTTAATTCACCTAAAAGCAACACAGAAACCCACTGCCAAGAGTTTCGTGGGGGTTTAACACCCCAAAACAATACAAAAACCCATTGTCCATAGTTTCATGGGGATTCAAGTTTTACCTCCTGTTCTAGATGGAAAATAAATTAATTGAGTAGACTCGGGCCACTGACACCAATTTTGGTGTATAAACCCAAAGGACTAAGACAGTTGCATCCTATTATCATCCATCCCTAAAATTATTACACTCCAAACCTTTTCAGATAAATTCAAAAGTGTAAATTTTTTTTACAATTCAAAGAAAAGCTACTATGATTCTAATCTAAGAAAAAGAAAAGAAGAGAAATGAAAATAAAATAAAAAGAAAGTAGGGTTGATTGTTATTAATCAATCAGATCCGGATGACCAAACAAAGTTTTAGTTGTGTGTTCTATGTCAAATCCTCCTCCTGAAAATAGTAGACAAATCCAAACTCAAAAAATTGAAAAAAAATATATTTTATTTGATTCTTAATCAATGCGAAAGTTTGTTGAAAAAAGAAATAAGTACAAATCTCGAGGTTTTGCCTTATATCCTGAAGGGTCCTAGGTGTCGCGGTAAAAGTTTTGAAATTTGAGAAGAATTTTAATTGTTAATCCTCCTGATTGATTCAAAATTAAAATAAAATATTAGAAAGAAATTTTGTAAAACAAAACTCGAATTCGTCGAAAACTCTAATCAAATTTTGTCAAAAATTGGATTGAACCGTTGTCCCTGGTAGAGATGCAATTTTTTTTTTTTTTTTGGTGTAGATTATCATTAAAAATAAAGAACAAAATAATAAGTCATGGCAAACAAGGATCAATCCACAGAGACAATGTTGATCCATGATTTCAAACTTAAAACAATGAAGATTTATTAGTAACTAAGAAAACTTGACTAAATTTAAATTATAAAAAATAAACAAGAATTACAATCACATTGTAAAAGATTAGATTAGTCGAATCCACCAAAAACAATCCATTTCATCAATTTATTTGTCTATTTGTTATCTCGATCCCAACAAAAATCTAATGTTGTTGGATCAGAAGATGAAATCTATTAAACCGAAATATTAAGTCTGAATTCTATGACTAGATTTAATACGACGAAATCAAAAGATTAAATATAATACTCCTAACAAGACATAGTTTTACTTGAACTTATATAAGATTAAACTATCAAAATTAGAAAAATAAATATTAGATCTGATGATTACTACTTACCAAATTAATATCATAGATAAACAATGAAGCATAGATTAAAACAAATTAAGCTATGTAAGATAATCTTGCTCTAGCTTCATCGACCTCTCTAATAAAGGTCTAGTCACAAATCATTATAAGTATAATGAAAGAAAATATTACCAGAAAATAAAGAGAGAAGGGATTGAGAAGATAATGATGTTTCTTTTATTAATTTTGGCCTGAAACTATTATAAAACTCTTTCAATTTACAAAACTTGAAAAGAAAGTAAACCTAAAAACTAAAAACTAAAAACGAAAAGAATAGAGAAGATTGGAGAAGATGATCTATGTCTCTTGTTTATTCAAAAATAATAATAAACATAGACTATAAATGAATTTGGACTATTAAAAGGGGATTTAGAGTATGATTAAACCTTAAAGTCTCTCTAAATAGGTCCCTAGAAATAACTTTCTAGGCCCTGATCATGGGGTCCACCATATGTAAAATACAACTTAACTTATTGTCCAGACTTTGGTCAATTTGATTTGACACACGTGAATATTTTGGTGAAAATTTGAGTTTGGTTCCTTTGACCAGATTCAATTCTCCTCGGACTTTAACGTGCGAATATATCATCTCAATAATTTTTCAAGATCTATCTAATGACAGTACTCATTTCCCAAAACTATTACTTCTTAAATTACCCTTCCTTATGACTTATTCCCACTTGTCTCAGTTTTTTTTTTGGGTCAAATTTTGATGATACTTAATCAATCTTAATGCAACAACTCTTTTGATCTTGTAAATTTAATTTATTTAATCTCGCATATCATATTGACAATTCATTGAGATACACAATGTTCTGAATGGATCGTCACATTTTTTGACTTATCTTTACTACTATAATGAGAGAAGGTGGAGTAAAAGTGGTTCGACACCAAAATTTGTATCTCACAAATGCCCCCACCTTCATTTAAACTTAATATAATCAGGGTATTTTGGTGAATAACCTAAAAAATTACAATCCCACAACGATCTAGCTGATTTTCAAAATTATAAAAATATCCTTTTTACCATATAATCTTTTAAAATTTACGAATAAGTCCTTATGATGCATGTGTATTTGCACATGCCACCTTAATTTAGTCTTAATAAAGCCGTATTTAAATTTTATTTATTTATTTATTTATTTTTATTGTTTTGGAAGGGGGGGGGGGGGGGGGGGTTTAATATGTCTTGTAATTGTACATGGACGAAAACACGTTTATCTTACATTTAAGTGTGAATTATACATGCTCCACCGTGTTTTCCTGTTTTTTTTTTTTTTTTTTCAAATTGATGACATGCCCCTTGACTTAGGATTTGTTATGAGAATAATAGAAAATGACATAAATGCCTTTGACTTTAACCTCAAGTTTAGCCGCTTAATACTTCTTCAAGAAAATCTACTATTGTCAAATTTTTTATCTTTCTATGTTAAACTATTTAATGTGATGTAGAAAGTTCTTGATTTTTCTATCAAAAAAAAATTATCTTGATTTAAAGTTTGAAGTTCGAAGGAGTAGAATCTTAAGGTTATGGTCGAAGTTAAAAAAAAAATTCAATCTTCAAGCTGTTAAGCTTTAGAATAAATTAATTATAACATTTACAATCTCATGCATTTTCAATGTTTAGTAGAAATCTTAGAATTTTCTACCCAAAAAACATATCTCGTTCTTGCAATTTGAATGCTAAAGAAGACCTATGTTAAATCAGTTAAAAATTGAAGATGAGGGCACTTATGTTAAATCTCTCAAAGAAGACCTAGGTCAAAGGAAGGGGTCATCCGCTTGAAAACACATAATGTCGACCAAAACGTGGAGGAGCATATATCTAATAAATTACCCTACATGCAATATGATAATCAATAATCTTCCAATAAACGTGCAATAAATTAATATTAATATAAGTTAATTGAAAGAAATTTAGGATAATACCGTGTACCGTGTACTGTGTACCGTGTACCATAAATTATGCATGTGGCCCAACTAGTCTATATACGAGATCTAGACAATCCTAACCATTGAATCATGAGCATTCATTATTAAACAAAAAAAAAACAAAAATGAGTTTCAAAAGTAAAATCCATTGATTTCATCAATTCATAACTATCCAAAGATTTCAAAGAAATCGCATCTACACTTACTTTATTGAAAACTAAATTTAGGAATATGGATTTTAAGCCATTGATTGGCCTCACACTTGGGATCAAACGGTTATAAAACCTTGCCCTAAGTTAAAATGATGGAAATTAAGGGTATCAAATCAGTTTACATTTATAAGACACTAACGTACAAATATGGAAATATTCTTTCCTAATGGAAACATTGTACTAAAGACAGTTTGCTTTGACACGGAACATTGACCCCAAACAATGTATCTTTCACAGTTTCATGTGTTTTATGACTGTCTCTCTCCTATATAATATTACAACCCATTTTATCAACCATAAGTCTCTCTTTCTCTAATGGATTCTCATTACAACGGCGATGATGATGACGATGTCTTCTATGCTGATCTTAGAAGACAGATCTTGCTTTTAACTGCAGATGATGATGATGATGATGATGGTGGTGGTGGTGGTGGTGGTGGAGGTGACTGGCTCAAAACCAATTCCACACCATCCATGATTACCTCTAAGCCAAGAACAAGCACCTTCACAACAGATTACCCGGTCGCACGACATCCGATAGGGGTCATTGGTGGCTCGAAATATTGGTACATGGGTCCGAGTCCTTATCGGGAGGTGAGCATGTGGAGATCAAGTAATGGAACTGGCGTTTTCATTCCTCATCATATCAACCCATCAAGAACAAAACATAAGATAGGTAAACAAAAACATAAACCTCATCAAGTTCACTAGGAAATTTATCGAGTCAAATGGAAACAAATGAATTTCGTGTCCCATTTGAATCTACTCTCCAAGTTGACTCAAAAATGAATTCGTCTCTCATATCCCAATTTTGGGAAGAAAGAAAAAAATTTATTGAGATTTAATATTACACATAACATAAACCCATGATTCTGAATCTAAGTCACTTTGATAGTCCATAGAGTTAACTCGGCTCACTGGAAATAAGCCGATATGTTAACTTGTAAAAGGGTTGACTTACTAAGTCAACTTACAGATTAAAACTTGGCCAAGCGTTGTATGTTATACAAATCTCACTCTTAAACAGAAAATAAATGTGCTTTAAGGAAAAAAATTTATTTGCCCTACAAGAATCACGAGTCATTGAGTTGGCTCAACGTATAGACATGCAAGTCAAGTAGAGTTTTCAAGTTTCAAAATATAGCATTCTTTATTAATTATTGTTGTCGCATTTTTGTGATATGCAGGAAGGATGAAGCATGAACGATCAAACTGCCAGAAAAAAATAGACAAGCGAGTTTAGGATTAGTGATTTTTACTTTTTTACTTCAACAATTTTACAAGTTTGGTAATAATATTTAGATTGGTCACTGCTGCCTAATTTATATATGTAAAATATCAATGATTTTATTAAATGTGATGGTGTTAGTCGAATAAGAACAAACTTGTAACAGTAAAAAATATGGATTTAGAAATGATTGAATGAAGGATCAGGATATTGAAAGTTCATCCAAATATAAACACCATTAACAAGACCTCTAACTTCATGATTCAATCAGTCCAAGTTAACATGGATCACTATTTTTACAAATTTTAAAGTTACATAACTATAACATGTAAATAACGATCCAACTCACTACAAAATAAAAGGGATTTGCCTGAAGCTTAAATCCCGCTGGGATAAAAATAAAATAAAATTAACGACCATTTATAAATTGCTAGAATTAACGACCATTTATAAATTGCTAGCGCTGTTTGCGTCAACAAATGATTCACTGGCAGATTTCCCTGTGGATTCCAAACCATCGGGCATGGTGTGCTTTCTACAACAGTTTTAATTCCAACACTTTCAGGGGTGTTTCTCTGTTGTCGAAAAAAATGAAAGTCATCAGCTATAAACAGTCGATGTATCTATTAAAGACAATTCAATATCTACTAACGACAATTCAAAACTATCGACAATGTACAACTGTTAGTGATGTTTTAGTAAATCGCCCCAAATTGATAATTTTAAATTTTTCTAAAATTATATGCTGCCGTTTGTATAGAGGTGATTCTAGGCTTACCTCTATCAACTCGGTTTGCAGTTTCAATGATGATTCCTTACTCCTCCATTCGCTCGATGGCACAGGTGTTGTACCTACCAAGAATCTCCAACGCTCAAGTTAGATAAAGATCAAGATAATGTAATTCCAAAGTGAAACACTTCCCCCCCCCCCCCCCCCCCCCAATCCAAAAAAACCCCTTCTTTATTTGGTTACCCTCCCTTTATAGGATTCTCCCCCTTCCCATGACTTTTAGGATCCCCCTCCCAACTACTTTAATTGTGGGATTGGATAATGGAAAATTCCTATAAAATTGAAACAAACTTCTTTTGGAAAGAATGTGATTGACTTCATCAACTGCTCCTAGATTGTAATGCCCAAGCTTTTTAATATGGTCTCAAGGAAATTCATGGATAAATCACTAGAAATTTTTTTTCTCGAAGTTGGATTTTGACAAAATTGATCACACCATTAGATCCACAATGAAAAAGTAATCATAATAGATTATAGATTATCAAAAATCAGAGTACGGGACATCTAAGTTCTTAACATAAATTCGTCAATGATCGTTACGTCATTTTAACTCTATAAATATTAAACCTATAGAAATTTATAGACTTTTCTAATCTTGTAGACACCCCATTTTTGCACTCGCCTGATTAATCAACTTGCCAACCCGATTGCAACGGTTCCCAATGATTGATGTTTAGTCCAATATTTTATTTTGTTACCAGATATGTTTCAGAAATCCGGATGAGGTATCTCGAACTGACAAAACTATAGAAACCACGCTACGCTAGGAAAATATAACCCAAAAATATAAAATTCATCATTTTTCAGATAAAAACAAACTTTACGATAAAAATCACTAAAAAATGACCAAATTATCAAAATAACCCTAATCTCAAAGCATTCCTAGAGACTACATTACACATAGAAAAATCCTTTGAAACACATAAAATAACAAATCGAAACCAAATAAATCATTTCACCAATTTTCACAAAATTCGACAAAATTACGAAAATGCCTCTCATAAGTTCACGATCATTTCGCACAAAAAATTTCATAAATGACACAAACCGATATTCCCATTGAATTCCTTACGAAAAATCGATTCTAAAACATCCTGGAACATAAAAAATCGACTTGAAACGCAAAAGTTCTCTTCAGGGGCAAAACGGTAATTTTTCAAATAAAAAATTTAAAATTCTAAAATTAATAAATAAAACATAAAATAATGTAAAGTGAAACATTAATAAAATTAATTTAAAAATTTGAACTAAAAAAATCAATCAGGAAAAATTGTTTATGGTTGCCCAGATATTTATCAAATAACCCCTTCATCTGGGGGTACAAAAAATTAAAGATATAGTAAATGGGTGTTCTCCAAAAAATTAAAGTCAATCAAGTAAGACTAAAGTCAATCTTAAAGTCAATCAAGTAAGACTAAAGTTAAAATCTTAATGTTAATCAAGTAAGACTCAAGTCAAAAAATTAAAATCAATCAAATAAGACTAAAGTCAAAATCTTAAAATCAATCAAGTGAGACTAAAAGTCAAAATCCTAATAGAATTTTAATTAAACAATAACTCTATTTAAAACAATTCTAATTAAACAATAACTCTACCTAAAATAATTCTAATTAAAATATAACTATACCTAAAACAATTCTAATTAAACAATAACTTTCTCTAAAAGAATTATAATTAAACAATAACTCTATCAAAACAAGCACTTAAAAAAAATCTATAAATAGGGGTTCTTACAACCTATTTTCGTATGAAAAAATAAACCCTAGAAAAAGTAGGTCAAGGAGCCTCTCCAACCTCCCAAAAACTATAATTTTGAAGTCCTAACTCCTTACCTAACATCTATACCCCAATTTTAGATAAAAAAATACCCAAAAACCCTTTCAAAACACCTTGAAATCCATAAAAAATCAGAAAACTCACAGATCTAAAAAAGAGATACCTCAACTTGGAGATCTGAAGCGAATCTGATAACAGAACAAAGCGAGGAGTATTGTACGAAGAACTGTTCTATCAGATCTGAGGGAACAAAACCGTTGCGTTCGAAAAGGTAAATTTCTTTTATTTTTTTATTATCCGGGTCTTTTTAGCAATGTAGTTTTTATTTAGGAAAAGTAAAGACTGACGTTTGCCGGACGGGGTTGGTGCCTAACACCTTCCAATCCCGTAATGTGATCTCCGGACCCATATTTTCTTTCGTAGATTAGTTGTCTTTGTTTTTAGAGTCAATGTTCGATTCCTAAACCGTAATAACTAGGTGGTGACTCCCAAACCTTAAAAGTCAAAAACGGATCTGCGCACCCCGCGAATCGAGGGTGCTTTCAGTGGCGACTCCGCTGGAGATTATTAAGGATCAGACTTGAAAAACCCCAAGTATAGGAACATTACCAAGATGACCTAATTTTTTTTATTATTTAGTTCGATTTATTTTATTTATTTATTTATTTATTTATTTTTGTGGTTTGATTTGAATGATTTTGGGTATTGTATTTTTGTCCAATTAAGGGTCACTTTTTGATGACCCTAAATAATGAAAGATTCAAATTGACATATGAAAATGATGGAATGATGAAGGTTGGGATAGTAATGTTAAAACGTTTTTACAGAACATTATAGTGAGAATTAAGTCTGGGTACCTATTAATAAAACGTAGATCTCATCGAGTAGATTAATTTAAAATCTAAGTTCACTCAGTTTCATTATCGGGAGCCTTGGATAACATTGATGCAAGTTTGGATTGTATTTTGTAAATCTGGAATTGTTGCTGAATGAAGGTTAGGACAGCAATGTTAAAAGATTTTTACAGAACATTCTAGTAAGAATTAAGTCTGGACACCTGTTAATAAAACGTAGATCTCATCGATTAGATTAATTTAGAACCTGAGTTCACTCAATTTCGTTATCAGGAGCCTTGGATATCATCGATGCAAGTTCGGATTGTATTTTGTAAATCTAGAGTTGTTGCTGAATGAAGGTTGGGACAGCAATGTTAAAATATTTTTACAGAACATTCTAGTGAGAATTAAGTCTGGGTACCTGTTACTAAAACGTAGATCTCATTGAGTAAATTAATTTAGAACCTGAGTTCACTCAATTTCGTTATCGGGAGCCTTGAATATCATCGATGCAAGTTCGGATTGTATTTTGTAAATCTGGAATTGTTGCTAAATGAAGGTTGGGACAATAATGTTAAAATATTTTTATAGAACATTATAGTGAGAATTAAGTCTGGGCACCTATTAATAAAACGTAGATCTCATCGATTAGATTAATTTAAAATCTGAGTTCACTTAGTTTCATTATCGGGAGCCTTGGATATCATCGATGCAAGTTCGGATTGTATTTTGTAAATCTGGAATTGTTGCTGAATGAAGGTTAGGACAGCAATGTTAAAACATTTTTACAGAACATTCTAGTGAGAATTAAGTTTGGGAACCTATTAATAAAACGTAGATCTCATTGAATAGATTAATTTAGAATCTGAGTTCACTCAATTTCATTATCGAGAGCCTTGGATATTATCGATGCAAGTTTGGATTGTATTTTGTAAATCTGGAATTGTTGCTGAATGAAGGTTGGGATAGCAATGTTAAAACGTTTTTACAGAACATTCTAGTGAGAAATAAGTCTGGGCACCTATTAATAAAATGTATATCTCATAGAGTAGATTAATTTAGAACCTGAGTTCACTCAATTTCGTTATCGGGAGTCTTGGATATCATCGATGCAAGTTCAGATTGTATTTTCCTAATTCACAGAAAATCTGAATTTATCTAGTGTTAGCACAGTTAATGTTTTTGATTTATTTTGTGAGAGCGAGCTCATTTGGCATTAGGATCCTTCTCTTTAATTTTATTTTTGGATGTGTTTCTAATTTTTTTTTATAATTTCAACAAAAAAAAGGGTTCATCTCTCCTCATCTCAACAATTATCATTCTATCATCAATGTAATAGATAATCTCGATTTATTTTGGATCACCCAAAAGTGATCATTAATTGGACCATAAAATTATAAAAATTTTGCCTATTGCAATGTTTGGATCTGATCAATTATTTTATGCCATATTCATTGATTGATTCGTCATTGATATATACATGAAATGTGCATTGAACCATATATATATGTTTTTTATCTTTCTCGATCAATGTATACATTTTACTTGTATGGTTTAATACATTTACTTGTATTGGTTTAATTGGACACATGGGCCCATTTGTTTGGAAAAGGCCCCGGGCACACCCCACCCTATTTTGCACACACCACTAGTATGTTTACTGTTTTGCACACTTGCACGTCCCATATAACCAATGTGGTATTAGTGCGTAGTCCGGTCTCTTAGGAGATGCGACGTCATTCATGAAAACCACAACTTCAGTCACGTACCTTAGGGTATATAAAACTGAGGCATCAGTACCGTCTGATCAGGTGACTCTGAAAGGTATATCGATGCACCTAGGCTGGAGTGACCTGAGCATTTGACCTATTGTAAGTCACACAGTCACATGTCCTGATTGCCAACGTAGTACTAGTACGTAGTCGGTCCCCTTGTGGGATGCTAAACCATTTATGAAAGCTACAACCCAAGACTCGTACCTATATGGTATATCAAGATAATCTAAGTTCACCAATTGCACTTCTTGGTCAAAATCAGTGTCTAAACATGATCTTGTCCCGCTGTACCCTACTGTACAAGGGGGATAGACTACGTCTATTTTAGACGAGAGGTATTTAAAAGGGCCCTTGCTCAGCATCGTGCCTCACCTCTCAACTGGGGATTAAACTAGCTGCTTTGACTTCAGAGATGTGGGTTGGAGTCTTAGATTATCATATATATGGTATATCAAACAAAGCCACCATGTACCGTCTGATTGAGTACGCTTGAGAGGTATATGAGAGCAAGGGTGGCCAAATAAATGTATTACACGTAATAAACCTAGAGTCTAGAAGCCTTCCTATAGGTCACGACTTGAACTGACTATGGGTGTTCCCGGGTTGCTCTATTTAATTCAACCAACATGTAAGTGGGTGGACTGATCTAGACCGTTCAAACTAAACCCACTATATTGGCCCGACCTAATCGGTGAAATGTACCGATCAATTTGAACCAATTAAACCAGTTGGCCCAATTGACAAATGAATCAAACTAATAAATACCAAATCAGTTGGACTAATTGGTTTCACTTTTAAATATCCAGACCACTTTATACTAAAAAAGATTTGATCTTAGGATCAAATTAATTTGTCTGATCAAAAGTTCAATCCCAATCAGGGGTAGACCTGCGACTAATATTTTTCACAATCTTGGTCATTATAGACTTATAGTGTATTTGGATTCGATATTTCCCACTGAAGAGCTAATTTATATCAAAATTTTAATCATGTGGTTAAGCGTGAAACCTTCAGAATCGATGGTTAATCTTAGGTGCCCTTAAATGTTCTAAACCCTCATCTATGTCATTTTAGGTCCGTCAAAAGAGTCGTCTAATTAAAGTACCAATGTCAAGTCCAAGTAGTCCATCCACCCAGAAGGACCTTCTCTCTTTGTAGGTAATTGTCCCTGAGTTTTCTTTGAGTTTCAATTCAATTTTCGTCAGTCTTTAAGTCCAGTTAGTTATTTTAGTTACGTTAGTCTTTCTTCAACTTTCAAATTTTAGTCAAATTTGTCAGTCTATATTTTTCAATTCTAATAAAATCTAGAAGCTTCTGATTATCATGCGTGTAATAATGATTTGAGCATAATATATAACATGAGAATTGACTTAAAACTCACTAATCAAATTTAATAAATATTGAAATTAAAAAGTACACTTAAGAAGTGCAAATTGGTGATACATTATCCTCAGGGGGAACATGAGAGAATAATAAATTTATTTGAGAACTTCAAGAATGTTCATGTATGGTCTCGTCAGAATAGATTGTACCAAAATAAATCCAAACACAAAGTCGAAAGTGGACTTCAAAGTCAAAGATCATTAAGAATGATGCAGTTGAAACCAGCGACAAAGGTGCAAAGATTTGTAAGAAGAGATTCATCATATTTTTCACTTAGAGAAAAGAGTTATCATTCACAAAAGAACATGAGATTTTCTTCGAAGTTTGAAAATGGTTAAACGAGTAAATGTCAATTACAAAAAATTCAATCACACTCAACTTCGAAAAAGAAGACTAAAGATCACTCATTCTCAAAAGAAGACTGAAGATTGCTCCTTTTTAGAAAAAGATTGAAGATTACCCATTCTTAGAAGAAGACTGAAGATTATTTTTTCTCAAAAGAAGACCTTGCTCGACAGAGCAATTAAGACATCAAGTTCCTAGAACTTTAATCAAATCAATTAGCACTTCACCAAAGAAGGCCTTCTTTGGTCGAATTATTTTCCTATCTTACCAAAAAAAAAAGAACTGTTTTTAGCCCCTCGTAGCCTAAAAAAAATCAATAGCCTCTTTTTTCTAAATCACATCGAGGGCGCTTTCAAATCTTATGCACTTTTCATCTTCTAAATTAAAATCCTAAAGAAATCCTAGCCCCTAATAACCTTCACACTTGATTTCTGGTCATTTTGAGGATTCGTTAGGGTTTGTCATAGGAGAAGAAAGTGTCTGACTTATCGAAAGCTTTGGAAGGAAACAAAAACGAAGGAGTTCCCATCGCTCTAGAGAGGAAAAGCTAGGATTCAACTAAGACTTTTTTTGCGTTCTTCACGGGTTCTTAGCATCGACTAAAGTAAGGAATTTTTAAACCTCTCTGAAAGCGCCTTCAATCCGCGGGGTGCGCGGATTCACTTTTGACCTTTGAGGTTTGGGAGTCGCCACTTAGTTGTTACGGTCTAGGAACCGAACTGACTCTAAAAAGGTAAATATTACTAATCTACGAAAGAAAAAAATGGGTCCGGGGATCACGTTACGGGGTTGGAAGGTGTTAGGCACCAATCCCGCCCGGCAAACGTCGGTCTCTACTAATTCCAAATAAAACTACATTGCTAACAACAAGACATAAATAAAAAAAATAAAAGAATTTTACCTTTGAACGCAATGATTCTATTCCCTCAGATCTGATAAAACTGCTCCTTCTACAGTACTCCTCGCTTTGTTCTGTCTCCAGATCTGATTTCTGATCTCCGAGGTAAGGTATCTCTTTCTTAGATCTGGATTATTCGGATTTATTTACGGATTTATGGGTGTTTTTGAAGGACTTCTACGTATTTTTCAAGCTAAAATCGAAGTATGAGTGTTAGATAAGGAGTTAGGACTTCAAAATTAGGGTTTATAGGAGGCTAGGGAAGTTTTTTGACCTACTTCTCTTAGAATTTTTTATTTGATACGAAAATAGGGTGTGAGGATCCCTATTTATAGTTTTTTGTTAAGGGTTTGTTTAGATATAATTAAAACATCACAACTAATATCCGGGATATTTTATTTTGTTTTTACTGGTGAACGATATGATGTAACAGTAGTTTTGAAAAGTGTAGAGATGTCTTAGATAATCATATGTTCACCGAATAGGTTTAGATGAAAATGGCTAATCAATAATTATTAATAATCGACCTGTATCTTATGGTCACAATCAACGGCTAACCTAAGCTGGTTAAATAGTTATCTTGGTATGGTAAGTACAACCATTGACCACAAAATTAGAAACTAACGATGAGGTTCCACATTAGTGAAGTTTGGAATATATTTGGATCTTGATTGGGAAGTTTCTAATCATGGTTCTCAACACTCTTAACAGACACACTTCCACTACTTGTACTTAAACCTATTTCATATGTTATTTTTTTTAGGACTATTTTGTAAATTATTTAGTAGTACTTTAATTATATCTCAACATGATTATATTTATCTTTATTTTACTTTTACATTTATTTGAAAACTTGCATATGTTTCCACAGGTATTAGTATGATTTTTCCCAAATGTGAGATATTCTTAGTTTGGGATAGTGATTTCCTGTTAAGTAACTTTCCCATTACTCACCCTATCATTTTCAGTTGTAGATCCTTCTCTCGTTGAGGAGTTAGATGAACCTATTAAAGAGTATCAACTCATTACTCACATTGATGATCAGAGTCCCTTCCCAAGCAAGAAGTGAAATTTCTTTTACTAGTCTTGTTCACAATTTTAGGTGTTAGGATTACTGAACAATGTCTCAAAACACTGATTTATCCTCATTTTTGCTAGGCATTTATCTCGATTTTCATCCATATTTCATTAGATTAGGTAAATAATTATGTTAAGTCTCAATTTATCACATTATATGTTCTACCATGCTAATTAGGCTTAATTGTACAAAATTAATGCATTTATTGAAAGATTTATTGTATGTGTTCATCGTATAGGTCAAATATCAAATCATCAAAATGGACTACCAAATCAATCAATCGAGTATGTATTACAATCTAGATGATCAATCAAGCAACCATGTAAAAGTGGAAATCTAGGTATCTCCAAATCAATGTGGCGTAGTGAATCTCGAATAAAGCATTCTAAAATTTCTCCAATGTGCTCCACACGTGATATTATACTCAAGAATAATGGTGGCTATTTTTGGGTCCTTCTAAAGTACGTAAGGTCTATAAATAGATCACTTGTGGCGTCCCGCCGAACGCTAACACAAATCCCAAGGTACTAGGTGGCATCTCGAAATTTCGGCATGGTCTCCTCTGATTATGTTAGCGTTTCACGGAACTCAAACCTGATAAACCAATTTATAACAAAACCTGTATATAAAAATGTAGATACAGGAAAATAACAGCGGAAGACTAATTACATCTAACATGTAAGTAGATCAGAGTGCAGAAGATTTATCAATATACAAGCTTATCAAAACACTCTCACTCTAACATAGGCCTAAACTCTCAATCTAAAAACTACATATATCCTGGATGAAACTGACTACACAAAGGGATGTGACCCTAGTGCTCACCAGGTAATAAACTCTAATCGTTGATCTGATCGACTAGATACTCTTCAATTACTGACTCTACGCCTGCCTCGGTAGCTGCAAGTGCTGAAACTAAAAAAAAAATAGGAAGAAAAGGGTGAGTAACAATGGTTACCTAGTAAGTCCACACCCAATTCCTACTAATAACCCCTCCTAAGCATGATCGAATAAAGCATACCAAACATTTTAATACATGCATGGTTTTACAAGATAAAATATGATCAACTGGTACATATAGCCAGGGATGAGCAACTAAACAGTTTAAAAATTACACATAATATCAATCATCCATACTCATTATACATTTTCCATTTTATGCAAATAATGTTAACAACATTGAAATAATGGACATGCTTCTCAGTTTGTAATTCGAAATATAACGACATATACATAATACAAATGGTGGAGTATTGGAATTAAAGAGTTGGGATTCACGACTGGATCGCTCCCAGTCAGGATATCATATTTCCCAATAACATCATAGTTCCTGATTTTGTGGCTGGTCGTGTCTACCACGCTTGCGGAACCATTTATCCGGCTTTGCTGATCGTTTGACGTGACCGTAAGCAATGGGTCTCTTTTCGATGTGTCAGAACGTTCGACTACTATTAGATTATTAGTGATCACTGACTAATCATCTTCGTCTATGCCTATCAGGCGTGCATGTGATTCCCAAAGACACTCCACTCGTATATGACCACCTTTACAATACACGTTCACTGGTAAAGATAAGAAATGAATGAACCCAGATTCCAGTTGTGACTCTACTCTCATACGCGTCCTATACCACGTATGAGTTTGGTGGTCCCTACCGTACATCCCAGGATAGTGCACCCCTCCGGATGATGTGACATACTATCCCTTCAGGCATTCACAAACCCTTTAACAGCTCACAAAATAGTTACGTATATATATAGTTTTTCATTTAAAATAAAAGAGAAATTAACAGAACAGGGTTGAGAATGGATATCCAGTTCCTACCATGCAACTGTGACTACCCGGCCTAAAATAAACAACAGTACATAGCGCACGCGCTAACATAATCGAAAATAAACATGCAACCCTTTCATTAATAACCTGGATATCCTTTCACCAACCTACACACAACATAGAATGTAAAATGTAGACATCACCCTTCGAGTGTGATTTTGACATTTTACCGTTCATTCCCTTTTCCCATTCTCTCGATATTCTCACTTTTCATCTTTTCAGATCAACCATCCATTTTCAATCTTTCAAGGTCATTCTTTTGGTCTTTCCATTGAAAACCATCAAAGTTTATTAAAAAATAAGGTCCCGGTGATGCACGAGACCAAAACTGTTAAAAATAAGGTAAACTGGTAAAAATGTGGCTAAGTGTCGGAAACTCAATTTTTCAAAGTTCTCGAAATTGAAAATGGGTTTTTCAAAATAAAAGTCTCGATCATGAGATTCGACACCATATAGTTTTTGTAATCTAATTCAAAGGAACGCGAAAGTTATTTCATTTTGAAAACTTGTCGAAAACGTCGAAAATTACGTTTTGTTCTTGAAACCAAAATTCGAATTTTAATCCTTTGAGATTTGGATCTTAAAACCATTCCCATTGTTCTGAAATGGGGGGTAAAACCATAATTTCATTAAAGAACTTAAAGTAAATTACTTAAATATTTTTAATGAAATGAAGGGTGGAAAATCAAGTTTAAGGTGTGAGGAAGTCAAGCCAAGAGTTAGAGTCTGTTTCTGACTCAGAACAGTGATGTCGGCAGCAGAACCTTGTTCTATCGGTGGAACTGATGGTTCCTGCCGACAGAAGAAAATTTTCGGTGGCAGAAGGTGCCGGTGTGTAACGGCCACATCATCTGTCACCTAGAGTTAGGTGTAAGCTCGCCCCGGAGCTACCCAGGAGCACCCATGTAATACTATGTAAGGCTCGTTATGAAGCCATGTCAGCCCCCGTACCAAGGCATATCTATTGGCTTAGGGTACATGTCAACCCCGTGCCAGGGCACACTTGTTAGCTTAGTGGCATTTTCGTAATAAGGGAGTATGACCGGCCTTTACTTTTGATGTTTCCTTCTGGAAACCTAGTAAAGAGTTAGCATACACTTTGTAGGAAGGGTGTCAGTGCTATCCCAATCCCCGGCCTACACCCACGTTGTTGAAGCCCTTGAAGCCTAGCTCCGTGGAAGTCCCGCGTGTCATAGGATCATCATTTGCTTATAACGCATCTATTTGCTTTTATAACGCGTTACACCGTGTAATCAATATTATATCAACAAAGTTGCCTCCGGGCTTTATCGCATGTTGCCTCGTTTACTTGTTTGCTAGCTACGTGTGTGTGGTGTACGATCATTTTACAAGCTTGCAAGTGGATTTAACCCCCTTGCGTCGCACGACCCCACTTCGAAAGAATAGGGCCGTGACAGTTGGTATCAGAGTTACAGTTGTTTGAGCACAGTTGGTATTCCCCCTAGCTCTTCCCCTGAGATTCCATTTAGTTCACGCGAACGATGGCAAGAGGAACTACTAGTACCGCGGACCAACCCGCTCCGAACACACCACCACCACGTATAAACAAGGAACGCATCAAGGTATTGGAGGAAAAGATAGGTATGCTATCCGGTATTGTTGATGGTATTGCGCGAATAGATGATCGCCAGAGCACGCTGGAGGACAGATCCGAGACATTCAAAGCTAGAGTGACAGCCTTCGAGGAAGATACCCGAGACAACCTAGCCGTCTTACAGGAACAGATTACGGAGCTCACTGCGAAAGTAGGTCTCCTGGTCCGCGCCGTCGGTAACGAACGGCCTACCAATGGTGATGCTTCTCCCTCGTGCTTGCGAGTACCCGAGCCACATACCTTCGATGGTGTTCGCGATGCGAAAGAGCTCGAGAATTTCCTGTTCGACATGGAGCAGTACTTCCGTGCAGCTCGTCCGAATTTCGAAGAGGTAAAAGTAACAACTGCTTCTATGTATCTTGCAGGTGACGCCAAGCTATGGTGGCGGACAAAGTACATCGAGATGGAAAGTGGCCAATGTTCCATCGATACATGGGAGGACCTCAAGAAAGAATTGAAACACCAGTTCTTACCAGAGAACGTGGAGTTCATTGCTCGTAGAAAGTTGAGGCAACTCCAACATACAGGTATAGTTCACGAGTACGTCAAGCAGTTTTCCGCCTTGATGCTTGATATCCATGACATGTTAGAGAAAGACAAGCTGCTCTCATTCCAAGAAGGACTCAAGCCTTGGGTTCAGATAGAACTCCAACGGCAACGTGTGGAAGATCTCGTGTCTGCAATTGCAGCAGCCGAGCGGTTGACTGATTATACTCCCGCGGGAGGGAGCCAACAGTATGTACATCCTCAATCGAAGGGTTACTACCAGCAACCTGAGTACACAAAGAAGTCTTCGAATGGCAAGAATGGAAGGCATAGAAAGAGTTCCAGTCCGGGATCCTTACAGAACTCCTCTCCTTCACAGAGCAGAAGTACCTCGCCAGTCAAGCGTCGTCACAAGCATGGATGTGTTTTGTGTGGTGGGCCTCACAAGACATTTAAGTGCACACAGCGAGCCAAACTGACTGCACTATTAACTTCCTAGAGTGACCCTAGTCACGAGAGTACGAGTGGGCGAGATTATGAAGATTCTCTTCACATGGGAGCCTTGCATCTTTTGAATGCAATGAAGCAGACATCTGAGACTCAGAATAGCCAGAAATGGAAGGGTCTTATGTATGTCGATATTGAAGTTGGTGGGAAGACCACCCAGGCAATGGTTGATACAGGAGCTACTCACAGCTTTATTACCCCTGTAGAAGCGAAGCGTCTCAATATCCGGCTCGATAAGGGTTCAAGCCGTATGAAAGATGTAAACTCCCAAGCCACTCCTATCCAAGGTTCGGCCAAGTCAATGTCCGTCAAGATAGGTACATGAAAGGGTAAGCTTGATTTAGTCGCAGTTCCACTCGATAACTTCAAAGTTGTTATTGGGATGGATTTTATGCGACAGAACAGGGTTGTACTAATGCCATTTGCCAACACCTTGGCCATGCTAGGTGAATGTCCAAGCTTTGTTCCCGTCTCCATAGGCAAGGAAGAGGGAAATTTGATTTCAGCCATTCAGGTGAAGAAAGGTAAGCAACCGTACATTGCTTCCTTGAGAGTTGAAGCCGAAGAAAAGGACCATAGTTCAACTCCCACACAAGTTACACAGGTTTTAGCAGAAGTTGATGACGAGATAGCGAATTTGCTTCCGAAGACACTACAGCCACGTAGGTCGAATGATCATCAGAATGAATTGCTACCTGTTGTCACACCTCTTATAGAGAGGCCTTACAGGATGAATCTTCCAAGACTAGCTGAGTTGAGCAAGCAACATAAGTATGGGTCTTCGCGATGTTGTATCGATTATCGAGCAGTGAAGAAGACCACCATCAAGAATAAGTATCCTATCCAGCAGAGTACCGACTTGTTTGATAAGCTTGGGATAGCCAAGTGTTTTTCAGAGTTAGGTCAGAGATCAGGTTACTGTAAGATTCAAGTTGCAGAAGAAGCCCCTCAGTTACTTCGTCATAGAGTCAGCAAGAATTATGATGTAACTCAGAGTGTTGTCAGCGTCAGAGATTCAAGAGTCACAGGGAAGTTATGGAACGGACCATGCAGACTACTTAGATTCCAGCTTGATTTTCCGAGCAGTGTACATCATCAATCAGTTTGGCCAACAGAGAGATTCAGTTCTGCGTTGGACTATTTTAGGCATCTTGCCAATGTCGATCATGAGAATTGGGCGAATTTGTTCAATTCAACCTCTCAAAAGAACTCTTCCTCCAACAAGAGTGCTTTTGAACTTATATCAGACCAACAGTGTTTAACTTCTCACACTATTGTTTCAGGCTACAGGAGACATAGTCCAAGGACGTACAGGTTTGCTAAACTCTAGTTACCGTACAGGTTACACAGCATCTACACTGTCATCCATGCAAGAAGTTTCAAGCCGTACCACGCAGATCAAGGAGATCCCGCGCGCAGCATTCCAACACGTACCACTTCTCATTCAGCTTTTCAGCCAAAGCGTGTTGTCGACAAAGTTCTCGAAGACGTCATTTCAGCAGCAGTTCCATCCAGCAACAGCAGCAGCAGCACGTGGAGTACTTTCGTCACACAGAACATGCCAGAATTTGAAGCTACACAGGAGAGTGCAGAGAACCTACAACCTTTCAAGCAGCCGATTGAAGAGTTTGTCAGGTCAATGCGACGAGGACGTCTGCAGAATAGGTGGGGGAGACTATAACGGCCACATCATCTGTCACCTAGAGTTAGGTGTAAGCTCGCCCCGGAGCTACCCGGGAGCACCCATGTAATACTATGTAAGGCTCGTTATGAAACCATATCAGCCCCCGTACCAGGGCATATCTGTTAGCTTAGGGTACATGTCAGCCCCGTGCCAGGGCACACTTGTTAGCTTAGTGGCATTTTCGTAATAAGGGAGTATGACCGTCCTCTACTTTTGATGTTTCCTTCTAAAACCTAGTAAAGACTTAGCATACACTTTGTAGGAAGGGTGTCAGTGATATCCCAATCCCCGGCCTACACCCACGTTGTTGAAGCCCTTGAAGCCTAGCTCCGTGGAAGTCCCGCATGTCATAGGATCATCATTTGCTTGTAACGCATCTATTTGCTTTTGTAACGCGTTACACCGTGTAATCAATATTATATCAACAAAGTTGCCTCTGGGCTTTGCCTCATGTTGCCTCGTTTACTTGTTTGCTAGCTACGTGTGTGTGGTGTACGATCATTTTACAGGCTTGCAAGTGGATTTGACCCCCTTGCGTCGCACGACCCCGCTTCAAAAGAATAGGGCCGTGACACGGTGGCACCGACCCTTCCCGCCGACAGCCTGAACCTCACTCGTGATTTTTGGGTTTTTCGATCCCTTCTTTGGATCTTTGTTCCATTCTTCAAATCCCTCAACCCACCCACGAATTCAACATTTAAAACATAGATTAAACACATCAAATCCTTATTTCTAGCATGAATTTCAATTCAAATAAAGATTTCTACGATTTAAAACAAGCAATATATTTTTAACAAAATCCCTAAATGCAAATTTCGTAAATCTAAAGCTACCAATAAGAATTAGAAGTCCCTTACTTGTTTGTGGACGTCGAAAGGGATGAACTCGCACAATAATCAAGGTTTGTCGTAGAAGAGTCGATATTGGGCTGACTTGGATGTAAAATGAGCGAGGGTTTGCAAAGTTTCCGACAACGACGTTCTCCTTTTCCTCTATGATGAAAAATAGACCTAACTCCTAACTTGATGAAGCCCTCGAATGGAATGTATTGAGGTTCACTCGAGTTACCTGGCTGGTTTTGATAGAGGATGGGGAAAACGAACAAGAATGGGTAAGTAAAGATGGTAAAGTTGTAGCTTTCGACATGGCCAACAACTTTGTCTTCTTCGTTGAGGTTCAACTCGGCTTCGTTTGCGCACAAACTTGATGGCAATGGGTCGAAACCCTTGGATTGAAAGTGGCTGTCGTTTGGGGTTTCTTAGAGAAGGAGAGAAAATGAAATAAAAGAAAATCAAAATTTTCTTTTATAACACAGCTAAGGGCATACTTGTAATTTTCCCTCATTTCTAGTTTCGATCAAACTTAACTATTCGGACTCGGAAAGCGACAAACGAATATACCATTTCAAATAATTTTTCGTTGTGGTTCTAATGGTGTTATCAAATCTTTCCGATTCTTGCTCTAACGAAATTCCACTATTTTGAGTCCCACTTAACACGAAATTCAAGGATTTTATAACTTTTTCCTCCGAACTCGAATTCGAACTTGCTTACAGGCTAATGTATATATTCCGATCCTTTTGAATCTAATGGCGAAGTCGATTTTTTCTTGAAATTAATCATAGCAATATTCGGGTATATTACTCTAAGTACCTCCTTCGATATTTCCCTCCAAATCTCACCATTTAATTTTCTCGAGATATGAGTTGAAAATCCGGGGTGTTACATTACTTTTTCAATTGGAAAAAGGGTCCTTAAGCCCTTCTCCCTTCTCTCTTCCCCCTGATGCCCTTGGCATTTTCTTTGTAATTTTTTATTTCTAAATAGGTTTTATTTCAATAATTCTCTCTAATTTCTCAAAGAAAGAGATAGTGTACATTAGTTACTATATGAATGTAAGTGTCAGTTTCATGACTTCTCCTTGTATTCATATAATGACCATAGGCTAGACTCTCTCCATTAGTGAGAGGAAGAAGCCTAGGAGTAAACTTTTAATTCTATATTTATGTTCTTTATCCTCCCATGTTCTTTATGATTATTAGGTTCTCTTCAATATTTTATCAAACTCTAATGGATTAAAGCTTTAGATGACATGTACACTTCTTACGCTTAACTTAGATGTTTTATGCTTAAATGAGATCAAGATAAAAAATACTTAATCTAAATAATTGTTAATAGGGACTTCACACATTAGTGAGAGAAGGAGTCTTAACTATTGTCTTAGTCAAGTTTCATGTTATATCTTCGAACCTAAGGACCTCACACGAAGCCCTTGGAGTTGAGTGCAAAGAAGGATAGAACTTAAATGTAGTTTTATTTGCTAATCCTAGGTTACTCTAACAACAAATGGCTTTATTTTCTTTGTTCCGAGTATAAATTTCATCTCTATTGCTTTATTTTCTAGCAACATTTACTCTTCATTTTTGTTTCACAAAAATATAAAAACAGATTTTAAAATTATAACTTAGATTAACTTCATTTTGCTTAGCTTGGAAACAACCTCTTTTTCTCTTTGATTTGATCCCCTTACTTTTCTACAAATTAAGGAGTATAAACATATTAATTTCTAATAATTAATGACACATCAAAATTTTGGCACTATAGCCGAGGAAAAGTGTAGTTGTTTTAAGTTGGTTTGAAATTATTTTTGTTATTTTTCTTTATTATGTTTCTGTTTCTGTTTTCTATCAACACAAAAAAATTTCAGAAAATCAAAAAAATATGTCTCCATTACAACCAGGGAGATTATCTAAGATTTGTGGAAAAATTCTAAACATAGATCTCAAAATATCAATGTGACACAGTCAATCTTCACTGTGCCACATTAAGTCCAGAGAGTTGAGTCTTTTGATTTTAACACACTCTTAATTTATCTTCTAGATTGTAATATTAGGTTTAGTTTCTATTTTTACATTTTTTGTTCTGTTCAGTTTCTAACACTCTATTTCTTTCATAGGTTCGTGAAATTTTGAAAAAAATATCAAGTTTGCTCCATTAGATCCAAGATTCATTTCACCTTTCTGTGTTTTTTCTATTTTTCTACATTTTTAGTTAGGTTTCTTTTCTGTTTTAGATCCATTTGTATTAGAAACTTTATAAACTTTCACTAGTTAATTAATTATCCAAGAAGGGTTGGATTGTAATAGACTAGGGAAGGATGACGGTTGGATGATACTGACATGGCTCCTTAGGTTCGCACAACAAAATCGAAGTTGGTGGCCTAAGTCTACTCAACTTGTCTTCACCTCGTCTAGCAGGGGAGGTAAATTCGATCCACCCCCGTCTCTCATTGCTAGTAGGTTACTTCTTACCTTTGTTTGTTAATTTCTAAGTTGCACATACTTGGATTAGTTAATTAAGATTAGTAAAGAGCACCCCTTTCTTAGGGATGACACCATAAGATAAGGATTGGAGGTCATTACCAATTTCTTATTTTAATTAAAATAATTAATTCACTAGTCACCCAATCAATTTGACTAAAATCAATTAGACTTGACTATAAGGCCTACGAGCTTAATAGGAGAAATTTACTTCAAGTTGTACCGATTATGTTTCTTGATCATCTTTAGCATCTAGTAAGATCTTACCCTTTGAGGGTATAGACTCAGTCTATTCGAGTAAGAAATGTGATTTAAGAGCGCTCTTGCTTATATATCATGTACCACCTCCGATTTGGAGATCTGAATGATCCAAATTTGATTCATAGAATTGACTCGGAAAGCTAGTTGTACAATTTTTAATCAGTTAGGAGCTATCTAGAGTTAGGAAACCTATTTAGGTGCAGTTTTTTCGTTTGTGATTGTTTAATAGACTCTATGATTTGCATGCTTGCTAGACGATCTAGGAGTAACATATTAGAATCATTGGATCCTGAGATCGAACGTACCATCAGTAGAACTCATAAGAAATACTAATTAAATATGATGGATGATCGAGAGCGAACTCTCAATGAGCTCTTTGCTCCCACTTCTACTACCTTACCTACATGTATTGTATTACTATTAAACACTGCACCTCAGTTTGAAATTCGGGTAATCACCATAAATATGCTCCCTATATTTCACGGTTTAGAGAGTGAACAACCTTACACCTACCTCAATCAATTCTTGATCATATGTCAAGCCTTTAGAAATCAAAATCCAGATAAGGAGAGTGTTAAGCTCATTTTGTTTCCGTTATCCTTGGAAGATCATGCAACTGCGTGGTTAAACTCCCTAACTTCCAATTTCATAACTTCATTGGATGTTCTGTCTAAGAAATTCATGGTCAAATTTTATCCTGTGACTAAAATTAAGAAAATGAAAGACGCAATTAGATATTTTAGAGGGCATTTGGATAAAGAATTCTCCCAAACTTTAGAAAGATTCAATGATTTGTAAGTCAAATGCCCACACCATGGTAATGACAAAGCACAGTTGGTGTAATACTTCTATCGAGGATTAATCCTGAATCAACATACCTTAGTTGAGTCTATGCATAAGGGTCAATTCATAAACTAAACTCCTAATCAAGCTTATAATTTTCTAGTTAAGCTAGTCAAGAGTACTCAAAATTAGAACACTAATAATAAAGAATTTGATAGAGACGATCCCATTAAGAAGCTAGGAATGTATGAGATGAAGGTAAACCCTGATCTCAAGACTGTTATATCCAATCTAGTGAGTAGTATGCACACTCTTAAAAAAAACTAGATGTTTTTATCATCTCAACATCTAACCTTCACTATAATTCTCGTTTAGTTTCGTAAGTGTCAGTCGAGCCAATTTCTTTATGTGTTTTGTGCAATAGCAACGACCATCTAGTTGAAAGCTATCCCAACTTACCATACATTAAGGTTGGACAAGCCAATGCTGTCAATGGTTATAATAATTTTAGGAAGTCAACTTATAATTCTTATAGCCAAATGTATCATCTAGATAATAGGTTCCATCCGAATTTTTCTTACAAACAAAAAGAACCTATTCAGCCTAGTGTTCCGCCAGGTTATAATGGAAGCTATCCTAAACAAGCTAGTCATTCCATGAACCAAGCCGTTGTTCCACAAGTATCGTATCAATCTCTATAATCTATTGAATGTAAAGTCATAATTTTAGATTCCATGACTAATTATAACCTGCTTGGCCAACAACAATCATCCTTAGAATTTATGATGACAGAATTGATGAAACAGCAACAACAACTCATCCAAACTCGACAACAGACTAATCAAAATTAAACCCAGATTAATCAGATTACTGTTCAGCCCATAATTAAGATGGAAGTTCAGTTGGATTAGTTAACGTTTTGGCTTGGGAGGAGAGAGAAAGATCAATTTCCTATTCAAACTGTTTCTAATCCTAAAGGTCAACTTACGATTCTCAACGAACCCTAATACAAGGTAAGAAGCCATTCAGAAGCTCCACAGGACTCCATCTAAGATATCCACACCTTCAGATCAAGAAAGAAAATGGAAAAAAAAAGGTCCAACCTATTGACGAAGAAGATAATGTCCTAGAGGATGACAAAATTCAAGTAGAAGAATCGAAAAATCTCTTACGAAGAAGGACAAATATTTTGAAAAACATTCCATCATTCCACCAATTCCAAAAGCTCTATTTTCCCACCGTCTTAGAGACAATCAAAAGAGTAAACAATTCGAGGATATCCTCGAAGTCTTCCAAAATGTGTACATCATTATTTCATTCTTAAATTTTACTAAGCAAATACCTTCTTATACTAAATTCCTTAAAGATTTGACCATAGCTAATAGAAAATACCATTTTCTTGATAAGCAATCATGGCAGCCCAAGCTTCGTTTCTCATCCAGCAAATAGTTGTACTAAAATTTAAAGATCCTGGATGTTCGACAATTTTCATTCATATTGGAGATCAAGTGATTAAAAAATATTTCTTAGACTTAGGGACGAGTGTGAATCTTTTACCTTACTTGATTTATAAACAACTAGTTTTGGGGTTTTGAAACCCACCAATATCACATTGAGTTTAGCTGATAGGTCTATTAAGGTTGCAAATGTGTAGTTGAAGATGTCATAGTAAAAGTCAAAGATTTTTATTTCTTGATTGACTGTTGTCTTAAACACAAAATCAATTATCAATCCACATAGTCATGTTCCTATAATCTTAAGATGTTCATTTTTTGCAACTTCGGACGTAGTCATTTGTTGTAAAAATGGGATTATAACTTCGATATTCGGGAATATGAAAGTCAAATTGAACGTCTTCCACAATTTTAAAAAATTAATATAGATGATGATGATATGAATGAAGTGAACATGATAGATGCACTAGTCAATCAAACATGTCAAGATTTAAGGTATTTTAATATCCTATTTGTTTTATTTTTGTCAAGATTTTTATATAGAAGTATCCATAAGTGAAATCTATTTTTGCTTGAATATGTTCCGTACTTTAATTCCATTTGTTGGCATGCAAAATTCTAAAGTCTTCTTGTTCGTACTTCCACTATTGTTCCTTCTCAAACTGAGCCTCCTAAATTAGAACTCAATGTGCTTCCAAAGACTTCGATAAATGCATTTCTTGGCAAAATTTAAATTTTTCCTATGATCATTTCCTTCCACCTTAGTGTAGTCTAAGATGAAAAGTTAAAAGTTTTGAGAGAACTTCAAGAAGATATTAGTTGAACCATAGTTGACATTAAGAGAATTAGTCCATCAGTGATAATACATCATATTCATCTAGAAGATTTTACTTAGCCTTCCTTAGAACTTTAAAGATGGCTAAATCTTGTAATGAAGGATGTAGTCTAGAGTGAGGTGATGAAATTATTAGATGCATGTATCATCTACCCTATTTCTGATAATTGTTGGGTGAGTTTCATTTAAGTTGTTTCTCTAATTTCAGTGTGGTAGTGAAACAAGATAATGAGTTAATCCTTACTTGAGTCCAAACTGGATGGAGAGTGTGTATTGATTATAGGAAACTTAACTCAATGATTCCCAAAGATCACTTCCAACTACCTTTCATTGACCGAATGTTAGAGCTTCTACCAGGACATTCCTATTATTGCTTCTTGGATGGTTACTTCGGGTACAACCAAATACCTATTGCTTTTATTGATCAGGAGAAAATAACTTTTATATAGCCCTTCCAAACTTTCACTTATCATCGCATGCCCTTTGTATTGTACAATGCACCCACTACCTTCCAGCGATGTATGATGAGTATACTTTCAAACATACTAAAAAGTTATCTCGAAGTGTTTATGGATGATTTTTCGATCTTCGAATCAAGTTTTAAGGAATGTCTCCATCACTTGACTTTGGTTCTCGTGCATTGTAAAGAAGTTAACTTAATCCTCAATTGGGAAAATTTTCATTTTACGATAACATCCGAAATTGTGATAAGACACATTATTTCTATGAGAGGGATTGAAGTAGATAGAACAAAACTAGGTTTAATTGAGAAGTTACCACCTCGAAGATTAGTTAAAGTAATTAGGTCATTCCTAGGCCATGTAGGTTTCTACCGTAGATTTATTAAAGATTTCGAAAAGATCTCAAAGTTTTTATGTGAACTCTTAGGCAAGGATGTTCCTTTCAACTAGCTTAAGTTCGAGTTAACTTCTGCAACCATTATTCAACCTTCAAATTCGAACATTCCATTTGAAATTGTGTACGATGTTTCGGATTATGCGATAGACGTTGTTTTGGATCAGTGAATTGATAAATATCCTCACATTATCCAGTATACTAATAAAAACCTCGGTGATGCTCAACTTAACTACTTTACAACAGATTAGAAAATGCTAGTAGTACTCTATGCCATTGATAAATTTTGCCCCTACCTAATACTATCGAAAGTCATGATCTACATAAATCATGCTGCATTGAAGTACCTTTTATTCCGAAAGGATGCTAAAACAAGGTTAATTTGTTGAATTCTGTTCTTTCCAAAGTTTAATCTCGAGATCCGAGACAAAAAGGATGTAAAGAATGTCGTAGCTGATCATCTATTTAGGATAATTATTGAGTCATATGAGGAATCTTTACCTATCTCTAAATCCTTTCTCAATAAGAAACTTATGAAAATCTCTAACACTCTGTGGTATGCTAACATTGTCAACTTCCTAATTACAAGTCAATTGCCAGTGTCAATGACTAGGTGAAATCGCCTCGACCCCCGCAGCAGTCCGCTAAATAAAAGATTAGGGGTCCGATTACGTATCTCAGGGATTTTTAAAATAATAGGGAGTCGCCACCTAGTTTGGGTCTAGGAACCAAAATTAACTCCAAATGGATATGGGTCGGTCCGTGGATCAGAGAGATAGGTAAGGGGTCAGGTTACGGATTTCGAAAGGTATTAGACACCGAATCCGCCTGATCAAGATGATCAGTCTCTACTGCGATCCAAAAATATCCTATGGTCAACATTCAAAGACTAAACGTCAAACTAGGGTCCAATCATCATCAAATTACATCGGATTTACTAAACAAATCCTACAGTTAAAATAATTACATGATTTAATGAGGCATACATGGCACCAAAAATTAATGGATCAATTTGATCATACTTTGAATAATAGAAAATCGATTTTCAATGCCACTTACATGAAATTAATGAATTGACTCATTGACGACATTTATCAAATAAATTCAATTTTTGAATTGCCACATGTATTAAATCAGTGAGTTAACCCACATGCCTATCAAAGAAACTCGATTTTTGAAATGCCACGTGTACTAAAATCGACGAGTTGACTCACAATTTTTTTTTATCAAAGAAACTCGATTTTTGAAGTGCCACATATATTAAATCGATGAGTTAACCCACATGCCCAATTTATAAATCAGTTCAAACTCCCAATATCCTTAAAATCAGTGAGTTGACTCGCAATTTGTTAATCCAAAGAATCTTAATTTTTTTTGGAATCGCCACGTGTATTAAATCAGTGATTTAACCCACATGCCTAATTTAAATAAAATAGATTCAAATTTTCAATGTCCCCCAAAATCAGCGAGTTGATTCGTAATTTTTATTGTGAAAATCGATTTTTTATTTTTATGTTTAGTGTACACCATTAATTTTTATTAAGTCGATTAAAATCAACATTAATGAGTTGACCCAACAACATCAAAAAGTCACAAATCAACCCGATAAATATTAACATTTAATGAGTTGGTCCATCAACTTAGTATACGTGAATTGATTCAATCGATCTATTAATCAAAAAAAATATGGGTGAATTGATACGCTAATATTTCGAAAACTCGAAAATTGTCATTAGTGCCACGTATACCCCAAAAATCAATGAATTAGTTTAGATGCATAAAAATACGCAATCAAGAATCACTAAAATAAATATAAAAGAGTGTAAAAATCTAATCTCATCGATAAAAACTCAAAACTGCATAAAGTAAAATTTTTTTTTTTTAATTCTATTGATAAGCAAACATAAGGAATACATAAGAGAATTTCTAATCCTACCAATGTACATGAGCAAATAAGAAAATAAGATTTTATAAAATTGTTTTCCTAATCCTATTGACATGCAAAAACAAACAACACACATAAACAATGCATCTCATTCAAAATGTGACAAAATATCACATGGTATAAAAAAAAAAAAAGAAAAGAAAAGGTAATAATAAAAAAATAAGATCATCTCATAATCATTTCTATGATAATCATAACACCAAAATTAACATGAAACTTCAATGTGAAAGGGGGAAATTTTAACATAAAAGGGGAAGGTAAAATAAAAATAAAAATAAATTAATAAAATAAAGAAAGACTTACCTAAGAATAACGGATTGTTTCCTTCAGGTATAACTCGAAGATCAGTGAGTACTCGATTGATATTTGCTATGAGCGGCGAGGTTGATCTTAGAGGTATTGCATTGGGTGAAAAAAAAAATTAAAAAAAAAAGTTGGGTTACGATTTCATGTATGAGGCCAAGAGGTGGTGGTGGCTGGGAGAGATAGATGGAGGTTGGGAGATACAGAAAGTTCTAAGAGGGTGTGGGGCAGCAAGAGGGGTTTAGAGGAGAAAAACATCTGGAAGGAGTGAGAGAGTTCTTTTTTATTTATTTTTTTCTTTGCTGCTGTTTTTAGAGAAGGAATAAGAGTGGAAGACGTCAATCTAGAATCCTTTTTCTTTGCTCTCTTGCAGGTTTTATGGTGGAGAGGAATGTGAGTTGTTGTGGAGGATAGAATGTGAGTCTAATGGAGAGGAAGAAGAAAGGCATTCAACAATCATCGATTGGGGAAGAGGGACATCAAAACGTTGGAGATATGGGATGTTATTAGTCTGTAAGAAATGAAGTGCAGTAATAGAGAAAAAAGAGGGCTATTGTTGTAGGTTTTTTTGTGAAGAAGACGTGGGTTGATGGGAGAGATCGAAGGGATGAAAGAAACGAAGTTGCTTATTTGTTTTTAATGGCAGCCAGCCAAAATGAGCACCTTTTTCTCTGGTTTTTCTTCTTCTTCCTTTCTCCAAAAAAAATGTGGGACAACAAGGATAGATTTGGAGAGAGGGAGATGAAGTGAAGATGAGAGAGATGATGCAATCAATGGTGTTGAGGTGTTGTAAATGGCTGCTGATTTTTTTTTTTGTTTAATGGCTGTTGCTCCTAAAAACCGTCCTATTTTTGTTGATCATAGTAACTGATTTATATGGAGCCATTAGAGCAGTTGGGAGAGTGGTTGCTTATAGAGAGATGGGAGAAGAAGTGGGGAAGAAAGAAGGAGTGAGGGTGGTCCAAAACGTGGGAGAAGATCGAGAGGGAGGAGTTAGAGAAGAAGACGATGGGAGAGTGCCCACGTTTTTCTTTTCTTCTTTTTTTATTTTTTTTATTTTTTTTATCATTTTTTATTTTTATTTTATTTTATTTTTAATAATGGGGGATGGAGATCCCACGTTACCCATACTACTGTAATTTCCCGCTAATGAGTTGTGATTAGTTAATGAATTGATTTTGCTTCCGATTGGTTGATTTTGAATTTTTTTTATTTTAGTCGATATTTTGATTTGAAATTTAATTTGATGTTTTAAATTACATTTGAATTTGTATTTAATTTTAAATTTTAATTTTCGATTAGAATTTAATTTGAATTTTGATATTAAATTTGGTTGTTGGTTGATTTGCTTTTAATTTTTTGATTGGTTGATTGTTCGTTTTTAATTTTATTTTTACATTTGAATTGGTTGGGTGATTTTCAATTTGATTTTAATTGTTTAATTTTTAATTTAAATTTTGAATGGGTTGATTAATTTTTATTATTATTTTTTTTTTAATTTAAAAACTTTTTGATTGGATTTAATTATTCGATTTTAATTTTAGTTGTTTGATTTAATTTTAATTATTTGAATTTTTTTAATTTGAATTGTTTAATTTTAAATTTGAATTGTTTAATTTTAAATTTGAATTTTATTTTAGTTTAGATTGGATTTCGATTTACATTGTCCTAGGGATCAGGATCTCTAAATTGTAGAGTTGGATATTGAGGGGTATTTTGGTCTTTTGGCGATTTTTACAATTTTTTTTTAACTTCTCTGTTTTCATCGATTTGGGTCTCATTAGACGTGAAATCACAATCTGAGTACAATGGAGGTACTTTCGAGATTTTTCGGAGATCCGAGGTATATGAGGGGTATTTTCATCATTTTGGATGATTTTTTACAAATTTTTATAAATTTCTCTTTTTTCATCGATTTGGGTCCCGTTAGATTCGAAATCACATTCTGAATGCAATGGAGGTATTTTTTTAAAGACTTTTCAAAGATCCAAAATTTATGAAGGGTATTTTTGTCATTTTGATGATTTTTTACAGATTTTTTTGAATTTTATCGTAAGGTTTCTTTCAGTCACTGTGTGAGTATTTCTAAGTTCTAAAATTATATTTTTCTAGCGTAGCGAGGTCTCTAAGTTATCGAATTGTGTAACGAACCTATGCGTATGTGCTTGTTAAGTCAGGTGTAAGGTGTAGCGATCCTAAGCGTACGTAAATTTCTAGGTCGAGTAGTGACGAGTAGGGGGGATGAAAATACTAGAAACAGAACGAATCAAGTAGTACTCACAAGCCTTCGAGTTCTTTTATATTCATCATTAGGAATCCATCAAAATCGGGTGACGAATTGTCGAATTAGGCAGATGCAATAATGGGGTGTCTACACTAGGCAAGAAAAACTTCGTCTCCTTTAAAAAACCAAGTGGTATTTTTAGGATGAATTACACTTATTCAAGTATTACCCCTCCTAGATCATTAGAAGTTATGTTCCAACCTGTGAGCAAGCCAGTATCTTAAAGTTTTTTCATAATCATGCCTGTGAAGGGCACTTCGATGGTAAAAAAACTATAGCAAAAATTGATGAGTGTCTCCAAACATTCAATTATATGCACATTTTCTGATTATTTATCTTGATTTTTGTACCTATTTCTCCATATTAAGGTAATAAATCATGTTAAGCCTCAAAACACCATGTTGCATGTTAATTAGGCTTAATTATATATAAATAAATTCATTTACTAGATAAATCTAATTACGTGTGTTTCTTGTGCAGAAAATCAACAATTTGAAATCAAAATCTCAAGACAAAAGCATTTGGGCCCACTTTGGAATGCCCTAATCCTTAACTTATATTCTCTTATTTTGTCTTTTTGTGCAAAGAAAAGTGGAAGCTACTTTTAAACTCTTCTACACACATTTTTCTCTATAAATAGAGCCTTCATTTCTACAGAAAGGGTCCCATCTTGGTTCTCTTATCCGAGATTCCTTTAATCTAAGGCTCGAAGCCTATTCTCTTATTTTTTGTATTTTCATTTTTTAGTTATTTTCTTTTGGCTAAATAGTCTTGTAAGAAGTAGAAGAAGAAGAAGTTGTAAGTTTTTCCATGAAATGAAGAAAAGTTATTTCATCTCTTATCTTCCCTCTCTTGCAATGACATTAGGCTAAGTTCCCCTCCATTGGAGAGTGGAAAAGCCTAGAGCAAGTTTTTATGTTATTTCTAATTTCATGCCTTTCTTTTATTTAAAATGCTTATGAGTTCTTTTTAAGTTTCTTGCACCTTTTATTCTTAATTTAGATACTTTATGCTTAGATTAGATCAAGATAAAGTATGCTTAAACTAGATAATTGATAGTAGGAGGTTTTTAAAGAATTCTATTTTATTTATGTTCTCTTATTTCATTTCATTTGTAAAACTTTTCGATCTAAGGAGCTAACACCAAGCCCTTACGATTGAGTTATAAAAAGGTTAGAAATTAGGAATTGCTCATCAACATGTTCTAGGTAGATCCACTTCCAATGGTGTTTTAATTTCAGAAGTTTACTTGCTTTTAATTTCATTTACTTTAGTTTATTTTCTAGCAATTTTACATTTTCTTATAAGTTCAAAAATACAAAGAAAAACAGTTTTAATTCCTTTTAGTTAATTTGAATTTTATCTTCTTAGCTTAACTCTATTCCTCCTTTCTCTTGGGTTCGATCCCCTACTTGCCCCACCAGTAAGGTAAAAGTAAGATTATTATTAACTCAGGTGAAAAAAACAACGATAGTCTCATCAAAAATCTTGTAGTGCAGTTTCTTTTAACCTTCCATTTTTCGAGATGTCCATGAGTTTAAAATTTTTTGTAATCGATGTCAAAAATTAGAAAAATAATTTAAGAGAAACAAAATGCCTCAGAATCCTATCCTGATCATCAAGATTTTTTATATTTGGGGCATAAATTTTATGAGACCCTTTCCTATCTCTTAGGGTTACCAGTATATCTTCATTGTTGTTGATTATATGCCCAGATGGGTTGAAGTTGTAATGTGTAAAACGAACAATCACGAAGTGGTGATCAACTTTGTCAAGGAAACCATCTTATCAAGATTCGGTACTCCACGAGCTATCATAAGTAATGGTGACTAACATTTCTACAATAAAATATTTGCAGCGTTGATGAGGAAATACCTCATAACTCATAAAATTGCAACACCTTACCATCTACAAACATATGGACAGGTAGAGATTTCTAATAGGGACATCAAAACCATTCTAGAAAAAATCGTCAATCCTTCACAAAAAGATTGATCTTTAAGATTAAATGACTCATTATGGGCCTATCAAACCACTTTTAAAATACTAATAGGGATGTTTCCCTATCGGTTAGTTTATAGCAAGGCCTGTCATCTCCCTATAGAATTTGAGCATCGAGCATATTGGACGATCAAACGCCTAAACTTTGATCATGATAAAATCAGTAAAAATCATAAATTATAACTTGATGAATTATCAGATATCAGAAATGACTCTTATGACTGTGCTAAATACTACAAAGAGCGTACACAATTTTATATGATAAACATATTTTTCAACGAAATTTTTAACTTGGTCAACGAGTTTTGTTGTGCAACAACAGAATCCACCTTTTTCAGGGGAAACTCAAGTCTCGCTAAACTGGCCCATATATTATCCAAACAGTTTACCACCATGGTGCTATTGAAGTCCTTAATCATAAGGACGGATAAACTTTTAAAGTGAATGACTAGCTTCTCAAACCGTATGTCAAATGTGTATCGTAAGAGGAAGTTCTTCTCTTTGAGGACCCAATTTAGCAAGATTTGACAGAGTTTTCATCTAGTTGAAAATGTTATACTTAGCACTTCTGGGAGGCACTCCATTATTTTTGTTTTCATTTTCGTATTTAGCAGTTTAGAAGTTTTGGATGAGTATTGTAGTTTTTCACTTCAGTTACGCCTAGAACTCGGTCATTTTCCTTATTGGGAACAGTTATTGGTTCGAAACCAAAGTGATAGGTTCTAAAAGAAAAAATATCATTGGTCTCATATGTTTAGGGTTGCACAACACTTAATAAAAAGGAATGGTTTATCTGTCGATATGTTTCCCCCTTGCTGGCCCTCTTCAAATAGTCACCGACAAATTGGGATGGCATACCCAATGCACCCAAGTTTTGTGTGTTAAAGTGATGAGCTAATCCCTTATCACGTTAAGCGATACTCATAGTTACCTTCCCATCCAAAATCTTAGGTGATTAGTTTTTCTTTTATTTTGAATTTTTAGGACTTTTTAGCAATTTAGAATTCACTTAACTAGTATTTATTATATTTTATGATTGTTATCTTATCAATTTAGGATTTTATTTTGTCTTAAGAGTAATTTAGGAATTTTCTATCAACCTTAAAATACTAAAGAAATCCTAATCCTTTAAATTTGTTCTTCTCCTCCTCCATTCTCCTAATTTATCCTACTCCATCAAGGAGACAGTTTTTAGATCTCCATCCTTAGTCGTTTCTGTGCAAATAAGAGGTAATCAATGCAGTTAACAATAAATTGAGATCAACTTAGAGTCACTGTGTCATCAACTCCATCACAACCACTACTAGAGGTAGAGCTCATAGAGATAAGATGTTTTATTAAAAAATTTATTAAGTATTATATTAGGATTTCCTTTGTTAGTAGTGTTTATCTGAATGTTGTACTACCTTGTTTTATTTCAATAACAGTATATTTTGGTAGTATTTTTCTAAAATCCTTTTCTATTTCGTAGTTATTTCATCTTGTGCAAGTTTATACAGTGTGGGTTCAAAATACTGGTGTGTGTTTATCCGACATAGCCTAAGAACCATTTACCTAGACTATGAGCACAGTATCTTTTGTGGTGCTCTTGACGATAAGAATCCATATTTTTCCTCAAATATTGGAAATTAAGGATCCGTACTTTTGAATCAACGTAAAAATTTAAAATTCTTTCCTCAAGATACATATTAAGATTTTCAGGTCATTACAAGAGAGGTAAAGTCCTCATGAGACTCCTTCTCTCTTTCTCATCTTTTACTTTTTTTTTATTTTTCTATTATAACTGAACTAAAAAAAAGGATTTATAAGAAAACTAAATTACATTGGTTTGAATGAAAATTTATTTTAAAAGGTTATAAATTGGTTCAGATTTGCAATTAATTTTATGGGTAACTATGGTTATCAAAAAATTTAATTATTGATTAATTCAATTTATTTGATTTTTTCATGGACTTAAGATTACTCAAATTGATTAAGATCGAATTAATTTTAATCTTTCAAATTTAAAATTTTGATATTTTAATTTTAGTTTTTGATCTTGGAGAATTTTTAAGTTTTGGTTTTAAATTAATATTTTAATCTTTTAATCATGCCTTAAATTTTATAATTTCATGTGATCAAGAGTTGTTATTCCTTGTAAAAAAATTTATTTTATGTGAAAAAATCCATCATTTCTTGTGACAAAAATATTTTGTCATTTCATGTGAAAATATTTAATCTTCCTAAGTACGGGATGTAAACACTCCAGTTTTTAATTTGTATCTTGAGAAAAATCAAATAGTGAAATTTTGGGAAAATTCTTAAAGAGGAACTTAAGTAAAATCTTTAGATTTTATTCTATTCATTTTTAATAAAAATTTATTTTGCCAATGAATTTAAAATGATTGAAAAACGTATTTTATCTTGTAAGCACATTCGAATTCGAGTTCAGACACAAAAGTTATAGTATCATTGATTTTTGTGTCGAACGAAATCTAAAAAGGTGAATTTTTGTTAGAGAGAGAATTTGTGAAATCTGATCACACCATTAGATCTACAACGAAAAATTATCAAGAATGGAGTACTCATTCATCCATTTTCGAGCCCAAAAAATCGAGATACCGCCAACAATAGAAATAAATTAGGAAAATACTCATTTTGCCCTCAAATCCTTATAAATAAAAGAACTTGAAGTTCTTTTATTTTATTCTATTCTCTCCAACGAGCCCAAAACCCAGCCAACTAAAACAACCAAGGGTGTCAACCACTTCTTATTAAGATACGTCACGAACAAGTTTGAATTGATCATCGATGAAGAAGAAGAAGTTGTAAGCGTCGATGAGCTCTACGTTCCCACCATCCTTGATCCTCATTTCTTTTTCTTCTTCTCCGTCTCCTATCAAAAACCAATGAGTGGGTTTCAACATCTTCCACTCAGGGTTTCGTCTACTTAAAAGAAAATTTTTTCTCCATCAATTTTTGTGTTGATCTACCTCGGTTTTTATGATAGCTCTTTACTTTCGATAGCCACAATCTTTGGTAAGAGACTCTCAATTCTTATTGATAATCGTAGATTGCAAAAATATCATTTAGAATTTTAACAAAACTCACAATGTATTTTGAATCGTAGAATTCTTTGCATTTATTTCAAATTCATGCAAAACCTATATGTTTCATGTGTGTTTAATCGTGTTTTAACAATTAATACGTGGGTGGGAGAATGAATCGAGGAACCGAGGAAGAAATCCAAAAATTTGATGAAAATCCAATTTTTGCATAGAATACCACTTCTATCGATAGGACTGTGGTACCACAGTCAAAAATAGCCTTTTGCCACCTCTAGCTGTCACTAGAATTGATTTTGACAATTCAATTTCTGCACATTTTTGAAATCCTATTTTAACTAAATTTGTTATAGTTTTAAGTTAAATTGTCAAAAATTAATTTTAAAGTTTGAAAATGATTTAGTATTAAAGAAATTTACGTTGTTTGATGAGTTTCGAAAAAAGAAAATGGTATTTGAAGAATCGAGAAATGAAAACAATAGAAAAAAGGAAAAAAGTTATGAAACGATAAAATGTCAACGATTTACATTATTATGCTATGTGTAGGTTGATGAATGGATATCTAGAAGTAATTTATTTTCGAGTGCACTTTTATTTACTTTCTGTTAATGCAAGGTGCTGGTTTAATTTTTGTACTATTATTTAATTTAGGTCATGAGGGTCACAATTGCATGGTAGGAAACTGGATATCCATTCTCAACTCTATAATGTTAATTTCTCATTTATTTTTAAAGAAAAATGATTTATATATTTGTAGCTATTTTGTGAATTGTTAAAGAGATGTAAATGTCTGAAGGGATAGTCTGTTATATCATCTAGATTGATGTATTATCCTAGGACGTATGGTAGGGACAATCGAGCTCATACGTGATATGGGAGGCGTATGAAAGTAGAGTCACAACTGGAATTCAACTTTATTACTTTCTATCTTTATTAGTGAACTTGTAATGTAAAGGTGGTCGTATACAAATGAGAATCACATGCATGCCTTATAAGCATAGGCGAAGATAATGGTCAATGATCAATAATAATCTATAGTAGTTGAATGTCTTGACATGTCAAAAAGATATCCATTGCTTACGATCATGTCAAACAACCAGCCTGGGCCATATAAATGGTCAACCAAGTGTGGTAATGCAACAATCAACCACAAAATCAAGAACTAAAACTAATAAAAGATTAAAATTTCATGTGCCAATTGGGGAACGATCCAGTCGTAGAATTCCAACTCTCTAATTCCACTACTTCACCATTGTGTATTATGTATATGTTGCTCTATTTTGAATTATAAAATGAAAAACATGTTTATTGTTTCAATGTTATTAATTAGAATCGTATAAAAAAAGAATGTTGTATTATAAGTATTGTCGCTCATTAGAATGTAAATTTTTATTATTTAATTACTCATCCCTGGCTATATATACCAGTTAATCATAATTTATCTTGTAAAACTATGCATGTAATGAAATGATTGAGAATGCTTACTCGTTCATGCTAGGAGAGGTTATTAGTAAAAATTGTTTATTTACCTACTGGATACGCATTGTTACTCATATTTTTCTTTCCATCTTTTTAGTTTTAGAACCTATAGGATCCGAAATAGGCATGAGTCTGTTACCTGGTGAGCATTAAGGCTATATCTAGTCTCATTAGTCTATGAAGGTTTTGTAAATTTCTTTATTGTCACTAATTTTTGTTTCATTAAATTCGAAATTATATTTCTAGAGCAATGAAAGTAATTTCAAAACATTTCAAAAATGTGCAACTCACAAGGGATATTTTTGTCATTTTATCAATTCTTTTGAATGTTAGCGAATAATTTCATTTTGTTGCAATATAATTATTTCTAAGTTTAAATATCTCATTTTTCTAGCGGTACGAGATCTTTGGATCAATGAAACGTGTAGCAATCCTAAATATACGTACTCTTTAAATCAAGTATAAACATGTGATGATCCTAAGCTTACGTAATTTATAATTTGCACGTGTAGAAATGAAAGAAAATGGAAAATGACCTCTCACAAGCTTTCGACTCTTTACACGTATTATGCGCTCATCATTAGGGATCCACAACAGTCAGTAACGAGTTGTTAAATTAGGCAGCTACAAAATGGGTTATCTACATATGCCCCTCTTTGGTAGAGGGTGTAAACAAACTAAATGACAAATCTATTTGAAAGAAAGTGCGACATCTAAATGCCAAAGTTAATGACATTTCATTTTACGGTCTTATTCAACAATTTGTTGGGACATCCAAATCCTTGAAGTTAAAGTTCTCCCTGGATTATGAGCTCTCACTGATAGAAAACAATAAAAATATACTAAAATTCGATAAGATCAAATCTAAGTGCAGTGTGTGCTTGTGTAATTCTTTGAGCATTGATTGGACCCTTGAGTGTAAATTATTCTCGATTAAAGGTGTAACATTCTAAAGTTTCAATACTTATTGAGAAAAATGATAAAATGTTGATAAAATTCAAGGAAAATTTCATAAATGGTGCACATGTGCGGTGAATGCATGCGATGATAAAATGATATAAGTAAACTTCTTGAATAGAGTTTCAATATCCTCAAACTCTAGATGGTGGAATCTCGGTATCTTCGGACAACAACTTGATGAAGCCTTGAGATAAATATGATTGTGTTTTGATTAGTTAGAGCTAAAATATTGTCAGGCTCATTATGATTGGAGGTATGATAATATAGAATTCAAAACAATTGGAAGGAGTCACAGTATTTTAAGACTCAAGATTGAATCCATGTTGTGTTTAGACTTGTGAAATGGTTAGAGCCACGGTATTTTTGGGCTAAGGATGACAGGAGTTGTGGTATTTTTAAGTTTAATGTCAAATTCATTTTATTTTTGGGGTTGCCAAATAATTAAATCCATGGTATTTTCGAGCTCAAGATGATGGGAGTCACAATATTTTCGAACTCAATGTGAAAAATGAATAAAAATCTTAGAGGATTCATACCAAAATTTTCAAAAAGTCGGATGCCTTGGAAGTCTTACACCAATGAGTTTGGATTTTTAGAGTCATGGTGTTATTGGAGTTAGATTAGTTGGGCTTTGTTATTAGTTTATCATGCTCAAAACTAGTTGTAGACACCTCAATTTGAACGGGCCAATACTCGAAAGGGCCCAAAAATACAGATTTTTCAAATAAATGGGCCAACGGGCCTCAAGGGCCCAAATCATTGAAAAGTGACATTTTGATCGCACCAAGGCCCCTAAGACTTCCTAATGGTTTGGGAGGCCCACCAAGAGGACTCGGCCAACCCTCCGCTTTCCCAATATTCACCGCTCCGCTTCCAAAATTAAAAACGTCAAATTTTCGATAAAGTTCACCAACGGGCCTAAAAAGTCCGATTTGCCAACACGTGGCATTTTGATTAATTTAATAATTTCAAAATCTAAAAAAAAATGATAAAACTAAAAATGTGAGACTTGGGACATCTATCACTTCCTCTACCCTCACCGCTCTATCATCGAAACCAAGAATACTCTAAGCCCATTTACGGCCCACTAACCTTCATCTCTCTAAAATCAATTTCTCACCTTATCCTCAACCTAAAATCGATTCCATATCACCTAAACCCTAAAATGAACATACCCTTGAAAATCCAACCCAAAACAAACCTCATCCAAGCCAAAATAACCCACAATCCTCTTAAAACCCAAGTCCAATACACTAAAAGCCCACAAACCACTATCCATACCCAATTCATTATCCAACCCACAACTCTAACCCATCAACCACTACCCATATCAACCAATCACCATCTTGATAATCAGATATGACACATGTCGTCACCCCATCTCACCTCCCTCATCCAACTACCTACCCCCATTAGTTTTCTTTAAACCTGATCTACCCACACATCAACCCATCACCTTTTCTCTCAAATCAAACACATCTACCCACACCCCTAACTTATACCTCCCTAATCTACCCACATCAACCCATCACCTTTTCTTAAAAAAATCTAATTTACCCACACCCTTAACCTATACCACCCTCTAATCTACCCTAATTATTCCCTACAAAATCCACATCTATAACCTAAACCTACACCTATCTTCTCAAGTCAAGCACTCAACCTCTCCCATCAACCCATCTTAACCCTTCATTTTGACCCATTTTAACACATGACATCATCTCCCACACCCTCCCAAAATATCATCAACCACCCTCTTACACATCCCTTCTTTTAATTAAAATCTCATCCCCTCAACTCACTTCACCAATTAGTTACTCTCTTATACAATCTCATCCTCTCAACCATTCTCATTTATTTTATTCCATCTAATACTCAACCAAAATGGGTTGAAAGATCCAATCCATTTGGGTTGTAAAACAACCCATTTACCCTTCTTACACAAATGTCCTTCAATCGTCTTTAATTTACCCCCACCTTTCTCTTAAATCCCACACCATTCTACCACTTCTCTTTATTTTACCCCATTATATCCTTAAAATAACTCCTCAACATCTATAAATACCCTCATCCTCTTCCCAAAAAATCCCCCAACTTTTACTACAAAAATTATCCCCCCAACTTTCACTACAAAAATTCTCCCCCCAACTTTCACTACCAACCACTATTATAAATTCTCTCACACCAATTATCTCTTATTAACTCCACACCAAGTCTTACTAAAAAAAAAGAAAATCCCTACTCTCTCTAATCACCTCTTTACATTCTCATACTATCATATTCTACTAAGGACTCAAGAAGACTCAAAGAAGGAGAAGAAAGGAAAGACAAGAAAAAGAAACCTTTGAAGCTTCAAGATGGGTTCAAGGCAATCCCCCCTCTTCTCTCTACCCTCTCCTCCTCCCTCTTCTATTATCCCCTCTCCTCTTCATTTATTTAAAATGGATTTAAGATGAGTGAATTTCAAGGCAAATGATCCATTAGGATCATCTCTTTCAATAAGATGATCCTATGATCAAGCCGAAAGTAAATCCTTACTTATGGTACAAATGCATACACGTGGCACTTTATTTTTCACATTTTTTTTTAAATCAAATGACCGAGTTGAGTTGAGGTTAACACTGTTTAGTGTGGAGAAAAGGGTGCCTAACACCTTCCCTTTTCTCCAACCGAGCCGCTTATCCCGAATATCAACATTTGATCCGTACCTTATCCATCGAGAGTCACTAAACACCAAAATGACAATTTTCTAAAAAATACACATCGGGTGACCTTTCACACCCACTTACAAAAATGAATGGTGGTGACTCCTAACCTTAGTATATGTGATCATCATAATGACGAAACCACGTATCTACAGCTTGACGACTTCACTGGGGATCAAAATCTCTACCCTTGTGACAACTCGGTCATTTTGAAAAAAAAATTTCAAAATATTCTTATTTGCAAGCTAACATTATTTGTTGTATTTTTTGTATTTATTTTCAAGGTAGGTTTCTTTTTATTTATTTATTTACTCCCTTAAGTAAAAAAAATAAAAAAAATAAAAAATAAAAAAAAATCGATTTTTACTATATTTATCCGATTATATGCCTTTTAAGCTTGCATATCATCAAAAAATGAAAAACAAATTTCTTTTTTTTTGGCCCAAGCCAAAAACTAGAGGTAGTGCCTCAAAATGAATATAAAAAAATAAAAAAATGAAAAATAAATAAATAAATAATCATTTTTCCTTTTTTTTGCCGAATGGACAGTCGAACTTAAACTGATTGTAACTTTCTCGTTCGATCTCCGATTAACTATTAGTGCATATCGATTTGGAGTAGAACAAAATTTTCTTCCAAATGCGACTACGTTAGCAAGATTTTATCAAGTCAAAATTGATTTTTGAGCTCGTTTACTATCGTTTATGCTAGCATTTATATTTGACGTCTTGTTAGGATACAAAATGAGTAGAAAAAAAATAGCATAAAAAGAAATTTAGCCCAAGCCAAAAACCAGAGGTAATGTGCCTCAAAATGAGCACAAAAAAAATTAAAAAAAAATAAAAAATAAAATAAAATAAAATTTTTTGCTCAGCTCGTTCCTTAGTCACTCTTGGAAACTTTCCTCTTGGAATTTATTTTTGTTTCAAGTTTTAAATCTTCAAAAGATCAAACGAATCATTTTTTTTAACTCAGGGCGTGTGTAAGCGCCCTCGATCAGTCGGGTGCGCGGATCCACTTTTGACCCTTGAGGTTTGGGAGTCGCCACTTAGTTATTAAGGTCTAGGAATCAAACTGACTCTAAGAAAGCCAAACATTACTAATCTACGAAAGAAAAAAAGGTCCGGGGATCACGTTACGAGATTGGAAGGTGTTAGGCACCAACCCCGCCCGGCCAAAGTCGGTCTCTACTAATTTTCCAAATAAGTTACATTGCTAAAAAAAAACCTAGATAATAAAAAAAATAAAAAAATTATACCTTTCCGATAGCAAAGACTTTGTTCCCTCAGATCCGACAAAAACTGCTCCTTGTACCGTACTCCTTACTTCGTTCTATCTCCAGATTTGATTTCTGATCTCCGAGGCAAGGTATCTCTTTTTTTATCGAATTTGTTATGGATTTTGGGGTGTTTTTTAAGGGCTTTTAGGTGTTTTTTTAGGCTAAAATCAAAGAAGGGATGTTAGGTAAGGAGTTCGGGCTCCAAAACTAGGGTTTATGGGAGGCTAGTGGGATTTTTAGACCTACTTCCCTTAGGATTTATGATTTGATATGAAAATAGGGTGTGAGGACCTCTATTTATAGATTTTTTTAAGGGTTGATTTAGATAGAATTAGTGTTTGATTATAATTCTTTTAGTTAGAGTTGTATTTTAGTTAGAATTATTTTAGGTAGAGTTGTATTTTAATTAGAATTATTTTAGGTAGAGTTATATTTTAGTTAGAACTCTATTAAATAGAGTTATTATTTAATTTGAACTCTATTAGGATTTTGACTTTTGGTCTTATTTGATTGACTTTAAGATTTTGACTTTAGTCTTAATTGATTGACTTTAAGATTTTGACTTTAGTCTTGCTTAATTGACTTTAATTTTGAATTTAGTCTTACTTGATTGACTTTAATACCTTGAATTTAGTCTTACTTGATTGACTTTAATTTTTTGGAGACCCCCCCTCTATTATATCTTTAATTCTTTGGACCCCCAAATGGAAGGGTCCTTAAAGAAATATCTTGCGAACCCCTCAACAATTTTGCCTGAAAACCTGATTGATCGATTTTTTTAGTTCAAAATTTTAAATTAATTTCATTAATGTTTCACTTGAATTATTTAATATATTATTTATTAATTTCAAAATTTTTACTTATGAAAATTATGAAATTACCGTTTTGCCCCCAGAGAGGACTTTTCGTGTTTTAAGTCAGTTTTTTTTTCCAGGATATTTTAAAATCGATTTTTTGTAAGTAATTCAATGGAAATATTGGTTTGTGTCATTTATGAAGTTTTTTGTATGAGGTGATCGTGAACTTTATGAGGGGCATTTTCGTAATTTTGTTAAAATCTGTTAAAATTGGCGAAATGATTTATTTGATTTTGATTTGTTGTTTTATCTGTTTGAATGAGTTTTTCTAATCGTAATGTAGGCTATAAGGTTATTTTGATGTTAGGGGTATTTTGGTGATTTGGTCATTTTTAGTGATTTTTATCGTGAAACTTCTTTTTGATCTGCAAGATGATGATTTCTATGTTTTTAGGGTCTTATTTTCCTAGCGTAGCATAGTTTTTAAAGTTTTGTCAGTTCGAGATACCTCATCCGAATTTCTGAAACATATCTAGTAACAAAATAAAGCATTGGAATAAACATCCACATTAGGAACCATTGCGATCGGGTTGACGAGTTGATTAATCAGGCGGATGCAAAAATGAGGTGTCTACAGCGTGCCGCTCGCCACTTTTTGATTGATCAAAATGAAAATTCAAAGCGATCATCGATTGGACCATAAAAAAAATAAAAATAAAAAGAGAAGTCCTTTTGTTATTAGTTCATTCGTTAAAAAAAATAATAAAAAAATGATGAAAAAAAAATTGATTAGTTGATGCGTAACCATGAATGTGCTATCCTTGTGGACTGATTATCTAAAAGACCATGGTTTCTATAGGTGTATTTTAATGTGCCTACATGATCGTAATGTAGATGTAATAGATTTGGTAATCTTTGAGCTATGTGGCATCCATGTAGAAATGGTTTGATCTGGCCAACGGGCCCCCTCATCTGGAAAATGCCCCGAGCACACCCTATCCTATTTGCACACACAACTAGCATGTTTACTTTACTGCATTACACGCTTGCATGTCCCTAATAACAATCGTGGCACTAGTGCGTGGCCCGGACTCCTCGGAGATGCGACGTCATTCATGAAAACCACAACTCCAATCACGTACCGTAAGGTATATAAAACTGGGGCATCAATACCGTTTGATCAGGTGATTCTGAAAGGTATATTGATACACCCATGTTGGAGCAACCTGAGCCTTTGTCCTATTGTAAGCCGCACGGTCACATGTCCCGATTGCCAACGTAGTACTAGTACGTGGTCGGTGCCCTCGTGGGATGCCAAACCATTTATGAAAGCTACAACTCTTGACTCGTACCCGTAGGTATATAAAAGATAATCCAAGTACATCAATTGCACTTCTTGGTCAAAATCAGTGCCTAAGAGAGATCCTGCCCCGCTGTACCCTACTGTACGAGGGGGATAGACTACGTCTATTCTAGACGAGAGGTATTTAAGTGGGTCCTTGCTCAACATTGTGCGCCACCTCTCAACTGGGGATCAAATTGGCTATTTTTGGCTTCAGAGAAGTGAATTAGATTATCACCTCTACGGAATATCAAACCAAGTCACCACGTACCGTCTGATTGAGTACGCTCGAGAGGTATTTAGGTGGGTGGCCAGATAAAAATGCATTACACGTAGTAAGCTTAGAGTTTAGAAACCTTCCCTATAGGTCACGACTCGAACTTATCGTGGGTGTTCCCGGGTTGTTCATTGAGAGGAACCTGATGATTGATGTATGTGAATGATGTGAATGATGAGATCAGAGTGTATGATTGTCCTCAAGGATCAAAAAATTTGTTTTTAGAAATTAAAATGGGTGCACCAACCCAATAAAGAATCCATTTCTTGCAAAAATTCAATAATGACCCAGTCCATCTCGATCCAACAATCATGATAAGCCGGGCCATTTAAATCAAAAGGGAAATCAAATTTTCAAAAAAGAAAAGTGGTTTACAGAAGAAAAATATTTTCCAAAAGAAGTGTTCCCTAGAAAAAAATATTTTCAAAAAAAAGAAAAGTGGTTTCAAGAAAGTGTTTTCCATAAGAACAAAATTTTTTAAAAGAAAAGTAATTTTACATGGACCTTGGAAATATACTGAACTATTCTTTTGTGTCAACTTAGGATGCTAGCTGCAGGCAATAACCCAATCGACAAGTTGGTCAAAACAACCATCACGGGGATGCACACCGTAGAGAAATTCAACTTTACAAAATTCATGTTGAGATGCGCCCTGTATTTTCATGAGTTTGAAATAGATTAGAACCTTTTACGCGCTATGGCTAAGCGTTCGAACCCTTATCTTCACATCTTCCACATTGGGCATATGCACTTGTATCCATGAAGACTATTGTGGCATCATGGGGATATCTACTTCAAGTCCTCTAGTCAGGCCTTCACTGAAGACAGGATATTCTGGTGACCTCACCACAGGCCTAAACATTTTAAAAGAAGAAGCCAAGACTTTAGTCCGTAACGGAAGATTGGATTTAGTACCCTTATTGAGTCCATACCACTCCCGCAGTCATCCCATCAATGTAAAACCAGAAACCTGGCAAGCCACTAGAGACTATCGGTTATGTTTAGGGATCTTAGCCCAGTATATACTGACCTCCATAAGTGAGGGTCAAACTGTTCCTAAGTCTTTCATAGACATAGCTTCCCAGCTCTCTAGAAAAGCCAATCCTGTACCTCTCATTCTAGCTGAAACCTTCTAAGGTTTGGATGCCATAATAAAAGGTGAGGGAAGGGATTTCAAAGGAAACCCTCACCTACTTTATATGTGGCTTTGCGATCGTCTTAAAATTGTGAACATTCCTTCAATCCTCGAGTATAGGCCAGAGTACTTTTCCAAGAGAAACATGTTAGTACGTCACAACTCAGTTAAGGCTTGGAGCAAATGGTTGGATTCTCGCCTTCCCGTCATATTGCTTTGAGATGCCCTTAATGGATGACGGACTACCCTGTTTTAGGTACCAAAGGATCCTATTATGTCCGTTTGATTGGACTGGAGGAGACATCTTTTTACCAACCTACCTTGATCTCAGAACAATACGGAGTACCTATAGAGTTTTCGCTACCTCAACACAAAGAATTCTTTCTTCCCGAACCATTGACTGAAAAGTTAGTGCATCTCATTGAGAAGGCTTGGAACAAACGCACCTTAGGATATCCAAATGGGCAAGCAGAGTTCAAAGAGCTAGTCGTTAGAACCAAGAGAAGTAAGTCTAATTGTCCTAGCAATCCTGATGACGATCAAAACAAATCCAAGCGTCCATGTAAAAAAGTCTAAGTAGAGTTATTGAAAGTTCTTATTCAATGAAAATCCTATTTGTTAAACAATTTTCAATAGTTCAATAAAATTTCTTTTAGTTTCTTTGTAAATAATCATTGCATAAATGAATTATTTAATAGGTTGGTGTACAAAATTCAAAATGTAATCTTCTTTTTTAAAATGTTTTATCGACTCCGTGTCAATGCTAGCTCCGTGCTGATGAAATCATTTTTAAATTTTACTGACTCCGTGTCGATGCCAGCTCCGTGCTGATGAAATCATTTTTAAATTTTACCGACTCCGTGTCGATGCCAGTTCCGTGTTGATGAAATCTTTTTAATTTTATCGACTCCGTGTCGATGCCAGCTCCAGTTGATGTTATTCTTTTTCAAAATCTTTTTACCAGCTCTGTGTCGATGCTAGCTCCGTGCTGATGTAATCATTTTTAATTTTACCGACTCCATGTCGATGCCCGCTCCGTGCTGATGAAATATTTTTTAAATTTTATCGACTCCGTGTCGATGCCAGCTCCGTGCTGATGAAATCATTTTTAAATTTTACCGACTCTGTGCCGATGCCATTTTCGTGCTGATGAAATCTTTTTAATTTTACCGACTCCATGTCGATGACAACTTCGGCTGATGTAATTCTTTTTCAAAATCTTTTTACCGGCTCCGTGTCAATGCCAGCTCCGTGCTGATGTAATCATTTTTAATTTTATCGACTCCGTGTTGATGCCAGCTCTGTATTGATGAAATCATTTTTAAATTTTATCAACTCCGTGTCGATGCCAGCTCCGTGCTGATGAAATCATTTTTAAATCTTATCGACTCCATGTCGATGCCAGCTCTGTGCTGATGAAATCGTTTTTAAATTTTACCGACTCCGTGTTGATGCTAGCTCCAGCTGATTTAATTCTTTTTCAAAATATTTTACCGACTCCATGTCGATGCCAGCTCTGTGCTGATGTAATCATTTTAAATTTCACTGGCTCCGTGTCGATGCCAGTTCCGGCTGATGTAATTCTTTTTTTTTTAATATTTTGCCAGTTCAGTGTTGATGCCAACTTCGCTTTAATGTCGGCTCTGAGCCGAATAAATCTTTTCTTTAAAACTCATTTACTTTAAAATAAATAACTTTACCCGACTTAATAAAACGTCATGCATTTTTCTTTTTTTAAACAAGATAGTAATGCTTGGTCTTCTATACCGAAAAGTGGCCAAACGAAAGAAATATAAGCAACCAGAGGAACCTCCGTATTTTCTTAAATCTTCCACCGTCATCATGAGTTCTTCCGAACCAGCACAACCCCCAGTAGTTGAAACGTCAGGTATCGATCCACAAATAATAGCACTATTGAAAATAATTGAGAGGCAAGAAAAAATGGTAAGTGCCATATTAGCCAATGCCAGCATCATACAAGCCCAAACAATACAGCAACATGCATCCGGATCAAATCAGGATCTACCCGAACAACCTCCACAGGGATCACAGACCACAATGCCTCCTGTAGTGCCTGAATACCAGGGGCCCCTGCTCTATATTCCACAGAATCGACCACGCCCTGTGGTCATTCCTGATGACGAATGCGAGTATAGGGCCACAGAGGCCAAGAGTGCAATAGATGAAAAATTGGCTCAGCAAATCGAGTCTCTGCAGGAAGAAATGAGGAGGATGAAGGGCATCAACACTATGAGTGGAACTCGGTTCAAGGACCTCTGTTTCTACTCCAATGCTCAATTACCGGCCAAGTTCAAATGTCCAAAATTTGAAAAATACAATGGGGTAGGATGTCCGCTGTCACATCTAAAGTTGTACTGTGGGTCTATGTGCCAATATGGCAATGACGACAGGTTGTTGGTACAATTATTCCAAAAGAGTTTAACAGGACCGGCCCTCAAGTGGTTCTCCGGATTGGACCATATACTCATCAAGAATTGGCAGGACCTAGCTGAGATGTTCTGGCATAACTATCGGTTCAATACGGATGTGGGACTGGATCGAAATGACATAGCTAAGATGGTGAGAAAACAGAGGGAAACAATAAAAGAGTATGCCCAAAGATGGCGGGAGTCTGCTTCACAAGTGAGGCCTGCAATGACTGAACAAGAGATGAACACCACGTTCATCTCAATACTAGGGCATACCTTTTACACTCATCTAGTTGGACATACTACAGGCACCTTCTCAAATTTAGTTCAAGTGGCAGACCGGGTCGAGGACGGGATCCGAACTAGTTTAATATTTGACTCCACAGCCCTAAGTGCAGCAGCAGGGACATCGGCACAAAATAAGTTAGTGCCTTTTGTCAAAAAGAAAGAGGAAACTCAAGTTAACAATGTACAACCCAGTCAACCTCTTTTCATTCAGGCACCAGTTCAGAGGTCGTAGGGACCACAAGTCCCTTGGGCGCCAGTACCTTGAGCTGCTTGGATTCCAGCATCGCAGAATCCCTTTCAGACAGTTCCTCCGTAAGCACAACCAGCACCACAGTATAGGCAAAATCAACAAGCACGGCCCAATAGGATAAACAGAGTATTCACCAGATTGCCTATGATGCTGACAAAATTACTTACGCTCTTCCTTAAGAGAGAGTACCTCACGAAACGACCACCAAATCCAGAGGCTGCGAAAAGACCAGGGTATAACCCCAACTTATTTTGTGAATTTCATATGGGTGCACCGGGGCACTCTACTGATCAGTGCTGGCAACTCAAGCACCAGGTACAAAATTTGATAGATAAAAAAGCACTCATACTGGATGGACCAGCGAATCCCACTCAGCAGCAGAACATCAACCAAAACCTCCTACCAACTCACAATAGAGAGGGGAGTGGGCACAAGGTAAATGTTGTCTGTGGAGAACTCGACTTCAATCCCTCAGATTTAATAGTACTTATCGGAGCAAAAATCAGGGTCCACTTAACAAAGGAATCAAAAGCACCTGCGGTTAACACAGTCAACCACCACACAACAAACTCATCCCAAAATTCACTACCACCTCTCAAATTGTCTGACCTCACCATCCATCCCACTCATCAAACTCCCAATACTGCTACTCGACCACCTCTCATTATACCATATGCATCGCAAGGTTCTCAATATATGACTCGACCACCCCTTCATATACCTTACACTCTACGACCACCACTAGTCATTCTTTACACTTCACCAGTTCCTCAAGCAGCTCCTCCCATCACCACAATAGCCAAAACACAACCACCACCCCTCATTCTCAATGTGAAATCCGATCCACCTCCCATGACCATACGCTCACCTAAACCATTCCCCTATAGCTCCAACCAAGCAGTTCCCTAGAACTATGAGACCACCATCACCACAACCTCAGGAGTTGAGACCATGAAGAAATCGATGGTGGCTGATATCGGTCATATGACAAGGGCAGGACGATACAAAAAAATATCAAAAAAGGGGGTAAGCATCAGGGAAGAGACTGAAGAAACAACAAAAGGTATGACAGATGAAGAGAAAAGAAAAGTAAAAGGAAAGGACAAAATGAGCGAGAGTGACCAGAAAGAAGATAAGGTGAAGGTGTCAGATAAGGAGGCTGCAGATTTAATTAAGCTCGTTTGCAAGAGTGAGCATAATATAGTGGACCAATTAAACAAACAGCCAGCTCAAATCAATATTCTGGGTCTGATGCAAAAGTTAGAAGAACACCAAGAGGTATTACTGAGAGTTTTGGGAAAATCGCATGTACCTGCAACCACTTCGCCAGCACAGTTAGAACAGACAGTTGGCCAGATAATGGCCCCCAATCCCATTATTTTCACTGAAAATGAATTTGTGCCGGAAGGAACGGGACACGTCGAGCCACTAAACATCATGGTCATATGCAAGGGCATGATGGTTGCCAGGGTGCTGATTGATAATGGCTCAGCGTTTAATGTTTGTCCGCTTGAGAGCTTCTGGAAACTCAACGCTGATTGGTCACATGTCAAGCCAAACAACAAGGTTGTCCGAGGTTTCGACAGTTCAAGAAGAGATTCCTTGGAAGAAGTGGATTTACCGATCACAATAGGTCCTTGCACCTTTGAAGTGACATTTGAGGTCATGGAGATACCGACAACCTTCAATTTATTACTGGGCAGACCATGGATCCATATAGTAGGGGTTGTATCATCTTCATTGCACCAAAGAGTCAAATTCATTATGGGACAGAGAATGATATCGGTACTGGCAGAAAAACTTATCCCAGCTGGAAGAGCTCCAGATGTGCCATTCATCGACATTGAGATGACGAAGGATAAGGTAATGTACCACTCTTATCAATTCACTACTGTCAATCATATTGAGAAGGGGAAAGAGAAGGTAAGGGCAAAGCTATCAAGAACAAATCTGATGATTGGTCGGGTTATGAAAAGGACAGGTTATCGACCCAAGCAAGGGTTGGGACCGGGAGGAAGAAGAATAGCTACACTGGTCGAAGCAAGAAAGCATACTTCTTATTTTGGTCTGGGGTTTAGGCCCACAAAAAAGGATATTGCATAAATGAATGACAAGAAAAAAGAGCTTCGACTAGCGAGAAGGCAAAATCGTTAACCGAATGTCTGGAATCTAGGCAGAGTTCCACATATCAGCGTTAGCTTCCCAAAATCACAAGTCAGACCCGACAGTCTTTCAGAACCACTGTCAACAAAGCCAGCCAGAAAGAAGAAAATAGTGAGTTTCAAACCTGCGCACAGTCAAGAAGACTTAGTCGTTGAGTCCCAATCATCTTTCATAGAAGGCATTGATGTCTTATTCAATGGGGATTCCGATGAAAGTCTCTCAGAGACCCCTCTAGAATCCACAAAAGTGGAAACCACCACGAGCCAAGAGAAAAAATTACCTTTCCCCACTGGCATCGACTGGGCATCAGTCGTCATCCCACCAAGCTTGGGAGGGACTATGCCCCAACTTGACAAAGATCAATCGGAGATCATGGTCATCTTCGAACTACTGACCAAATCACCCAACAAATCACTTTCGCATCTCATTCGCCCCCTCAGAGAAAGGGAAGTTCTGAACAACTGGGAGGAATTTCCATTAACCCTTGAGGCTGTTGAGGCCTAAAAAAAAATGTTGTTAAACGAATCTAATTTGTCCGAGGATCATAACGAGCCCCGTCCTCGGGTGAAGACTATTTTGAGGGCTCCCTATATTTATTAACGAATTTGTATGATTGTTCTTCCTATTTCAGGTGTTCGAAAAGCAACAAAAAAACAAATATTTCTCAAAAAGCAAAAATTCAAAAAAAATTCAAAAGACAAAAAAATCAAAAAGCTTTTGAAATTGCAAATATATATATATTTTTCCAAAGCCAAAAAAAGAGTTTTCAAGGGATCTGTCTCAATCAAATGAGTATCCAGACAACACAAAATTTGAAAGGGACGAGTATGATTTCGATCTTGAACTCGACTTTGACCTCATGGGGATCGAAGAAGAGTCTGAGGACGAAATGGAATACCCGCCTAAAGAAATCAAAAACTTGGTAGAACGTCACGAGAAAAGTGTTCAGCCAAATATTGAGGATACAGATTCAATCAATCTTGGTACCGAAGAGGACCCACGAATTGTCAAGATCGGAGCCTTATTAATGTCGTAACAAAAGGAAGAAATGATCAAACTCTTACAAGATTATCAAGATGTCTTCGCATGGTCATACAGGGATATGCCTAGATTGGACACAAATCTTGTTGTACACAAGCTACCAATTACCTCGGGAAGCAAGCCGATCAAGCAGAAACTGAGAAAGCTAAAATCATAATGGACCCTCAAGAACAAGGACGAGGTCATGAAATAGTTCGAAGCCGGATTTCTTGCAGTCTTTATGTACCCAGAATGGTTGGCTAATGTCGTCCCAGTACCCAAGAAAGATGAAAAGGTACGCATGTGTGTTGACTATCGAGACTTAAACAAGGCCAGTCCTAAGGATGATTTTCCACTACCACACATCGATACTCTAGTAGACAGTACAACTGGACACGGCATGTTCTCGTTCATGGACTGCTTCTCAGGCTATAATCAGATCAAAATGGCAGAAAAAAACCAAGAAAAGACTGTATTTATCATACCATGGGGTACTTTCCACTACAAAGTCATGCCATTCGGACTGAAGAACGCAGGAGCGACTTATCAACGGGCAATGACCATATTATTCCATGATATGATCCATAAGGAAATTGAGGTCTATGTAGACGACATGATTGCTAAATTCGGCATTGAAGAAGACCATCTGGTAAATCTAAAGAAGTTCTTTGACAGGCTGAGGAAGTACAGTTTAAGGCTAAATCCTGCAAAATGTGTATTTGGGACAACATCGGGCAAACTACTGGGTTTCATCGTCAGTAGAAGAGGAATCGAGATAGATCCGGCAAAAATCAAGTATATCCTCGAGGTGAAAGCACCCGTTTCAGAGAGAGATGTTAGGGCATTCTTGGGGAGAATACAGTATATTAGTCATTTCATTGCTCAACTTATGCCTATCTGTGAGCCAGTCTTCAAGCTACTGAGGAAAGACACGCCAAAGAAGTGGAACAAGGACTGTCAAGAAGCATTCGACAAGATTAAGTAATATCTGCTCAATCCACTAGTCATAATCCCTCCTACTCTGGGGCGACCTTTGTTGATGTACATCTCAGTGCAAGAAACGTCAATGAGGTGTGTGCTACGACAACACGATGAATCAGGACGGAAGGAACAGGCCATCTACTATCTCAGCAAGAAATTTACTGAGTACAAAGTAAAATATTCAACGCTTGAGAAAACTTGTTGCACATTAGTCTGGGCATCTCAACGACTACGTCACTATTTGCTGAGTTACTCGACTATGCTAATCGCCAAGATGGACCCCCTAAAATACCTATTTGAGAAACCAGCATTAACAGGTCGTACTGCAAAATGGCAACTATTGTTATCTGAGTTTGACATCACTTATGTCACTCAAAAGCCATCAAAGGGCAAGCAATCGCAGACCACCTAGCCGAACACCCGTTGCTTGATTATGAGCCATTAAAAACGAACTTTCCTGATGAAGTTATACTGATCACTGAGGTTGAAGACGATGATGAGGAGCCAGGCTGGAAAATGTACTTCGACGGAGCAGCCAATCAGAAGGGAAATGGAATAGGGGCAGTATTTATCAAGCCAGATGGATCCCACGTGCCAATCGCAATCAGACTAAAATTCCAATGTTCCAATAATGAGGCTGAATACGAAACATGCATAGCAGGATTGAAGGCAGCACTGGATCTCGAGGTAGATGAGATCAATGTTTTCGGAGATTCAAGCTTAGTAGTCTATCAGACGACTGGAGAATGGAAGACCCGAGAGCAGAGACTGGTCCCCTACCACGAGTATCTGGAAGAACTAAGCTCACGTTTTGATAGGATTTCATTCACATGCATGCCGAGAGTTAAGAATCAGTTTGCAGATGCACTAGCTACACTTGCCTCTATGATCAACATCTCGAAAGACCTAATCATCGACTCTATTGAGATTGGAATTCAAGATGAGCCAGCCTATTGTTTACCCGTCGAAGTAGAAGAATCTGAAGAAAAGCCATGGTATTCTGACATCAAGGCATATCTTGAAGATCGAACGCTCCCCTCAGATGCAACGCCAAATGATAGAAGGACCATTCAGAAACTAGCAAAGGCAATTTTTCTTGAGCAACGGTATTATGTACAAGAAGTCGCACCATGAGATCTTACTCAGGTGTGTGGCAGAAACAAAAGTAAAATGACTAATTGAGATTGTACATGGGGGAGTCTATGGGCCCCACATGAATGGTCATATCTGGCAAAGAAGATCATGAGGATGAGAAACTATTGGTCGACAATGGAAAGTGACTACTATCAGCATGTCCGCAAATGCCATCTATGCCAGATATACGCCAATAAGATCAATGCCCCACCTTCAAAATTACATAATATGACCACTCCTTGACCCTTCTCACTCTGGGGCATGGACGTCATTGGGCAGATCTCGTCAAAAACTGCAAACGGACATTTCATCCTTGTTGCTATCGATTACTTCACCAAGTGGGTAGAAGCAGCTTCATACGCCAATGTCACTAAGAGCAACGTCATGAAGTTTGTCAAGAACAACATCATTTGTCGGTATGGACTTCCAAGCGGATTGGTAACTGACAATGCCAAGAACTTTAAGAACAAAGATATGATCAAAATGTGCGAAGACTTCTAGATCACTCATCACAACTCTGTATCCTATAGACCTAAGATGAATGGAGCAGTCGAGGCAGCCAACAAAAATATCAAAAAAATAATAGAGAAGATGGCAGTTACATATAAAGATTAACACGACATGTTGCCCTTTGCACTACACTCTTATCGAACCTCGTTCAGAACTTCGACTAGGGCAACTCCGTATTCATTGGTCTACGGAATGGAAGTAGTCTTACCCATAGAGGTTGAGATTCCCTTCCTCCGAATCTTAAAAGAAGCAGAGTTAGATGAAACTGAATAGATTCAAGCTCAGTTTGATCAGCTGAATCTAATTGAAGAGAAACGCCTTGCAGCCATTTCCCATGGACAGATCTATCAACGACGAATAGCTCGTGCCTATAACAAGAAAGTCAAGCCTAGGGATTTCTCGTCGGGAGATTTTGTATTGAAGAAGATTCTGCCAATCCAAGAAGACGTCAGAGGAAAGTTCAGACCGAACTAGAAGGGACCATTCATCGTGCAAAAGGTAATGATGGGAGGGGCTTTGATCCTCACAGAAATGGATGGAAAAATCTTCCCGCAACCAATCAATACTGATACAGTCAAGAAATACTACGCCTAAAACTGATCCTAAGACGACAAAAGGCCATCTTTGTTATTCTAAACCAACTATCAACCTTAGTCAACCATTTTGAGCTATCACGTTCATTTCTTAACCTAAGACTAGGGTAAGTCAACAATTACAAAAAAAAAAAAGGGTGACAAAAGAAAAGAAAATTAGACAAACAGAAAAAATAAAAACATCGAAATACTCCTGGCTCGCATGAGGATAAACTGTGAACGGCTAAAAATACAAAAAAAATCAAAAAAGTTAAAAACTCGGACACTTGATCTAAGCTCGACCCAAATCTCCAGCCTAAACAAGTTCGAGAGATGCTGGGAGGAGACATAGATCACCTTTTCGAAATAAAAATAGACAAATCCCAAGTCTAACCCACTCTAGACAAACCTAGACCTTAACCTTTTTGTAACCTTCCACTACCATAAGCCTAAGCCAACGTTTCGTCCTACTTAAAGTCCTTTTTAATCAGGAAATATTCTAGGGCAACATAATGACAGTGGTAGCACCAATGATCTTGCGACTTGGTCCGGATCTCAAAGCCTTATTAGTCGTTGGAAGACTCGAGAGGGGAATCCAGATCGGATATTCGAAAAAAAAGAATACTCGAAGTGTAAAGTAGTTGATCTCGCAGCTCAACTTGAGTTGTCGAACCACGAATAGTCGTCAGCAAACTCGAGAGGAGAATCTAGATCTATTACTCAAGAAAGAATGCCACTACAAGAGTAGAGTCGTCGATCTTGCAGCTCAACTTGAGTCACCAAGCCACAAAGACACAGAGACTCTGAGCAGAATTGTAATGAAAAATCTAGAAAAATACAAACATGGTCTGAAAGGGCATAGTGAAAATCTGAAAGGGCGCTATGAATAAAAGAATCATACTATGGCAAGATCAAAGCCACTGGCACAATGAAAATCCCAAAAAGGACGTCGATGCGTAAAAATGTGGAAACCAAGTCTGATGAAAACCGTAATTGGCATCAGGGGCAACTAAAAAAAAACTCCTGGCCCGCAAGAGTATAAACTGTGAACGACAAAATCTTTCAAAAATCCTGAGATCCAAACAGATAATAGTCTTCCAATACCAAGGCACTGGGAATGACTCTAAAGGAATCAAAATAGCAATTGACATTTACATCCTCTATGGTTGGCAAAAATACCAAGATCAATGCAACAAAAAATTTTACAAACTCTGAATTTATCATACTCATTTGATAAAGATATTTCATAAAATTTTAAAAAGAAAAACTACTATTTTGGCCGATGATAAAGAATCTAGGACTTATTCAAACTTCAAGTTTTCAAAGCATTAGATACACCTGAGGCTTAGTAAGTACAGAATCTATTTTCTTTTCATTAATCTTTCAACATTTTGCATTCATTCAGATAATGAAAAGAAAATACAAAAAGAGTGAATACAACACAATCAATCAAACATCATGAAAAAAAGAGTTAAGGCGTTCCTCTAAAGCACAGATCCGGGCAGCCTGACTCATCATCACTTTTTCAGCGTCCAAAGCATCACGACTCACTAGACAAGACGCGAAGGCATCGAAGCAGGGACCCCAAGCAAGCCCCTCCTGAGATCACTCACCAGGCCTACTAAGGCAAACAAACCATTGATCATCGAACTCGTAGTTGCAATAATGGAAGAGTTTATAAGAATGGCCCAACTAGGGAAACCGATGTGAGTGCATAGTCTTGATCATGCTTATGAGATTCTAAGTGAAGAGATGAGTACATACAAACATTCCCGAGGAGAATTAGACCAAAATCATTTGGATCGAAGTCAGAAGCTTCTCAAGAAATTACCATTGTTATCATGAATCACATTAACCTTGTTGAGATCCTTATGGATGTGAATCAGTGGTCTACCGTGTTTTCTAGCATTGTTTCAAAAGCAACGACTCTTGAGGTCGTATCAATAGACTAGTAGAAAACTATAAAGGAGCCCTTCAAGTGATGACAGCAGAATTTCAAGTCCCACCAAAGAGAGTTTTCAATTTCCTTCACGATGAGAACTTTAGAAGTGAGTGGGACATTCTTTCTAATAGCGGTGCTGTTCAAGAAATAACACATATTGCTAATGGCAGAGATCTTGGTAACTGTGTCTCTCTACTGCGAGTTAATACTCCAAATTCCAGCCAGAGCAACATGTTGATATTTCAAGAGAGTAGCACCGATACAACGGGCTATTTTGTAATCTATGCTCCTGTTGATATTGTTACAATGAACGTGGTTCTAAATGGGGGAGACCCAGACTGTGTAGCACTCCTTTTCTTTGGTTTTGTTATACTCCCCGATGGGCTAATAGTAAATAGAGGTAGAATTACTGAAGTTGGGTCTGGTGGATCTTTATTGATTATCGCATTCCAGATCTTGGTCGATTCAGTTCCAACGGCAAAACTCTCTCTTCGATTTGTGGTGACTACTAAACAACCTCAGTGCTTGCATCGTTGAAAGGATCAAAGGTATCATTATAAGGAACAATGCGAATTGGGAAAGTTAACTTATGATATAAATAGAGCAGAATCAACAAAAGAAGGCAATGAAGAGGGATTTAAAAAAAAAAAAAAAAAAAACCCTTTCGAGTTGCATTCAATTCCAATTTGTTAAAACGCAATTGAAGAAATATCTGAATTTCTAAACTCACCAAAATTTCATAAAATCCAAGATCTCACACGAGCTCCGTGCCATCAAGATCAAGGAATTAATAAGGTAAAACTTTGTCAGACCCCGTGCTTGAGTAGCCATTTTCCACAAAAAACTTCAATACAATCGGTAATTCAAGATCTCATTTTTACAGAATTTTTCTGGCCCGTACAAATATGGGTTTAGTCTATTCTTTGCAGTTATTTGCATGCAATTCCTGCAAAGAAGGACAGCTGTAGACACCTCAATTTGAACGGGTCACTACTCAAAAGGACCCAAAAATACAGATTTTTCAAATAAATGGGCCAACGGGCCTCAAGGGCCCAAGTGATGAGTGTCTCCAAACACTCAATTATACGCACATTTTCTGGATATTTATCTTGATTTTTGTTCCTATTTCTCTATATTAAGATAATAATCATGATAAGCCTCAAACCACCACGTTGCATGTTAATTAGGCTTAATTATATATAAATAAATTCATTTACTAGATAAATCTAATTACGTGTGTTTCTTGTGCAGAAAATCAACAATTTGGAATCAAAATCTCAAGGCAAAAGCATTTGGGCCCACTTTGGAATGCCCTAACACTTTGGAATGCCCTAATCCTTTGGAATGCCCTAATCCTTAACTCATATTCTCCTCTTTTGTCTTTTTGTGCAAAGAAAAGTGGAGGCTACTTTTAGACTCTTCTACACACATTTTTCTCTATAAATAGAGCCTTCATTTCTAGAGAAAGGGTCCCATCTTGGTTCTCTTATCCAAGACTCCTTTAATCTAAGGCTCTTTGCCTATTCTCTTATTTTTTGTATTTTCATTTTCTAGTTATTTTCTTTTGGTTAACTAGTCTTGTAAGAAGTAGAAGAAGAAGAAGTTGTAATTTTCTCCATGAAATGAAGAAAAGTTCTTTCATCTCTTGTCTTCCCTCTCTTGCAATGACATTAGGCTAAGTTCCCCTCCATTGGAGAGTGGAAAAGCCTAGAGCAAGTTCTTGTGTTATTTCTAATTTTATGCCTTTCTTTTATTTAAAATGCTTATGAATTCTCTTTAAGTTTCTTGCACATTTTATTCTTAATATAGATACTTTATGCTTAGATTAGATCAAGATAAAGTATGCTTAAATTAGATAATTTGTAGTAAGAAGTTCTCAAGAAATTCTACTTTGTTTTTGTTCCTTTATTTCATTTTAATTGCAAAACTTTCCGATCTAAGGAGCTAACACCAAGCCCTTATGATTGAGTTATAAAAAGGCTAGAGACTAGAAATTGCTCATTAACATGTTTTAGGTAGATCCACCTCCAATGGTGTTTTAATTCATAAGTTTACTTGCTTTTAATTTCATTTACTTTAGTTTATTTTCTAGCAATTTTACATCTTCTTATAAGTTCAAAAATACAAAGAAAAACAGTTTTAATTCCTTTTAGTTAATTTGAATTTTATCTTCTTAGCTTAGCTCTATTCCTCCTTTCTCTTGGGTTCGATCCCCTACTTGCCCCACAAGTAAGGTAAAACTAAGATTATTATTAACTCCGGTGAGAAGAACAACGATATTCTCATCAGAATTTTGGCGCCGCTGCTGGGGAAAGGTAAAGGTAGTAGTGGTAAGTTTTGATTTAATTTTTTTTTTTTTCATTTTTATTTTATTTTTTTTTTCTTTTGGTTTCTTTCTATAATTTCAAGTGTTCTTGAGATTTTAAGAGAGAAGAAAGAAGAAAAAAACATTGAAAAAAAAAAAAAAGTCATTCTCGTTTTCATTTTCACCCTTGACAGCAGAACTTAAACTGACTGTAACTTTCTACTCCGATCTCCGATTATCTATTAGTGTATATCGATTTGGGGTAGAACGAAATTTTCTATAAAATGTGACAAAGTCAGCAAGATAGCGGTAAGTCAGATTCTGTTTTTGAGTCCATTTACTATCATTTCTGCTAACATTTCTGTTTTGCTTCTTGTAGGTGAACATTTTTTTTCTTTTTTTTTTCTTCTTTTCTTTCAATTTCCTTTAATCTTTAGTTAGGTTTATTTTTCTGTTTTAGAAACTCTTGTATAGGATTTCTTGTAATTTTTATTAATTATCCAAGAAGGCTTGGATTGTAATAGACTAAGGAAGGACGACGGGTGGACAATACCGTCACGGCTCCTTAGGTTCGCACACCAAAATTGGAGTTGGTGGCCTAAGTCGACTCAAATCGTCTTCACCCCGTCTAGCACGGGAGGTAATCCCGAAACACCCACGCCTCTCTTTGCTAGTGGGTTACTCCTTGCCTTTGTATGTTATTTTTCCAATTTGCACACACTTGGAATAGTTAATTAGGTAGTAAAGAGCACCCCTCTCCTAGGGATGGCATGATAAGATAAGGATTGGAAGTCATTACCAATTCCTTGCTCTAATTAGGATAATCAATTCACTAGTCATCCAATCAAATTAATTAAAATCAATTAGACTTGACTATAGGGCCCACGAGCTCAATAGGAGAAATTTCGCTTCAAGTTGTGCCAATTGCGCTTCTTGGTCATTTTTGTATCTAGTAAGATCTTGCCCTTTGAGGGGATAGACTCAGTCTATTCAAGAAAGGAAGGTATTTAAGCGTGCTCTTGCTTATGCATTATGCGCCTCCTCCGATCTGGAGATCCGAATGATTCAAACTTGATTTCATAGAACCGAGTTGGAAGGCTAGTTGCGCTATTTCTACCCAGTTAGGAGCTGTCTAGCTTTAGGCAACCTATCTAGGTCCAGTCTTTTCTTTTCGTGATTGTTTGATCGACTGTGTGATTTGTATGCTTGGTAGACGTTCACAAAATAACGTGTTAGAACCATTTGATCCTGAGATCGAACGTACCATCAGTAGGATACGCAAGACACCATCAGTAGTTATGATGGGTGATCGAGAGCGAACTCTCAATGAGCTCTTCGCTCCAGCTTCCGCATCTCCTCCCACATGCATTGTTTTACCATTGAACAATGCACCTCAGTTTGAAATTAGGGCTGCCACCATCAATATGCTCCCTAAGTTCCACGGTTTAGAGCGTGAACAACCTTACACCCATCTTAATCGATTCTTGACTATATGTCAAACTTTTAGAAATCAGAATCTAGATGAGGAGAGTATCAAGCTTATTCTGTTCCCGTTATCCTTGGAAGACCACGCAGCTGCGTGGTTGAACTCCCTAACACCCAATTCCATATCTACCTGGGATGTTCTATCCAAGAAATTTATGGCCAAATTCTACCCCGTGGCCAAAACTGAGAAAATGAAGGACTCTATTAGAAATTTTAGAGCCCGTCCTGATGATGAATTTTCCCAAACTTGGGAAAGATTCAATGATTTATTGGTCAAATGCCCACACCATGGCATTGACAAAGCACAGTTGGTGCAAAGTTTTTATAGAGGATTAACAATGAATCAACGTACCTTAGTTGAGTCAATGCATAAGGGTCAGTTCATGAACCAGACTCCCAACCAAGCGTATGATTTCCTCGTAGAGTTAGCTGAGAGTGCTCAAAATTGGAGCACTAACCAAGAAGAATTTGATAGAGACGATCCGGTTAGGAAGACAGGCATGTATGAGATGAAGGCAGACCCTGATCTCAAAAATGTCATGTGTAGTCTAGTAAGTGGGATGAATAATCTCACGAAGAAGTTAGATGCCTTTACCATCTCAGCATCCAAACCTCACCTAGACCCTCGTACAATTTCGCAAGTGACTGTCGAACCGAGTTCTTTGTGTGTCATATGCGACGGCAACGACCATTTGGTCGAGTGTTGTCCCACCTTGCCTCAAATCAAAGCTGAACAAGCAAATGCGATTAATGGCTATAGTACTTTTAGGAAGCCAACTCCAAACTCTTTTAGCCAAACGTATCACCCAGATAATAGGTTCCATCCTAATTTCTCATACAGACAGAATGAACCTATTCAATCTAGTGGTCCGTCAGGTTACAATAGGAGTTTTCCTAGGCAATCTGGTTCTTCCACAAACCAAGCTATTGTTCCTCAAGTCCCTTATCAACCCCAACAATCTACCGATTGCAGAGCCATCATACCAGATCCCATGACCAATTACCAGCAGCCTGCCCAACAACAGTCGTCTTTAGAATCTATGATTGCCGAGTTGATGAGGCAGCAACAGCAGTTCATCCAAACTCAACAGCAAACCCATCAAAATCAAACTCAGATTAACCAGGTCACTGCGCAATCCATAGCTAAGATGGAAGTTCAGTTGGGGCAGTTAGCTCTTTCCTTGAGTGGGAGAGAGAAAGGTCAATTTCCTAGTCAAACTATCCCTAACCCTAGAGGTCAACCTTTGATTCCAAACGGATCAAAAGGTCAATACGAAGTAGGAAGCCATTCTGGAGCTCCACAAGACTCAGTCCAGGCTATCCACACCTTGCGTTCGGGAAAGAAGGTGGACAACAAGGTCCAACCTATTGACACGGGAGAAAAGGTCTTAGAAAAGGACAAAGTTCAAAAAGAAGCCATAGAGTCTCCAACAGAGAAGAAGAAAGATTTGGAAAATCCTCCTATCATTTTGCCAATTCCAAAAGCTCCATTTCCCCATCGCCTTAGAGATTCTAAAAAGGGTAAGCAGTTTGAGGGTGTCTTAGAAGTCTTCCAAAATGTGCATATCAATATCCCATTCCTAGATGCCATTAAGCAGATACCTTCTTATGCGAAATTCTTAAAGGATTTGACCACAGCTAAAAGGAAAACACCATTTCCTCGGGAAGCTATTATGGCAGCCCAAGCTTCGTCACTCATCCAACAAACGATTGCACCAAAATTTAAGGATCCTGGATGTCCGACAATTTCTATTCATATTGGAAATCAAGTGGTCGAAAAATGTCTCTTAGACTTAGGGGCCAGTGTGAACCTTTTACCATATTCGGTTTATAAACAATTAGGTTTGGGGGTTTTGAAACCCACAGATATCACGTTGAGTCTAGCGATAGGTCCATAAAAATTCCAAAGGGTATAGTTGAGGACGTGATAGTTAAAGTCAAAGATTTCTATTTTCCTGTTGACTTTGTTGTCTTAGACACAGAGCCAGTCATCAATTCGAACAGTCATATTCCTATCATCTTAGGACGTCCATTCTTAGCCACGTCTGACGCAGTCATTCGTTGTAGAAACGGAATTATGACTTTAGCATTTGGGGATATGAAAGTGAAACTGAACGTCTTCCACAATTTCCAAGGAATTGATGTAGATGATGGTATGGAGGAAGTGAACATGATAGATACGCTAGTCAATCAAACGTATCAAGAATTAGGGTACTCTGATCCCCTAACGAAATGTTTGGCTCACTTTGGCCTTGACTTGGACGTAGAAGAGTCTATAAGCGAAGTCAATGCTTTGCTTGAATCCGTTCCACTCTTAGATTCTGTGCGGTGGCACGCAAAAGCTGAAAGTCTTCCTGTACGCACATCCAATCTTGTTCCTTCTCATGTCGAGCCTCCAAAATTGGAACTCAAGTCTCTTCCAGAGACCTTGAGATATGCATTTCTTGGCAAGAATCAAACCTTGCCTGTGATCATTTCCTCTCACCTCAATGAAGTCCAAGAGGGAAAGTTGTTAGGAGTATTAAGGGAACATCAAGAAGCTATTGGTTGGAGCATAGCTGACATCAAGGGAATTAGTCCATCTGTGGTGATGCACCACATTCGTTTAGAGGATTTTGCTAAACCTTCCTTAGAACCTCAGAGACGACTAAATCCTGTCATGAAAGACGTGGTTCGGATGGAAGTGATGAAATTGCTAGATGCGGGTATTATCTATCCTATCTCTGACAGTCGTTGGGTGAGTCCTATACAAGTAGTTCCTAAGAAATCTGGTATCACTGTGGTAGTGAACCAAGACAATGAATTAATCCCCACTCGAGTCCAAAATGGATGGAGAGTGTGTATTGACTATAGGAAACTCAACTCGATGACTCCTAAGGATCATTTTCCCTTACCTTTCATTGATCAAATGTTAGAGCGTCTGGCAGGACATTCTTACTATTGCTTCTTAGATGGTTATTCCGGGTACAACCAGATACCTGTTGCTCCAATCGATCAAGAGAAAACAACGTTCACCTGTCCCTTTGGAACTTTCGCGTATCGTCGCATGCCTTTTGGATTATGCAATGCACCCGCTACTTTTCAACGGTGCATGATGAGTATATTTTCCGACATGCTAGAAAGATATCTCGAAGTGTTCATGGACGATTTTTCAATTTTCGGACCAAGTTTTGAGGAATGTCTCGATCACTTGACTTTGGTCCTTCAACGTTGCAAAGAGGTCAATCTAGTCCTCAATTGGGAAAAATGCCATTTCATGGTAACATCGGGGATTGTGCTAGGGCACATTGTTTCTTCTAAAGGGATTGAGGTAGATAAGGCAAAGGTAGGTCTAATTGAAAAATTACCACCTCCTAGAACGGTCAAAGAAATTAGGTCATTCCTAGGCCATGCGGGTTTTTATCGTAGATTCATTAAAGATTTCGGGAAAATCTCGAAGCCTTTATGTGAGCTATTGGGAAAGGATGTTCCTTTCGACTTTTCAGAGTCATGTCTCTCTGCGTTCAACAAGCTCAAGTCCGAGTTAACCTCGGCACCCATTATTCAACCTCCAAACTGGAGCATTCCATTCGAAGTTATGTGCGACGCTTCAGATTATGCAATAGGCGCTGTTTTGGGTCAGCGAATTGAAAAACAACCTCATGTTATCCAATATGCTAGTAAAACCCTTAACGATGCTCAGCTTAACTACTCTACAACGGAGAAGGAAATGCTAGCAGTGGTCTATGCCGTTGAAAAATTCCGCCCCTACCTTATAGGATCTAAAGTTGTGATCTACACAGACCACGCAGCATTGAAGTACCTTCTATCAAAGAAAGATGCTAAAGCAAGATTAATCCGTTGGATTCTACTTCTACAAGAGTTTGATCTCGAGATCCGAGACAAAAAAGGGGCAGAAAATGTCGTAGCTGATCACTTGTCTAGGATAGTTAACAAGCCATCCGAGGAATCCTTACCCATCTCTGAATCCTTTCCCGATGAGCAACTTATGCAAATCTCTCAAGCCAATGCTCCATGGTATGCGGACATTGTCAACTACCTAGTTACAGGTCAATTCCCAGTCAAAATGACTAGTCAAGAGAAACTTCGTCTTCTGTCAAAAACAAAATGGTATTTCTGGGATGAACCATACTTATTTAAGTATTGTCCCGATCAAATCATTAGACGTTGTATTTCAACCTGTGAGCAAGTCAGTATCCTAGAGTTTTGCCATAATCATGCCTGCGGAGGGCACTTCAGTGGTAAGAAGACCGCCATGAAAATCTTACAATGCGGTTTTTTCTGGCCTAGTATTTTTCGTGATGCCCACGAGTTTAGCAAATCTTGTGATAGATGTCAGAGATTAGGAAAAATCTCTAAGAGAAATGAAATGCCTCAAAATCCTATCCTGATCATCGAAATTTTTGACGTGTGGGGTATAGACTTCATGGGACCCTTTCCTATCTCCCAAGGTTATCAATACATCCTAGTTACCATTGACTATGTGTCAAAATGGGTCGAAGCTGTGGCATGTAGAACTAACGATCACAAAGTTGTGATAAAATTCATCAAGGAGACGATTTTTTCCAGATTTGGTACTCCGCGAGCTATCATAAGTGATGGTGTCTCGCATTTTTACAACAAGATCTTTGCTGCGTTGATGAAGAAATACATCATAACGCATAAGGTTGCCACACCTTACCACCCACAAACAAGTGGACAAGTGAAGATTTCTAACAGGGAAATAAAGACTATCTTAGAAAAAACAGTCAATCCTTCAAGGAAAGATTGGTCTTTGAGATTGAGTGATTCACTCTGGGCCTATAGGACTGCATTCAAGACACCCATAGGGATGTCTCCCTACCGGTTAGTTTTTGGCAAGGCCTGCCATCTCCCTGTAGAACTAGAACATCGTGCATATTGGGCGATCAAACGCCTCAACTTTGATTTTGATAAAGCCGGTGAGAAGCGAAAGTTACAACTAGACGAGTTAGAAGAGATTAGAAATGACTCGTATGATTGTGCCAAAAGGTACAAAGAGCGTACCAAATTCTTTCACGATAGGCACATTCTTAGGAGGAATTTCATTCCTAATCAAAAAGTTTTGTTGTATGATAATAGACTCCACCTTTTTCCTGGAAAACTTAAGTCTCGATGGACTGGCCCATATATTATCCAAACAGTTTACCCCCATGGTGCTGTTGAAGTCCTTAATCCTAAGGACGGATCCACTTTCAAAGTGAATGGCCAACGTCTCAAACCGTTTCTCGAGTATGTTCCGCAGGAGGAAGTTCTTTTTCTCGATGATCCCGTCTATCAAAATTAACTATGTTTTCGTCTAGCTAAAGACGTTAAACTTAGCGCTTCTGGGAGGCAATCCATGCACTTCAAGGGACATTGTGTTAAATATCAACAGGACTATAAGGTCTTTCTCAGGTGCTATCTAACCCACTTCATTTCATTTTGTCAATTTCAATTTTACCTTTGCATGTATATGTTGAAATATTGAGGACAATATAATGTTTAAGTTTGGGGGTGTATGGGTTGGATTTCCACTTATTATTTTCTTCTTTTATACAAAAAAAATTGAAAAATATTTGGTTGGCAACTTTGTTGTATTTTTCTCAAAGTCTTAGCTTGTATCTTTTAAGCACTTAGTGAAAATATTTAATCAGTCTTTCATTGGAAGCTATGATCTGGAGTCCCCATTTATGTTTCTCTTAGGCAAAAATTAGAGCAAAGTTATCTTTTGGTTTATAGTCACTTCTAATAAGGTTACCAAGAGTCTAGATTGTATTAAAAGAGCTTGTTACCTTCTTTCTACCTAGAGTTTAAGGAAAAACTAGGTTTGATGAACTTTGACTTCCTTGTTCAATTGGTTGGTTGATTAGAAGAAAAACAGAACTGGATTGTATACACCTTGTACAGCAACCATTGAATTAGACTGGGTACCTTGAAAAGGGCTGCCTACTTTTCTTAGAAAAATAGTGAAGAAGTAAAAAAAAAAAAAAAAAAAAAAAAAAAAAAAGAGAAAAAGTCAAAGATCCAAAAGTTTATGTAAAGTTTTAGTAGGGTGAAAGCCATCAAGTGTAAAAATGTGAGTATACTGGAATATCACAGATAAAGCCCCTTAGAGGTATTAAAGTGAATATCCACACTTCTCACTACCCCAGACAGGATGCTAAGTTTAGAATTAAACCCTAAGTTACTCCAGTTATTCTTGAGTAGTTAGAAGGTTGAAACTCATTTTGGGAAATCGAATCTCTTAAATTTCTAAGTTAGAATCACTATCGCTCAAAGGTCAATTTAAGTCTAAGTTTTGTCGTAGAGAAATAAGGGTTGGGACTCTATACCAAGCAGTACTTCTAATTGATTGACAAAAAAAAAAAAGACTTGTGCTTTTCAATATAAGTTTTGATTTTGACTATTTTTACTTCAAAGTTGTTTTCAAATTTTGTGGGTATATTTTCTGCAAACCCTCACGAGTCAAACTCGTCCACTAGGGGTAACCTAGCGGTTCAAGGGCTTGCTGCATTCGCTAAATGCAGTCGAGGTGCCTGCGAAAGTGGCAGTTTTATTTTCTAGGGACTAGAAAAAGGTAAGTTTGGGGGTGTGATGAGTGTCTCCAAACACTCAATTATACGCACATTTTCTGGATATTTATCTTGATTTTTGTACCTATTTCTCTATATTAAGATAATAATCATGATAAGCCTCAAACCACCACGTTGCATGTTAATTAGGCTTAATTATATATAAATAAATTCATTTACTAGATAAATCTAATTACGTGTGTTTCTTGTGCAGAAAATCAACAATTTGGAATCAAAATCTCAAGGCAAAAGCATTTGGGCCCACTTTGGAATGCCCTAACACTTTGGAATGCCCTAATCCTTAACTCATATTCTCCTCTTTTGTCTTTTTGTGCAAAGAAAAGTGGAGGCTACTTTTAGACTCTTCTACACACATTTTTCTCTATAAATAGAGCCTTCATTTCTAGAGAAAGGGTCCCATCTTGGTTCTCTTATCCAAGACTCCTTTAATCTAAGGCTCTTTGCCTATTCTCTTATTTTTTGTATTTTCATTTTCTAGTTATTTTCTTTTGGTTAACTAGTCTTGTAAGAAGTAGAAGAAGAAGAAGTTGTAATTTTCTCCATGAAATGAAGAAAAGTTCTTTCATCTCTTGTCTTCCCTCTCTTGCAATGACATTAGGCTAAGTTCCCCTCCATTGGAGAGTGGAAAAGCCTAGAGCAAGTTCTTGTGTTATTTCTAATTTTATGCCTTTCTTTTATTTAAAATGCTTATGAATTCTCTTTAAGTTTCTTGCACATTTTATTCTTAATATAGATACTTTATGCTTAGATTAGATCAAGATAAAGTATGCTTAAATTAGATAATTTGTAGTAAGAAGTTCTCAAGAAATTCTACTTTGTTTTTGTTCCTTTATTTCATTTTAATTGCAAAACTTTCCGATCTAAGGAGCTAACACCAAGCCCTTATGATTGAGTTATAAAAAGGCTAGAGACTAGAAATTGCTCATTAACATGTTTTAGGTAGATCCACCTCCAATGGTGTTTTAATTCATAAGTTTACTTGCTTTTAATTTCATTTACTTTAGTTTATTTTCTAGCAATTTTACATCTTCTTATAAGTTCAAAAATACAAAGAAAAACAGTTTTAATTCCTTTTAGTTAATTTGAATTTTATCTTCTTAGCTTAGCTCTATTCCTCCTTTCTCTTGGGTTCGATCCCCTACTTGCCCCACAAGTAAGGTAAAACTAAGATTATTATTAACTCCGGTGAGAAGAACAACGATAGTCTCATCAGAATTTTGGCGGTGCTGCCGGGGAAAGGTAAAGGTAGTAGTGGTAAGTTTTGATTTAAAATTTATTTTATTTTTTTTTCATTTTTATTTTATTTTCTTTTTTTCTTTTGGTTTCTTTCTATAAGTTCAAGTGTTCTTGAGATTTTAAGAGAGAAGAAAGAAGAAAAAAACATTGAAAAAAAAAAAAAAAGTCATTCTCGTTTTCTTTTTCACCCTTGACAGCAGAACTTAAACTGACTGTAATTTTCTACTCCGATCTCCGATTATCTATTAGTGTATATCGATTTGGGGTATAACGAAATTTTCTATAAAATGTGACATAGTCAGCAAGATAGCGGTAAGTCAGATTCTGTTTTTGAGTCCATTTACTATCATTTCTGCTAACATTTCTGTTTTGCTTCTTGTAGGTGAACATTTTTTTTTCTTTTTTTTTTCTTCTTTTCTTTCAATTTCCTTTAATCTTTAGTTAGGTTTATTTTTCTGTTTTAGAAACTCTTGTATAGGATTTCTTGTAATTTTTATTAATTATCCAAGAAGGCTTGGATTGTAATAGACTAAGGAAGGACGACGGGTGGACAATACCGTCACGGCTCCTTAGGTTCGCACACCAAAATTGGAGTTGGTGGCCTAAGTCGACTCAAATCGTCTTCACCCCGTCTAGCACGGGAGGTAATCCCGAAACACCCACGCCTCTCTTTGCTAGTGGGTTACTCCTTGCCTTTGTATGTTATTTTTCCAATTTGCACACACTTAGAATAGTTAATTAAGTAGTAAAGAGCACCCCTCTCCTAGGGATGACATGATAAGATAAGGATTGGAAGTCATTACCAATTCCTTGCTCTAATTAGGATAATCAATTCACTAGTCATCCAATCAAATTAATTAAAATCAATTAGACTTGACTATAGGGCTCACGAGCTCAATAGGAGAAATTTCGCTTCAAGTTGTGTCAATTGCCATTCTTGGTCATTTTGTATCTAGTAAGATCTTGCCCTTTGAGGGTATAGACTCAGTCTATTCAAGAAAGGAAGGTATTTAAGCGTGCTCTTGCTTATGCATTATGCGCCTCCTCCGATCTGGAGATCCGAATGATTCAAACTTGATTTCATAGAACCGAGTTGGAAGGCTAGTTGCGCTATTTCTACCCAGTTAGGAACTGTCTAGCTTTAGGCAACCTATCTAGGTCCAGTCTTTTCTTTTCGTGATTGTTTGATCGATTGTGTGATTTGTATGTTTGGTAGACGTTCACAAAATAACGTGTTAGAACCATTTGATCCTGAGATCGAACGTACCATCAGTAGGATACGCAAGACACCATCAGTAGTTATGATGGGTGATCGAGAGCGAACTCTCAATGAGCTCTTCGCTCCAGCTTCCGCATCTCCTCCCACATGCATTGTTTTACCATTGAACAATGCACCTCAGTTTGAAATTAGGGCTGCCACCATCAATATGCTCCCTAAGTTCCACGGTTTAGAGCGTGAACAACCTTACACCCATCTTAATCGATTCTTGACTATATGTCAAACTTTTAGAAATCAGAATCTAGATGAGGAGAGTATCAAGCTTATTCTGTTCCCGTTATCCTTGGAAGACCACGCAGCTGCGTGGTTGAACTCCCTAACACCCAATTCCATATCTACCTGGGATGTTCTATCCAAGAAATTTATGACCAAATTCTACCCCGTGGCCAAAACTGAGAAAATGAAGGAATCTATTAGAAATTTTAGAGCCCGTCCTGATGATGAATTTTCCCAAACTTGGGAAAGATTCAATGATTTATTGGTCAAATGCCCACACCATGGCATTGACAAAGCACAGTTGGTGCAAAGTTTTTATAGAGGATTAACAATGAATCAACGTACCTTAGTTGAGTCAATGCATAAGGGTCAGTTCATGAACCAGACTCCCAACCAAGCGTATGATTTCCTCGTAGAGTTAGCTGAGAGTGCTCAAAATTGGAGCACTAACCAAGAAGAATTTGATAGAGACGATCCGGTTAGGAAGACAGGCATGTATGAGATGAAGGTAGACCCTGATCTCAAAAATGTCATGTGTAGTCTAGTAAGGGGGATGAATAATCTCACGAAGAAGTTAGATGCCTTTGCCATCTCAGCATCCAAACCTCACCTAGACCCTCGTACAATTTCGCAAGTGACTGTCAAACCGAGTTCTTTGTGTGTCATATGCGACGGCAACGACCATTTGATCGAGTGTTGTCCCACCTTGCCTCAAATCAAAGCTGAACAAGCAAATGCGATTAATGGCTATAGTACTTTTAGGAAGCCAACTCCAAACTCTTTTAGCCAAACATATCACCCAGATAATAGGTTCCATCCTAATTTCTCATACAGACAGAATGAACCTATTCAATCTAGTGGTCCGTCAGGTTACAATAGGAGTTTTCCTAGGCAATCTGGTTCTTCCACAAACCAAGCTATTGTTCCTCAAGTCCCTTATCAACCCCAACAATCTACCGATTGCAGAGCCATCATACCAGATCCCATGACCAATTACCAGCAGCCTGCCCAACAACAGTCGTCTTTAGAATCTATGATTGCCGAGTTGATGAGGCAGCAACAGCATTTCATCCAAACTCAACAGCAAACCCATCAAAATCAAACTCAGATTAACCAGGTCACTGCGCAATCCATAGCTAAGATGGAAGTTCAGTTGGGGCAGTTAGCTCTTTCCTTGAGTGGGAGAGAGAAAGGTCAATTTCCTAGTCAACCTATCCCTAACCCTAGAGGTCAACCTTTGATTCCAAACGGATCAAAAGGTCAATACGAAGTAGGAAGCCATTCTGGAGCTCCACAAGACTCAGTCCAAGCTATCTCATCCTCTCAACCATTCTCATTTATTTTATTTCATCTAATACTCAACCCAAATGGGTTGAAAGATCCAACCCATTTGGATTGTAAAACAACCCATTTACCCTTCTTACACAAATGCCCTTCAATCTTCTCTAATTTACCCCCACCTTTCTCTTAAACCCCACACCATTCTACCACTTCTCTTCATTTTACCCCATTATATCCCTAAAATAACTCCTCAACATCTATAAATACCCTCATCCTCTTCCCAAAAAATCCCCCAACTTTTACTACAAAAATTATCCCCCCAACTTTCACTACAAAAATTCTCCCCCCAACTCTCACTACCAACCACTATTATCAATTCTCTCACACCAATTATCTCTTATTAACTCCACACCAAGTCTCACTAAAAAAAAAAAATCCCTACTCTCTCTAATCACCTCTTCACATTCTCATACTCTCATATTCTACTAAGGACTCAAGAAGACTCAAAGAAGAAAAAGGAAGGAAAGAAAAGTAAAAGAAAACTTTGAAGCTTCAAGGTGGGTTCAAGGCAATCCCCCCCTCTTCTCTCTACCCTCTCCTCCTCCCTCTTCTATTATCTCCTCTCCTCTTCATTTATTTTAAATGAATTTAAGATGAGTGGATCTCAAGGCAAATGATCCATTAGGATCATTTCTTTCAATGAGATGATCCTATAATCAAGCCGAAAGTAAATCCTTACTTAGGGTACAAATGCACACACGTGGCACTTTATTTTTCGTATTTTTTTTAAATCAAATGACCGAGTTGAGTTGAGGTTACCACTATTTAGTGGGGAGAAAATGGTGCCTAACACCTTCTCTTTTCTCCAACCGAGCCGCTTATCCCGAATCTCAAGATTTGATCTGTACCTTATCCATCAAGAGTCACTAAACGCCAAAACGACAATTTTCTAAAAAATGCACATCGGGTAACCATTCACACCCACTTACAAAAATGAATGGTGGCGACTCCTAACCTTAGTAGATGTGGTCATCGTAATGACAAAACCACGTATCTACACTAGTATTGGACTCCACTAGACTTTTGAGTAAGATTTTTCCTTTTGATCATGTGATTGGGAGTGAAATTTTTGAATCATGATGACTATTTGAAAATGCCCCTAGTTTAAGATTGACTTCTAATTGGAGCTTGATTATGAAGTTGATGAAGTGCATTGCACTTGAAAAGTATTTACGAGAGACTATAGACTTTGATGAACGATAGACAGGAGAGTTCTCATTCTTTTAAATTTTCAAAATTCTTAAGATTATCATATGCAGAATAAGGAATTAATCATTTTTCTTACTTTTAAGAAATGCTCTAGTCGGACTTCAAATTTTGATAATGATTGGAATAGAAGATCATATCCTTCAAAGTAAGTTAATGGTTCTTACCTTTTCGAAACTCTTGGATACCTATTTTTGAAAATTCAACATATTTGAGATGGCTTCAATGTCTCTTTTGACTTCGATGTAGTCCTAATTGGACATCAGTTCTTTGTTGGGAGATCAACGTTGCTACTCGAACACTTTATGATGCTTGTCGTTGCTTCTACTTAAGCAGTTCTCAGCAAATTTTCAACTTCGCTCAATTTTGCTTTCTTTTAATGCCCTAGCTTTTTTCTAAGTGGTTTTTTGAGTTTTCAACCGAGCGAACTTTTCTTTTTTATGGTTATCCTTTAACTTTTTCCTAAGTTAATTTTTGATTTTTCAACTTAGTTGGCTTTTCTTTTCTTTTGATGATCTCAAAGATTTAGCTCGATAACCTTTGACTCCTTGCTCTTTAAACAAATCAATTAGTATTCATCAAGACTTAATAGGTGGGCTTAGGAAAAGGTTTAGAAAGAAAGGGTGTATGGCTCAAATTCCCCTAATTTGATATTCTCTTTTTCTATTTATTCTTTTGATTCTCTCCTTTTTCTAGAATGCACTTCATTTGGCATTGTTTGTTTATTTTTCTTTCTTTGTACCTTTCTATAGGATATTTTCCTTTGAATGACACTTTTCTTGAGAAAATATATTTTGTGTGACCAGGCCTAAAGTAACTTTTCAGGTTGCCTACGTATCCCAATTTTTTTTTTTTTTTTGGGATCAGATCAAACATAGTTCAGAACAAAAGATTGCCCACCCAAGGTTGGTTAGTATAGTTTAGTAAGAAAAGGTATTGATTTTTTATATAGGTGTAGACACTCCATTTTTGCACTCGCCTGATTAATCAACTAGTCAACACGATCGCAACGGTTCCCAATGATGGATGATTATTCCAATGCTTTATTTTATTACCAGATATGTTTCAAAAATCCAGATGAGGTATCTCGAACTGACAAAATTGTAGAAACCACGCTACGCTAAGAAAATATGATCCCAGAAACATATAAATCATCATTTTCAGACAAAAAGAAACTTCACGATAAAAATCACTAAAAAATGACCAAATTATCAAAATACCCCTAACCTTAAAATATCCCTAGAGCCTACATTACGCTTAGAAAAATCTTTTCGAACACATAAAACAACAAATCGAAATCAAATAATTCATTTTGCCAATTTTCATAGAATTCGACAAAATTACTAAAATATCCTTCATAAAGTTCACGACCATTCCACACAAAAAAATTTCATAAATGACACAAATCAATATTTTCATTGAATTCTTCGGAAAAATTGATTCTAAAACTTCATAGAACATCAAAAACTGACTTAAAACGCGAAAAATCCTCTTCGGGGGCAAAACGATAATTTCACAATTTTCATAATTAAAAATTTCAAAATTAATAAATAAAACACTAAAGTCAAGATATTAAAAGTCAACCAAGTAAGACTAAAGTCAAAATCTTAAAGTCAATTAAATAAGACCAAAAGTCAAAATCCTAATAGAGTTCTAATTAAATAATAACTCTATTTAATAGAATTATAACTAAACTACAACTCTACCTACAACAATTCTAACCAAAATACAACTCTAACTAAAAGAATTCTAATTAAACACTAATTCTATCTAAATCAACCCTTAAAAGAATATATAAATAGGGGTCTTCACACCTTATTTTCGTATCAAATCATAAACCCTAAGAGAAGTAGGTCAAAAAGCCTCCCTAGCCTCCCTTAAACCCTAATTTTGAAGTCCCAATTCCTTACCTAATACCCATACTTCGATTTTAGCTTGAAAAATACCTAGAAACCATTCAAAAACACCCCAAAATTCATAACAAAATCGAAGAATCCAGATCCAAGAAAGAGATACCTTACCTCGGAGATCAGAAATCAGATCCCAGATTATTTTCATTCATTCTTTGATTCGATCATTCTCTTTCAGATTCATTATCTTCCAGATTTATTTGTTCCCCGATTCATTTTAAGCAGTCTTCTCCAAATTCATTCATTCTGTCCCAAAATTCCTTCATTCCTCTACCAATTTTGTTCAATTTCAGCCAAGGGTTATCTTGGATTTTGCTCAGATGCCGCCAAGGGTTATCTTGGATTTTGCTCAGTTGCCGCCAAGGGTTATCTTGGATTTTGCTCAGATGTCGCCAAGGGTTATCTTGGATTTTGCTCAGATGCCGCCAAGGGTTATCTTGGATTTTGCTCAGTTGCCGTCGCCAAGGGTTATCTTGGATTTTACTCAAATGCCGCGAAGGGTTATCTTGGATTTTGCTCAGTTGCCACCAAGGGTTATCTTGGATTTTGTTCAGATGTCGCCAAGGGTTATCTTGGATTTTGCTCAGATGCCGCCCAGGGTTAGGGTTATCTTGGATTTTGTTCAGTTATCGCCAAGGGTTTTCTCGAATTTATTCTCAATTTATGCTCAAATTATACTCAGATTATACTCAGATTATACTCAATTATGCTCAGTTTATGCTCAGTCTATGCTCAGATTATACTCAGTTATGCTCAGTTTATGCTCAGTCTATGCTCAGATTATGCTCAGTTTATGCTCAATTTATATTCACTTTGTGCTCAGATTTTACTCAGTTCCAACTCAAACTCTTTGAAATCTATCCCATATTTTAAGTCCACATACTTTCACAGTTGTTACATCAGTCAAGGAGAATTTTCTAAAATTCAAGGATCTGACACTACCAGTTGGAGCTCGCGCTCAATGACCTGACATTTTTTTTAATTCGGGGAGAGCTTTACCCTTAATGATCCGAACACCCTGACAAATTGCTAAATCAGGCTGCAAAATGAACTATCACTAGCTTTGGCATTCGGATATCGCACTATCTACCAAAATAGATTTGCTATCTACTTTGCTTCAACCCTCTACCAAAGAGGGGCATCTGTAGACACCCCATTTTTGCACTCACCTGATTAATCAACTCATCAGTCCGATCGCAACGATTCCCAATGATGGATGATTATTCCAACGCTTTATTTTGTTACCAAATATGTTTCAGAAATCCAGATGAGGTAACTCAAACTGACAAAACTGTAGAAACCACGCTACGCTAGGAAAATATGACCCCAGAAACATAGAAATCATCATTTTTCAGACAAAAAGAAGCTTCACGATAAAAATCACTAAAAAATGACCAAATTACCAAAATACCCCTAACCTTAAAATATCCCTAGAGCCTACATTACGTTTAGGAAAATCCTTTCGAACATATAAAACAACAAATCGAAACCAAATAATTCATTTCGCCAATTTTCATAGAATTTGACAAAATTACTAAAATACCCTTCATAAAGTTCACCACCATTCCACACAAAAAAATTTCATAAATGATACAAATCAATATTTTCATTGAATTCTTACAAAAAATCTATTCTAAAACTTCTTAGAACATCCAAAATTGACTTAAAACGTGAAAAGTCCTCTCTAGGGGCAAAACGGTAATTTCATAATTTTCATAATTAAAAATGTTAAAATTAATAAATAAAATATTAAATAATTAAATTGAAATATTAATGAAATTAATTTAAAATTTTGAACTAAAAAAATCGATCAATCAGGCTCTTAGGCAAAATTGTTGAGAGTTGCTAAGATATTTATTCAAGGACCCCTCTATTTGGGGGTCCAAAGAATTAAAGTTATAATAGAGGGGGGTTCTCCAAAAAAATTAAAGTTAATCAAGCAAGAATAAAGTCAAGGTATTAAAGTCAATCAAGTAAGACTAAAGTCAAAATTAAAGTCAATCAACTAAGACTAAAGTCAAGATATTAAAAGTCAACCAAATAAGACTAAAGTCAAAATCGTAAAGTCAATCAAATAAGACCAAAAGTCAAAATCCTAATAGAGTTCTAATTAAATAATAACTTTATTTAATAGAATTATAACTAAAATACAACTCTACCTAAAACAATTCTAACTAAAATACAACTCTAACTAAAAGAATTCTAATTAAACACTAATTCTATCTAAATCAACCCTTAAAAGAATCTATAAATAGGGGTCTTCACACCTTATTTTCGTATCAAATGATAAACTCTTAGAGAAGTAGGTTAAAAAGCATCCCTAGCCTCCCACAAACCCTAATTTTGAAGCCCCAACTCCTTACCTATCACCCATACTTCGATTTTAGCTTGAAAAACACCTAGAAACCCTTCAAAAATACCCCAAAATTCATAACAAAATCGAAGAATCCAGATCCAAAAAAGAGATACCTTATCTCAGAGATCAAAAATCAAATCCGATCTGAGGGAATAGAATCGTTGCGCTTCGAAGGTAAAATTTATTTTATTTCTTTTATCTAGGTTTTTTGTTAGCAATGTAGTCTTATTTGGGATAAGTAGAGACCAGCATTGGCCGGGCGGGATTGGTGCCTAACACCTTCCAACCCCGTAATGTGATCCACGGATTCAGTTTTTCTTTAGTAGATTAGTTTCTTTATTCGTTTAGAGTCAGTATTCGGTTCCTAGACCGTAATAACTAGGTGGCGACTCCCAAACCTCAAGGGTCAAAAGTGAATCCGCTCACCCCGTGGATCGAGGGCGCTTTCAGTGGCGACTCCGCTAGGGACCGTGAGGATCAAATTTGAAAAACCCCAAGTATGGGAGCATTGCTAAAGCAATCTAGTTTTTGTTAGCTGTTAGCTTATTTGGTTATTTATTTATTCACTTGTTTATTTTAGTTTTTTTTATCATCCTATTGTTCGATGTTTGATCATGTGTTAAGATCCTGAATATTCTGCCATTGCATGTTTGTTTTATTTTATTATTATGGCTCAATCGAGAGTTATTTAGAATGACCCTAAATAATTAAAAGGATCAAGAAGTTTAATTGAGGATGTAGTGATGATTAAGAAATCACGTAGGTTTGGTCTTTTTTTTCGTTTTTTTTGTAAATAAAAAATAAAGTTTTTTTTAAGGCGATGTATCTTTCGACATGTTTTTATTTTTTAATGTTTTTTCTAGGTTCTATTAACAATAATAATGGGCTGGGAGAGTTGATGTGTGACAAAGAAGGCCAATCCTTTTAAAATCTCCCATATTTAAAAAAAAAAAAATTTTAAGGGTCTGTTTACAGCAACGTTGGGCTGGGTGTGTAGCAAGGAAAAAATCATTTAAAAAAAAAATTTAAGGTTCTGTCAACATAAACAACATGCTGTTTGTGTAGTGTGCCGCGAGTGATTCTGGTTTTTATCTTGTCTCATACCACTTTGTCAACAATAACGTTGATGATTGAGAGGTGTGTCATACACAAAATAAATATGTTCCTTTTTGCACACCATCTTCTTTAAAAAATCAACCTTGCTCTAGGATTTTTTAACAGAGAAGCCGAACCAGTCTCTCTGTTCGGTCGGCTAGAATCTCAGCCCAATCGATTGGCAACCCTTGGTTGAAATAGCTGATTTTCCTTGATTCAGAGTTTGGAACCAATGGTTCCTGTCAAAATCGACTCAAATTAGGTGATCTCGTCGACCTCTCTTCTCTCTATCGAAGAGAAATTCAGAATTTGGCGGTTTAGATTATCAAAAACCCAGAGATTTGAACGACTGTTGGTTGAGAGATCAAGCTTAAAGATATCCCAAATCGATTCTTACTCGTACCTTAGAGGAGTTTGAACCGCGGTGATCAATCCCATCTGTGTTTTCACTGCTTTGTTCGACTGAATCATGGGTTCATTCAGTCCAAAATCGGTAATAGACATTTTGAGAGTCTTGCGTTTTTTTTTCCTGATCTTAACGTGCTGGAATTTCTTATACGTTCTAGAATGATCACTGGTGCTCGTGTTCTTAGGTCCAAGTTCTATCGATCGGGTAATTTATGAACTTCAAAGGAACTTCCAAATAGAACTTCAAAGGAATTTTTTTATAAGAAATTTATGAATTTCTTAGATCCCATGCTCGGATTCAAATAGAACTATTGACTTCTTGACCGATCGGCCAGTTCATCTCAGTGTCGGATTGGTTTGTGTAGTTGTTTGTTTTGGTTAAAATTAAAAAGAAGTTTGCAATCGATCCTTCTTTTGAGGAAATTGAATTTGAAGATAAATCTAGTCTTGCTGTCTTGAAGTTTTGTGAGCCGAATTTGTCAATTACGTATAAATTCTCCTTCCTTTTCTTTATATGGCGACCTAGAGTTAAGATCAATGATCCATTGTGTAACAATTGAGAATGGGATCAGACCTCACATCGGACACGGATCATTCTAACTTAGGGATATTTATCGTAAAAATAAAAAAAATATGTTCTGATTTTTTTTCGACTTTTTCTTTTTCTTTAGATCTTCTAGGCTGGATATTTATGTGCTGTTTTAGGTTTTGTGAATGTTTCAAGTTTGATTTTGAATTATTTTTATTAAGCAATTATCACGCTAATTTTTGTTTTACGAAGCACCTCATATCATGATGTTAATCAATGTTTCCTTTACTTGGTTGCAAGCAAGTTGGTGCAGCAATAAACAATTTTTTTTTTAGGTTGTGATTTTAGTCTTTTTTTAGCAACAGTTTTTGGGTTTCCAAAACCATGTTTTTTTTTTTTTTTTAAAGAGAGTTTTTGGTTTCCTTGGCAAAATAAAAATAAAAATTTCAATTAGTTAAAAGAGAATCATTGTTCCTTATCTTAACAATCATCGTTTCGTCCTCAATTCAACACTTTTGGGGTTTTAAATTATTTTGGGATACCCAAAGTAACCCTTTGATTGGACCATAAAAAAGAGATCCATTTGATTTGGATATAAAAGAATTTTGGTGCTTGTTTCAATTTTGGATTGGATCAGTTATTCCATGTTATATTCATTGATCGATTTACCACTGAGATATGTTTGATATGCTTATCTTTAATCATGTGATTGGAATGGTATTGATCTTGATTAAATATTCATATGATTAGAATGGAGTTGGTCTTGATTAAATATTCATGTGATCCAATGTATGATGATATGATCAAGCCCATGGGCCCATATGTTTGAAAAAAACCCGGGCACGCCCCACCCTGTTTTGCACACACCACATGCACATTTACTGTTTTGCACACTTACACGTCCTATATAGCCAACGTGGCACTAGTACGTGGCCCGGTTTCTTCGGAGATGCGACATCATTCATGAAAATCATAACTCCAGTCACGTACCTTGGAGTATATCAAAATGGGGGATCAATACCGTCTGATCATGTGATTCTGAGAGGTATATTGATGCACCCAGGCTAGAGCGACCTGAGCCTTTGAACTATTGTGAGCTACACAGTCACATGTCCCGATTGCCAACGTAGTACTAGTACGTGATCGGTCCCCTCATGGGATGCCAAACCATTTATGAAAGCTACAACTCTTGACTCGTACCCGTAGGTATGTAAAAGATAATCCAAGTATATCAATTGCACTTTTTGATCAAAACCGGTGTCTAAGCGAGATCCTACCCCGTTGTACCCTACTGTACCACGGGGATAGACTATGTCTATTTTAGATGAGAGGTATTTAAGTGGGCCCTTGCTCAGTATTGTGCGCTACCTCTCAATTGGGGATCAAACTGGTTGTTTTTGGCTTCAGAGAAGTGAGTTGAGATTTTAGATTATCGCCTACACGGTATATCAAACCAAATCACAGCGTATCGAGAGGTATATAGGTGTGCTTGGGCAAGGGTGGCCAGATAAAAATGAATTGCACGTAGTAAGCTTAGAGTCTAGAAACCTTCCCTTGTAAGTCACGACTCGAACTTATCGTGGGTGTTCCCGGGCTGTTTATTGAATGGAACCTTTTGATTTATGAGTGTATGTGAATGATGTGAATGATGAGATCAGAGTGTATGATTGTCCTTAAGAATCAAAAGTGTTGTTTTTGGAAATTAAAATGGGTACACCGACCCAATAAAGAATCCATTTCTTGCAAAAATTCAATAATGACCCAGTCCATCTTGATCCGACAATCATGATGGACCGGGCCATTCAAATCAAAATGGAAATCAAATTTTCAAAGAAGAAAAATAATTTACAAAAGATAAAGTATTTTCCAGAAAAAGTATTTTCCAAAAGAAATGTTCTTTAAAAAAAAAATATTTTTCAAGAAAAAATATTTTCCATAAGAACAAGATTTTTCAAAAGAAGATAAAAAATTGATATTTTACATGGACCTTGGAAGAGTACTAAAATAACCTTTTATGTCAAACCAGGATGTTAGCCGCTGGTAATAACCTGATCGACCAGTTAGTCAAAACAACCATCATAGGGATGCACCTTGTAGAGAAGATCAAGCAGGCTCTCAGGCAAAATTCTTGAGGGTTGTCAAGATATTTCTTCAATAAAGTCAATCAAGCAAGACTAAAGTCAAGGTATTAAAGACAATCAAGTAAGACTAAAGTCAAAATTAAAGTCAATTAAGCAAGACTAAAGTCAAGATATTAAAAGTCAACCAAATAAGACTAAAGTCAAATTCTTAAAGTCAACCAAATAAGATCAAAAGTCAAAACCCTAATAGAGTTCTAATTAAACAATAACTCTATTTAATAGAATTCTAACTAAAATATAACTCGACCTAAAACAATTCTAATTAAAATACAACTCTACCTAAAATAATTCTAACTAAAACATAACTCTAACTAAAAGAATTCTAATTAAACATTAATTCTATGTAAACCAACCCCTAAAAAAATCTATAAATAGGGGTCCTCACACCCTATTTTCGTATCAAATAAAAAATCCTAAGAGAAGTAGGTCAAAAAGCTTTCTAGCATCCCACAAACCCTAATTTTGAAGTCCCAACTCCTTACCTAACACCCATACTTCAATTTTAGCTTGAAAAACCCCTAGAAGCCCTTCAAAAATACCTCAAAATCCATAACAAAATTTGAAGAATCCAAATCTAAGAAAGAGATACCTTGCCTCAGAGATCAAAAATCAGATCCGGAGACAGAACGAAGCAAGGAGTACGGTACAAGGAGCGATTTTATCAGATCTGAGGGAATAGAATCGTTGCGTTTCGAAGGTAAAATTTCTTTTATTTTCTTTTAATTTTTTTATCTAGGTTTTTTGTCAGTAATGTAGTCTTACTTGAGATAAGTAGAGACCTGCATTGGCCGGGTGGGGTTGGTGCCTAACACCTTCCAACCCTGTAATGTGATCCCCGGATTTAGTTTTTCTTCAGTAAATCAGTTGCTTCTTTATCCGTTTAGAGTCAGTATCCAGTTCCTAAATCGTAATAACTAGGTGGCTACTCCCAAACCTCAAAGGTCAAAAGTGGATCCGCGCACCTCGCGGATTGAGGACGCTTTCAGTGGCGACTCCACTGGGAACTATTGAGGACCAGACTTGAAAAACCCCAAGGATGACCTAGTTTTTTTTTTATTATTTAGTTTGATTTATTTTATTTATTTATTTATTTATTTATTTATTTTTGTGGTTTGATTGTGGATGATTTTGAGTATTGCATTTTTTTTCCAATTAAGGATCACTTTTTGATGACCCCTAAATAATGAAAGATTCAAATTGACATATGAAAATGATGGAATGATGAAGGTTGGGATAGCAATGTTAAAACATTTTTATAGAATATTCTAATGAGAATTAAGTCTGAAAACCTATTAATAAAACATAGATCTCATCGAGTAGATTAATTTAGAACCTAAGTTTACTCAATTTCGTTATCGAAAGTCTTAGATATCATCAATACAAGTTTAATCTGTAAATCTGGAATTTTTGCTGAATGAAGGTTGGGACAGCAATGTTAAAACATTTTTACAGAATATTTTAGTGAGAATTAAGTCTGGGCACCTGTTAATAAAATGTAGATCTCATCGAGTAGATTAATTTAGAACCTGATTTCACTCAATTTCGTTATCAGAAGCCTTAGATATCATTAATACAAGTTCAATCTATAAATCTGGAATTGTTGTTGAATGAAGGTTGGGACAGCAATGTTAAAATGTTTTTACAGAACATTCACCTTTAATAAAACGTATATCCCATCGAGTAGATTAATTTAGGAGTTGAATTCACTCGATTTCGTTGTCGGAAGCCTTAGATATCATCGATGCAAGTTCAGATTATATTTTCCTAATTCACAGAAAATCCAAATTTATCTAGTGTTAGCATAGTTAATGTTCCTGAGAGCGAGCTCATTTCAACAATTATCATCCAATCATCAATATAACATCTATTGGAATCTAGATTTATTTTGGATCACCCAAAAGTGATTATTGATTGGACCTTAAAAATTATAAAAATCATGCCTATTGCAATGTTTGTTTGATCAATTATTATATGCCATGCTCATTAATTGATTTGCCATTGATCTTGATCAGATATATAGTTGATGTGCTTATTGGTGATCTTAATGATTTTATTGGACTAATATTCATATGGTATCAATGTGTGATGGTATGATCAGGTCCATGGGCCTATTTGTTTGGAAAAGCCCCGGGCACACCCCACCCTATTTTGCACACACCACATGCACGTTTACTGTTTTGCACACTTACACGTCCCGTATAGCCAACGTGGTACTAGTGCATGGCTCGATATCTTCAGAGGTACGACGTCATTCATGAAAATCACAACTCTAGTCACGTACCTTAAGGTATATCAAACTGTGACATCAGTACCGTCTGATCAGGTGACTCTGAAAGGTATATTGATGCACCCAAGCTGGAGCGACCTGAGCCTTTGACCTATTGTGAGCCACACAGTCACATGTCCTGATTGCCAACGTAGTACTAGTACGTGGTCGGTCCCCTCGTGAGATGCCAAACCATTTATGAAAGTTACAACTCTTGACTTGTACCCGTAGGTATGTAAAAGATAATTCAAGTACATCAATTGCATTTCTTGGTCAAAATCGGTGCCTAAGCGAGATCTTGCCCCGCTATACCCTACTGTACGAGGGGGATAGACTACGTCTATTCTAGACGAGAGGTATTTAAGTGGGCCCTTGCTCAGCATCGTGCGCCACCTCTCAACTTGAGATCAAATTAGCTGTTTTTGACTTCAGAAAAGTGAGTTGAGGTTTTAGATTATCACCTATATGGTATATCAAATCAAGTCACCACGTACCGTCTGATTGAGTACACTCGAGAGGTATATAGGTGCACTTGGGTAAGGGTGGTCAGATAAATTACATTGCACGTAGTAAACCTAAAGTCTAAAAGCATTCCTATAGGTCACGACCTTAACAAACTATGGGTGTTCCCAGGTTTCTTTATTCAATCCAACCAACAGATAAGTGGACGGACTGATCCAGACTGTTCAAACTAAACCAATGTATCGGTCCGACCCAATTGGTGAAATACTGATCAATTTGAACCAATTAAACTAGTTGACCCAATTGACAAATGGATCAAACTGATCAATACCAAATCAATTGGACTAATTGGTTTTACTTTTAAAGATCCAGACCACTTTATATTAAAAAAAGATTCGATCTTATGATCAAATTAATTTGTCTGATCAAAGGTTCAATCTCAATCAGGGGTAGACCCGTGACTTATCTTTTTCACATTCTTGGTCACTATAACTTATAGTGTATTTGGATTCGGTATTTCCCACCAGAGGGCTAATTTATATCAAAATTTTAATCATGTGGTTAAGAGTGAAACCTTCAGAATCAATGGTTAATCTTAGGTGCCCCTAAATGCTCTAAACCCTCATCTGTGTCATTTTGGGTCCGTCAAAAGAGTCGTCTAGTCAAAGTACTATTGTTAAGTCCAAGTAGTCCATCCACCTAGAAGGACCTTCTCTCTTTGTCGATAATTGTCCCTGAGTTTTCTTTGAGTTTTAATCCAGTTTTTGTCAGTCTTTAAATCTAGTAGTCGAGTTTATCAATCTATGCTTTTCAATTCCAATAAAATATAGAAGCTTTTGATTATCATGCGTGTAATAATGATTTGAGCATAATATCTAACATGAGGATTGACTTAGAGCTCAATAATCAAACTTAATAAATATTGGAATTAAAGAGTACACTCAAGAAGTGCAAATTGGTGATACATTATCCTTAGGGGAACATGATAGAATAATAAATTTACTTGAGAAATTCAACAATATTCCTACATGGTCTCATCAGAATAGATTGCACCAGAATAAATCAAGACATAAAGTCGATGATGATTTTTAAAGTCAAAGATTATTGGTCAAAAATGATATAGCTGAAAACATCAACAAATACGCTTAGACTTATAAGTGGATCTACCATGTTTTTTACTCAAAAGAGGAGAGTTTTCATTCATAAGAGAATAAAAAAAATTTTAAAGTTTTAAAGGAGTTGAATAGTTAGAAAACTCGATCATACTCGATTTCACAAAAGAAGACTGAAGAAGATTCATTCTCAAAAGAAGACCTTACTCGACAGAGCAATCCAGATATCGAATTCTTGAAACTTTGACCAAGTCAAGCAGTATTTACCAAAAGAGACCTTCTTTGATTGAATAATTTTTCTATCTTACCAAAAAAGAAAAAAAAACCTTCTTTAGCCCTTCGCAGCCTTTTAAAAATAAAAAAATAAAAGCAATAGCCACTTCTTTCTTAACCATATCGACCACCTTGGGAGGAAATCTATCTATGAACTACGTTTTGACCTGATCTCAAAAGAAAAAAAGAAATATTTGGGGTATGTAGGCAACTTGAGAAATTACTTCAGGCCCAATCACACAAAAAAAATGTATTCTCTTAAGAAAAGTGTCATCCAAAAGGAAAATCCCATATGGAAAGGTTCGAAAGAAAAGAATGCCAAACTAGGGGCATTTTAAAAAAAGAATCAACAGAATTGACAAAAAATGGAAGTAATGCCAAACTAGGTGCATTAAAAAAAGAGTCAAAAAGTTTTGGTAAAGAAAAAAAAAGAATACCAAACTAGGGGAATTAGAAAAAAAAGTCAAAAGAATTTACAGAAAAGAATGACAAAAAAAGAGAATATTAGACTAAGGGCATTTTAGGAAATTGAGCCTTATATCTTTTCTTTCTAAATCATATCCTAAGCCCACCTATTAAGTCCTCCTGAATGCTAATTGACTCGATTAAGGTGTAGGAAATCAAGAAGTTATCGAGTTGGTTATTCAAGATCATCAAGAAAAAAAGAGAAGCCCGCTAAGTCGAAAATCCGAAAAGGCGATTTAGGCAAAATTTAGGGCATACCCATAAAAAAGAAAGCCTACTAAATTGAAAACTTGAAAAGACGACCTAGGAAAAAATTAAGACATCATCAAAAAAATAAAGCCCGCTAGATTGAAAATCTGAAGAGACGATTTAGGCAAAAATTAGGACATCATGAAATGGGAGGAAAAGTCCTATCAAGAAGAAAAATTCAGAAGGAAGCTTGTGCAGAAACTAGAAAATGCAGAACCATTCAAGTCACAATATTCATTTTTCAGCCAAGAGCTCACATCCGACGAAGACAATATTGAAGTCGAGACGAAGACAATGTTGAAGTTGAAAAAATTAGAAGTCATCTTGAACATTGTAGGATCTTCAAAAGTATGTTTACTTGTTCAAGTGTTCGCTAATGGAAGATGTAGAACCATCAACCACTTTGAAGAGAAATATCTTCTATTATAATATTTATCAAGATTTTTTAAAGTCCAGCTCAAGCATTTTTCAAAAGAAATTCGAAAGAAAATGATCAATCCCTTATTGCACATATGATAACCTTAAGAGTCTTAAATTTAAGGGAATGTCAGTTCTTCTATCTGTCATACATCAAAGTCCATATTTTTCAAGCGTAATTCATTCCATCAGTCTCGTAGTCAAGTTCTAGTTAAAGTCAATCTTGAAACTAGGGGCATTTTTTGAAAGTCATTTAATTCCAAAGTTTTGTTCTTAATCACATGATAAAAAGAAAAATCTTACGTAGAAGTCCGATGAAATCCAATGATAATTATGAATCCAGATGCATGATAAACCAATAAAGGCCCGATTTTTCAAACTTTGAGCTCGATTAATAGGATTATTTAAGTTCCTATAAATCTAAGTCCGAGAAATGTGGCTTAGTAAGTTCAAGTCCGAGAAACGAGACTCCAACTTTTTGAATCATAGAATGAATAAGCTTTTTGAAGTGCCTACAAACCTAAGTTCGAGTCCGAGAAATGAGACTCCAACTTTTTGAATCATAGAATGAGTGGGCTTTTAGAAGTGCCTATAAACCTAAGTTCGAGTCTAAGAAACGAGACTCCAACTTGTTGAATCATAGAATGAGTAGGCTTTTTGAAGTGCCTATAAACCTAAGTTCGAGTCCGAGAAATGAAACTCAAACTTTTTGAATCATAGAATGAGTAGGTTTTTGAAGTGCCTACAAACCTAAATGCGAGTCCGAGAAACGAGACTCCAACTTTTTGAATCATAGAATGAGTAGATTTTTTGAAGTGCCTGCAAACCTAGGTTTGAGTCCGAGAAGCGAGAGTCCAACTTTTTGAATCATAAAATGAATAGGTTTTTTGAAGTGCCTATAAACCTTAGTTCGAGTCCAAAAAATGAGACTCCAATTTTAATAGGATTGTTTAAGTTCCTGTAAACCTTAGCCAGAGTCCGAGAAATGAGACTCCAGCTTTATTTGAATCATATTGAATTAACAGGATTGTTTAAATTCTTTAGCCTGAGAAGTGTGGCTACAATAGGTTCGAGTCTGGTAAACAGGACTCATACTTTTTCGAACTCTAAAAAAAGAATTTCAAATAGGATTTAACGAAGTTCCTATATTGTTATGACTCCAATTACCTCATTGTTAGACCTTGCCATGATTTCTTTAGTTGCACAAGCACATTTCAATTTTGAATCATTATTGTCAGTGAAAGAAGATCTCTAGGACCTGACACATTTTTACTCAGTTTGACACAGTACACACACTCACACTTGCACTTTTTAGTCAAGGAGAATTCTATAAAAATTTAAGGATCTGACACTGTCAATGAGAGTTCTCGCTCAATGACCTGACAACCTTTTAGTTCGAGGAGAGTTTTACGCTCAAGGATCCGAACACCCTAACGAATTACTAAATTCGACTGCAAAATGAACTGTCACTAGCTTTGGCATTTGGATATCGTACTATCTACTAAAATAGATTTGCTATCTAGTATGCTTCAACCCGCTGCCAAAGAGGGGCATCTGTAGACACCCCATTTTTGCACTCGCCTGATTAATCAACTCGTCAACCCGATTGCAACAGTTCCCAATGATGGATGATTATTCCAATGCTTTATTTTGTTACCAGATATGTTTTAGAAATCTGGATGATGTATCTCAAACTGATAAAACTGTAGAAACTACGCTACGCTAGAAAAATATAACTCCAAAAGCTTAGAAATCATCATTTTTCAAATAAAAAGAAGCTTCACGATAAAAATCACTAAAAAATGACCAAATTACCAAGATACCCCTAACCTTAAAATATCCCTAGAGCCTACATTACGCTGAGGAAAACCCTTTCGAACATATAAAACAACAAATTGAAATCAAATAAATCATTTCGTCAAATTTCACAGAATTTGACAAAATTATGAAAATACCCCTCATAAAGTTCACGACCATTCCACACAAAATTTTTTATAAATGATAAAAACCAATATTTCCATTGAATTCCTTACGAAAAATCGATTCTAAAACATCCTAAAACATAAAAAACCGACTTAAAAGGCGAAAAGTCCTTCCGAGGGCAAAACGGTAATTTCATCATTTTTATAATTATTAATTTTGAAATTAATAAATAAAATATTAAATAATTAAAGTGAAATATTAATAAAATTTACTTACAAATTTAAACTAAACAAATCGATTAATCAGGCTCTCAGGCAAAATTGTTGAGGGTTGCCAAGATATTTCTTCAAGGACCCTCCATTTGGGGGTCCAAAGAATTAAAGATATAATTGAGGGGGGTTCTCCAAAAAATTAAAGTCAATCAAGCAAGATTAAAGTCAAGGTATTAAAGACAATCAAGTAAGACTAAAGTCAAAATTAAAGTCAATTAAGCAAGACTAAAGTCAAGATATTAAAAGTCAACCAAATAAGACTAAAGTCAAAATCTTAAAGGCAACCAAATAAGACCAAAAGTCAAAACCCTAATAGAGTTCTAATTAAATAATAACTCTATTTAATAGAATTTTAACTAAAATATAACTGGACCTAAAACAATTCTAATTAAAATACAACTCTACCTAAAATAATTCTACCTAAAATATAACTCTAACTAAAAGAATTCTAATTGAACACTAATTCTATGTAAACCAACCCCTAAAAAAATATATAAATAGGGGTCCTCATACCCTATTTTCGTATCAAATAAAAAATCGTAAGAGAAGTAGGTCAAAAAGCTTTTCTAGCATCCCACAAACCCTAATTTTGAAGTCCCAACTCCTTACCTAACACCTATACTTCAATTTTAGCTTGAAAAACCCTAGAAGTTCTTCAAAAACACCCCAAAATCCGTAACAAAATTCGAAGAATCCAGATCTAAGAAAGAGATACCTTGTCTCAGAGATCAAAAATTAGGTCCGGAGACAGAACGAGGCAAGGAGTACGGTACAAGGAGCGATTTTATCAGATCTGAGGGAATAGAATCGTTGCGTTTCGAAGGTAAAATTTCTTTTATTTTTTTTTTAAATTTTTTTATCTAGGTTTTTTTGTTAGCAATGTAGTCTTACTTGGGATAAGTAGAGACCGGCATTGGCCGGGCGGGTTTGGTGCCTAACACCTTCCAACCCCGTAATGTGATCACCGAATTCAGTTTTTCTTCAGTAGATTAGTTGTTTCTTTATCCGTTTAGAGTCAGTATCCGATTCCTAGACCGTAATAACTAGGTGGCAACTCCCAAACCTCAAAGGTCAAAAGCGGATCCGCGCACCCCGCGGATCGAGGGCGCTTTCAGGAGTGCTCTTTACTTTCACGAGTTTGAGATAGACTGGAACCTCTTACTGCTGTGGTTAAGCGATGGAACCCCTATCTTCATATATTCCATATGGGGGTATATGCACTTGTGCCCCACTCACGAGGATAATTTTGGCATCATGGGGATATCCACTTCAGGACCTCATTGAAGATCGGATATTCTAGTGACTTCACCACATGACTGAACATTTCCAAGGAAGAAGCCAAGGCCTTAGTTCATAACGGGAAATTGGACTTAGTACCTTTACTAGGCCCGTATCGCTCCCGCAGTCATCCTGTCAATGTAAAACCCGAAGCCTGGCGAGCCACTAGAGACTATCGAGTATGCCTGGGAATCCTAGCCCAATACATACTAACCTCTAATAGTGATGGCCAAACTATCCCTCTGAGTCCTTCATAGATATAGCCTCTCAACTCTCAAGGAAAGCCAACCCAGTATTCCTCATCCTAGCTGAAACTTTTTCAGGTCTAGATGCCATAAAAAATGGTGAGCGGGAAAGCTTCAAAGGAAGCCCCTACTTACTTTATATGTGACTTTGTGACCGTCTCAAAATTGTAGATGTTCCTTCAAACTTCGAGTATAGGCCAGAGCACTTTTCCAAAAGAAATCTGTTAGTGCGTCGCAACTCAGTCAAGGCTTGGAGCAAATGGTTAGACTCTTGCCTTGCTCGTCATATCGGTTTAAGATGCTCTTGGTGGATGACTAATCCCCCTATTCTAGGAACCAAAAGATCGTACTATGTCCATCTCATCGGTTTAGAAAAAACAACTTTTTACCATCCTAATTTGATTCCAGAACAGTACGACATACCCATAGAGTTATCTTTACCTCAGCACAAAGCTTTCTTTCCCCCCGAGCCTTTGACTGAAAAGTTAGTGCACCTCATTGAGAAGGCTTGGAACAAGCGCACCTTAGGATATTCAGATGGACCAGCAGAATTCAAAGAGCCAGTTATTAGAGTCAAAAGGGTCAAGCCTGACAGCAATCCTGATGACCATCAAGACAAAGCCAAGCGTCCATGTAAAAATAGTTCAAGTCAAATTTGTTAAAAAATGCTTTAATAAAAACATATTCTTTGTCAGTCATTTTCAATAAAGTTATTTTTCTTTTTGAATAAATATTTATTTCCTTTTAGAATATTCATTGTGTGAATGAATTGGTGCACAAACCTCAATAAAATGATTCTTTAAAATGTTATCAAAGGGCTAATACTGAAATTGACTAAATCTACCTTTGATGAGATCATATAGGATTATCATTGCGCCCAAACTCAAGCGTTCACCTCCTAGTTGGAGTCGTGAGTCCAGTCGGTTAGAACGAGCCACAGTACCAAGTCAACAAGCAGAAATGGCTTCAGAATCTGAGCTCACAGAGATCCGTAAGATATTGACAGCCTTTGCCAATGATATCAACAGTATAAAAGGTAAAGTAGAAGTGTTAGAACAGACCTCGAAATCAACGGGCAATCCCCTAGATGACTCAAAAGGGAAAAAAGTAGAAGAGAAACATCCACGTGAAGTCTTCGAACTTGACGGAGACGAAGAGTATGTTGATGAAAATCCAGCGTTATCTAACAGAATGTCTCAATTGGAGTCAGCTATGAAGAGTATAAAGGGTATCGATGAAATTGCAACAAGCATTGAAGTTCTGAATCGCATTCCTAGAATCCATTTGCCAGAGAAGTTTGTGATGCCTAAAATGGACAAGTTCAGTGGGACAAGGTGTGCAAAAACACATCTTAAGGTGTATGTTACCAACATACGCACTATGGGACTCAGCGACGAACAGATGACGTTACTGTTTCAAAGAACTTTATTAGGATCAACACTACGTTGGCTAATGTCTCAAGATCCAGTTACTGTGGGTACATGGGAGAACATGTCAAAGGCCTTCTGGCATCAGTATAAATACAGTACCGAGATTGAGACTTCAATAAGGGATTTGGAAGCAACTAAACAGAAAAATGGGAAGACATTCACTGATTTCATTGGTCGCTGAAGGGCCAAGGCTATTCAAATGTGGGATAGACCTTCGGAGAAGGAACAAATAGCGATTATCCTAAAGAACCTCTCACAAGGATATGTTCAGCACCTAGTGGCCCAATATCTCCCTACTTTTGAGTCTTTGTTACAAGCCGGAAGCCAACTCGAGGATGTATTTGCCTCTGGGATTCTTTCTAACCCCTCTGATAACAAGTCTAAGAAACCCTATGTTCCCAAACCTAGTACCAACCATGTCTACATAGCCAACACGTCAGCTACCCCAGCTCAACCCCCAGTCTGGACTAATAACCAAGTTCACCCAAGTCAACCTCGAACGCCGTGCCAATTTACAAATTTAGGGATGATCCTTACCGTAGCTTTGCAAAAATTATTGAAAAAATGATTACTTACCCCGATTCAACCCCTACCTTTACCAAATCCCTTGCCAACAGGACACAACCCCAACTTATTCTGCGAATTTTACCAAAATCCTGGCCATCACACGGATTGATGTATTACCTTGCACCATGCCATTCAAAACCTTATTAACAACAAAAAGATCACAATCCCAAGCTCACCGAATTTCACCACTAATCCATTACCTATCTAACAGCCTCCACTAATCCTGAACATGGTTTCTCACACCCCATTGCCATTCGATCCTGTCTCTCTTATCCATCTCATCCAAGTTAAACATCCTAGTTATCCCATTGTCAGGATAGTTTTTACTGATGAGGCTTTCACTACGAACTATGAGCCATTTGATCTAATCTCGGATGATACATATTATTTATCCCCGCCTCACTATAGTAGTCCCACATTTACTAGTTACTTGTTGGCTCAAATGAACCTGAAAAGCCTTGTATCTTTGACAGATGAAGATCCATACTTGTTGACTGAAGAAGATGAGCCTTACTCCCTCTCCTGTGATGAAGTTAGATATATGACTCGAGGGGGAAGAGTTTTTAAGCCACAAGAACTCTGTGTTGATAATCCTACAACCCTGGCAAGAAAAGAAATAGAAGATCCTATCAAAAAAAATATCGAAGAAGATAACTCCGTGATCAAGCAATTGAAGAAATCAAGAGCTAATATCTCCGTTTGGAATTTACTTATGGCTTCCACTGCCCATAGGGAGGCTGTTCTCAAAGCATTAAGTACAACCCAAGTCTCCCTTAATACTTCTCCAGATCAGCTGACCAGCATAGTAAGGAACTCTTACGTGGAGAATATCTTATCCTTCTCAAACTCAGATCTCCCAAAAGAGGGAGCAAGTCACACTAAGCCATTGCACATCACAGTTGACTGTAACGGGATGAGGGTACCTCTAATATTGATTGATAATGGGAATGCATTGAATGTTTGCCCTTTGAGGACTGCTACTTGCCTTGGATTTAAAGCTGAGGATCTCAAGCCCACTAATCAAGGGGTTAGGGCCTATGATAACACCAAAAGGGATGTATTAGGAACTTTGCACGTTCGATTGTCCACAGGCATAGCTGAATTTCCTGTGAAATTTCAGGTTATCGATATCCAGTCTTCTTTCAATTTACTGTTAGGGAGGCCATGGTTACACCAGATCAAAGCTATCCCTTCCACGCTGCACCAGAAGATCAAGTTTATCAAGGATGGGCTAGTGATTACTCTCCATGGAGATGCTGAAATTGTAGGGATTATAAACAGTACTGAAGCAAAGGATGAGCCGTTGCTTGAGATTCAGCTAGAACAACAGGGAGTAGAGCTCAATGGGTTCGAGTTTGAAAAGATATGCTCAGTCCAATGGGATCAAGCCATGAAAGAATATTTTCCAATGGAAAATACTTCTAACTGCTACATGACCAATATATTCAGGAAAATGAGATTTTTCCCGGGTATGGGCCTAGGTCGCAAGCAACAAGGTATCAAAGAGGCACTAGTGATTAAAGAAGTCGTTGGCACATTCGGACTAGGATATAAGCCTACTAAGGAAGATTAGGCCGAATACTGGAAGACAAAGCGGGACAAGGCAATCGTAAAAAGGCAAAGGCATACCACGGATCTCATTAAAATGAAGCCCTATTGAAAGATCCTCAACGGCAATTTTGTGAAAGAAGGAGAAAACTTCCGTTACTGTGGGTTCCCAGAGCCGTTCATTGATCACATCACAGGCACTCGTCTGCCGGGGTTTGAAATCTTCTTTGGCATGAAATGGCCTGAAAAGGAAGCAAGCACAGAAGTTAAAAAGAAGAAAGTTGAAGACTGACAGCTCAATCTGGACTCCCTCAACATTGATCAACTATTCATTGAAGATCACAGTGTCCTAGTGTTGTCAGTTGAGAAGGGGATCCCAAATCCTCAGTCTATAATCAAACTCGTTGTTGGGTGTCTCTCCAACTATCATGTAATTAGTCATGTGTTGCACATCAAGGCTGGGTCTGTCAGTCCTATTAGTCCGGTTCAGCCTGACATGCCAGTTGAGTCCGTTGAGTCGAATAAGTTAGTTGTTTCTGCTGAGTCTATTTTTCCTGTTGAGTCAAGTGAGTCTGCCAAGTCTGCAATGAGTCCTGTTACCCCATCTCTTTTCAATGAAATGAAAGTAATTTTTGATTACCCCGAGCACAATAATAATTTAACTAATAATCTAATTTCGAAGGGAGAATCTTCTGACGAAGAACCTCCCCCTGAAATAATCAAATTACTTGAATAAGAAAATGAACGTCGGGCTCAACCTCTAATAGAGGAAGTAGAGGTTATCAACCTTGGAACAAAAAAAAGTCCTCAAGAAATTCGGATTGGGGTCACTTTATCTCTCAATGAACGTAAAGGGATAGTAGACTTGCTCAGAATGTTTAAAAACGTGTTCGCATGGTCTTACGAGGATATGTTGGGAGTAAGCAAAAATATTATTCAACATCGGATTCCGTTATATCCTGATGCTCGACCAATCAAACAGAAACTTCGACGTATAAAGCCAGAATGGACTCTGAAAATTAAAGAAGTTACGAAGTAGATTAACGCTGGATTTTTGGAAGTAGTAGAATACCATGAGTGGATTGCTAATGTCGTCCCAGTACCGAAAAAGGATGAAAAAGTTAGAATGTGTGTGGATTTCAGAGACCTAAACAAAGTAAGTCCAAAAGACAGTTTTCCTTTACTACACATAGATGTTCTAGTGGACAGTACAGCAGGACACGCTTTGTTATCCTTCATGGATGGTTTTTCGGGGTACAATCAGATAAAAATAAATCTTCGAGATATGCAAAAAATGTCGTTCATCACACAGTGGAGAACCTTTTGCTACAAGGTCATGTCTTTTGGTTTGAAAAACGTTGGAGCCACCTATCAAAGAGCAGCCACGACTTTACTACATGACATGATACACAAGGAAGTCGAAGTCTATGTAAATGATATGATAATCAAATCTAAGGAACGACTGGGGCACGTTGCTACGTTAGAAAAGTTCCTCACAAGGATTCAAAAGTACCAACTCCTCCTCAACCCGTAGAAATGTGTATTTGGAGTAACTTCTGAGAAATTGTTGGGATTTGTGGTCATTCAAAGAAGGATCGAAGTAGACCCTATGAAGATTAAAGCTATCCAAGAGATGCTACCGCCTGAGACTGAAAAGCAGATTCGAGATTTTCTGGGAAGAATCCAATATGTTAGTAGATTCATCACTCAACTCACCAACGTCTGCGAACCCATTTTAAAACTTCTCAAGAAGAATGAACCAACAGTTTGGAATGAGCAATGTCAAAAGGCTTTCGACCAAATCAAGGAGTATCTCTTGAACCCACCTATTTTGGTCCCACCTATACCGGGTGAACCATTTCTTCTTTATCTGTCAGTCACAGAAGAAGTTATGGGATGCATGCTTGCACAGTATGACAAAGATACTCGCAAAGAGAGGGCTATATACTATATCAACAAAAAGATGTTAGAGTATGAATGAAAGTATTCGGCCCTCGAAAAAACTTGCTTAGCACTTGTATGGGCTACTCAGAGACTCCGACACTATATGCTGTCCCATTCAATTATCCTATTATCTCGAATGAATCCTCTCAAGTATCTTTTCGAGAAGTCGGTGTTGACAGGGAGAACCGCGCGATGGTTATTGTTGCTATCAGAGTTTGACATCACGCATGTTACACATAAATCTATCAAGGGGAGAGCTATAGCAGAATACTTGGTAGAACACCCTGTATTAGAAAGAATAAGGCATGTTGATCAATTCCCAGATGAGAATATCTTGCATGTTAAAGAAGAACCGCAGAACCAAACATGGCAGTTGTACTTTGATGGAGCCGCCAATCAGAATGGGTATGGAATAGGGGCAGTCCTGTTTTCTCCGGAAGGATGCCACATTCCTATTGCTATTAAATTAGCCTTTTCGAACACCAATAACACGGCTGAATATGAGGCATGCATCGCGGGACTTGAAGTTGCTTTGAACCTGGGCATTACAGAAATTGAAGTTTTTGGGGATTCAGCCTTGGTCATACATCAGTCATTGGAAGAATGGAAGATCAAGGATGAAAAGTTGAAACCTTATCATGAGTATTTGTTAATCTTAGTTAGTAAGTTTAAAGTTATCCTATTCCAACACTTTTCAAGGGTGGATAATAGATTTGCTGACTCCTTAGCAACTTTATCTTCAATGATTCACTTGCCCCCTGGCATGGAATTGAGGTCGATCACTGTTGAAGTCAAAAACAAATCTGCATATTGCCATCAGATCAACATTGCTACTCGACTACCCGATGGAAGGCCATGGTACACAGATATAAAGAAAGTGTTAGAAAAACAAGAATTTCCGGAAGAAGCATCGAGGAAGGAACGACAAACCCTACTAAGATTAGCATCTCAATTCATCCTGTGCGCAGGAAGTTTATACAAAAGGTCTTATGATGGGATTCATTTGTCGTGTGTTAGCTAAGAAAATTATGAGACAAGGATACTACTGGCCCACGATGGAAACAGATTGTCATCACATGGTCAAAACCTATCATAAATGCCAAATACATGCTAACCTTATATATGTGCCACCATCTCAATTAGTTGGTCTGACTTCACCATAGCCATTCTCAGTTTGGGGAATTGACATTATTGGTAAAATATCGTCTAAGGCATCAAACGGGCATGAATACATTCTAGTTGCTATCGATTATTTTACCAAGTGGGTCGAAGCTGCCTCTTATGCTGTCCTCACTGCGTCTCGAGTTGCAAAGTCTATCCAAACAAACATCATCAGTCGATACGAGGTACCTTCGGAGTTGATCTCTGATAATGGGTCACACTTCAAAGCTGAGGTTATTAAATTGTGTTCAAAGTTCAAAATCTCACACCACAAATCATATCATTACCGCCCTCAGACTAATGGAGCAATCGAAGCAACTAATAAGAATCTGAAGACTATCATCAGGAAAATGTGTCAATCACATCGAGATTGATCACAAAAACTGTCATTTGCATTATGGGCATATCGAACTTCAATTCAATCCTCTACTAGAGCTACTCCCTACTCTTTAGTGTATGGCATGGAAGTAGTCTTGCCAGTTGAAATGAAAATTCCATCTCTCAGGGTCTTGTTGGAAAGTCAGTTGTCAGAAGCAGATTGGGTTCGTCAACGGTATGAAGAATTAAGTTCGATCGAAGAAAAATAACTAAGAGCTTTGTATCACATGCAAGCTTATCAAAGAAGATTTGCCCGTGCGTTTGACAAAAAGATTAGGGCTCGTCACTTACAAGTCGGGGATTAAGTACTCAAAGAGAATCGGGCACCTATCTTTGACCCTAGAGGGAAGTTCAAACTAAATTGGGGAGGTTCGTTCATCATCAAGGAAATATTACCAAGAAAAGTTTTCAGGCTTCAAGATCATAATGGAATCGAATTACCAGAACCAACCAACCTTGACCAAATCAAACGGTACTACATTTAGGAGGCCATCTTTGGCCGAATCAATTCTCCTATTACCCAGTTCAATATATCCTTTCTCAACCCCTTTTGCAGTTTTTTCAAAAGGAAAAATTATGCCTTTTTCTTTCTCAGCCCGATCACCTAACCTAGGGGAAGGAAGATTCGAACTACGTCTTGGTCTGATCCCAAAATTCTGGGGTAAGTAGGCAACCTGAGAAGTTACTTCAGGCCCGACCACATCAAAATAAAAAAATCTATTTCCCCATACAATAAAAAATCAAGAAAAAAATTCAAAAGAAAAAATATATATATCTTCAAAATGGGGAAGAAAGTTCAAAAGGCAAAATAAAAGAAATGCCACACAAGGGGCATTCGAGTTTTTGAGCCTCAAAATCCCTTTCTTTTTATACCTAGTCCTAAGCTTACCTATAAAAGTCCTCTTATGTGCCGTGCGAAAAGTCAAGGAAGATAGCAAAGCATGATCAGAGAGTAATTCCATAAGGAAGAAAAGAAAAAAGAGAAAAAATGTCTGCAAGGTTGAAAACCCCAAAAGGGCGACTTAGGCAAAAGTTAAGGTAAGCTCGTAAGGTTGAAAATCCGAAAGGACAACTTTGGCAACAATCAGAGTAAAGAAAAAAAAGTTCGCTAGATTGAAAATATTAAAAGGCGATTTAGGCAAAAGTTAGAGCAACAAAACAAAAGAGAAGAAAAATTAAGAGCAGTCCGAGCTGAAACATCAGAAGTCCGAATAATCAAGTTCAATACTTAGCTTAAACCAGGCACAGACTCAAAAATCACAAGTATTTCGTTTGTGATCGATCTGAAAATTGTTTACTTCCCCAAGTGAACCAAGAGAGAGAAAGGTGAATTCTATGATGAGTCTCAAAAGGAAATATTTTGTTCTCTTGAGCCTGACTCAAAATCTTCAATAAAATTAATCAAAATTAAAAGTTGGATCTTTATTGCGCTTGTGGTAATCAAATATTTCAAACCTTCATACAAGGGGCATTTTCTTTTTTCTCTAAATATGTAGTTTCCCCCCTTATACTAGGGGCATTTTTTTTAATTTTTGCATGAAGTGTTCAATTATCTTCAATGCCATCTTTATTGTCAAACTAGGGGCATTTTGTTTTGAGCAATGTTAATCCTAAAAGATAATGGGAACCCCAAACTTAAGGTTACCCTCTTGATAACAGTTTTTCGAAAAACCCTTGAGGTTCAAAAGAAATAAAAACTCAGGTTTTAAATTCATAAAACTTTTGGATAAAACCTTGAGGTTCAAACAAAAGCACTTCGCATCTCACATTTGATTGTGCCCAGAGATTAACTAATAATTCATTTACCTAGAGTAGGAGATATGGCATTCTTTCATTCCCAGATTTTTTTCATTCATTCTTTGATTCGATCATTCTCTTTCAGATTCATTATCTTCCAAATTTATTCGTTCCCCGATTCATTTTAATCAGTATTCTCCAAATTCATTCATTCTTTCTCAAATTCCTTCATTCCTCTACCAGTTTTGCTCAGTTTCCACCAAGGGTTATCTTGGATTTTTCTCAGATGCCACCAAGGGTTATCTTCGATTTTACTCAGTTACTGCCAAGGGTTATCTTGGATTTTGCTCAGATGCAGCCAAGGGTTATCTTAGATTTTGCTCAGTTGCCGCCGTCAAGGGTTATCTTGGATTTTGCTCAGATGCCGCCAAAGGTTATCTTGGATTTTGCTCAGTCGCCGCCAAGGGTTATCTTGGATTTTGCTCAGATTTTTCTCAGTTGCCGCCAAGGGTTATCTTGAATTTTGTTCAGTTACCGCCAAGGGTTTTCTCAGAATTATGCTCAGTTTATGCTCAAATTATACTAAGATTATACTCAAATTATGTTCAGTTATGCTCAATTTATGCTTAGATTATACTCAGTTATGCTCAGTTTATGCTCAGTCTATGCTCAGATTATGCTCAATTTATATTCACTTTGTGCTCAGATTTTACTCAGTTCCAACTCAAACTCTTTGAAATCTATCTCAAATTTTTAAGTCCACACACTTGCACAGTTGTTACATCAGTCAAGAGAATTTTCTAAACTTCAAGAATCTGACACTGACAGTGAGAGCTCGCGCTCAAGGACCTGACATTTTTTTTAATTCGGGGAGAGCTTTACCCTCAAGGATCCGAACACCCTGACAAATTGCTAAATCAGACTGCAAAATGAACTGTCACTAGCTTTGGCATTCGGATATCGCACTATCTACCAAAATAGATTTGCTATCTAGTCTGCTTCAACCCTCTGCCAAAGAAAGGCATCTGTAGCCACCCCATTTTTGCACTCGCCTGATTAATCAACTCATCAGTCCGATCGCAACGATTCCCAATGATGGATGATTATTCCAACGCTTTATTTTGTTACCAAATATGTTTCAGAAATCCAGATGAGGTATCTCGAACTGACAAACTGTAGAAAACATGTTACGCTAGGAAAATATGACCCCAGAAACATAGAAATCATCATTTTTCAGACAAAAAGAAGCTTCACGATAAAAATCACTAAAAATGACCAAACTACCAAAATACCCCTAACCTTAAAATATCCCTAGAGCCTACATTACGCTTAAGAAAATCCTTTCGAACAATAAAACAACAAATCGAAATCAAATAAATCATTTCGCCAATTTTCATAGAATTTGACAAAATTACGAAAATACCCCTCATAAAGTTCACAACCATTCCACACAAAAAAATTTCATAAATGACACAAACCAATATTTTCATTGAAATCCTTACGAAAAATCGATTCTAAAACATCCTAGAACATCAAAAACCGACTTAAAAAGTGAAAAGTCCTCTCCGGGGGTAAAACGATAATTTCACAATTTTCATAATTAAAAATTTTAAAATTAATAAATAAAACATTAAATAATTAAAGTAAAATATTAATGAAATTAATTTAAAATTTTGAACTAAAAAAATTGATTAATCAGGCTCTCAAGCAAAATTGTTGAGGGTTGCCAAGATATTTATTCAAGGACCCCTCCATTTGGGGGTCCAAAGAATTAAAGATATAATAGAGGGGGGTTCTCCAAAAAAATTAAAGTCAATCAAGTAAGACTAAAGTCAAGGTATTAAAGTCAATCAAGTAAGACTAAAGTCAAGATATTAAAAATCAACCAAGTAAGACTAAAGTCAAAATCTCAAAGTCAATCAAATAAGACCAAAAGTCAAAACCCTAATAGAGTTCTAATTAAATAATAACTCTATTTAATAGAATTCTAACTAAAATACAACTCTACCTAAAATAATTCTAACTAAAATACAACTCTAACTAAAACAATTCTAATTAAACATTAATTTTATCTAAATCAACCCTTAAAAGAATCTATAAATAGGGGTCTTCACACCTTATTTTCGTATCAAATCATAAACCCTAAGAGAAGTAAGTCAAAAAGCTTCCCTAGCCTCCCATAAATCCTAATTTTGAAATCCAACTCCTTACCTAACACCCATACTTCGATTTTAGCTTGAAAAACACCTAGAAGTCCTTCAAAAACACTCCAAAATTCATAACAAAATCGAAGAATCCAGATCCAAGAAAGAGATACCTTATCTCGGAGATCAGAAATCAGATCCAGAGATAGAACGAAGCAAAGAGTACAGTACAAGGAGCGATTTTATCAGATCTGAGGGAATAGAATTGTTGTGCTTCGAAGGTAAAATTTATTTTATTTCTTTTATCTAGGTTTTGTGTTAACAATGTAGTCTTATTTGGGATAAGTAGAGACTGGCATTGGCCGGGCGGGGTTGGTGCCTAACACCTTCCAACCTTGTAATGTGATCCTCGGATTCAGTTTTTCTTTAGTAGATTAGTTTCTTTATCCGTTTAGAGCCAGTATTCGGTTCCTAGACCGTAATAACTAGGTGGCAACTCCCAAACCTCAAGGGTCAAAAGCAGATCCGCGCACCCCGCGGATCGAGGGCGCTTTCAATAGGTTGTGAAGGGCTAAAAAAGATATTCTTTTCTTTTTAAAATCTTTTGTGGGTAAGGAAAGGAGGATGGTTCAGCCAAAGAAGGCCTTCGTAAGTGAAACATCGTTTGATTTGGCTATGGGTCTAGGAATCTATTATCTTTATTGATTTGATACGTTAAATCTTTTTTTTTTTTTTAGATTGGATGTAATGCCCTTGACAGGTCGTCGATCTTTAAAATTTTTACACAAAGACTTGAATATGATTTTTCTTTACAATGTTAAGTTCTTCATGTCTACTTGGAATCGTCCAAGTCTTTAGGATTTTCGATGATGGTTCCTTCTTTTGATGTGGAACTTGTGAGTCTTGTCAGTAGTTTTAAATGCATTTTCTTGATAACCTCAACTTTGTGAATCATCTTTGAATTCATGTCCTAATCTACCCAGTATTTGAGTACAACAAGACTCGATGTTAGTCAATGTAGTGACTACCATATCCTCATAAGAACATCTGAAAACATTGTCGTTATCGAAATTCTCAAGTAAGTCTATTGTTTTCTCATGTTCCTTTGGGGATAAGGCAGTACAAAATGCTCTTCATTAGTGTATTATTTAATTTCAAAAACTATCAAATTCGGTCACTGAGCTCAAGAGTCTTTTTCATGTTAGATTTTATGTTCCAATCATTATTGCAAACATGGTAATAAAAGACTCCTTTTTTATTGGAATTGAGAAAAAACTTTTATAATAAAGACTAATGGATTCAACTAAAGCTAATTGACTAATAAGCATGACTAACACGACTAATTGAATAAAAATTGACATGATTAATGTGAGTAACTAAATAAAAACTAAAACAATTAACGAAATAAAAGCTGACATGATTGATATGACTAACTGAATTAAATTTAAAAATGACTTATGAATGATTGACATCAAAGCTAGAAGAAATATTCGAATGGATGGACTATAATATAAGGATTTATGCATCCTCGGATATCTTAATGATTGATCACTACTTCACACTTTGATTTGAGCCTGTTAGATTCTGAATGACTCATTACTTCTATAAACATTTTTCCTTTCAATATTGTCTCTGTCATAAACTCATTTTGATGGAGTGAAGATAGACCATTAAGATCAATTAGGTGAATGAAGGAAAATGTGCCAATTGGTTCTAGTTTAGTTGAGGAAATTTGGTTTAAAGCGAATGAACGGTAGTTTTGATAAGTAGGCAAAGGATTGGTGGTAACATTTGGTCTTGGAATGGTAGATATAGTGATTTTCTTGTGATGAATCAGATTTTGAATAACATGAAGCAAAGCCATGCACTTATTAGTGTGGTGACCAGGTATTTGATGGAATTCACAAAATAGGTCAGCCTATGGTTTTATGGAAGAGGACCAGGCAAAGGCATAAGCTATAAAGGTGTGAGAATACCATTTTTTGATATCTTTTGATATGCAATACTGAAAGACATCCCAAGGTTAGAAAATTATCTCTACAACCTAGGTTGTGAAGGTTAAATAGCTTGGAGAGTCGATGCTATCAAAGTATTGGCTAGTTGCACCACATTTGTATTAGGTCTGAAACTTTGGGTTTAGATTTTTTTCAAATTACCAAAAGTTTCAAAAAGAAACTATCTTCTAATTGACTTCTAACTTCGAGGAAAAATTGAAAAGTGGGACGATATTGAGACATTAAATACTTGGCATAAGTGAGAGTGAGACTTCTAAAGATGATCTTGACCTGTTCTTTTTTCTTGAGGTTGGTCTCACAACTAAATAGTTTTATCTATCTATTAAGCAATAAACTTAATGAAGGTCTTCTTGAGCTTTTACTTGGTAATTTCAAAATCCAGTCTTGTGAGTTATGGCTATGTTGAACGAATATTGACTGATAAACTCCTTTAACAATTTGTGTCATGTTTTCACACGACACAAGTCTAGTGACATGAGCAATACAAAGTAGTCCATGTGAGTATTCTTTCAAAGAGTTGAGCCATCTATTCCTTACTTAGTCCATGAGTTTGCATGATGCTAATGTATATTTTTACATGAGTCTTGGGACATCTAATCACATCAAACTTGTCTATATCTGGCATGATGAATTTCTCATGTAGACGGACAGTAGAAATAAGTCATTGCCCCCAATCCAAAGAAGAGAAAATCGTGGTCCTTTATATTCCTTAGCGTAGTTTCAACCTAAGTTATTTGATGAGCTAAGGCAGGGTCGATTGGTACTTGATCTGCTTCTTGGTATTCATTGAGGTCAAACACATCCTAAGGCTCTTCAACTTTATCCTTTTTCTTTTGATCTTTCAGGCCATCAATCTATGCTTTAATAGATGTAGTGATTTATGCTTGGAAAGAATCCCAAATCTGATGGAGTATTACTTTGTCCATAGTAGTTGTTCATTCACAAGGCAATGATAGGTTATTTGGACTTGATGATGGTATTCTAGCAAGCCGATTCTTTTGATGGTCACAAAGTTACACAACCAGTACTTTGAATAAGATGAATTAGTCAAAGTTTGATGGCAATCATTGAGTCAAAATGCACTATAAACCTATAGTAACTACAAGAGTGAAGATTAATCGGGGTTTAACCCTGATTGGGTTGAACCCTTAGTCATATTGATTGATTAAATCATAGGATTGGATCCTATGTTGTGATGTTTGGGTCTTTAAACTTACTACATGATTGAAGCTATGCTAGGATAAATTTTTGGTCATTTTCACCTGAAATATTGACATACCTCCCAGTTTCACTTGGTTAGATAGTACATGGTGTTGCAATTTAATATATTCGAAGGTACTGGACTGAAATTGTAGCATTCTCATGTGTCACCCATGTCTCAAGGGACTAGGTTGACTATGTTCAAGCTTCAAGACTATTGTGGGATAAAAAATGATGCAAACATCAAATATTTATGCTTGTGAGTGTGTGCAAAGGAACGGAGTGCACTCGGGGCATTTTCGCAAATTTTAAACATGCAAGCATAATCATCACAAAAATAAATAAATAAAGATAAAATGAAAGAGAAAAAAAAAAAAACTAACCTAGCCTAACGTCTTCTTGGGTCAACTAAGTTGACCCCAAAAAAAGTTAACCAAAGGAATGATTTCAGACCGGGTCAAGTTTGACCCTAAAGTCCCTAGTAGAGTCGCTATTAAAAGCGTCTTTGCCGATTTGCATCGAATAAGGATCTCGACGTTTTTGTGATTTGCTACCTAGTTTAGGTCTAGGAATCATAAAATAACTCTAAATGAAATTTGGGTCGGTCTACGATAAAGACAATGGGTAAGGGGCCAGATTATGGGTTTTAAAAGGTGTTAGGCACACAACTCGTCCAATTGAGACGATCGTTCTCTACTATGATCGAAGACTATCTTACAATCAATGAATAAAGACTAAAATCAAACTAGGATTAAAGTCAAAATCAGAACTCAAATTTAAGAAGACCTAAATCAAAGTCAAAGCTACCTAGGTCAAAAGTCAACCATCATCATCATATTATGCCATATTAGCCAATCGAATACTATAATTTAAATTTTCAAAATCGGACTATGCAATTTCCTTGAATTTTGTACTAAAAAATTATAAAAATTTAAATCATTCATTTATTTTATGAAATCAATTTTTACTTCAGAAGTACCACACACACAAAGAATAATCCATTAATTGACTCGAATGGAAATTTTAGGAAATTAATTGAATACCATGTGCACAAAATCCAACGAGTTGACTCGCACATATTTTTTCAAAATGTAGATCCAACTTGGACCCCCCTTAAATTCATTAAATTAGTCAGTTAATTCATGTGATGATTTTTAATTTCAATCGATGTACCTCCAAACACAGAGTCAAATTACTATGACAATTATTATTATTATTATTATTATTATTATTATTATTATTTAAAATCACTAAATCAAACCCAATGGACTGTAATAGAACATCTTAAAAGAAAATAAAACCTATTTAAAAGAACATCGAATTGAAACTTGCACATGAAATCATGAAGGTGAGAGGTGATAAAAATGGGTTTACCTTTTATCAAACATAGCTACAGTGAAGTCCTTCAAGACGTTCGACCTATTCTCGAGAAATCAAAGGTAAGGAATTGGTGTAATGGCTATAAAATCGTAGGTGATGTGATGTGGTTTAGTGGTTATAAAACATATAGAATAAAGGTGAGTTATGGGTATTGTTGTTTTCAATGACTAAACCTTAAGGAAAAGATATAAGGGGAAACGATGGAGAGATGGCGATGGTAGAGAGTTGCACGAAAGTTGTGGGGTTAAAAACTAAGGTGAAATAGAGTCAATTAGTGCTAAAAAACTAAGTGAAAGTAAGGTTCTTTGAGGGATGACAAAAACGTGACGAATGGAGATAAAAAATGGTTGTTTTGTTGCATAAGAGTGAAGATGAAGGTGGATAATTTTCGAGATTGTAGAACAACGTGAAAAAGAGGAAAATGAAGTGAAAAAAAGGGGGAGCGTTATTTTAATGGATAAAAAATGAAAAGGAAGAGAGGGTGAGATAAGAGGTTGTCAAAAGGGCTAAAACGATGAAGTAAGAAAGGGGAAGAACTCAACCGAAGTGATGAACGGACTGGCTTGGGTTGCAAACGACAAAGAAGATGAGTGGTTTCTCTTTTCCATTCTATCTCTTTTTTCTTTCTTTTTCTTTTTCTCTTTGCTTATATTTATTTTTTTGGTTGAATTTTCCTTCCTTCTTCATAACGTGCAGTTAGTTATATAGTTGAGTTGTAGACAAGTAGCATTTAAAATAAATTCTCTCATTTTTTGTGGTTCAACCGAACCATGTTGTAGAACACACACAAAACTCCCCTTCTAATTTCATTTTCTTTCTCCAGAGTCCCACGTATGATAGACTTTATTTGTTATTGTCTTTTATTTTTTCTTTATTTGCTTGACCAAACCAATAAGGATAGGAGAGAGGTAAAGTCATCATGGGACTCACTCTCTTTCTCATTTTTTTTCTATTATAACCGAACAAAAAAAATGACTTATAAGAAAACTAAATTACATGGGATAACGATCTCATGCATCTCGCGCATACCTTAATGAACCACCTCCTTTAATTCGATTAAAAAATAAAAAATGTACATTTGATCGATCGATCAAATTAATTAAATTATTAGTTATCCTATTAATTGGTTTGAATTAAATTTTATATTAAAATGTAAATTGGTCCAGATTTGCAATGAATTTTATGAGCTGTAGTGGGTAGGAAAAATTTTCATTGTTAATTGGTTTGATTTATGTGATTTTTTATGGACTTAAGATTAGTCAAATTGATTAGGATCGAATTGATTTTAATTTTTTGACTTTAAAATTTTGATATTCAAATTTTTGTTTTAGAACTTGGAGATTTTTTTAACTTTTGGTTTCGAATTAATATTTCAATCTTTGGATCATGGTTTAAATTTTATAATTTCATGTGATCGAGAGAGTAGTCATTTCATGTGACGGAAATCGTCATTTTATGTGAAAAAAATTTATCATTTCATGTGAAAAATTTTACTCTTCTTAAACGCAGAATCTCTAAATTTTCTTGATGTACGTGAATATTGTCAGAAGTTTATTTTTACTCTCAAAATCACACATTTTCCTAAAAATCAAGATTTCTAAGTAAAAGTTTGAATGTTTATGGGCGTTTGGGTCTTTTTTTCAATTCTTTACAAATTTCTCCATTTTCATTGATTTAAGTCTCGTTAGACTCAAAATCACATTTCAAGGGAAATGAAAGTACTTTCGAGACATTTTAAAAATGTAAGACCCACAAAGAGTATTTTCATTATTTTGTCAATTTTTCTAAATTTTGGAGAACGATTACGTTTGGTCACAATATGATTATTTCTAAGTATAAATGTCTTATTTATCTATTGTTACGAGTTTTCTAGGTCATTGAAACATGTAGTGATCTTAAGCATAAGTATTCACTAAATTAAGCGTAAATGTATGGCAATCCTAAGTGTGCGTAATTTATGTGTTGTACATGTAGAAAAAAAAAGAATAAGGAAAGACTAGGAAAGAAAATGGGAAATGACCTTTCACAAGCTTTCGGCTCTGCACATGAACTATGTACTCATTATTAGGGATCCATACTAATTGGGTGACGAGCTATTAAATCAGGTAGTTGTAAAATGAAGAGTCTAGACTATGAAATCCAGAGTGATCAAATTGTTATATGCGGGTATCATATACCCTACTATAGAGAGTTGGTGGATTATCCTAATTCAGGTTGTACTCAAGAAATTTGGAGTCACGGTCGTGACCAATAAGGACAATGAGCTTATCCCCAATCACGTCCAAACAAGATGACGAATGTACATTAATCATAGGAAACTCATGCTATGACCTTCTTCCATTTATAGATCAAATGTTGGAACACTCAGCTAGTCATTCTCATTATTGCTTCTTAAATGGTTACTCTATCTATATAATCAATTCCCAATCATTCTTGAGGATCAGGAGAAGAGTACCTTCTACAACCCATCCTTAGAATCAAAATCATCTATGTTTAAGAATTGATTTCATGGGCACATTCCCTATGTTACACGAATATCTTTATATCCTCGTCGTGGGTGATTATGTTTTCAAATAGGTCAAAGCTATTACTTGCAAGACGAATAACCATAAGGTGGTAGTAACATTTCTCAAGGAAATCATATTCATACATTATGGTTCACCCTGAGCTATCATTAGCGATAGGAAAAAATAATTTTACAATTATGTTTTAGAATTTGTAATGCAAAAGTATGGGATAAACGAGTGGACAAGTAAATCTCTAATCGAGAGATAAAGACAATTTTAGAAAAAAAAACTATCAAGACCACTCATAAGCCCTATGGGCATATCTCACAACTTACAATACACCCATAGGAATTTCTCCTTGTAGGGTCATCTTTGGAAAATCTTGTCATTTGCCAATCGAGTTAAAGCATCGAGCATACTAGACTATTAAATGCCTAGACTTTAATGTCAACAAGGCAAGGGAGAACGAAAAACTCTAACTCAATGAGTTGGATGAAATTAAGAGTGATGCCTATGCTTGTGTTAAGAAATATAAATATAGAATAAAAATGGTGCATGATAAGCCCATCCTAAGACTAGAACTCTAGCCAAGGTAAAAGATTCTACTCTATGACACTAGATTATATCTTTTCTTACAAAATTGAAAACTAGATTGTCAAATCCAACATAGTCCATAATGTGCACCATTATGGTGCTATTGAAGTCCAGACTCCTAAGGATGCAATTTTTAAACTCAATAGACAAAGACTTAGGTTGTATCTAGAGTATTCCATTCCATAAAGCAATGAGATCCAAATTGAGGATCCTATTTATCAAGATTAGAACTATCATTCGTCTAGTTGAAGATATTAAACTTAGTGCTTCTAAGAGGCAACCCATGGTTTAAGAGTTTTTAGGCAACCAATGATTTTTTTTAAATAGAGTAGTGTTTATTTTCTAATGAAAAATAAATTTTAGTATTTTAAATTTTTTCAGGTCATTCTTATCTCAAAAATACATCAAATCAAGTGTTTTCCACCCTTTTTTCCTTATTTTTTCAATTATTTCTAATTCTGCATTTCATGCATTCATTTTAGAATTGGTACATTGAAGACAATATTAAGTTTAGGTTTGGGGGTATGAGTTGGTTAACCAAATATGAGTAGATATTATTAGATATTTTATTAAAAGTAGAATTTTAGTAATGAACCTTAAGATTTGAGCATTTTTATTATCATTCACTTAATGGATTTTTTAAAGAATTACATCTCTAAAAAATTCACTATGCATCTAACTAGTTCTTAGAGTTTAGGTTGATTATAATATAATGAAACCTATGTTTGCCTAGAGTGTTAAAGGAAAATCAGGTCTAGTGGACTTTGATTTCATTGTCCTTTAGTTAGCTGATTAGAAGAAAAATAAAACTGAATATTTATGTCTTGGATAATAATCTTAGGATTAGACTGGGTACCTTGAAAAATGCTACCTATTTCAAAAAATAAAATAAATAAATATGTCAAAAATTAAGGTATAAAATGTTGAATATAGTGAAAAGATCCAAAAGAAACAAAAGTCAAAAGAATGAAAATGTCAGAAAGAACCCAATGTGGACAAATTATCTATGTTTCAGTGTAGCATCATCATCTTCTGATTTCAAATCAATTTTTCTTGGACTTTTATCAAAAACACCTATAACTTTTAGCTATAATAATCAAATATCTAAATTACAACATTATTTGGATTCTGATCCTATAAAAATTTGGGATGAGAGTTCTTATAATGTTTTGGATTAGTGAAAAAGTTATAGTATGCAATATCGCGTGCTGTTTAGAATCGGCATTGAGCGTGGATAGAAGAATCTTATCTCAATATAGAATTCATTTAGTTTCGGATACATTAGAAGAATTAATTTATTTGAAAGATCGGTGGTTAGGCCAGAGAGGAGAACAACAACAAAAATAAATACGATTAGAATAATCATTAGAGGAATTACAATTTTGATTTTATTTTTCATTATTTATTTGGGTTGATTTGTGAATATGATGATAGAATGAGTGGGAGCCAACCTAGTTGAGATGTATTCATACTATTGTGATGCAGTGCCTCCCTTTTTTATAATCGTAATTAATTTACTTTTATACTCAGTGTAATACACTCAATGTCTCAATGTAATTTTACAATGTCATCAATAAAAGAATTATGGTTCAAATTTAGATATTTTTATATTTTGTGATATATTTATAAGTGTAAGTTATATAGTTATTTATAAGTCGTAATGTTTATATAATTACAAAAATAAACTATTTATATAAATATATTTAACTTATATATATATAAGTTATATAGTTGTTCATAAGTTAGTTAGATGCATATTTCTGAGTTATATAAACTTATATAAGGGGGCGGTTCAAGGGCCATATGTAAAAACATATGAAAAAACAATGGTTTTTCAAAATATGGGTTAGAGGTTTTGGATTGAGCTGATTTTTTGCAAAAATGGGCACTATGATGAGACGATAATCCTCACAAAAAATCAGCTCAATCAGAAACTTCTAAATCCATCAAAAGTGATTTACAAATTATTGACAAAAATTGGTAAAAAATCGATGGTCCACATTCTAAATCACTTTTAATGGGGTTAGAAGTTTCAGATTGGACAGATTTTTTTTTCGGATGATCTTCCCATCATAGAGATCATCCTCACAAAAAATCAGCTCAATTCGAAATTTCTAGCCCATATTTTGAAAATTTATTAATGTTACATTGTTTTTACATATGTTTTCTCACATGTCCCTTGAACTTGACCCCATATATAAACTTATATAGGTTTATATTTATATATTATGTATTACAAAATTATAGGTTTATTTATATTTATATAATTATTTATTATGTATTATAAACTTAGGTTTATATTTATAAATTTAAGTAAGTTAATGTTGAAATGTTGAATTGGATCTACTCAAACCTAGATCGAACAAAAAAATAGAACCCATTTTTAAAAAAGAAAGTTCAAAATTTCAACGATTTTAAATTCAAATTTCAAGCTTACTCGAACCCGAATCGAAGAAGTTATTGCATGGATACAGTTCTTAATCCTGAGTTTGTAATTTGGGTAAATATTTCCAAGGCTCGATGAACATGATGGAAGAAGAAGTTACTAATCAACAATTTGAACAGGCTCGAGGATATGTTTTTTTCAACATGAGGGGAAGATGCAATCAAAAATCAACCATCCCTTCAAATGGAAGATCAGGTAATCAATATCGAACCATCAGGCCATCCATAAGGTAAAGAGACCTCATCAATCAATTCAAATCCATTTGATCCCAAAGTAAAGGTTGATCAAGAGGAAGAACAAGTCAAGCATAAAAGTGTGCTTAAGGGTGGGAGATCCAAATTGACCGTTAGATTTTAGTTTTAAATTTGAGAATTCAGTAGCCATCCATTTTCAACATCTACGATGAAGCTCAAAAAAGTTTTTATTTTTTTTTATTATTTTATTATTTTCATTTTTTTTCTTTTGAATCTGAGTTTTTCCATGAAACCTAAAAGGTTGTGTTGTTCAATTGCTAATTTGATCATCTGTGTGGGCCCAACGACCCTTAGTAAGATTTGATATCTTACTAAGTTAGTCATAGTAGCATGATTCATAAAGTAAGGTTTGTTCAAATAACAAACTCGCTAAAGTAAGGGAGTTATTAAAATAAAAACTCAATAGTCCGTTTACAAAATCAGTCATATTGTTTTTTAAATGGGAAAATTACTTAATGGGCCTTGGCGTTAACTTTTCTTTCTAATTAGTCCTTGATTTTTCAATGTGAGCTAAATAGTCCATTTATAAAATCCCTCTTTTCTAATCAGTCCCTTAAACCTATTTCCCTCCATTTTCAATTGTGAACTATCAAAAAGTTACAACCCTTTATTGGTATCTTTTGACTCTTTTCTCCTACAACAATCTCACTAAAGCACTAATTTGCTCCAAATCCATTATTTTCGACAATTTATCTCCTCTTTGGACTTTTTTAACACTTTTCTTCTACCAATAAAGTGTTCAAGTAAGTTATTCTTCAATATATTACCCTTTTTATGTGAATCTAAGTAATCTAGCTATGTCTTATAGTTTTCTAATGTTATACAAACTTATTATGATCAATATTTTCTATTAGAAGAAAAAAAATCAAATTTTTTCTCATTTTTTTTTTTGACAATATCCAAAAATCGCGTTTCACAAATTTCAGTGTAGAGGTCAACAATAATTTAATTAAATTGTCAACCTCGGCAATTTGAGAGTTTATTAATTGATGACCTCAAAAGTTTGAGAATTTATTAATTAACTACCTTGGCAATAATTTCATTAAATTGTCGAGGTTGACAATAATATAATTTGCTCTTGTAATTAATTTTTTAAGTTTTTTTATTTAACTAGGTTTCATTACTATGTCTAAAGATGGTTTATATGTTTTTTTGATATTCTGTAGTCAAATTACAACTAATGAACAAGATTGACGATTGTCATACATTGATGGTGGTAGTAATTCTGAATTGGAAACTATACACCGTAATGATACTTTTATAGTTTTTAAACAAAGAGTAGCTGACATTACCAGTACACCATATGATGATCAAAGTTTGAACTACTTCATGCTCGGAAACAATAAAATTTTGATGAATCTATCTACCGATAAAGTATTGTCTACATTGATTGATTTGTATTGAACATCTAGAAGATTGCATATGTATGTCATAACCCCCTCAAGAAGGATTCCAACCCAACATTTATCATCAGCATATGTGGTTAATGTTGTAAGTGAAAGTGATAGAGATCCAACAATCGATGCAATTAGTCGACAACCACTATCAGAAAATATGCAATTGGCTGCACCTTTATTAATAAGGTTTTGGGAAGATAATATTCTTGGAGTATAACAAGAATTTAGTAATAAATAAGCCCTCCATCAAGCATTGAGGCAATACAGGATTGCTCACAACTTTGTTATGGTGTTTGTGAAGGATGATTTGATACAAATAACCGTAAAGTATAAAGTTGATGACTGTCGATGGAGGGCACATGCATCAAAAGTCCTTGTGGATCTAAAGTTCAGAATAAAAATGTGGCGCCCCGCCGAACACTAACACAAATCCCAAGGTCAAATCCCAAGGTAGTAGGTGGCACCTTGAAATTTGGGCATAGCTCCCTCTGTTTATGTTAGTGTTCTACGGAACTAGAAAAGCTGATAATCCAAAATATAACAAATCCTGTATATAAAAAGATGCAAACACGAGAGAGCAACGGAAGACTAAAAATATTTAACCTATAAGTAGATCAGAGCGCGGAAGTTTAACTATATACAGGATTACAAAAATATTCTCACTTTAACATGAACCTAACGCTCAACCTCAAAATCTCTATACACTTGGACGAAACTGACTACACTAAAGGGCATAGCCCTAGTGCTTATCGTGCAACAAACTCTAATCGTCGATCTGACAGACCAGGTAATCCTCACTTGCCAACTCCGGGCCTGTCTCGACAACTGCAAGTTCTGAAACTAAAAAAAATATGAAGGAAAGGGTGAGTAACGATGGTTACCCAGTAAGTCCACAACCAATTCCTACTAATAACCTCCCTTAAACATGATCGAGTAAGCATACTGAACATTTTAATACATGCAAATCTTTACAAGAGAAAATACGATTAACTAGTACATATAGCCAGGGATGAGCAGCTAAACAGTTTAAAAGTCCACATCACCTCAATCATCAATACTCATTATACATTTTTTATTTTATACAATCTAAATAACAACATTGGAACAGTAGACATGCTTTTCAGTTTATATCTCAGAATAAAACAACAGGTACATAATACATAATGATGGAGCAATAGAATTAGAGAGTTGGGATTCACGACTGGATCGCTTCCAGTCGGGACATGATATTCTTCAATAAAATCGTAGTTCCAGATTTTGTGGTTGGTCGCTGTTTACCACGCTTGCGGGACTATTTATCCGGCTCAGGCTGGTCGTTTGACGTGATCGTAAGCAATGGGTCTCTTTTCGATGTGTCAGAATGTTTGACTACTACTAGATTATTAGTGATCACTGACTAATCATCTTCGTCTATGCCTATCAGGCATGCATGTGATTTCCAAAATAAATACTCCATTCGTATACGATCACTTTTACAATACACATTCACTGGTAAAGATAGAAAGGAATGGACCCAAATTCCAGTTGTGACTCCATTCTCATACATGTCCCATATCGTATATGAGCTTGGTGGTCCCTATCGTACATCGTAGGATAGTACACCACTCCGGATGATATGATGCACTATCCCTTCAAGCATTCACGGACTCTTTAGCAGCTCACAAAATAGTATATATATATATATATATATATATATATATTATTTTTCTTCAAAATCCAAAGAGAAATTAACAGAACAGGGTTGAGAATGGATATCTAGTTCCTACCATGCAACAGTGGCCACCCGTCCTAAAATAAATAACAGTACTCAGCATCTCTGCGCTAACAGAATTGAGATAAACATGCAACCCTTTCTTTATCCCTAGATATCATTTCACCAATCTACACACAACATACAATGTAAAATTCAGACATCATCCCGCAGGTGTGATTCTGACATTTTACCGATTTAACCCTATTCCCATTTTTTCAATATTTTTGTTTTTCATCCTTTCAAGTACAACCTCCATTTTCTCACTCTTTCAAAGTCATTTTGATTTTTCTATCGAGAAACTATCAAGGTTTACTCAAAACGAGGTCCCGACGATGCATGAGGCCCAAGCTGTTAAAACAAGGAAAGCTGGTAAAATTTGGTTAAGTATCAGAAATTCAATTTTTCAAAGTTTTCGAAATTGAAATGGATTTTTGGAAATGAAAGCCTCGATCGTGAAATTCGATAACATATAGCTTTTGTAATCTAATTCAAAGTAATGCGAAAAGTATTAACTTTTGAAAATTTGTCAAAAACGTCGAAATTTACATTTTGTTCTTGAAGCCAAAATTTAGATTTTGATCATTTGAGATTTGAATCTTGAAACCATTCCCATTATTTCGAAATGGGGGATAAAACTTGAATTTCATTAAAGAACTTAAAGTAAATGGAAAGTAAAAATTAAAGCTTTCCATTTACTTAAATGTTTTTAATGAAATAAAAAGTGGGAAATCATATACAAGTCATAGGGAACATAGCCCAAGAGTCAGAAGTTGTTTTGAAGACAGTTCTATCGGTAGCTGTCGGTGACAGAAACATGTTTCTGTCGGTGAAACCGACAGCTCCTGTCGACAGCACTGAACACTTTAGCGAATTTTGGATTTTTTTATCGTATTTCAAATTTTTCTTCCGTTCTTCAAACCCTTCGACCCACCCACGGATTTATTGTTAAAACTTGGTGAAAACACATCAAATATCTAATTCTAACATGAATTTAAAATTAAACACAAGATTTCTACGATTTATAAATATAAACAACAATTTTTCTTAAAAACCTAAATGTACGTTTCAAAATCTAAAGTTACTACTAAGAATTGGAAGCCCCTTACAGTTGTGGACGCCAAGGGTGATGAGCTAGCACTACAAATCAAGTTTGAATGGCACGAGAATCGAGGTTGGACTGACTTGGATGTAAAATGAGCTAGGGTTTCAAAGCATTCGACGACAACGCTCTCCTTCGCTTTTACAATGAAAGGTAGCTTCAACTCCTACTCAATGAAGCCTTTGGATGGGAGGTGTAGAGTTTCCCTCGAACTAAACGACTGATTATTGATGAAGGGTAGGGAAAACGAACGAGAATGGACAAGCAAGGATGGTGAAGTTGTAACTCTCGTCGTGATCGACAACTTTGCCTTCTTCATCGAGGTTCAACTTGGCCTCGTTCGCGCTAGAACTTTATGGGAATGGGTCGAAACCCTTGGGTTGAAAAGTGGCTGTCGTTTGGTTCTTTAGAGAAGAAGAGAAATGAGAAAAAGAAAACCAACTTTCTTTTAAATAAAAGGCTTGAGGGTAAACTTGTAATTCTCTTTTCATTGTTCTTAGTTTTGGCGATAACTCGACCATTCGGACTCGAAAAATGACGAACGGGTATTCCATTTCGAATAATTTTTCGTTGTGGACCTAACGATGACGTCGAATTTTCATGATTCTCGCTCTAACAAAATTTCACTGTTTTAGGTCCCACTTAACGCAAAATTCGAGGAATTTATAACTTTTTCTTTCGAACTCGATTTCGAACTTGCTTATAGGTTAAAGTATATATTCTGATCTTTTTGAATCTAATGGCGATGTCAATTTTCCTTAAAAATGAACAAAAATATCCGAGTATTTTATTCTAAGTCCCTCTTTCAGAATTTTCATCAAAATATCACCATTTAGCTTTTTTCGAGATACGAGTTGAAAATCTGGGGTATTACAAAAAATGATGAAAAATTTATATACATGTGATGGAGAAATTTCAAGTAAGACGATCATCCTCACGCAACCAAAAAAAAATAGTCATGAAGTTAGTTATAAACAAATTAAAAAATGGTCATGAATACAAACCAAATGACATGGTCAAAGACATAAGAAGATAATACGGTATCCACCTTCCATACATCAAATGTTAGAGAGCATAAGAAATTTTGATGAACGATTTGTATGAAAATTACAAAGAGGCGTTTAACTTTATACCTTTGTACTCTATGGTACACGAGAAAAATCTGTGTAGTATCGCTTTATATGAAACTGGTCTAGAACAACATTTTCTTCGCTATTTTATATCATGTCAATCTATTATACTTGGGTATAATAATTATTGCTGCCCACTTATCTTCTTGGATGGAACTCATTTGACTTTTAAGTCTAATGGTTGTTTATTAGACGCTATCGTTATTGTTGGTCAGAATCATATATTCCCGGTTGTGTATGCAATTGTGAGCAACGAAAACGATCATAATTGGAAATGGTTTACCACGCAATTGAAATATGTTGTGTCTGACTCACAAAGGTTAACTTCTGTATGGCATCATGATAAGTGTTTAAACAATGCCATTGCAAATGTTCTTGCAAATGCATTTCATGCATGTTACTACATCATCTCAAGCATAATCAAAAAGACTTTCTAAGGAAGTCAATTTCGTCATCGCAAAAAGCTGAAATTGCACACCAGATATGGCCCATTGCTTATGCAACTGACATGAAAACTCATATGGATCACCTTAATAAGTTGAAAAAAATCTCTAAAGAAGCATATGGTGATTATTGAGTAGTGAGCCCAAATTTTGGTGCAATCTTTCCTTTCAAGGTGACCGTTACAATCACATGACTTCTAATATTATTAAGAGTTTTAATGCATGGATTTTTTATGAAGGACAACTACCAATTATTCAATTGTTAAATGGTATCAGATCGAAGATGATGGTTAAGATGCATGAGCATAAGTAAATATTAGCACACTGACAAACTTTTTTGGTGTCATCAATTAATGAACTACTAAACAACACCATTCAAAAATCTCAAGGGCTCAACATTCTTTTTGCAAATGGAGAGGAGGTTGAAGTGAGAGATCATATTATTCATGTTAACAAACAAACATGCACATGTAAGGCATGAAGACTATTAGGTATACCTTATGTATATGCATGTGCTACGATTAACATTCTTGGTCGTTCCATCTTAGAATATTGTCGAGGTAATTACTTCACATCAGACAATTTCTGTATGACTTAAGTGGAAACCATTCATCCAATTCTTGATAATGACAAACCTATTGACCGTAAGTTGACACCAATGGAAGTTTTGATACTACTTGTAATGCCTCACGTTACCTTGTGACAATTTTGTCCTCAGTTATACGTCGCGTGGGCCTGAGGTTTTGTTTTTCCCATTACAAGAAAAGACCTCGTCACAAGTTTAACAAGGTTTGTTACTTAAGAGATGAACACAACCCTTATACCTGAACAATGTGAGACTAAACCTCTCACCCCGAGTCTGTGCATCTATCTTTGGGCTGGGCATTCTCATCCCCCCCCCCCCATCAAGACCACACGTCCTCGTATGACATAGGCAATCCCCCCACCACGCAAGGGTCAGGCTCTAATACCATTTGTAACGCCCCGCATTACCTTTTAACAATTTTATCATCAGTTAGACGCCACGTGGGCCTGAGATTTTGTCTTTCCCATTATAGGAAAAGTCCTCATCACAAATTTACCATGGTTTTCAACTTAAGAGGCAAATATAACCGTTATACCTGGGCAATGTGGGACTAAATCTCTCACCCCAATTTTGTGCATCCATCTTTGGGCAGTAGAATCATGGTAGGCCCATAACCCACAGGTTCTAGGATAGCCTGTGTCACACGAGGACGTGTGGTCTTGAGGAGGGTGAGAAAGCCCAACTCAAAGATAGATGCACAGACTCGGGGTGAGAAGTTTATTCTCACATTGGCCAGGTATAAGGGTTGTGTTTGCCTCTTAAGTGACAAACCACAGTAAACTTGTGATGAAGCATTTTCTTGTAATGGGAAAAGTAAAATCTCAGGCCCACATGGCGTCTAACTAAAGACAAAATTGTCACAAAGTAACGCGAGGCATTAAACTATTGTTATAAAGTCTTTAATGAAATCATTCAATGTAAATGCAAATCATCTCTCGATTTCATGTTCTTTCTTTCAATTTCTTGTTTCTTTAATCCTTCTTTTATTTAATTCTCTTTTTCTCCGATTTTGATCCATCAAGGACTCAAAAATTTAGATCCATTAATGTGAATTGAAGTCAATCACCTTACCGTATTGTGAGGTTGAATTCCTGATCCTCTTCCTTATGATGAGGACAATATCAACCATGAACTCCTTAATATTCCTCTAATGTATTTAGATTTGAATATCTCAAATCTGAGAATTATTGAGAAGATGAGCTATGAGAGGGGAAAACAACTACCCTTGATTATGCAATGACCACCAGGACGACCTAAGAAATAAAAGATTGAATCTCAGACTCTCCTAAGTCACCGAATGAAATGTAGTCGTTGTGGAAGTCATGGTCATAATAGGGCAACTTGCAAATAACCTCTTTTGTAAACACGTAACTTTTTGAATGACACTTATTGTATCTTTTTTTGTGTATTTTGAATGAAAATGTTGTTTTTGGTTACTTTACTTACATATAACAAGCAAAGAGCGTAGGAACACAAATCACATACATCCGGTGTCATATAGATAAAATCAATTTACAAATAATATACATGCATCCAGTCAACCTTGCATTATAAAATTATTTACAACAATTACATGCAATCAAACTCCTGGTATCACCCCTGTAATAAGGGAAGTTGCTACCTTGTCATGCATGTCTTTTATATCATCTTTTCATATTTTACTAATCTTATCTGATTGGTTGAGATATTCTACAAATTTGAAAATGAAAATCTCACAATCACCATATTAGCTTGTTGGTTGGGTTGCATCAGTAACAGTCCAATCAGCCCAAGATTCCAACTTATCCACCGCCTTGACATGATATAGCGCTTTCGGTAAAATGTTCAACGACAAAACACAAAATGATTAATTAGATCAAAATTAATTAAATATACAAGGCCAACATTGAAATAAAATGATTATGACTTAAAAACTGTTTTTCACATGTGACTGGTATGTCTTGGTCGAGCAAGGGTCCATACTATCTACAATGACAGCCTTCTTATCGTGTAGATGTATTATACAAAACCATGTAGAGTATGAAATATTTAAATTTGAAATTGAAATTGTAAATTTACAATTAATCTTACATTGAAGCGGGACATGATATTGTAACCAAAAAAAACCCAGTCCATTTCTTGTGTAAGCACCCTATCTCATGGATGGTTTTTTTTTTTCCTTTTTCTTAAAAAAGATATTCAATTTCATCCAACTTTGCCTACAATTGCGGAGCAAAATAAAAAAAAAAAATTGTCCAGGTCAACTCTACACTTGTTAAAAATTTAAAATATTGCCAACCTCAACTCTTCAAGATTATCGAGGTTGTCAATTTTGTTTTGAGTTTGAAAATTTCAGTTTCTATTAAAAACCTAGATAGAAGCATGCATTTTCAATTATTATCGAGGTTGGCAATAAAATTGTCTAACTCAGATAAAAAATATCGAGGTCGTCAATTTTATTTTGAGTTCAACAATTTCACTTTCTATCAAAAACCTTAACAGAAACATGTATTTTCCATTACTGTCGAGGTCGGCCGAAAATTATTGAGGTCATCAATTTTATTTTGAGATCAACAATTTCAATTGTTGTCAAAAACACTAACAGAAACATGCAATTTTTATTATTATCGAAGTTGACAATAACATTGCCAAACTTGAATTAAAAATTATCGAGGTCCCAATAAAATATTGAGTTCGACAAATTTTTTTATAGAAACTCTCCTACTTGAAGAATTCTGAAAAAAACTAAAAAAAAAAAAAAAAAAAGACTTAAATAAAATTAAACTATCGAGTCCTCTTAAGTAGATTTAGTATAATTCTCCTGAATCTATATTGGTGAATTAAAATATTGACTTGCCAAAAGAAACTTCATTTGATTTTCTTTCGTTGGTAAGTTTTTCGAACAACCCCTAGGTTAGGAGTTGAGGTTTCCATGATTATTAACCTACTTTGCAAGTTTTAAAGGTATTGTACCACGAAATCCTTATAGAAACTTTCATAGATACAAAGAAGAAGAATGAGAGGAGGCAAATCACACATACACACACACAAAAGAAGAAGAGGAAGAACGAATCACATTCAATTAAGATGGTGGATGGGGTGAGAAAAAATGTGGGTGCAAATACCGTGTCCCAACTTTAAACTAAGCAACTTTTATAATAGAGAGATGCTATACTTTTACTTATTACACCCCAATTTCTTAAACTATTTATTACATCCAAATTAAATATTAAAACACACTCCTCAAATATTACAAAGGTTTGGGTCAAATTATAATCCCAACATCGCAAAACATTATAACACTGTTGAAACAATTTCAGTAGTCGTTTACAATTAGAATTAGGCTCATATACGGTCCAAAACCAATAAAATAGAAATCAAGCTATAAAAATAAAACATAAAGGAGAGAGATTCTATTGCCACCCTAACTTTTACTTATTGCTAACCGTTCATTTATTATCTTTATTTTAAATTAGGGGTGTAATAAGTAAAAGTTGGGGTAGCAGCTCTCTTGTTAAATATAAGGAAGCTATCTTTGCCTATCTCAATCGTTTGCAATTATGAATCCATTATTCCTCCAAAGACAATAGGAGATTATATGGGCCTAGCTTGCTTGGAATTGTTTTTCAAGCACGAATTTCTCATCTTCCTTATTTTTGAGGTTAGCAATTCGTTGACTAGCTTTACCATGGAGCATTTGATTTTTGTTCTATTTTTGTACATGAAGCAGTGAATTTGTTTATCTTGTAAAGGTAGGGAGTTGGTCCTCTTCAACGGAACAAAAACTATGGATCCTGAATGATTCCCTTCCCTTCCCTTCTATTATCCTTCTATTATTAATAAACAAAAACTATAGATTTAACAAATTTGAAACAGCCTCAGCTTGAACAAGTTATCATATTTAAAGCTCACACATAATAGAAAATCAAGAGTTGTTTGAACTTAACAAACTCTGTTGGCCAGAAGAAAGGAAAAGAGAAAAGCATTGCTTAATATATACATTGTTAGATTAAGTCATGAATCATGAATCCATCCCTCAATAGATAACAAGCCTCAATCTTGGACTCAAAATAATAGCATTTAAGTTTATTTATCTATCGGTGGACGGTGGACATCCAAGTGCACTTCCCATCTCTCAAAATGGATTAATGATCACCATCGGTTGTGCTGCATAAATTAAATTAATATATTGCTCATGTCAATGAAATTCACCTGGTAAAGTTTTAAGCTTAGAAAACAAACTGAATAAAATAGAATCAAAACAGATGTTTTACAGATTTAAGTACCTCCTGAGATAGCTCAGAGCAGACATTCTGTATAGGCAAGTGAACACCAGGAGATGCAACCCGATGGAGTAGAAGAACACGAAAGTTCGAGCGTACCTGTGAAAAAAGACAAAAGGTTGTGGGCAGATTTATCAACTAATATCACACAAACACATGGAACACTCTTCAAGGTTTGCCTTGAATTTTAATCAAGGAAGCATTTGATTTAAAACTTTCTGATTCTTCCATCTCCAAAAGTGAATTTTCAAGTCTAAGTTTCCAAGAGAATTTTCTGCCAGTGTTGGGTTAAATTAAAGATATATAGATAGATACAAAAAAGAAGACTGGGTGAATTTCTAACCTAATGGTGCTCTGAGATGCAACCATCTCAGTTTTTCTTAGTTAATGTTTTATCCAGGTGAATTTCTATTCAATGATAAAAGATCAATAGACAGTTTGAAACCACAACGAGCAAATGTAGGGAAATAAAGCCTAGGTTGTCAAATCCTGCAAGAGACTAGATATCGTTAACTACTAAAATGCAGAAGATTTTGCCCATATCCGACTGAGAAACCGTCAGATGCATTGGAAATATTATTTGAGATTTACAACATCTCATTATGATGTCTTGTGTCAAAATTGTGTTGAAATATGACTTAATAAAAATAATGAAAGATGAGAGGTATTTTAGTTTGTTAGGGCAGATTTAATACCCGTGTGGTTGAGAAGATGGAGCAAAAAATTACAAAAAAATAATGAGAACGCAAGAAGATTTGTTGGTGGGGTTCATTGCAAATTCACAGGATAAACCCGGGCTCGTGGGGAGCCAATCCACTAGAATACATTTCCAATTACAAATTCCCGGCTCCGATTACAAATTACAATTTTTCTGTCTCCTTCCACTACAATCCACTAGAATACATTTCCAATTACAAATTCCCGGCTCCGTTTTTATAGAATTCATAATCCCCCCTCCCCAAACCCACCCCATCTGCAATTTCTCCCCTCTCCATCCACCGATTTTCTCCCCATTTACATGGCTTCCTCCTCCCCAGTTTTTATAGAATTCATAATCACCCCCCCCCCCCCCCCCCCAATAGGAATCCTAATACCTTTTAAATAGCAGCCATCAAATAAAACCCCTTTCCATATGCAATGATATCCAAATTAGGAAAATCCCAATCCAATAGTATCTCCCCCAAATAAAATATCCCCCACAACAAGATTTGGAGTTCCACATGGCCAACCAACCCAAAACTAGAAATTTATTTTTGATCCCCCCCAACGCAAATTAGCTGCGTCTCGGTGGAGCACACCGACTTGTGATCAAAAGCAGAGAATATTACTTTAACAAGTTTCCCTGATAATAAAAATAAAATAAAAAATGACCTGACTCCCCTAGTAATTATTTGGGAGTCTACCCTAGTAATCAGAGAGTTTCATCGTTTCCACTAATAATCAAGGAGTTTCCCCATCTCCCATGGTAATCAGGGAGTTTATTCGTCTCCCTTGGTGATCAGGGAGTTTAATCGGCTCCCCAGGTAATCAGGGAGTTTAATAATCAAACCTGCCCCAAAAACACCCAACTCGATTGAATCATGTACCTCACTTTGAGCTCTTGATTAATAAGTCATTAATTTAAGTCGGAGTCCCTAGACTCAATTTAGTTCCTAGGTCCAATTGACTGACATGGCTTGGCTGAGTCTCTAGACTTGATCAAAATATTGAGTAACATGGTTCAAGCGAATCTATCAACTCGGTCGAGTTCCTGATGGAAAGATAAAACGCTACCTCGGTTTACAGTTAGTCTTGAAGATATTTTCATTTTGATGGGTTTCCCCATTGTTGGCAAGATCGGAAAAAACGGATATTACTCTAGTCCAAAAGAGCTTCCTATTGAGGAATTCGTTACAGTGGAGTTGGCCGCCTCGAAAGTGAACCCAGATCCCTCTCTTGATCCTCACACCAAATCCTCACGTTCGAAGAGGAAGAACTTCACAAGTTGGGTAAGACATTTTTGGGGTCAAAGAGTTAAAAATTCATCAAAGGTGAAGGGCATGGCCATCCTTATAATTTGGAAGCGTTAATAGCATACTGGCTATCTCGCCATGTAATAGAGTGCGACATCATGAGAAGGTGCATCCATTCTTTTTCCCTCTGGCAATAAAACTCGCCACCAGACTATGCTTCCCCTTGGGCGTAATCTTTTGTGATAACTTGTACAGATACATTGACACTTTGGAAAGTGATTTGAAGATGTCGCGAGGCAACCTTTTGGTTTGTTCTCTACTCAACACCAATTTCTTGCAAATGTGGATATGGGAACACTTCGGTTCTACAACGCCATGCCTGTACTATTCCCCCTAGTCATAAAGGGGGGCAATCTATTAAAGAATGGGCTGGAAGCAAAGGTTGATACCCCTTCTGATGCGTCGAGGGCATGGCGTTGGTGTAGTGGAAGTCGTACAACCAAACTAACTTAGGTTATGGACTCGTCTCAACATGTACGGCTTCATTCTTACACCCACATTCTGGCTGACATCTCCTAGATCTTAACTTTCACGTCGAAAGATGATGTCGAACTTTTTCTTGACGATACAACACAGTGGGCTCCAGGTCAATTACTGGCTTTATTGAGCTCCACTCTTGGCTTTGTGGTGAGCTACCTTGGCAGTTGTTAGGGGGTTCAGGCTTGTAACACCGACCATTGTGCCCGTCAATGTTCTTTTGGTCAAGCCATCCCTTCCTAACATAGTGACAGACCATCTTCTTCCATAATCCTTGATCACTTCCTGATTGGGGCCAATGAATTACAATTACGCCCTAGTGATTCTACATTCGTTGGGATGTCAAACAATCGCCAAAACTTTGAGCACCCAAACTATCAAGCCTTCTAGCATGAAACCTTGGACCAAGTTTTTGCATATATCGATGCTCCACCGACTTCTTAAGACGAGGTGAATGAGAAGGTTCTGGTGAACCCAAGCCTTAAGAAGCTTCCCTCTCAACTTGCTTTGGGACATGAAGCCAACGAAAACAACAATGGTGATGATTCTCAAGGCGTAGTCCCCCAAAACAGGAAAGGGGTTTCAAAGAAGGTGCCAGTGCCAACACTTCACCGTTCAATGCTTACGCCTCTAGTAATTGGCGAAGCTACCTTGAAAGGTGAAGAAATTCTTCCAAGCAAAATGCAAGCTAGTTGCACACCTGAAGATTAGTTCGAAGATGATACTCCTCTCCTTACTCAAAGGCGACCTATACTCCGTGGATAGACTTCCGAGACTAACAAGGTCAATTTTGAATTAGAAACCACGACTTCGCCAAGAGTAATTGATGTGTTTTCTAAAGAAAAGGCTTTAGAAAAATGCGAGGGTATGGTGGAGGGAATTTCTTCTCAGGGAGTAATAAAGCAAGATGAGGTGGATCCTCAAGTTAAAATTGGAGCTGAAGTGATGCTCGGAGGCGCTTGTTTGGGAATTTGGAGGAACCTACGTTAGGATTTACTAGCTCTAGACTTTCATCTGATGAAGGCACTAATAAAGTTGATAATCAAAATGTAGCCATTAGGGTTGAGGAGCGGGGTGCTCCTATTATTGAGAAATACGCTCAATGTGTCGTAATCCAAGGTGGCTTTGACCCTATGGTCGCTAGTTGTTCAAAACAACTTGCGAAGTCTGACTCCTTAGGGGTAGTTAAGCAAAGCACCATAATGGATTTAGACAACGCTGCTTCTGACAAATTTGTCACGATCAAAGGCTTCAAAGGTTTGGCCAAGAATGTTGATCATTACAAGAAGATTTTTGATAGGTTCAATCATATAACTTTGCTTTCGTCCATTGATTTGTCTTGGTATGCACTATGCACGTTGATCATTACTAGAGTGATTTTCTCCACTAAAATGTCGAATGTGAACACTTCAAAACTGATTTGCCTGGGGAAGCCATTTAAAAACGATCTGGTTTCATGCTCGTTTTCACCAGATCGTGGCTGAGTTTGAATCATGAAGTGCCAAGGACGCCAAGATTGCTCCATTGGAAGCAGGGATAGCCGTCAAACAAGCCACTATTGATCAAGGTGAAGGCGAGCTTTTGGATGTAAGGATGCAGGTCATTGAATAGGAAGAGAAGTTAGATCATCTTAATGATGAAGTACACCTCTTGTCAAATCATCTTGCGAGGATTAAAGAACGTTTGGCTACTTCAAATAATGCATTGCTTTTGGATAGTTTATTTTGATATTTTCCTGTGAATTTTGTTAGGCCTTATCAAATGGGCTGTTTGATGATTTCTTTTTTGATTTTGTAATGTTATCGTAATGTAACTTTGGTTAAATGAACTACAAGGCCCCAACTTGCTCTAAGAGCGTTACAAAATGTTTGCTATCCAATATTCCTTACAGAAACTCTGCTCACTTGAAAGGTCCTACCCAATTTGGAGCGAGTTTTGATGGTGAGATCCCTTTACAAACGTACTAACACACTCTAAGCACGAGGTCACCAATTTCAAAAACTCTCGATCATACAAACTTATCCTAAGTGCACGAGATTCTTTCTCTATACACCTTTGCCACTCTTTCAACCATCGCCCTCTTCTCATCTAATGCCTCTAGTTCTGCAAGCCGCCTTCTCGCATATTCCTGTGTATACTTCACTGGCTAAGGCAATTCTTGCTGATTGTATCACAATCTCAATGGGTAAGATTGCTTCAGCTCTAAGCACGAGGTTGCCAATTTCAAAAACTCTCAGCTGTACAGAATTATCGTAAGAGCGCAAGATTCTTTCTCTGTACGCCTTTTCCACCCTTTCAGCCATCACCCTCTTCTCATCTAATGCCTCTAGTTCTGCAAGTCACCTTCTCGCATATTCCTTTGTATCCACTTCACTGGCTATAAAAGCAGCGGGCAAGGCTTAAAGTGAGAGCTGCCCGATCTTGAAGCTTTAGTTGGAGGACGATAATCTGCTTCACTTGGTTTGTTGTCGGTAAGAGATCTCTAATTCAACATATGTCAGAGTGGGAAGGTACGAGCTGAATAGAGTGCACTAGTCCATTAATTCTAGCGACAGCTTTTCTTTATAGTGTAGGAAGGACCTTGAGAAGGCTTTGGCCTTACCTTAGAGTTCTAATTCAAAGGCTCGATCGAGCTCAATTAAATTAATTCAAATTTCAATCCCGAAAGTCTTTGATTTTATTTTAAGGCGCTCTACTTCTATCTTATCTGGAATTTTTATTGTCAGTATACAACCCGTTACCAGAATGCTCCCAACAACGGGAAAGAGAGCTGGTGTCATTGGGGAAGCCTTCGTTTAAGTTGCAGGTTTGATTCGTTCCTTGTGAGCGTTAGTGAGTGGGGAATTGTAAGCTTTGAGCTTCAACAGGTTATACTTTAACATTAGCTTAGCAAACAAAGGGCGACCAGAAAAAAAAAGGCTTTCCTTCCTTTTTCCCTTTGACATATATCCCAAGTACTTCTAAATAGAACTAGTGCCAAAGGATGCCTGTAGGAGAGTCCGAATGTCCCCCCCGAGGGGGTTAGGGGGGTAACGGTCCATACGAGCTACTGAGCTCTAAGTTAGGAGTGTATTTAGCTATGAGCTGTGTCTCGAGTTCGTAGTCTAGCTTGTAGCTACGAGTTGAGCTCTTCTTTTGGTAAATCCTCAAATCATTTAGGTGTTTCGGAACGTCACATCCAGAATATCCTCCGCATCATCCTTAGGGTAGAACGTCCGAAGACCATCTATTTCTTCTTGAAAAAAATATTTTGGACGTCACTTCTCGAGCTCACTTCTCAAGCGCAACCCACAGTTGATCCCTTTGACAGGCAAAGCCCTACCTAAAGCAAGGTATCCACTATTGTTTGCTTGTTGAAGAACACCTTACGGAATACATTCAAATATTTGTAGCTTCTTATGCCGATCAACAGTTGGTCGGTCAGACTCACGACCGTATGAGCCCTTTGTTTCCTCCCCTTCCTTTCGGTAGTCCGGGGAGGCGGGACTCTATGGCCGTGAGCAGATCTAAAAAGCAAGTTCATGTTTGCTTTCATTTTCCTATGTATATACTACGGTTTTGCTTAGTCATGCTGTGGGTGCCCCTCCCCACATCACGACACGCTCACATTGAAGCTCTCTTAAGGGCATAAACTCAAGTTCATGTTGCTTACTTTCACTTTTGATCTCAATGTCAATTAACCGATTTTTATGATACTAATGATCGAACACTGCAGTTCCTTTCATTTGAGTACTTGAAACACCACCAAACCTCTGTTTCGGATAGGTTTGGAAGGCTTATGTCGGGTCTGTCTCTTGTCCAGTATCCATTCTGAGTGGAGACAAGGGTTTCAGGAAAATTATGAGATGCGTTCTCGAACTAAACACTTTTCAAAACGCAAAGGCACTCGGTACAAGAAGGCGATCATTGACAGTAAGCAATCGATGGTGCGATGAAGGCCTACTGTCGCCTCAATGCCTATTAGGGTCCCAAAAAAGGGAAGTCCTCTTCCATGCTATACTGCGACGGTGGCTCCATACGGGAAGGAATCAGGTATGGGAGGGATATTTGGGTTTATCTTCAGGCTCCTACGGCCTAAATGAAGGATTCTTCAAAGTCCCTCCCATGCCCCCCCCCCCCCCCCCGGAGGTGAACTAGAGCTGGAAGACGGCCCTCGCCCCTTCGGGGGGGGGGGGGGCTTTCTGCATACTCAGGTAATAGGATTACCTGATAAGGCAATTCTTGTTGATAGTATCTCAATCTCAATGGGTAAGATTGCTTCAACTCCATATACTAAGGAAAAGGGGGGAGCCTTTGTTGCGATTTGAAGCGAGGTTTTGCACACCTAAAGGGCCACGGAGCTGTTCATGCAATTTTGATGGGTGGTCATGTACTTTTCGACTAAGAATCTTCAATACTGTCTTGTACATAGCTTCAGCTTGACCATTGCCTTTAGGATAGTAAGGTGTGGATTTGATGTGTGCTACCCATAGTTTTCCAGCAGGACTTTCACATAACGATTCACAAATGGCGTAACATTGTAAAATATAATCTTCTTCGACAGTCAAATCTGCATATAATGTGCTCTTTGATAAAATTCGCCACAATTGGACCCATCGCTGCTTTCAGGGGTATTGCCTCTCCATTTATTGAAGAACTCTATAGTGATGATAATCAAGGACCAATCAAGTCTAACCCCAACAATAAAAGGGCCATGGTGTTTCAATACAATGCAACAAAGTCCCTGGTAAATGTATCAAGTTCCCGTACACTTGACACTATGAATACTTTTGAGCAAAGCTTAGGTGTCGACTTCCATTGACGACCAATAATATCTTGCTTCCAAAACTTTTCTAAACAGTCAATGTCCCTCTTGATGTTCATCAGCGTGCATTTCCTCCATCACGTGTTACTAGGGGTGCACATGGTTCGGATTGGTTCGGATTTTGGCAAAATTGGAACCGAACCAAACATGATCGGTTCTACAACTTTGGAACCGAACCAATCCAATTACCCTATAGAACCGAACCAATCCAATCCAATCTTGGTTCGGATTGGTTCGGATCGGTTCTCGGTTCTCATACTTAATATTTTCAAAAGAAGAAGAAGAATTTGTAGAGATTTACTCACCATTGGAGTTGCAGACGAAGCTAAAAGATGGAAAAATCAGTCTGGGGGAGACGAATAGATGTTCTCTATTTGGCGGGAGTGTTATTTAATATTTATGGTTCTTCTTCTAATTATAAATTCGAAATTATCAAAATCTATATTCGAAATTACCAAAATTTATGTGATTTGCCCATGGAATTCGAAATTACCAAAATCATTCTTATACAATGATCCGACCGAAACTCTTCGTTTTCGAAACGAACGAGAATGACGGCAACAAGAGAGAGAGAGAGAGTTACCTCTGTGTTTTCCGACGAGGTGAGGTAAGCGAGGGAGACGACCGAGACTTGAACAGACGGCGGCGAGGTTTCTGTGTTTTCCGACGAGGTGAGCGAAAGAGACGACCGAGAATGGACAGACAACGGCGAGGTTTCAAGAGAGAGAGTGAGTGAGAGAGAGAGAGAGAGAGACCTCTCTGTTTTCCGACGAGTTGAGCGAGGGAGACGACGGCGGCTAGGTTTTGCGATTTCAGACTTTCCCCCAACTTCGATTCGAAGGAGAAGAGAGAAATAAAGAAAAGAATTTTTTTTTTAAATCGTTATATATATAATTATATATATATATATATTGGTTCGGATTTCGGATTGGTTCGGTTTATTATATTCTTAATCCGGAACCGAACCAAACTAACCGGATTTTTTTTTCTCGATCCGTACCCGAACCGTGGGTGTGTTTAATCCGAACCAATCCAATCCAAAAGCTTCGGATTGGTTCGGTTCTCGGATTTATCCAATCCAATGTGCACCCCTACGCGTTACGCCTCTACATTTGACTGGCACTATAGTAGCTTACCATTAAAACTTTGCATGTAAAACACCTCTTGAATTAGTGTAAATCGTCACGCATTTCTTTTTAACCGGGCCACCTTGCTATGATCTATTAGCAAGTAGCCATTTCTAAGGTGCTTGATTAACTCACTTCACCAATCCTTGTTTTCTACCATCAGAATCTCTACGGCAATGCCTAACACTTTGTGCAAAGTTTTTGGACGACATGCTTGATAAACCCTATCTAGCCATAAATAGTCTCTTCATTGGATACGCCTATACAGAGGGACATCTACGGTTTGACCACAAAGTTGTTTATGCAATTCCCCACAACTCGGCGGGTCCCAAAAACCTTACCAAGGCCCCATCTGGTCGTCGGTGATAAAAGATGTCTTGGTATATTATGAAGGGCGTAAGTTGGCATATCGTTAATTTTCGTTTTACAGATCGTATCATAAATGCCTGCCGCCTTCAATCTGTTACGGCAGAGACGTTGGACATTGTTTCTTTAACTCACTCGACCCATGAATCAGAGGGTGAAATGTGGCTATCAAATTTGATGTGGGAAGCACGACCCCTCTTGTGATAGGAAAATAGAATGTGCCATCAAGATCAACGTAATTTTCACCGTCGCCTTCATGCAACAAAAAGGTCCATTCATGATCTTGGGGGGACAAAGCAAAGTCAACATTGGTAGTCTCTAAGACGAAATTGTCATCCGCAGAAGGTAAATCTCTCGCCTTCTTGGCACTTATTTTCTGTTTTTTCTGGTAACTCGCCTTCAATAGTTGAAGCATTTTCCATCTTCCCTCCATGACTGAAATCAACATTCAAGTGCAAAGAAATGAAAAGATTATGAGGAAAGAGAAGAATAAAACAAGAGAATTCGAGGTTGTCGACATTGCTAATGTTAATAGATAACATTAATAGGTTATCATGATGTTGCCACAACCGAAGGAACAAAACCTCTTCACAATTTTAGAATAACACACATATGGGAATGATAAGAAACGGTTAAAGGTCAATATATCAACGGAAGACATGTGTAATGGTTGTCATTGCGACTAACAAATCAAGAGTTGGACTAATACTAAGGTGCCACTTTGACCTATCAGCTGATGGTGTCAACATGGATTAGGGTTTACTTATGCCAGTTGGCGGAATGTAATAGGCTAAAGATCCATATAAAGAGGGAAAGAGTAGGATCTTTTGAGGGACCTTATCCAATTTTGAATCACCAACATTTCGGGGGACTAAATGTTAAATTGACAGATACTCCATCGCCTTCTGTTGTAGATGACCCATCAAAATGTAGGGTCCATTGTTTGATTCTTTTTGCGTCAGTCTTGGCATCCGCTATTGCTTCCGGCAGGTAATCAAAAGGGGCGAGCTCTAATTACATTTGATCTGCCTCTAGGAATGCTGCTAGGAGACTAGTCAATGCTTGGCCTTTCACCGCTCTTGGGGACACACAAATAATGTCAAATTCTACTAGCATCAAGGCCCATTTTGCAATTTTCCCAGTGAGAGTTGGTTTCGTGTAAATAACGGATTGGATCTGCCCCTACTACAACTTGAACCTTATTGGTTAGTAGATAATGTCTCAGTTTTAGTGAAGCTTGAACCAAGGCAAGACAAGTTTTTTCCACTTTCTGATATCTGAGTTCTACAACTCGAAGAATTCGACCACGTAGTATACTAGGTGCTCGAGATTGTTTGCATCTTCTTGACTCAGTAAGCACCAATTACTTCTTCTGTGAAAGCCAAGTAACATGTGTAAGGTTGTCCAATTGGAGGCGTCTGGATTGGGGAGTGCACTTTAGTCTCTTCAAAGGCAGGTTGATGGGCCAACGACCATTCAAACTTCGTATTCTTTCATAGTAATGCAACTAATGGTGTCGTGGACTGCACCATTCAGGGTATAAAACGCTTGATATAAGATATCTTTCCCAAAAAGCGCTTAATTTCTCTAATTGTCTTAGGGGCTAGCATAGATTTGATGGCTTCCACTCGAGAGGCTTCGACATTGATCCCTCTCTGCTGAATTACGGACCTCAAGAAATTTCCTGTCAAGACGCCGAATGAGCATTTTAATGGGTTCATACGCAATTTATATTGGCAACATCTTTCAAAAATGCAGCGTAATGCTGCCCAAGGATTTGCTCGTCTTTTACTTTTCACCACTAAATCGTCCTCGTAGTTCTCGACCAGATGGTGTAGCATGTCCTTGAATATGGTGTCCATCGCTCTTTGATAAGTAGTGCTTGCATTTTTTAGTCCGAAAGACATCACCACATAATAATTTCCTGACGGCGTTTGGAATGCGATCTTCTCAGCAACCTCTGGTGTCATTCTGATTTGGTTATAGCCAATGTACCCATCCATGAAAGAGAAAAGCTCGTGCCCAACTGCTGCATCTATGAGCATATCAATATTTGGTAACGAATATTCATCTTTTGGGCAAACCTGATTAAGATTTCAAAAATTCACGCTGCATCGTATTTGCCCATTCTTCTTCTTCAATGGCACAACATTAGCCAGCCACTGAGGGTGTTGAATATGTTTGATAAATCCTGTCGTTAGTAACCATAGAACTTCTTCGATTTGGATTCGAAATTGTGCCTAAATTTTCGCGATGGTTGTTTGACAAGCCTAGCAATGAGTGCAATATTCAGACGATGGACAACCAAGTTGCCATGTAGTCCAGGCATTTTGCTATAAGTCCAAGTGAAAATATCCCTAAACTCCCTCAACAAGTCGATGATCATCTTCTTTTCTTCATTATTTAAATTTTTGCCAATGAGAATTGGGCGTTCTTGGTCACAATCTCCCTAATTAATGGTTTCTAGTTCATTCATGACTATTTCCATCGAAGACTACTTCGTCCTCGACATGATTCACATTGCCCATTTTGCCGTAGGGAATATTCAGATTCCCTCCTGAACACCGTCAAAGACGTTATGTTGTTCTGTCGTCCAATAACACAATTTTTGTAACTGTTGCGCCCAACCTACCTTAAACAAAAGTCGATAGTTGGCACTTATGACTTGCGCTTGCAAAAGTTCTCCATTCAAGCAACGGGGTAGCTTACATTCCTGCCTCTTCTTACAAAAAGTCCACGTCATAAAATATGGTCTCGATTAGGCGCATTTCTTCTGGGGCAAAGGGCGTTTCAAATGCCTTGATTGTGAACCCCCCCCCCCCCCCCAACTTGTTCCTTAACACATTGATGGTATGTGGAACTTACTGCTCAATGTTGGTGTAACCATGATCTGCCCAATAAAACATGATATGACGCTTTAGCTTCTAAAACGTGAAAGCGTGTAGGCGCTCTCGTTGCTCCAACCCGGAAGTCAATGTCCACATATCATGTTGTGGCATGACCGTTGAAACCTTGTACCTTTGTGGTTGCCCGTATTATTTTGCTTCTTAATATGCCCACAAAGTCGAGAGTCGACATTGGTATTAAGTTGAGTGACGCCCTTATATCTATAAATGCACAGTGCAACTCTTGCCCATTGAACATTGTTGTCAAATACAAAGGCTTGGTGTGTTCCACAATTTTTTGACAAGTCATCCTTATCAAAATTAATTGTCATTAGCAATTGACGGTTATCTAAGCAGGCAGCAACAACAACGATTTGGTATGTCATCTCTTCTCCATGAACTATGACAGCAAGAGCCAGTACCGCTTGATAGCATTTTCCTTCTGAGAATTTGAATCCATCAAACATCTTCTTTACCAGTTTTGTTTCACAAAGTTTTTTTGCAATAGTCGTGCAATCTCTTCCTCTTCTGGTATGTCATTGGGGTCGTGAGTGAACATCATTATTGCTGCCTTTAGTGTTTTATGTTCATTTTCCTTGTCGTCTAACTTTTCGAACAGTAGTTATTCTACGTTCGCTATCTTCTTAGCAAAGATACGCTTGAGGGCATTGCACTTGCTAGTAGGATGTCCAACCATTCGATAAAAATGATAGAAACATGGATGTTGCTCCTCTCAAGACGACAACTCTCTCCTCGAGGTTGGTAGGCATATGGCATGGTCATTAGTCCATGTTTCTAAAAGCTTTTCAACATTTTCCAAACTACAAGGAAAGTCAGGTGATTCATCAGGAACAACGTTCAAACGTCCACAATCTCAGCCCCATGATTTTTCAGGTTTTTTACGCTAGTGGTTGTCCGATAATGCGAAGGCGTGCTGATTTTCTTTTCCTGGTAGGCACTCCACTCTCCAACTAAGCCATCTATCTTGCCAAATGCTAACGGAATCGTTACTATGCTCTTCTTTGCAGCATTGTGCAATTTAGTGAATGTGGATATTTGTAAATTCTCAAGATGCACTCTGTACATGGTGGTCATCCCGACAATGCATGTATCCACGAAGCAAATTTCAGCCATGGCTTCCTGACAGCTCATGATTGAATGCCAGAACCTTCCCCCTGACGTAATCTCCCTAAATCAGACATTGTCACTTGCTCCTCAACAACAAAGAATTTCCCATGGTAAAGTTTAACCATGTGTTGCACAATTGTACTGACCCAACTAGAAGACTGTTGTACAAAATATAGGCACACCCAATCAATGATTTTGAAAATTCTCGCTGACAGAGGTCGTGGTTGGTCTCATGTTCCTCCATAACTTCCACGAATCATGCCACATGTTCTTGGGCGTTGCCTCGCCCATTGTAGGTAGGGAATAACAGCGTAACGTACCCCTTAATGCATGGTTTCTACTGAATATCTCCAGGGTACGATGGACATAGCTCATAGAAACATTCTGGATTGTCTTTGGTTAGCAACCTCAACAGATCTCCTATCGTAACAAACCGCTCTAATGAAGCAAACGAAGCCACTTGTCTTATAACCAGGCGATCTCCTTGAGTGCCAAGAGATGGATCAGTGGGCTGTGCTTCTGCTACTGTTGATGTCAGTCCCTTGTGAGGTCTAGCCACCTCGAGAGTCAGAGGAGCTAGCCTTATCGTTTGTAATGCCAATAGAATGTCCCGATTGGTTTGTGCAAAACCTCGTAGTATTTTTTTCATCGTTTTGATTAAGTATGCCGTTTACGGACTGATTTGTTCTAAAACACAGACAGGTTCGTCTTGTTGATTTTTTCTGATGGCTCTCGAACGACTTTGTGTTACTCTCATGTTTTACGAGTGTTCGATCCCCAGCGGAGTCGCCAAAATGTTGGTGACTCAAAATTGGATAAAGTCTCTCAAAAGGTAATACTCTTTCCCTCTTTATAAAGAACTTTAGCCTATTACATTCAGCCAACTGGCATATGTAAAACCTAATCCAAGTTGATGCCATCAGCTGATAAGTCCAAGTGGCACCTTAGTATTGGTCCAGCTCTTGTTTTGTTAGTTGCCATGATAGCATTTCCACACAATCTACTGATATGTTAACCTTTAACCGTTTCTCATCGTGCCCATATGTGTTAGTTATCCTTTTTGTCTTATTCTCAATGGCTTGAAACCACTATTGTAACAACTTCACGTGATTTGGGATGAAATCTTGGCGCTCAAGCTTTCACCATCTCATTGTGCCACGTCGTGATCTCTTATGTTCATTCTTCCCATCAATAATCAGTCTCGTAATGATTGGATGCCTTTGACTAGTCAACTAAAATCCATCCACTAACAGGGCGTCATGTGGCTTTCGATCAATTGAAAGTGGGTCAACTCTTTTCGGGTCTCCTACACTAAGCTTTCGGGTTATTTTTAGATTGAGATGTCAGTATGTGAAACCAATCTTCTTAGGTCTTTATTTCGCACACATCACTCTAATTCACGAACTGTCAATTGTGTTGAAGTATTCTTTAGACAAACTCTTCAAGAAGGTCTATTGGTAACACCACTTTCCGAGCATACGAGCCCCCACCACCATATAAGCTTGTCTTGAACCCTTCAAGCCAAGCCAGGGTTATTGTCGTACCGAGCACGTTAATTGACCATAAGACGTGGGTAACTCTTAGGTGTATAAGATCCACCACAATGTGTATGGAGTCCTTAAAGAGAGGACTAGGCTTTTGGGGCATTGTCATGAAGGAACATCATAATACAAGGAAAATCATATTAGGCCTTTACTTTACACACAACTTCGATTCACAAACTGCAAATAAGATGGATTTTTCTTTAAACAAACTTTCGGAAAGGTCCACTGATGACATGCTTCTCCAACCTTGCGGGCCTCACATTAAATTAAAACCATGTGACCCTCACCACTAAATGTACACATCTTGATCCCTTCAAGCAAAGCCTAGTAACATGGTTGTATTGAGCACGTTAAACTAACTATGACACATGGGCTACTGTGCTTGTTTAGGATCCATGACAACGTTTGGCCTAGTAGTCAAGTCCATAATGCAACCGCCTGTGACTGTACCATTTAAGTGGGATCATGTTTGTTCTAAGGCTTTTCTTGTTTTGTTTCGTTCGTCTTTTTTTGCTTTGTTCTTTGTTTCTCTTTTTTTGTCAAAAAGTCTATCAACCTCCTTTTCCTTCCCTAATATAATTCTATACTTCATAAAAAAAAAAAATTTTAAAAAGAGTAAAAAAAAATTTATATCAAGAAGGCTAACAAGTAAATAATACAATTAACGACTAGTATACAACAAAACTATATTTTTATAATACACAAATGAAGCATAAACAGTTTTACAATAGTACTCCCCAAGGTTTATGCTAGAGTTCTTATTTATTGTCATGTGCGCCCAATACTTAAGCCCACACAACCAACCACATGTTTTTAATATAAAAGAGAGGCCGGCCTTATTGGGAGTGACCGACTCATTCTCTTCTCTATTGTCCTCCTTCTCTCCTTAACCCTAATCTTCTAATAGTTTAAAATCTTAAGGCAATGTTTCGCTCAAGAGAAAATTGAAATGCTCTCAATCGAAACATTCTAAGATATTCCGAAACTTCAATATTTCAAGGTCAAACCGTTTCAGCCAAATCCAGAATATGCGGCCAAAACGTTTTGAAGAGGCATGAAATATTGAAACATGACACTCCCTACATAAGTTTAAAAATAAAATACTTGAACAATACATGGGCAATCTCCTCTCTTTCAGTAAAAATGCAATCTATCTGAAAGGTGCATGTTGTGTGAGTTTAGGATTACATGCGGATCTCCACAGAGAAGCATTATAAAGAAATTGAAAAACAACTCAAACTACAAATGGATACTTATTAATTACCTTGAAAAGAGCAAAGCCTATTATCGAATAGAAAGAGAAATGAATGTGTTCTGGTATATAAATATTAAATAAAGGCAACAAAAGCTTACTTGTTGCCAAGAAGAAAACGACCACTGCTTAGTGTGATTTTATCCCTGAACCCCAGTTCTTTGTACCTCTGATCCCTTTCCTGATTCAAAATAAAATTTTGGCAAGTCCATAATCTCCAACTAAAACATGTAATAAGCATATATAGATAACATAAATCAAAAGACAAAACAATCCAGCAGCACAAATCAACTGAACAAAGCTCATCTACTTTGACAGATCTGACAGATCATAGGAGAGTATGATAATGCTTTTTCTCTGTTCTTTAAATTATAAGATTTCATTAACAGAGGAAACATCATTTGACAATTGTATCCTTGATCATTATCCTCAAACCCCAAGATGTATCAGTATATCTAACTTGTAAAAAAATTCAAATAGAAAGAAAAATGAATGAAAGTAGGAATACCCTTTTCGAGAATGCTGCAAAAGGGTTTATGTCATCCTCGTACATCTTTTTGTACTTGGACTCAACATCTGAGCTGAAGCCACTTTCAACATCTTCTGAATGCTGAAAAAGATCACATAATAGGAAATATAGTTTGGAGAAGAAACTAAATGCAAAAAAGGCCGGATAATGATAAGATTGCAACAAGGAACCTTCTTTGATCCTCCTCTAGAGACTAGTTTTTCCAGATTGTAATCTTGGACATAACGAATCTTTCCATAAAGTTTCACATTGTCTGCTTTTGTTTTTTCGAGTTCTACAGTTAGCACCCGTATCTTATCCTTCAACTGCCTCATTTCCTGGCACATGTGGAGAAATTAGAGAATGATGCAGAAAAAAAACACTTATCTTTATGATATTCCGCAGCATAGGTGAAATAGTATACCTCTTCTGTTTCTCTTAAACGTGTACGGAACCGATCTCGCTGATTGCAAATCACCCTAAGCATTGAGCTCTGATCTTGCTCAGATGAAAGATGTTTCTGATCTGCATTCTGATTAAAAAGACGAGATTATGCATGAAACGAGATGACGGCATAGGGGAGGAAGAAAAGCTTCTGAATCTAAAGAAAATACAAAACTATGAATATTTATTTATCAAAATAAATTATACTTAAACATAGAATAATATGCAAAAAAAGGCAGGCATTGACATGCCAAACAACACCACCGAAGGTGGTGTTCCAGCTCAAAGACTAGCTTCCATTATGACCCTCTCCAGAATCTCCACATCCTCTCACCAGGGATAGAATGTCGTGATACTATGACAATCAGCTTAACCTTAAAATCAACTTATTTTAATATCTTTATCGCTTGGCTGAACACTTTGCATTACAAACAAGACATATTTTCACTTTTACTATTTTATTTCTTAGTTATAGTGAAGTTGTGAAACTTGACTCTTTGACTACCACTTACCATCTCTTGCCTCATCTAATGCCCTAAAGCTGTGAGGTAGTAGTCACAATATTCGTTATCACTAGAAACTACAGAACACACCCCAAAAGCTGCACTTTGTCTGGAAATTGTACTCCAATAGATAGTGCAACAAAAAACGGTAAGGACGTTCATTTTCAACAACACTTATTGTTTTGACTGATAGAATGAGGCAAGTGGTGCACAAGGTGGTTGGTCACAATCAATCAGCATTCATAAAAGGGAGGAAGATAGTAGACAACATGGTATTAGCCCAGGAGTTCATTTGGAACTACCAAAGGAATAGCATGAGCCCCAGGTGTTAAATAAAGGTGGACCTCAGAAATGCCTATGAGCTGCGTTACGACTCTATCTTGGGCCCAGAAGCTAGAGTGGAAGCCATCATAAGGAATGATGGGTGGAAAGCTCCTGGAAGATACTCCATACAATAGGTGCTTCAGAACCTGGGAGACACTCCTATACACCCACCATGGTAAAGAAGACAGAGTGGTCTGTAAGGCAAAAGCTGACAGAAGATTCTCCATCAAGACAACAGTAACTTCCTTATATCCCCCAAGCATTGAGATCAGGTTGACATCCTTTGTCTGGACAAAAGGAGAATTCCCAGACGTAGTTTTATCACATGGCTTGCATTGAAAGGGGAGTTGAAGACCCTTACGAATCTCAGATATTGGATGGTGATTATGTCCCCCTAGTTCCTCAAGATCTGTAACTCAGCCAAAGATCTATGACTCGAGTCCAAATTCCAGATCCAAAGGGGTGAAAACAGTTGACAATGAATCAAACAAACAAAAAATTGAAAAACATAGAATCACACTAAACACTACAACATACAACAATTTCTATACAAACCAATACTTAGAAATTTCACAAACGGTTTCTTGATTTGAAAACTTGATTTAAAATTCTAAAACATTTCAGTTTTCTAGAAAAATAAATACCAACATCAAGATCTTGAAAAATTGGTCCCAAAACTAATAATCAAATTTCATAAAATCTAGTTTGAGTGATTTTGCTGTAAAAATCATATCTAATAATTAAAATATATATTTTTAAACGAGATCTTTTTGTTTAGTTAATTTACTTCCACCATAATTCCCAAGAAATTAAAAACTACCATACCTTGTACGAAGATAATTTAGGATATATAAGCTTGAAGCCGAAATTTTATCATGACTGCAAGTGCAGTCAAGTAACAGATCCGAAGGTCTCCACAATAGTTTGTGAATCATTGGACTCTAGAGAATTAGTTATGAATTTTTTAATATGTCCGATCCAAAATTATTTGAAGCATAGCAACCACCAACAAAAACAAAAATAAAATCTGAATGAGTCCCAATTTGGTCCAACATCTTCATACCATTTCAACTTAATAGGTAAATAATTCAAATAAAAATAAAAATAAAAAATTAGATAAAAAAATCTAAAATGACATAAGTAGAGATCCCAATTCAACAAGGTCTGAAAAAATAACTACTACCTACAAGCAATCCTAATATTAAAATATATATATATATATATACACAAAAGCAATTAATACCGTTCTTCAATTAATCCAACGATATGTAATTTTAAGTATTAATTAAAGATCTAACAATAATAATTCAATTTGAAGGAACGTCATGCTTGAACATCACTTGGAAACTCCTTTGTTCTTGACAAAAAATTATGCCGACATTGTCGGTGTGAAAAAAAAATCTTTAAGGTTTCCATTAACTGAACATGCTTCAAGTCAACAATACATCATGGATATATATATATATATCATGAGAAATATTCAACAAATAGCAAGTAAATTAAATCTCAAATTTTTAGGTAAATATAATATTCATATCGCCACCAAATCCTGTTCCAAGATTCTTCCTAGAGGGCTTTCGAATCTTTCACCCAAAGGCATGCACCCTAATTGCTAATTTAGGTCCTTTCCCAAGGGAAATGCAACCCTTTATAAAAAAAAATCCACATATAACCATATTATAATTAATCACTAATAACACAAATATCACAAGAAAGCATTCCATTTCTCAAACAATTCCCGTAAAATCAACCTACCTGTTAAATAAGTCTGTAGGGTTATCTTAGTCTTTTCACTTCTTTAGTTATCTTATGTAATACTTATATAGCCTAATTAGGGCTAATCAATCTAATAACTTTCCTCTCCATTGCTTTTAACTTGGCATCAGAGCCTAGGCTCCATCGTCCCCTCCTTCTCTCCCATCCCTTCCTTCTTGCTACAACCTCATAGTCCTCTTCCTCCTTAAACCTATCGTCAACAACTCTCGACTTCAATAACTAGATCACCCCTACGGGGGTTGTTTGCTCCACACCCTAATCACATCATATGATAGGGCCTTGAGATCTTCTTGAAGCCTTATGACAGCAGTATAGACACCCCTAATCATATCAGTTGGCTGTTAGTGGGCTGCGGCAACTGCAGTTGGGTGTTTAGTGGGCTACGGCAACAGCAGATGCTGTTTATTGGGTTGCAGCAACAGCAGTTGGCTGTTTAGTGGGTTGCGGCAACAGCAGGTGCATGTCTGGTGGGCTGCGGCAGCAGCAGTTGGCTGGTTATTGAGCTACGGCAACAGCAGATGTTGTTTATTGGGTTGCAGCAATAGCAGTTGATTGGTTCTTGGGCTGCGGCAACAGCAGGTGCTGTTTAGGAGGCTGCAGCAACGATAGTTGCTAGTTTTTTGTGGCTGTCAGGCCATCGTTAGTGGGTGTACAACAACAGCAAGTTGCTGTTTGGGAGGCTGCAGCAACAACAGTTGCTAGTTTTTTTGTGGCTGTCAGGCCATCGTTAGTGGGGTACAACAACAGCAAGTTGCTGTTTGGGAAGTTCTGGGGCACATAACAACACCTAAACCCCTAGTTGAGGCCTACGACAATGGCAGAACCACTCCTTGGTGTCCTACCATTGATTTGATGATTGTTCGAGTCACATACAACAGTGTTTAATCATCTTCCACGCCTCTTACGATCGTGTATTGCCACCTTTAGGGTGTTGCGATCAGTTTCTTTTTCAAACTAAAGCACATCTAATCTTTGATGGCTTCCGAGACGTCTTCTTCCTCAATCACTGGTAATAGTAATGGATCGGGTGGTCTTCCCTCTAACTCAACCGATTTTCCAGGTATTCAGATCACTACCGTAAAATTAGATGGTCCTAATTATCTCCTTTGGGCAAGATCAGTTGAAATGTTCATTGGTGGAAAAGGGAAAATCGGTTACCTCACTGGGACAGACAAACAACCTGCACAGACTGACAGTTCTTACTCCCATTGGTTTGCTAATGATTCTATGGTCCGTTCTTGGTTAATTACTTCTATGCAACCACACATTGCGGCTGGTTTTATGTTTTCCTCGACAACAAAACAGATATGAGATTCCGCAAAGATATTTACTCACAACGTCAAAACAATGTCAGGATCTTCAATTTGGAGCGTGAGATTTCTCGTCTTTCCCAAGGAGACTCTTCAGTTACCACTTATATCTCACAGCTACGTGCTCGGTGGGAAGAGCTGACTTTCTATTCCTCATCCTATGCTTGGAAGGACCATCTTGATGAGACATTATATTCGTCAATTCTGGATAAGAATCGGGTTTTTCAGTTTCTCGCGGGTCTCCGGGATGAATTTGAGTATGCGCGAGTTCATTTATTGGGTATGGATCATTTTCCGTCGCTACAGACTGCTTATTCATATGTCTTAGTGGATGAGAGTCGTCGCGCAGCTGTCCTACTTCATTCTTCAGAGGATCATTCTGCTATGCTTACTCGCCTATCTTCTACACAACCCCCCAGTGGGTCTATGCCTACCCGTCAACGACATAAGTGTGATCATTGTGGAAAGTTGGGTCATGTGAAAGCTCGATGTTATGCACTTCATGGTCATCCTAATCAGCAACGTAAACAGTCTCAACAATCTTCAGCTCATATAGTTTCTCAGTCGACTACTGATTCAGCACCTCTTTCAGTTACTACATCCTCATCAGACTCGGTATCTCTATCCCAAGCCGAGCTTGACAAGTTCAAAAAATTCTTCAATCAGATAGAAACTTCATCTCAGCCGGTTTCTACCTTTGTTCACTCAGGTACCTTTGCATCTGCACACAGTGTTTCCACCACTTCCTCACCATGGATCATTGATTCTGGTGCCTTAGATAACATGACCGGTATGTCCTCCCTATTTCAAACCTATAGTGTTTGCTCTGGTCATCGCAAGGTTCGCCTGTGGTTCTTTGTCTTCCATAGCTGGTCAAGGTCTTTTACCTGTTACATCCTCTTTATCTTTAACTAACACACTGCATGTTCCTCAACTTACTACTAACCTGGTGTCCGTTAGTAGTCTTACCAAAAATTTGAACTGCAGTGTAACCTTTTATTCTTTTCATTGTGTCTTTCAGGATCTGGAATTGAAGAGGACGATTGGCACTGGATGTGAAGTGAATGGATTGTATCTCCTGGATGTTCCCAGTTCCCCTAGCACCCATTCTGCTCTTCAGCTTAGTAGTATTAGTAGTTAATCTAATAAGGCTCTTGTAATGCATTGGCATTTACGCTTAGGCAATATTTCTTTTGGATATTTGAAACACATGTTCCCTAATTTATTTAATAATAACAATGTGCTTGATTTTTCTTGTGAAACTTGTCAATTAGCTAACATGTGCGTTCTTCTTATCCTATTAGTATGAATCCTACTACACCTGCTATGTTTGACTTAATTCATTCTGATGTGTGGGGTCCTTCCCCCGTCACATCCACTCTTGGTTTTCGCTATTTTGTCTTGTTTATGGGATCTTTAAGCAATTTCTTGCTATGGTTCAAATCCAATTTGGTCGTACCATCAAGACCTTCCGTTCTGATCATGGTACTGAGTACACCTATAGTGAAGTCTTGAAACTTTGTTTAGAGTCTGGCATTGAGCATCAAATGTCCAATGTTAAGACCCCTCAGCAGAACGGCCGATCAGAAAGAAAAAATCGCCATATTCTAGAGTTAGCCCGTGCCATTTCGATTGGCATGAACGTGCCCCAATCCTATTGGGCTGATGCATTCTTACTGCTGTTTACCTTATTAATCAGACCCCCTCCAGTGTTCTTCAGTTTGTCACACCCCTCTCTAAGCTCTCTCCAGATCGTCCCGTGTTTCCACTTCCTCCGCGTGTTTTTGGTGTGTCTGTTTTGTTCAAATTCTTGACCAAAATCGTTCTAAACTTGACCCTAAGGCCGTCAAATGTATCTTTCTAGGTTATTCCTCTACCCAGAAAAGACACTGTTGTTACCATCCTCCTTCTCGACGACATTTCATTTCTCGAGATGTTTCTTTTTTTTAGCATACTCCTTACTATAATGGGTCCGTTGGCATTCAATTTGAGTGGTTTCCTCTAGATTCACCTGATGATCATTTTCCTTATTTATTTCCCCTTCCCATGCCTGTTCCTCCCTCTCCACCCCCCGTCAGTTCGTCCTCTCCTCCATTGCAGGTTTACTCTCGACGTCCACGTGATACTACCATCAATTCTATGTCCGACTAGCTCGCCTCCTCACCTCCAGCTCCACCTCCGTCTGTTCCCTGTGATGATCGTCCTATTGCCACTCGTAAGGGTAAGCGCACTTGTACTTATCCCATTTCAAATTATATATATGACTCTGCACTATCACCCTCCTATCAGAGTTTTCTTGCTTCTGTTTCCGCTGTTTCTCTTCCTACTACTGTTGCAGATGTTATTGCTCATCCTGAGTGGCGCGCAGCTATGATTGATGAGTTGACTGCTCTTGAAAAGACTCAAACTTGGGAAATTGTGCCTCTTCCGTCTGGAAGGAAAGCTGTGGGTTGTCGCTGGGTATTCACGCTTAAGCATAATCCGGATGGTTCCATTGCTCGTTATAAGGCCCGTCTGGTGGCCAAAAGTTATGCTCAGACTTATGGGATTAATTATCAGGAAACTTTTGCTCCGGTTGCCAAGATGACTACCATTCGCGTTCTCCTTTCTGTTGCTGTTATCCGAGGATGGCCTCTTTTTCAGTTAGATGTCAAAAATGTTTTTCTCAATGGTGATCTTCAGGAAGAAGTCTATATGGTCCAACCTCCTGGGTTTCTTCCTTCTGCTTCTCCTGCACATGTTTGTCGTCTTCGCCGGTCTCTTTATGGTCTGAAGCAGTCTCCTCGTGCTTGGTCTGAGCGCTTCACTAAGGCCATGCATCAGTTTGGTTTCCATCAGAGTTCTGCTGATCACACCTTGTTCTTGCGTCACTCCCGAGGCAAAACTGTTACTCTGATTGTGTATGTGGATGATATTGTTCTTACTGGAAATGATGCCGATAGCCTTACCGAGGTCAAAACTTACTTAGGACGTCAATTTGAGATTAAGGACCTTGGACATCTTCGCTATTTTCTGGGTATTGAGGTTGCCCGGTCCCAGTCTGGTATATTTATTTCTCAGCGTAAGTATGTTCTTGACTTACTCAGTGCCTCTGGTCAGCTTGGATCTCGTCCAGCTGATACTCCTATTGAGCAAAATCACAGGTTGGCTGATTCTGAAGGGGAGTGTGTGTCAGATATTGGCTAATATCAGAGTCTTGTGGGGAAATTGATCTACTTGTCTATGACTCGCCCTGACATTGCCTATGCTGTTAGTGTTGTAAGTCAGTTTATGCACTCGCCTCAAACATCTCATCTTGCTGTTGTTTATCGTATTCTTAGATACCTTAAGGGATGTCCTAGTCGAGGTATTTTATTCAACAATCATGGTCATCTTCGCATTGAGGCATGGACAGATGCAGATTATACTGGTTGATAGACGGTCTACTTCTGGGTATTGTACTAAAGTTGGTGGTAAATTGGTAACTTGGCGTAGTAAGAAGCAGGATGTGGTTTCTCGGTCGAGTGCTGAGTCAGAATACAGAGCCATGGCACTTGGAGTATGCGAGTTGTTGTGGCTCAAAATCTTACTAGCTGATTTATGTCTTCCTGTGCCGGTCCCCTTCTTACTATATTGCGATAATAAATCAGCTATTAACATAGCTGCAAATCCAGTTCAGCATGACAGAACGAAGCACATAGAAGTTGATCGTCATTTCATTAGAGAAAAGATAGTTTCTGGACAGATTTGTACTCCCTTTGTCCCTACCTCTCAACAACTTGTTGATGTTCTTACTAAAGGTGTTAGTAAAACCTCATTTGAAGATGTCTTGTCTAAGTTGGGCATTGTTGATATCCACGCACCAACTTGAGAGGGAGTGTTAAATAAGTCTGTAGGATTATCTTAGTCTTTTCACTTCTTTAGTTATCTTATGTAATACTTATATAGTAGGGCTAATCAATCTAATAACTTTTCTCTCCATTGCTTTTAACTCTACCTAACTAAACTTTAGTTGTTTCTGGATTGGTAACTATAGATTCTCTTAACTCCTCAATTCTCCAACTAGACTGTCTTTACTCCAAGGATCAGCAAAACAAAATCGAAGGTTTGATAAAGATCATTCAATGGAGGTTTGCAAGAGGTGTAACCAAGAAAAGAAGGAAAGGTTTTAGTAATTATAACAAGTTTTATTTTATTTTATTTATTATAAATGATCCCGTTAGACCTCCAACGACCCCAATTTTCTTGGGTTCTATCCCATGCTATTAGATCATGGAATGACACAAGGCAACAAGCAGATGTGTTGAGTAGGAAATCTTCGAGTCTTATCGCCAATCTAACTCTGAGATCTCGTTAGATGCATGAAACAGTAGAAGGATTTGACTTTCATATCAACAGATAGGACACCCAGGCCTTTATATACCATATCGCAGTACAACCAACCATTTTTCAACAAGTGATTGATGTACAACCAAGAGACCAAGAGCTACTAGAGATTCGAACAAGGATATCATTTGGAGTGGACCTGTCGATTATTTAGTGAAGGCAGAACACCAAGGACCAAGTGGGATTTTACAACACTATCAGTGTCAGAATGGAAATGGGAGCACATCACTATGAATTTTGTGACCGGACTACCAAAGACACAAGCAGGGAAGAATGTTGCTAGGGTGATCTTAGATAGGCTGACCAAGTCAGCTCACTTTCTTGTGATGAAGACTACAGATTCACTAATCACCTTGAGTAAATTGTACATCAGGAAGATTTTGAAATTGCATGGAGTACCATTATCTATCGTATATTATAAGATTTGGGAAGAAAGGGAAGCTAGCTTCTAGGTTCATCGGACCATTTAAAATCCTTTAAAGAGTAGACGATGTGGCTTATAGTGTGGCTATACCGCTGCAACTAGCAAGAGTACATGATATTTTCACGTATCTATGCCACGAAAGATACTAGACCCATCGCACGTTATCCAGTGGGAGGATGTACAAATTCGGGAAAATGCAACCATCGAGAAAAGTAGTGAAATTCATGATTGGAGATCATGTGTTTCATCAAGTAACACCATGCAAGGGTATTATAAGATTTGGGAAGATAGGGAAGCTAGCTCCTAGGTTTATCGGACCATTTAAAACCCTTCAAAGAGTAGAAGATGCAACCACCAAGGTGAGGTTGACACATTTGATACACCAAGGAGCAGGTACTACACACCAAGACCATACATTAAGGTGTTGCAGCAACATCATGGTATAGAGGAGACGACTTAGGAACTATAGTTAGAGATTCATCAAAAATATCCTAAATTGTTCAACTCTAGTACGTCCTAAATTTCGAGGTCAATTTTTTTTTAATGGGGGTAGGTTATAGTACCTAAAAAAATTATTATTTCCGATTTGTTGGTGGTGGCTATGTTTCAAATAATTTTGGATCAAACCTATTAAAAAATTCATAACTAATTCTCTAGAGTCCAATAATTCATGAATTTTTGTGGAGACCTTGATGCATAGTAGAACTCCCAGAAAAAATTTAGACTCAGGAAAAATCGTTAAATATTGTTTCAATTAAATTACTTCTGGTCTATTAGTTTACAGCACCGGCAATGATGATAAAATTTCAACTTCAAGCTTATATATCCTAAATTATTTCATACAAGGTATGGTATTTTTTAATTTCTGGGAATTATGGTAGAAGTAAACTTCCTAAAAAAAATAACTTGTACTAAAAAAGAAAGATTTTAATTATTAGATATGATTATTACAACCAAATGACTCAAACTAGATTTTATGAAACCAAAAATTTGATCATCAGTTTTGGGACCAATTTTTCAAAATCATGGAGTTGGTATTTATTTTTCTAGAAAACTAAAACATTTAAGAATTTTAAATCAAGAAACCGTTTGGGAAATTTCTAAGTATTGGTCTCTATAGAAATTGTTGTATGTTGCAGCGTCTAGTGTGATCCTATGTTTTAAGAATTTTTTTTTTTTTTTAAATTCATTGTCAATTATTTTCAACCCTTTGGACTCGAGTCATAAATCTTGGATCGAGTAACATGAGGAACTGAGGCATGAAAAATTGGTATCAGTTGCCACAGCCTCACCAATACACCACTAGCTGGACGTGAAAGGGCTACGGAGACCAAGGGGTCGAAGTGGAGACATCACTTTGTAGAGTGGAATGGCAGGGAGGAATGTGATTAGTTCCATATCAGACAGGAGAACGTTCGGAACCTGGCCTATAAGGTAAAAACCAGACCATACATGGTACAACACATTTTAAAGTCTTGCAGCTTCGGCTCAAAGCAAACAATATTATACTATTGTGAGCCTAGGGCATTACAAAGTTGTCACAACCTCGCCAATGCACAACTGACTGGACATGTAAAGGAATACGGAAACCGAGAGGTCAAAGTAGAGCCGTCACGTTGCAGGATGGAATGGTAGGGAGGAGTGTGATTAGTCCCACATCAGACAAAAAAATGTTCAAAAACTACGCTATATGGAAAAAAACAAACCCTACATGGTACAACACATTTTAAAGCCACGCGGGCTTCGGCCCAAAGTGGACAATATTGTATTGTTGTGGACTTGGGGCGGTACAAGTTAATAGGGCAAACTGTATGTTCTGCAAATCTCATGATGAAACCATAAGCCATCTTCTTATGGACTGTTCTTATGCAGCAAGCATTTGGAGGAAAATTCTGAACTTCTGCCTAATCAACAAAAGAGTAGGGACCTAGAAGGAAGAAATCAACTGCGTTGTTGAGCACTTCAAGGGCAACAACTTCATTCCATCCATCAAAAGAACAACATTTTGTGCTTCATTTACCATGTATTGAGGCAGAGGTGTTCCAGAATTTATCAAAATGAGTTCCTTCCAGAAAACCATGTCTTCCAAAAAATGCAATAGGATATCTGGTGCAACTTTTCAGGCTGGAAGGAGCTTGTGGAGGACAATACTCCCAACAGAGCATTAATTGAGGCTTGGGGAATGGAGATAACATTCTTCCACACTCCACCTGATGTTCCACAGGAGTCCCTCGTGTTCATCCATCTATAATTACTGTAAGTGGCTAAGACCTGAAGAAGGGTGGTGCATGGTTAATACTGATGGAACCTTCTCGGATTCTAGGAGGGTTTAGAGCTATTCTAAGGGACAGCAGGAGTGAGGCAATTGCTGCAGTGGTAGAGAGTGGGCAGCCAGTGTCTATCCTTTTCCATAAAAGTACAAGCTATTGAGGTGGGGCTTCAGCTAGCAATGCATAAAGGATGCCTAGATATCCAAGTGTAAGCTGATTCAATGTTAGCCATCCAGAATCTCAATGGGAAGTGGGAATGTCCATGGGAAGTCAGGCATGTGATCAACAGAATCAGGAGGCTATCTCAAAGATTGGAAGCTATTGCTTTCACCTATGTATTCAGATATGCATACAATGCTGCAGATTGATTAGCTTTCTCGGGGGTAGGGTAGGGGGGGAGTTAATGTATTTTATACGAATGAGTTTAGCACTACTCTTTGTAATATCCTAAAGAGCAGGATAATAGTGGTAGGGTCTACTTGAGGATGTAACTGGGGTTGTCCCTTGTTTTCTGGTTTGGGTCTTGCCTTAACCCGGATAAACTTAAAAAAATAAAAATAAAAATAAAAAAATACTTATTACTGGTACCAACCGACAGCAGTCAATGCAGAAAAAAGAGTGTGAACATAGATATAAAGTTTGAGACTTGGAGCCAACTGATACTCGTATTGAGAAAATTGATCGTGAAGGCTCAAATTTAAGAATGTTTTACTTGTCTAGAATTTAAAAATGAGTACCCTAAACACATCATTTAGAATCCATCCAAATCATAGAAGATATAAGATTTACAGTTCAAATCAAGAGCAAACTATTTCATTTGCTCCCAAGGATACCCCAGAAGCAGAACCACGGTATAATCGCTGCAGGATTTCAGTAACTGTAGGAATCGTAGATTGTAGCAAAACCACAATAATAACTTAAATGCCATCACTTCATACATTTCAATGACTATATTATCATAGACTATGCACTGTCCAAATAAAATATTAGATTGAGGTAAATAAATATGATATACATCATGAGCCATTAAATTGTTGACACGTAAGCCTGATGTGAGTTTGATTCTTGGTTAAGTTCCAAAATCCATTTGTACATATTAGGAAATGACTAGAAAATTTTCACAATATAGCAATTTTAGTATGACCTAGCATTAAATCGTGGTCATTGTTCATTGTGTGTACCATTGATCACATGTACTACTCACATCAAACCATGAGGGTTTATCTGGCAATCGAGGTTTAAGAACAAAATGAAAAGGGAAGACCAGTCCAATCAGTAAAGGAGGTGTATCATTCTTCCTTTTACGGTCATAGAATTATTATTTTTGGATGTGTATTTGTTCAGATCTGAACGTGGGAGATAATTAGAGTGGGGCTGAGGCTAACCAAAAGGTACTCAAGTTGGTAGCAAGCATCCATAATGGCCATCCAAGTTTGATAATTACAATGATTAAGCAAAATGGGAAAATTTATCGAGAATGGGTAGATGTGCTTTTATCTTTTGGTGGGAATATATTAGCAACTTATGTTATGCTTTCTATATTTATACTCTCTTTGGAAAAGTTTAAGATCTCGTTACAAGCAATGTTTCGGTCAGAAGGAAAACCAAAATGGTCTTACTGAAACATTCTGAGGCAATCCGATTCTTTCCTCAAACATTCAATTTTTGGGGCCAATGTTTCATTTCGGTCTCAGATGAAACCCAAAATCCCACCAAAACAATCCAAAACGGAACTTTTGAACCATGCTCTATTGTGGCATTGTATTTCTAACTTACGGTTCCACCATTGTTAATGGATCACTTGTAATACGGTCACTTTTATGTGACGTAAGTGTCATGGGTTGTTACCATGTCCAATGTGTTGTCAAGTGCAACGTAATTGTTCGGCCAAATGTTTGGTCAATGTATGGTTTATTGATGTGTGCCAAGACCAGTTGGTCACTGTCATAAGAAATGTTGCGCGGATTGGCATAAGTTTATCCAGTTTGTCGAGAACAACCTAGTTGTGATTATCAAGTGCAAGTGTTTTCACAAAGATAAATCAACTCCAAGCAATTACAGGTGAAGTGTTAAAAGTGCACAAATGTTGGAAGTTTACATGATTATAAGAAAGTTGGATGAAAAGCGATTACAAGCAGCAATGGACAAGTTAGAGCAACATCGTCATTTCTGCTCTAACTTGGCAAAGAGAGTTAAAGATAAATGTTGGAATCATGTTTAGTCATTAGTTTATGTTTAGTAGAGTAGTTTTGGTATTTTGTTGATTTAATACCACACTGCCAACAAGATACTTTTCTTCTTAGTTGCTGCTCTATATAAAGGAGCTTAGGTCTCTGTAGTACCTCCAATTCAAAAAACAAATTAACTATTTTCTTTACTGCAACCAATTGACGTCCAACTTATTTATCAAATAAGTAAAATTATTAACAATATCAATTATCAGAGCAATAGAAACACTGCAAAGTAGGATACCGAAGAACTTTCTCAACACATGGAAATACAGAGAACATGAAGAGATCGTAAGCACCTCAGGTAGCTCAGTTGCCCTAATATCCTGAAGATCCCAATCATTGAATAGTGTACCTTTTCGATCTGTGGAGCTGTATCCCTGTAACAAAGGGAAAAACAAAATAAGAATGAGGGCAAAAACATAAATGAAGATGGATCAATTTTCTAAAATATGTTCCACTACAAAATAGAGGAACCAATAATTAAGAAAAAGAAATGAACAGGAAAAAGAAAGTGATCCAAAACAAACTTAATATATGGTAATTATGAATATCTTACAATCTTGATAAAGATAAAATAAGATGGAATTAGTGAACAAAGTGTCGCTTCAAAGAATATCTACAATCATTGGCTGTAGGCAAATGAAGGGGCACAAACCTTTAATATATCATCTTCAAGTTTTGCTATTAACTTTTGTTGTTCATTCACCTTTGCATTTAGTTCTACAACCTTGCCTTCAGCTGTTTCCAACAAAGACATTTTCTCAGAAAGTTTGACCTGAATGAAGTAGAAGAGAAAAGGTATATTAGAACCATATCGATATGAGACTACTGGAAAACAGCAATTTGAACTTCTCCTTAAAAAGGAGAAGTGTTCCTAAAATGGGAATATCACACAACATCCAGGGAACAATTGTTTTCTTGCAATTGTTTCTTAGGCGATTCAATTAATAGACATAAAGAGCTGAAAACAAAATTAAATGAAGAAAATGGTAAAAAGGAACCTACAATCACAATCACTTTGTACCTTCAACTGTGTGAGTTCATGTTCCATTTTCCGGTTCTTGTCAAGAAGTAGGGACTCCAACTTGCTCATCTCTTCTCCGCTAGTAGCTATTTCCCAATCTTCAGCCTCAATGGAATTATAACCCACTGCCTATAGAGATACAACTAGAAATCAATGGACGTGTACACCAAAACAGTTAGTAGTAGTATTCTAAGCAACAAAACAAGAATAATTGAAACAGACTCTTGATGCAATTAGAACAGTAAATTCTTGAAGGTATGTCCATCAATAACAACTTGAAATTAAACATGGGGATATATGATTCTCTTCTCGAGCCGTAGACTCTCAGATCAAATTGATACAAAGAGATTAAGGACCAACTTAAATGACAGAAAAGGAACAAGTGGCCAAAGATGGTAGGTTAGGTTAGATGATACTGAATTACTCTTCACGGCCAACCAAATGTGTACTTCTTGTCATGGAAAATTCTTAGGTTCTTTTTGGTTGGGTTGAAATAGTTTGTGCAGAAATTTTTTTACAATGCATCATGGAACACTACCAAACAGCACAAGATTTTTTTCCTGGACCATGTTTCACGCAATAAAATAGTGGAAATTTTATGTCCCTAAAATCATGGGACCAGGACAGGTTTTTTGTTGTTTGGCTTATTCCGATGCTCCTCTGAGCAAAGATCATGGAAAAACTTTCCACACGACCAAAGAGGGATATAGAGAAAATAGATTAGCATTTATTCATTTATTTCCGGTTGGAACAAAATGGTCTACATCATCTCTAATTCTATCCTAGATCAATACTAAATTTTTATTTTTTAATTAGTGCCCATGGACATACATGGTAACATAGGTAAGCATCTTTGTATCATCTTATTTCCTTAAATTTTAAATAATGGATACACTGGTGATTCTGTGGATCTGAAAAATAAATAGGAGAGCCAACTCAGGAATATCTTATGCCTTATTCTATCCTAGCTAAACCCTGAAACTTCCCTATTTTTTAATGTGTCCATGGACATACATAGTAACATAAGTAAGCATCTGAGTATCATCTTGTTTCCTCAATATTTAAATAATGGGTGTATTACTGATTCTATGGATAACTCACTCAGGCACAATATAGACCTTATAATGACGTTAGCATTCTCCAACGCCTTTTTCTCCAATAATACCCCTACCTCTTTTGTTATTTAGTGAAAAAGATAAGGGTATATTAGTCTTTTTATATAATAAATGCTTTTTTACATAACAAATACTTGTCTCTCGCATAATAAATGCTAAGGGCGTTTAATCTTTAGAATTAAATGTCTTGTTTGCAATAAATGATTTGGCAATTAATGCAAACAAACATTTACTATGTAACAGACAGCATACTCATATTTTTTTCACTAAAAGACAAAATGAATAGGAATTTTATTTGAAAAAATAAATAAATAAGCGTTGGAGAATGCTATCGTCCCAATGAGGTCTTGGACGTTAGCATTCCCCATATATATATATGGGGTGGCGTTCGGAAGCCCTAAAGAGTGCCAAACATTTTTCAAAACATTGGTCAGAAGTTTCAAAATGGGCTGATGTTTTGTGAGGATGATCTCTATGATGAGGAGATCATCCTCACCAAAAATCAGCCAGTTCTGAAACTTCTAACCCCATTAAAAATGGTTTACAAAAGTCTGACGGTCCACAATTCTTAACTTGTAAAGTAGAGTTAGAAGTTTCGGAATGAGCTGATTTTTGGCGAGAATGATCTTTTCATCACAGAGATCATCCTCACAAAAAATCAGCCCATTCTGAAACTTCTAACCCATGTTTTGAAAAATGTTCGGCACAATGTTTGGCTCTCTTTAGGGCCTCCGCACGCTTCCCATATATATATATATATAGGGCGGCATTGGTAGCCAATATTAGGGAGCCAATTTTGTCCTATATGGCTATATGGCTTAAAAGTTTCGGATTGAGCTGATTTTTTGTGAGGATGATCTCTAGGGTGAGGAGATCATCCTCGCCAAAAATCAGCCTGAAACTTCTAAATCCAACAAAATTGGTATACAAATAGAGGGGTATCATTGAAAAGAAGGAGGGGGGGAGAGGAAAGAATAAAATTGAAGGGATTAAAGAGGAAAGTCAGTAATATGAGATAGTGGTGGAGCCCAAAAAACTGTAGCAACTGGATGAGAAGTTTATGCCATCACAAAGCACAAAATTATATCAACTGTGAGCCCTACAGTTGTATTTCATTATATAGATGAATTTCAGAAACTTACAAGACACAATAAGCATAAAACTCATCATGGGAAGCCACCCAAGAGTCAATTACCAACAACTGTAAAGGGGGAATAGAATCACCTGTAAAATTTTGACTTTTTTACGCAGATCATCGACTAATTTTGTAGTCGGCCTTGTCTGTAGCTCTTTCTTGATCTCCTCAAGAGTAGTGTCCTGCAAATTGATAAAGAAAAACAATAGAAAATTTCAGTGAGCAGCAAGCTTGAAAAAGAGGGAATCTAAGTCACTTATGCTGCGTGATAAAAAATCCAAAGATTACAAATCAAATCTCAACCTGAACAATGTGACTATTGTGTTGGATTCATTTTAGTTAAAAATCAAAATATTTCATTTCAAATTCACAATTCAAGGCGATTCACGATTTGAATAATAACTTGTACAGGCATCTTTTCAAGTAAAAACAATGACAACAATGTTGGAGAGAATGCATTTTCATTCCCGCAATTTGACAGATTATGTTGTATGTTGAGAAGAGATAGAAACTAGTATAATATAGGAGTAAATGATAAAACATGACATTGTTTTTTCCCTTTTGAGAAAAAAGATATTTTGTTTTTAGAGTATAGAACATTGTCTATATAATATAAGGAGGAGATGATGAAAATTGGTTTGTCATCATTATAGGTGTTTGTAAAGAATCTTCACACTACTCACTACATCATGGTTGACAGTATTAGCCATATTATATTTTTCTAATGTTTGGATATTATCTCATAATTGTTGACATATAAAGTAAATATTTACAAACCTTATGACCCAACTACTTTAAACCTATTCCTCATGATTTTCAATGCAATTTGTTTCTGTTGACGTTGAACATGATAAAATATGGTTGATAAAATGTGTACCAACACAACACCTCCAAATAAGAGTAGATGGCTATGGCTACACTTAAATCATTTTTCCAAGCAATCTTTAATATGCCCAAAATACTATACATTAGTGACACAGAAACATAATTAACTAATTATCTAAAAAATATTTAGTTTTGGCATCAACAATTGAAGACTTGAAGGTACGCACCAAATTGGTTAGCAATTGAAAATAGTGCACTTCTGGATAGGACATTGCATTGAAACTGTGTTCTACAAGTACAGTTCCTAAAACTTGCATGTTATCTCAACATAAATACGCTAGGGGTGCAACTTAATTCGGTTCAAACCGAGAACCGAACCAAACCGTGAAATTTGAATTGGTTTGGTTCGGTTTAGACTGGCATCAGTTCGATTTCGGGTTTAAAAAATAAAGAACAGATGAATTCGGTTTGGTTCTCGGTTAGGCAATATAAAAAACCGAACCAAATCAAAAATCGAACCAATATTAATTTAATAAAATATTAAATTTCTATTTGATTTTTAATTGTTACAAAAACTAACCCTCGTCTCTCTCTCTCGTCTCTACGACCTGCGGCCTACGGTTGCCATCGGCTCATCTCTCTCTCTCTCTCTCTCTCTCTCTCTCTCTCTCTGCGGTTGCATCCTGCCACGGTGCAACCTACGACAGGTTCCTCTCTCTCTCTCTCTCTCTCTCTCTCTCTCTCTCTCTCTCTCTCTCTTAAGCTACAAAACAACCTAACGATGGGAGAGATGAAGGAATTTATGCTTTTCCTTGGCAACCCATGGAACCGAACCAAACCGAAATAAGGTCGGTTTGGGTTGGATCGGTTCTAGAACAATTCGGTTCGGTTCAGTTCTAGTTCTCATATAATGGAACTGATCTTGGTCGATTCGGTTCTGATTTTTCTCTAAACCGAACCAACCCGAACCAAGTTGCACCCCTAAAATACGCTATGGAGATCAAGTTAAGCCTCATCTAACTGACAACAATCAATTGGAAAAAAAATTCAGTACTTCTCCACTTAACTCAACAAGGTTAGTGTGAGTTGAATGACAGGAGCACAAGTGTACTTCACGCCACACGACAATCATCCTCTATCATCAGACATTGGGACTCCATCAAAAACTGTCTGGGAAATATAGAAGATAAGCATTCTTCACCTAGTGTGCAAATAGTACATAGTTTTGCAATAAAAGCCAAGCAATTGCTGATCATATAGGATTTGAATACCTAGCAAGCCAAACAATTGCAGCAGCAGTATGTCGTAAAATGCATAAAGCATACATGTAGTCAACTTTTTTCGATCAGTTAACTCAATAGACATCTTCAAATAAAATAAAATAAAAAGGCAAGCTAAAAACATTGCATAAAGGCAAAGATTTTCAAAAAATATTTGGTGAGCGAAATCTCACGAGAGGTGGCCAACAAACCTAAGTAGAACCCCAAACAGAGAATCAAGGAGGAGAACCAATAACAATTTAGGCATATGAATAAATAAATAAAAAATTTCTCGAATTTTGAGTCGGAGCTGCCATTTGCAACCAATAAATGGGAATTGGAGAGCATTTCTATTCTTCTTTGCCATCCCAATGAGGTGGAATTTTTCCTCTCTTCGGAGGATAAGGGAGTTCTGAAATGGTATTTAATGGTTCTTTTTCAATGTGTTAATCATACGTAGCTTTGGAATGGATAAAGTACTCAAATAAGAAATTAAATATCATTGACGACGTGTTTATGTAAATTCTGCTTCATTGTACATGGTGAATTATCTTCCATAATCGATGTAATAATATTTTTTTTTTTTTTCGTTAAAAAAAAATTTGTTGTCACTTATCATCAAATAAATACCTTTTCATTGAGTATTGCATTCAACTTCTTGATCTCATTCACATATTGCTCTCGTTCATTTGACAAAGAAGTTTCCATATTGTGAAGTTCCATGTTCAGTTCGGTGATAATTTTCTCTTTTGCGCTCAAGGAATTCTCAAGGATACTATTTGAATCCAAACTATCACTGCAATCAGAGACATCTTTAGTAAGCTAAAAAAACATTATTTCACAACCAACCAGAAAAACACAACTATTTCCATATCTACTAATATAAGAAAGAAAAAAAAAAAATTAATCAATTCATGGAAAAGGGATAATTGCTTAATGCTTATTAAACAAATAAAATACATGTACATGAGGAAAACCATGAGGATGAAGGCTTGCAGCTTGGAGATACAAATCCAAAATAGGGCTTGGATCTATGGCTCAGTTGATTGACATAACGCATACAAATTTGAGGTTGAGGATTCAAGTCTAGTTTACCCACCAAAAATACAATTTCTCTCTTGAAACAACAATTTAACAATGATTTCATAAGCCAACTACCAGACCAATTTTACATGAGCAAAAGACAGATTCATGCTATTCTAGCATCAAAATGCCCAAGGACCCTTTCAGCAAGGTGTCAATTATCATGTTTCCCACACCTTATAAAGATATGTTGTCCTACATCAATATACGAAGCACTAAATTTTAGTTTAGGTGTCTATTAAAGTAAACTGGAAACATACATATTTCATGAAAATATTTCGAATATGGTGTAAATCAGTATAATTTTTATGAAAATAATATGAAATGATTGAAATGCTGAGGAAGTTTTCATATAGTGTAGGAAATGAAGAAAAATATGTGATAACACACCGATAAATCAACAACCTACAATAAACAACTGTGAATGTGAAAATGAAGATAAGTGACGTTCTGCCACTCATTAGCATAATTATTTGAGAGTTCGACAATTAAAAATAACAATATTATTCATGAAGTCAGAATAATAACGTCACATTAACTACAAAGCCACCAGATATAGATGGACAGATGGTCCCATTGGAATAGCCACCTTTTCTTATTTACATTTTCTTCATTGGTAGACTGTAACTGAGAGCGCAAAAGTCCCTGCAAAGAAGATAATGCAAAGTTAGGATATTTCACTAACAAGAAGTAATTTAGTGCAGAAAAACAAAACCCAACAGTACAATAAGAAAATGCATCTATATTGATTTCAAGAAACTAGAAAGTCTAGGCCATGGTACTTGGTTCACAGTTTACTTTGATCCACAATGTTTGTTTTCACCCTTTTCTCTAAGAAATGCATGGATAAAAAAATTGAATTTGGTCATTATATTTGCCAAATTGGTTGAGAGCTTCCAGTGGTTTCAGGGAATTATAGAACTATTGATTTACATTTAGATTTACTGAAAAGTAATGCAATCCAAATCCCTTATGAACTGTGAGCATATTCAGATGATAATGATATGAGAAGCTCCCCTTGCTAATCACAGAAAAGTTGAAGATCAAATAGAATGTTCTGTGCGTAGTGAGTATCCTTTTTGTCATGTATTGATAAAGCAAAATAATCTTCTATTTTTAAAATGAATGCCGATGAGTCAAAAATATGCTTAGCTCCCAGCATGATTCAGGATATCAAAGAAATATGTTCCCCACTAATAGCTCTAAAAGAGTCATGCATACACACTGAACTAATAGAAACTACAGAAAAAGAGAAAAACAAATCATATGTACAGCGATACATAACCAATTTCTTATTGGTTTGAATAAAATATTATAATATTGCAACATAACAATAGGGTGGCCCAATTTGGAATCATATCAAAACCCAATATGGTTGAAGCTTTGCATAGAAATGTATGGGTCAGACCAAGAGTGTTCAGGAGTTGTAACAAAAAAGTATGTCAGGTAACATTTACTTTTGAGGTCATATATTTGTTGAAAATGTTTCTTTTGCAATATGTTGGATGGTATGGAAAGAAAGAAATAGTCATATTTTTAAGTAAAATGAATGCAATGTTCATGCTGTCATTGTGAAGGTTAAAGCCTCCCTATACCAGTGGGTCAACCATCTGAAAGAGTAGGGGGCTGCATTTCAAACATTTTGTATTTAAATGCAATAACATTGTTCTTTGGGCTTCAGTAGTCTAGTCTTGTCTTGATTTCTTTTTTTCTTTTTTTCTTTTTTTCTTTTTTTCTTTGGTACAAAGGATCTGCTCCGCTCATGTAACTTCCTTTACATTGTTTTCAAATAGCATATGAGATGATATTCAATCAGCATAGGATCGCCCAATTACATATCTGGTCACATATAATCCAGAAAAAAAAAATTTAATAGAAATATAAAAAGTTAGAAAAAATAGGGAAAATCTGCAATTATTATAGTAATTTTAGAAACACTACTGCTGGAGTGACACTGGATTTACTATGATTTTTACATTTCTGATGTGGAGGTGCACACATAACCGTAGATGTGTTTACTCGTATCGTCAGGAAACATCATCTATGGTTATGTGCACACCTCCACGTCAGAAATGTAAAAACCGCAGTAAATTCAATGTCAACCCAGCATGACTCTTTTAGAAAATATTCTTATTTTCAATTTCATTATAATATATTATATTTGCAAATTTAATAAGTTTGTAAGAATGCATAATGTATATTACAATATATTATATTTTTGAGATCAAAGAACGCTAAATAAAGTGGAAGCAACTACGAAAACGGAACTTGTACTAGCACAAATAAGGCTAAAAGAAAGCATTAGAGAATGATAAAACAAACTAAGGATTTTTAGATTCACCTTCTCCCTTTCAAGACTATGTAACCGCATCTGAGCCCGTTCAGCTTCATCCATAAGGAGGTTTACTTCTGTTTGCTTTGCAGCTCTTTCCTCCTCTAAGTAGATTAATGAAATAGGATGGCGTTAAGAGTTATTTCAAATGATTTTCAACTTCTCCTTGAGGATGGATGAAGCATCTGGAGCCCATTCAACTTCATCCATAAGGAGATTGATGTCTCAAGTGGCATGATGAAAGTGCACTAATACAATCCATACACATATTGGTATTCAAAATCTTACCTGATTGAGCACGGAGATCAAATAACTGGCTTTGGGCCAATTCATGCAATTTCTGCATAGTTGAAACACTTTCTTTAGCTTGTCGTAACTGATCCTGCAACTGTAGCTCCCTGTCTCCACATAATAAAACATGTTACATGTTCATGTAAGACACGTGATAGGGTACACGTGAACTAGGGGTGAAACTTGGTCCAGTTCAAACCGAGAACCGAACAAAACAATAGCTTTGGGGTGGTTTGGTTCATTTTGGAACAAGTTATCGTTCGGTTGGATCAAGCTTGCATAGAACTGAACCGAATCCTTATGATATATAAATTTATTATGATATTTTTTAATAGTTAGGACATCAATTAATGACATTTTTATGGACAAATTAATGATTTTTTTATGGATAGATTAAAGATTTATTGTATGAAATATTATGTTTATTATATGTTTGTTTTTTCATTAAAAATATGAAACTTCCAAAAGTTTATAAAATATTGCCAATGTTCGCTTCATCTCCCAATCTGCCATCAAGACAAGATGAAGGCATAAAAACCTTCATCCTTTCTCAGATGACAGGAATACAAGTTTGAAAGTCTGAACAAGAAGTGGATACCTTTCTTTTAAGACCTCCAGTGTTTTCTGATTCTCTTCTGACAAGCTACGCTGCTTGATTTCCACAATTTCCTTCACTTTTTCCTCCATCTAAATTCATGTCAAAAAAGACAAACATTCAAAAGGAAAAAAATGGTTGCAGAGATACAAATATATGTTTCACTCATGTCGATATCCTACATAAGGGAAACTGATGCCTACAACCAGTGAATTATATTATGTTGAGGAGAAAAAGAGCACAAAATAGAGGGCACTGCAACAACTCTACTTAGAAAAATTTAGTTGCAGACCATACATGCTACAAAGACACAGAATTGGTTTATATCGTTCACATGAAATATTTAATGTATTGTTTTATATTGTAGTGTCCACAGCATTACTTATAGTGGATATGAGCAAACAAGGAATCACTAACAGAAGAGATGGCACAAGACAATTGAATCCAGGAACAGGATTTGTTCAGCCAAACCAAAACTTTTGGGATAAGGATTTGATGATGATGACGATGACGATGTGGATGCTGACATATTAATATGGAAGAGGTTTGATCTACTAATATGCCAAATCTGTGATTCTTAATGTTCTTCTTCTCCTCATCTTTTCTAGTGCTTTCTAGCTCCAATACAATCAGAATAAATACTTCCAACAATCTACACATTCATGTACACTCATCTTTATAATACAGGCAAAACTCCCCGTGGAAAGGAGAGAATTTTGTAAATGTTCTCAATATGTTTCAGAAATGTTTAATTCAGACACTCATCAAACCTGGTTAATTGAGTACTCAAAACCCTATTTTGTGTGTGGCCGTGCGAACATAATATTTGTCAACTCAATCATATGCTCTTTCACAATTATCACAAAAAACGTACGGATGAATTTTCAAAATTTGGAAATCGGTTAAGAATACACCATCCCCCATCAAATTTAGTGCCTAGGGATCTTCAATGGGATGTCCAGTAACAGGAGAAGTTCATTATCCTGACCCACATAATGGTAACATTTGTAGGCCAAGCTGTCAAGAGTGTTAGATAGGTAGCAATGTAATAAGGTGCATTGAGATGCACTAAATCATTTCTATAAAGATTATGATAAATCTCCTATCAGATTAGGATCGTATTATAAGGGATATGATTAAATTGGGATTGGATTTGATTAGATTAGGATTAAAACTGTTAGGATTTGTTATGTTGGGTATTGTATTTGATGAATCAAATTAATCAAGAGAATAAATCTAATATTAGATTTTCACATGGTATCAAAGCTTACGGTATATTGAACACAAGATCTTGGTAATTGTCACTCTACCAGTGGTGACACCACCGGTGGAACCTCCATGTTCTCAAACCATTCTTATGTCTGATAGGAATTTCATCAAACATGTTACATGCATTGCAGATCAGCCTCATACTTTCTCATCTCAACAACCATTCATCTGGGTATTTCATCAACTGGTTTGTGCAACAACAAATACACCATCACAGCCTTTAGCAAGAAAGGATTATGGAGAGCCATGAAGGTTCAGGGAAGACAAGTTTGCTCTTTCAAACAGCACCATGGCACTTATTAGCAAAGGCAGTGATCAAACCTAGAACCTGGTGTGAAGAACCCATGGAGTGAGGTGTCATTCCATTCGCTAGCCTCTGTTGACGTATTCGCATCTAGTTGTAGAACTCCATCATCCATAATGCATTTTCGTCTTCATAGTTGAAGGTCAAAGATTAGGTTTCCAAATAATCCTTATTCCTACTTTCTTAGAGGTAGAAAGAAGAAGAATAAGTACATTGTACCAAGTCTTTTTTTCAATATTGTAGGTAACCTTGCCCATTCGACATCATTCAGTCATTTGTCCATTTGCCAGCCAATATAAAAAAAGGCCTAAACCTAAAACCCCGTCCATTAACTCATGTTTTTAAATCCAAAATCCATTTGTGGAAAAAAAAAATGTAGCTTATGGGTATATATAATCCAAAGCTCTCCTTATTAAAAGAGCCTCTGAATCATCCACAATCAAGTTCCTTTTATCTCAAAAAGCCCCTGAATCCATAATGATCAAGCTCCCTATTCATTTTGAACCTCTTAATCCTTCATGATCAAGTTCATTTTGGCCCATATTCATTTTTCAATTTAATATCCGACAGGTTTCAGTCTAGCCTAAACCAATCATGGCCAAATAGCTCCGCTTTTTCTACACATTTGGATCTGGACACGTCATCATCGGGAAATCACTCGACTATCATCTTATGGACAACGTAATTGGATAACAGTGGCACAGATTTGGCAAAGACGGTTATTATCTTACAAAATAAAGACAAACAACTTAAAAGGGTTCAAATTTGGTACTCACATCAATTCTCAATCACCCTGAGTTTAAGTGAGGCACTCTACATTTGGCACGTTCAATGGCCTGACTTCTTCAACCACATGCATTTAAACAACTCTTCAGCAACAATTGCGGAGGCGGTTGATTTTAGCAAACTCACAATGACCTTTGATCACCATAAGTTTGAGGGGGGATGTTAGAGTACTAGATAGGAAGCAATGTAATAAGGTGCATTGAGATGCACTAAATCATTTCTATAGAGATTATGATAAATCTCCTATCAGATTAGGATCCTATTATAAGGGATATGATTAGATTGGGATTGGATTTGATTATATTAGGATTAGAACTGTTAGGATTTGATATGTTTTCTATATTATAAACCCTCTTTAGGGTATTGTATTTGATGAATCAAATTAATCAAGAGAATAAATTTAATATTAGATTTTCTTACAAGCATCCAGCCACACTGTAAAGATGAACTTCCAACCCACATGTAGCTGGTAGATGGGAAGGTTTTTGCCACCTTGGAGAGATCCCATTATGATGGCTAGTATATATGGGAATGAGATTCAAAAAACAGTTAACCGGAAATGTCGTGTCTACACATAACTGATAGCAAGTTTTGTGAAAACAACGATATGGTCACCGAAAATTAAGAAAAGAGAGGGATTCATCAGTTACAAAAAGTATGGAGGAAAGTTCAAGAAAAATGGAGGGTAAGTCTATATAAGGAGATATTTTTAGGTGACTCCAACTAAAGCAATTACAATGAATTTGACTTAGGCATCAAAGTTTCTTTAGTAGGTACTACACAGGTGCCTTGGCACATGAAATCTAGAGGGTTGGCATTGTTCAACATCTCGAGGTATTGGCTTGATGGAAAAGTCCTATATTTCTTTGACATTGCCTGTAGGAAAACGACTAGGTTAATCGCAATATGACATGACACACCCAGCCCAAACTAGATCTCGGCAGCCAAGGGAAGTTGTTCAGCAAGAAGAGAATGCGCAACAAGACACTTTGTAGTCCCAAATCGAGGAAATGTGGAACCAACAGAGAATCATACAAGAAAATTTAGAGGTGCTGTAGGAGAACTAGAAACTCAAACAACAGATGTTTGAATGCCAACCATCAGAGGGGGTGGATGTTGGTTGGCCACCAACAGAAGAAAAGCAGCAAAGTCACGAGGTTGAGCGAAGGTGTATTCTTAACCGATTTCCAAATTTTGAAAATTCATCTGTTCACTTTGAAAATTCTAATACTGGAACATCGAGAATGTTGATTTCCCCTAGTATCACCCCATTTAATCGTACAAAGGATCTTATAAAACGTCTTCCAAATTACAATAAAACCCTTACCTTGTAGTTGGGAAATGAAGTGTAGCTAACTTGATATGGATATTGTTCTCAATTTGCTTTTAGGCAGGAGCATTAACTTGGTTTCATACTCCCGTTTGGGTTAATTAGTTGTTTTGAAGATCTCGACAGTATATTAAAAGGCTTATTTGAAGCTTAAGCCTCAACCCAAAAAGGCTTAAGCTTAGAGGCATAACAAGGCCTTGGCTCGAAAAAAACAAATTGAACCTCCATTTTTTTAATTCTTTATTTTATTTTTCTTGCTTTGTTTTTTATTTATGCCTCTTAATTTTATTTATTTACTAAAACTTCTTAAGTTGGGGTGTATGAAGGTTAAGAAACAAAAGATTTAGAGAGAAATCTCAACAAAAAAAAAAAAAAAAATCTCTTAAAACCTTATTTTATCCTTACACCAATTCCTTCATTGTGTTTTCAATATTCATCCGTGTTCGATTCCCTCAATTCTTATTATTAATGGTCGATACTAGTAATGGCTAGAGAAAATGGTAAACAAGTGGATCAAGGTGGAGATAATAGAAGAGACCCCACTTTAAAACATGGGATTAAAGTCGGTGGGCCAAATACTGGCTCAGGGAAGTCGTATATTTATGTAGAATGTGTGTATGGTTCTAATGTAGTAAAGATGGGATTTATCAAAAAAAATATGTAGTAAAGATGGGTGAAAAAGCTAAAAGACTATCTTGCATGTGCTAGAAAAAATGTTACTCCATGCCCACATGCATTTGAAAATGTTAAAAAGGAGATGAAATGATATATCGATGGCATGGTCGTGAAGAGCCTTTTTTTATAACCAAAACTTTATTAAAAGGGGATAAGAAGTCCACTAAAAAAAAAGTGAACAACAAAACAAAAATCAAGGAAACACCAACAAAGAACAACAAAAACACCACCACCACCCAAGGAGATGTCACCCTCTACAAACCAGTTCCCATCTAAATAAGAAATCCTCAAACTAGTATCCCCTGAACTCATGAAACTGCTTACACCAATAAAACAATAGCAGAACAATGTTAAAGAAGATATCCTAAAAAAAACTCTCATTTCCTTCGAAAATTCACCTATTTCTTTCTTTCCACAAACCCCATCAGATGGGCCGACGAATGAAGTTCCAAAGAATCCTCTCCCTTCCAACGAAAACAGTAGATCTCCAATAAGCTAATAACGATCTGACCGAATGAGTGGAACACCAAGAAAGATTGAATATGGGGAAAAAAGGAAGACCCACAATGGAGAAGATGATGATTAACCGACTCACCATTAGACTTGCAGAGGGAATAGATCTCTACAATAACCAAACCCCGTGTTCTAAGATGATCAATAGTAAGAAGCTCATCCAAAGCCGCAAGCCAAAGAAAAAAAAAAACCTTTTGAAGGGAGACCTGTCAACCATAACGATTGAACAGGGAAAGGAGACTCCACATCCATCCCAAAGAGGGCTGACAGAAAAGATCTCATTGGAATTACCCACCCACGTCCAACAACCCTCCAACTGAGTAAGGGAGTCAAACAAAGGCAGGGATGAAACCGTTGGAATTCCCAATCATTAAAGTTTCTTCTAAAAACGAGATCTGAAGACACTTCTTGGCCCCTTCGCAACAGAAAGAAAGAGACAAGCAAGCCTTTTTTAAGAGACAAGACATACAAGGTAGGAAAACTAACCTAAAGAGGAGATTCACCACACCACCAATCTTCCCAAAATCAAACTTTGTCACCAATCCCTACCGTAAACTTAATAAACTTATCAAAACAAGGCCCAACCTTCTGAATTCCTTTCCAAAACCCGCAACCATACGGTTTTCTACTCAAAATAATGCACCAACCCCTAGGATCTTCACCATACTTCGCCTTAATTAACTCCTTCCAAAGACTATTCTTCTCAACTCCAAATCCCCATAACCACTTCCCTAACAACGCCCTATTTTTTTGTCTCAACCATCTAATTCTTTGACCTCCTTTCTTCTTTGAATTGCATGCAAATTTCCAATTCACCAAATGAAACTTTCAATTTCCAAAATTATCATTCCAAAGAAAATCGCTCATTAACTTTTCCAACTGGTCCTCAACCTTTTTTGGGATTGTAAATGAGGAAAGAAAGTGCACAGGGATACTCGAGAGGGTGCTTCTAATAAAAGTTAAGTTCCCACCTTTGGATAAATACCTTGCTTTCCACAACCCCAATCTTTTCTAGAACCTTTCAATTACTTGGTCCCAACTTCTCAACAACCTGTAATCTGCCCCCAGGGATAGGCCAAGATAAGAGGAAGGTAAAACACCCACCTAACAACCTAGGAAATTGGCCCAACCTTGAACATTCTCCACATTGCCTATCCCAAAAAATCTATTTTTCCCTAAATTAACCGCAACACAAAAGCAACTTTGAACCAATTTAAGAGACCACTTAAAAGGCACACATAATCAGACGCCGCAACCAACACCACCCAAGTATCGTCCGCAAATTGGAGATGAGAAAAAATAGGTTTGTTCTCGGCCACTCCAAAACCCCGCAACGCATCCAAACTCTTAGCTCTAAAAAACATCCTTCCTAAGGCTTCAACTACCAAATTGAATAGGAAAGGGGACAAAGGATCACCCTGATGAAGCCCTCTAGAACTTTTAAAGAAGTCCATAGCATTCCTATTAACCAAAACCGAAAAAGAAGCTGACGAAATGCATTTTTGAATCCAAGAAATCCACTTACTCCCAAAGCCCATACGACTCAGCAAATACAACATGAAATTCCAAATTAACATGATCATAAGCTTTTTCAATATCCACCTAGCACACAAGACCTGGAATCCCCACTTTAAGTCTAGAATCAATGCATTTTCTAAGGGTGAATCAATGCATTCATTTGCAATTAACACACCATCCAAATTTTGGCTCCCTTTGATAAAAGTCCCTTTGTTCAAGAGAACTCACCAAACTAATGGGTCTGAAATCCTTGAGGTCTTGGGCCCCTTCTTTCTTTGAAATCAAAGTGATGAAAGTGGAATTCAAGGAGTGATCAAGAAAATACCACTCAAAAAAACCTTGAACAACTAACATCAGGTCCTCCTTAGTGATATACCAACCAAATTGAAAGAACGTAAATGAAAAACCATCTGTCCTAGGGGCTTTTACACCATTCATGTTCCTAATAGCTCGAAGCACTTCCTCCTCACAAAATAGCCTTTCAAGCCAGTCTCTCATCTCTGGAGAGATGGAATCAAGATCATCTAACAGGGGCCTATCCTTTCTAACCTCCAAGTACAAAGTCTGAGGTGGTGAAGAGCCTTAGGCAAGAAGTTCATTTAGAAAACATAGAAGAAGTATTTAGAAGGTTGTGCGACCGCCACATGATGTTGAATCCCAAGAAGTACACATTTTTTGTAACTTCAAAGAAATTTTTGGGGGGATACTTGGCAGATGAAATGGGAGATTGGGAAAGTTATGACAACATTCAACTGGTCACCATAGACGAAGATCTCATTTGTTGACTATTTACAGGGATGTTTGCCCATCAAAGATTAACTATAGCAAGGATGACATACTTTTGTTTAATTGTCTCTAATTTATCAAGGGCCATTGATAGAAATAAAAAGAATGAAGAGGTGCAAATAAGAGAAAAAAATACCTGCATGGGAGCTGGGTAACTGTGAATTGTCGAAAAGAGATTTATATCATTCAAAATATAAAAAGATTACAATTATGAGTCCAAGTTAGGATTCATCAACTGATCAAAGTCAAACTCATCTTCATTTGCATCCTCATTATGAGACGCTTCACCAGCAAAATGGACACCAACATCTTCTCTTACTAGTTCTTAAAGGTCATCTTTCATTGTTTGTTTTTTTCAAATTTAATTATGAAGTTTTTGATTTAATAGTAAAGTTCACAATTTAATCATGAAGTTCATGAACGTCTAGATTGGTTGAAAAAGTCAATATTAAATCGATGACTATGAGTAAAAATAGGGACAAAGCTCCTAAACTGGATGATTTCTAAACGTCTTCTTTTCAAACCATGAATGGACATCATCAAATTCAAGGGAGACTTTGTGTTGGTCATTAAAGATTTTCAAGAAAGATACCTTGACTATGGAACCCATAAAACTCATCATTCTAATATCAAAGAAAGTTGGGGCAGAGGATATTTTGAATTTTAAACCAATCAATCTAGTTGGTTCAATATATAAAGTGATAGAAAAATGCAATCATACTAAAAGAAGCCATCCCTAGTTATAAGCAAAAAGCATTCAGACATTCCAACTGAGAGCATAAATTCGAAAATGAGGCAAAATCATTGGATATCATATGCAAAATTGATTTAAAGAAACCATATGATAATTTCAATTGAGAAATATGATGGGTAGGATGGGATTCATGCATAGATAGATATCTTGGATCATGAATGTGTACGTTCAACATCTTTCTCAATATTGATCAACAGGAATCCGCAAGGATACTCTAGAGGCTTAAGACAAGGTAATCCATTGTCTCCCTTCTTGTTTAATATTGCAACACAGGCTTTTGGCAAGCTACTGAGGAGAGCGATGGCTATAGGGGAGTTGTTTGATTTTGTGAATAGTAGCGAGGGTCCTTTGGTCTCACATTTGCAATTCACAAATGATACTCCTTTTGTTGGATGCATCAATGGAGCAAGTTCGATTCTCGAGTGATTTACTCATATGTTTTGTGGCGCTTTCTAGTATGTGCGTCAATATGCAAAAAAATAAAATTTTCAAAGTGGGAATAGTTTCAAAATATTCTTGTTTTAACCGTTGTTTAGGATGTTAAGTAGTCTTTTTTTTATGAATGAAGAAATAATAGACATTTTCAACCTTTTGTCTAAGCCTCCCTTTAGAAGCCCCTTATAAAAGTACAACGATTTGAGATCCATTCATCAAAAGAGTAGAAAAATTGTTCAGCTCTTGGTTGAAATCTCTCTCTAAAAGGGAGAATTTGGCCTTAATCATGAGTACATTGGAAACCATCCAAATCTATATCTTATCCTTATTTTTCAAACCTATGAGAATTCGACAGGGTTTAGAGAAGTCACGTCGTGACTGACTTTCATGATAAGGATGGGAAGCAAAAAATTCGACCCTGTGAATGGCAAAATAATTTGTTCTCGAAAGAAAGGTGCTAGCCTGAATGTCATAAACTATAAGTATATGAATTCAACACTTGCTGCGAAGTGGTTGTGAAGAATTGAAGATAATAAGAACAATTGTTGAAGAATGTCACCAAGGCCAAATACTATTAAAGTCGGAATGGATGGGAAAGTGGAGAAGTAAGATCATCTTGTGGGTGTGGTATATGGAAGGGGTCACCCAAAATCCTCCCTCAGTTTCGTAATATAATAGTTTCTAGGATTGGATGAGGGAACAAACTTAGTTTCCAAAGGGAAGAGTTTGCTTGGGATTTCAGTTTATGGAGGTACTTCAACGATCAAGAGTTTCAAATGGAGGCACCTCTCATCAATTTAATCTCTCTCATCTCATGTTCTTTGGGGAGGAAGATCATATGGTGTGGACTACAAATCAAACCGAAAAATTTTAGGTCAATCTTTTTCTTCTTCTTTTTTTTTTTCTCTTTATTTTTTTTTTTTTGTTGTAAATCTCTTTTGCCATCATCTCCATTTTCATTTCCTGAAAAAGTTGTATGGGGTCTTAAAGTTCCTTCAAAGGTATCATTCTTTATATAGGCTGCTTCATTAAATAAAATCTTACCACTGATCAAGTCATGGCTACAGAAATCATCTCAATAAATTATTTATGTCTTTGCAAATCAAGCGGGGAGTCAATCAATCACCTCTTTGTGCATTGTAGCCTTGTGAATGAAATTTGGGATCATTTCGTTTCACTTTTTCATGTGTCATGCAATCCAGACACTGTTTTGTCCCTCCTTCATAGTTGAAAAATCAAATTTTTTACATCAAAAAGAGAGGATTACGGGATTCATTATTCCATTTGTTGTTTGTCGGGAAATTTAGAAAGAAAGAAACATCAAAAATTTTAAGGAAATGAACATTCATTGTAAGAGATTATAATAAGCATTGTAGGTCTTATATATATATTTTGGGGTTGGGGGTGGGGGGAGCTAAGGTGTTCCCAGATTTGTGGTGTGGCTTCCTATGTACTATTCTGAGGTAGGAAGGTCTCTCAACCACCCATTCTTCTTCTTGTCATTTTATTATTATTATTATTATTAAATAGCTTTATTTATCAAGAACAATATTGCCAAAATATTGCTGGAGACCTTCAAGAAGTTATGAATTGAAAGTATAGAAAGTTCATATATTACCCTTCTAAGCAATGCTAACCTGTTGTTCTAACTGGCGGTTGCGTTCTTCGAGTCTTCTTATTGTTGCCTGCTGATTCTTTAAGTGAGTAGCTTCAGTCCTGAAGTCCTCAAGTTCAATCTTCATCTTTCGGTTCTCAGACTCAAGTTCAGACAATTTCAAATCTTGCTCCTACGTAATTAGAAAGAGAGTGTCATAGCATGCATGAAGTTCACAGGCACCAAATCAGCGATTTCACTTAACAGAGAGAAATAAACAATATCCAGAGAACCCAATGACTAGCCATTTGAAGATGATTTCATATGAGATTTCATATGGCTTCGTTAGGCCAGCATTAAGACAAGTCAAGGGATGATTCTTGGTGAGGATGACCTAGCCATGGACATCCATACTTACAAATATGAACCCATTCTGAAACTTCTAACCGTAACCAATATGGACTTAAAATTAACAGTAAGATAAGAGTCCTGAATCTTACAACTTATAATCCCTTTTTTATAGGTCTAGAAATGTCAAAATAGGCTCATTTCCAAAAAGGGTAATATCCTCGCCAAAAAAAAAAACAGAGCTTGACCTGGTTCCATGTAGCCCCACAACTGACACAAATCTTTCATAATATGTAGGGTTGGGATATTATATGGTCGTCTGTGCATAATTTTCTCATGGGTCTATAGGGCTCACATCAAGAATAATCAAGTCCTGATTTCTAGTGATCATCCTCACAAAAATAACCTCTTTCTGAAATATCTCATCATATGAAATTTGGAGTCGAAATTAATGGTGGAACAGGTGTCTCAGAATGCTTTAACAAAAATCAACTTTTTTGATAGAGTAAGTTACAGAATTTAGTGATCTTTCGTAAGGATGGACTGATTTTTGGTAAAGGAGGTTTCCATCCAGATAAAAATTGGCCAGACTCACATCCATCTGGGACCCATGTACAAACCATGTACCGTCAAAACCATGTGTGTTATCCCAACCAAGGTTTAAAATCTCATTTCGAGGCAATGCTTTGGTCAGGAGACAAATCTAAATAGACTAAATCCAGACATTCCAAGTCACACTGGTAATCTGACCAAGCATGAATGAAAAGTGGGACAGAAAATTAAGCCAATGCCAAGTCATAACAGCGTTATGGCTGAATCGAGACCGAATCCAATTGATCGCAAGTCACACTAGTATTTTGACCAAGCATTGAGTGACACCTAATTGAGTGAGTTACAATGGTATCATTTGAGTCTTAAAACCATGGTCCTTACAAAAAACTGAAACTATTCACTTACTGAATAGACTAAATCATGCAAACAAACATGGCATTTCTACCATTACCTAGGGAGATGTTGAATACTGTAGCATTAAGTCAAAGAATAGAAGAGATGACAATATCTAAAAAATCATGAAGATGGAAAATGCATTTTTCTAGGCCACAGTTCCAGCAAATAAAAATCACTGCACCAATCCTCAGAAATGTATAAAGCAAAATAAAAACCTGTATTTCATACCAAAGATGGCGAAAGAATAAACCCCGGTTCAACTTATTATGCCAAAAACAAAATGAGAACTATTTCACAAGTGAGAGGCACATGATTTTTTTTTTATACAAAACAAATGAATCTTTAGTTAAACACATTTACATTCAGTTAACGTTCTGCACTGAAAAAATCCCAGCTTAGTCACCAATTTTTTTTTATAGAATTCAATAAATATGTGTTGATAGAACATCCTTACTGCACCTAGATGGTACTTACAGCAATAGAAGCAAGAGCGGGATAAGGATCCGGAGCCTCATAAAGCTTTTGGTAGATGTTAAGAAAAGCATTCTCTCCAAATTTTGCTCTCTTGGTAAGATTGTCAACTTCTTCTTGATAACCCTTGAGTAAAGAATTAAACAAATTTAACTTTTCCTCTGTATGAGCTTTCTTGAAATCTGTCAGTGGGAGGATAATGAATTTTACAGGCATGCTTTAAGGAAGACATTGAAATTACAAAAAATCTCAAGGGCTAGCATATTTAATGAATTCAAAGCCTCCAAATAGAAAATGTCAAGTTCTTGGTGATTGATATAAATTCCAACCAACCAGCTACTCTGACGCTCACCAAGCTATTGGGGGTTAGTATTACCCATAAAACACTAAAAAAATTGAGTCCAGTTGAACATAACATATGTAATACCTCGAGTACTCTCCGCAAGCTTTCTTCTGTTTTTCTGACTATTTTCTTGATTTTCAGCTATCCTAAGCCCCTGCTCATCCAACACACTCTTTTCCTTCTCTAAATCAAAGTCTGTGGGAAATAATAAAGGAAATTAATTAAGCATTTAAACCAGCTTTCAAAACAAAATACAAGGTCATTACCACTCGCAAGAGCTTCACATTACAAATCTTAGCATATTAAATGGCTTTTTGCAAATTCAATAAGCAACATAAATGACAAGAAATTCAACAAGAGGACTATAAAACCAAATTGGTATCTAAGTTGTTAAGAATACTCTAAATATAGACATCACCAATGATTCCTTATATTGAATACCATAGCTAAGTTGGTAAGACGTGTGGAGTGTTGCTCCCATGTTCGTTCAAACCCCCTTGAACCCAACTGCACCTAGCTAACCTCTAACCCTTTACCTATCCAAAAAAGAAAAAGTATCTATCCTCATCATTCCATAAGCATCTCCAATCACGTTAGATCTGATGCTAAATGGGTCTTAGAGCTCTTTGACACCTCTCATATTGATTTGGTTCTCATACATTTTATATCCCTTTCCTATCAAACTCTCATTTCATTTCATGTCAGAGCCTAGAAGTTACGAAGCCCAACCTTGATAAGCTCCTCAAGAAGGGTAGGTCAAGTGTTCGAAACCCCATGAAGCAACCACCCTCCAGGGTTCAATTGACCCTCGACTCAACATAGGACTTTCCGAGGTGGTTGTGTGTGTGACCGTGGGATTAGTCTCACCTGAATGGTTGGGATACCCACGATAAGCACACAAAAAAAAAGTGAATGTATGTATGCTGACATTTTCATGCCTCAAAACAAATTATGCGGCCAATGGAACTACGATAATCTCAAAAATAGCACTTAAATGTAGCTAACACCTATAGTTACAAAGGTGGAGAAAGTATTTAGAAAGAGAAAAAAATATATATTATACACATGGTGTGTATGTTTAGACTTGCATGCACGGTAAGTCACCAATATATATATATATATGGGTCCCGTTCAGCAACAAACATTTTGACAAACATTTTGGCAAAACATTTTTCAAAACATGGGTTAGAGGTTTTGGAATGGGCTGATTTTTGGTGAGGATGATCTCCTCATCTAGCCCCAGTTTACAAGTTGAAAAATCGTGAACCGTCCATTTTTTGTAAATCATTTTTGATGGGGTTAGAAGTTTTGGAATGGGCTGATTTTTGGTGATGATGATCTCCTCACCGTAGAGATCATCCTCACCAAAAATCAGCCCATTCCAAAACCTCTAACCCATGTTTTGAAAAATGTTTTGCCAAAATGTTTGTTGCTGAACATTTCCCTATATATATATATATATATATATATATATATATATATATATATATATATATATATATATATTTGGGGAAGCTATCACTATAGAATTTTGTAGAACTGGTCAATAAATATTAAGTTCAATAAAATATAGTTTGTAATTAAGAAGTGGAAAGCAATCTAGATATGGTGCATGACTTTAAGTAAACTTCTCAATAGATAAAATGGGATACTAACCTGGTAAACCCTCCATGTTTCCAATGGAAAAGGAGTGATTTGAAAACTAAAAGGTAATCAAAATGTTAACTAATCCGCCGATTCTCAAGAGGCTAAATATAACTAACGAGTCATTGATCACTCCATTCACAATCAATCAGTATATTATTCACTAATCAATCGAAAGTTCCCTCAGTCCCAATGTACATGGTTCCCTCGGTCCCAATGTACATGGTTTTTGAAAAGTAAGCTTCACTTTAAAATACTTCTTTTCATAAACATTATTTTAACTTAATAAAAAATCTCATAAGTAAACTTGATAAATTTATATCTAGAATTGTGTACGGAATTGGTCAGTTTGTTGCGACTGCAATGATTCATAAAATTCCGTCCAATGACCTTGAAATAATATTAGTTATTGAAACCAAGAAATACTGTTTTTATCTACTAGTGGTGGATGGATTAAACAACTCATCGGCCGAAGTCAAATTAATCATTTACTCCATTCAGTCAATCAATTGCATATGTACCTAAAAATTGTGGAGAACTAAATCGAACGAATAGAATCCAATAAAACAATAAATTTACAGAAGATATATAGACTTACCTTTCCAAAAATTTGAGGCATCTACGATGGGTAAAGTAGAGGAACTCCCCTTGTCTCTATCGGATCCTCCTTGGGCGACCTCCATGGACGAACCTAGATCTGAAATACTGCTTTTCTTTACTTTTCTTTTTTGCCTCAGATCTGCAGTCACGGGAGTTCGTCTCTAGGGTTCTACGTAAAGTTCAAAACGAGATCGAACTTATAACTCTTGATGATAGATCTGCTCTTGGAAAAATTCTCGCTTGGTTGCTGGTTTCGATTTCCTGGCCTTTGGTTGGGAGATTTAAAGAAGCGGATTTGGGATGGTGTAGATACCCGCCAAGTTCGGTTTGAACCGGAAGATCTGAATCGTCCGAGTCAAACCGCCTCGTGCATGTCCCAACCGATTCCAAATTTTTATCCTCTATCCCTACCGATTCGTGCTGGAGTGGCTCGAGATTGACCTCAAGTCATACTTGGCTGACGTGGAGAGTGCATACAATCATATATGCTTTGCTGATGTGAAACTTTTCTACCCTCTCTGACTTTACTATTCTTCCTCTTTTACCCCTGTACACACCCAAATTTGAGCGGGCCCTCGACGTTAAAATGCCAAAAAATAATAATAAAAGTTGTATTGGGCCCTCGAAACTCATACCCTCGAAAGTCATATTTCCCTCTCAATAAATGGCCCAAGCCTACTTACATGTCCCATGGACCCAAAACCCTCTCTCTATACTTCTAAACCCAGTCTAACCTAAGCCCATCACTCAAAAACCCAAACCATTTTTCCATTTCTAAACCCAACATAACCTAAGCCTATCACTTAAAAACTCAAACCATTTTTCCATCTCTAAACCCAACTCAGCCTAAGCCATCATCAAAAGCCCAACTCATTACCCAAACCCAATCTAACCCATCATCCACATCAAACCAATCATCAATTTAACATCAAAATGTGACACATGTCATCACCCCCTTCCACCTCCCTCATCTAATCAACCAACCACATCACTTCTTTCCAAAAATCACCTCAACCCATACCCTATCCTAACCTAACCTATCCTCATTCTCTAACACCATCAACCACCCACATCCCAACCCATATCTCCTACATCCCAACCCATCACTTTCACTTAAAACACTCCCACAAAATCACCTCAACCCATACCTCCCACCATCACCATCCATACCCTTCTCTCTAATCAACCAACCACCATCACCAATCAACCAATCTCATCATCTCCTCATTTGTCACATGTTATCATCCCTTCAATTCTCCCAAAATCCAACCAATCAACATTTTACACTACCCATCCCCCCAAATCTAACACCTTACCTCTTCCATCAACCCAACACTCCATCAAATACCTAACACCTTACACCCCCATTCTCCCATCAACCATCACTTATCTCACCCCACCAAACACTCTACCAAAATGGATTTGGGTAAGATTCAAACCATTTGGGTTAAAATACAACCCATCTCCTTCATTACAAGACTACTCTCATTTCCATTTCAAATTTCATACCCTTCTTCTCTAAAACCCATGTCATTATCCATTATTCCAATCCTTCACCCCATCATACCCCTAAAATAACCTTCCAACTTCTATAAAAATCCCCTCCATTCTCCCCTCACAACAACTAATAAAAATTTGAAAAAAAAAAAAAAAAACATTGTCCTAATCTCAATCACCTACACTCAACTATCTCTCATCCCATACTCAATACTTCACTCCCAATTCTCTAGAATTTCCAACTCAACTCAATTCTCTACACTCTCAAGCAAATCAAGATCAAGGCAAGGACTTATCCTTTGAAGATCAATTCAAGATCAAGGTGGGTTTGAAAAAGGAACACCCCCTCTAACTTCCCCCTTCTACTCACCCCCTTCTCTACACATTTGCACACACCACAATGATTTAAATCACCAAAGGACCCCTTCTTCAATAAGGGTACCCTCAATGATTTGAACCAATATCGAAAGTCCCTCACACTTGAGGGCACACATCGACTCATTTCGATTTTGTTTTTCTTTTTTATTTTAAATGACCGAATCCAAGGTTACCACCTATGGTGGATGGAATATGGTGCCTAACACCTTCCCTACTCCATAAATGGACCCCCTTACCTTGAATCAAAGGTTGGACCACGTGTATTATCCTACAAGAGTCATCAAATATAAAAAATGATATTATTTTCAAAAAATGTGATATCAGGTGACCATTCACACCCTTTTACCAAATTTGAATGGTGGCGACTCCAAAACACCCCAAAGTGGAGGGATGTGTTCAAAAGGATGAAAATCCTATGTCCACAGCTTGGCGACTCCACTAGGAAGGCAAGACTAGTGGGTCCGACCCTCTTTCGATTCGGTCATTGTTTCTAAAACAAAAAAAAAAATGCTTTCATTTTCATATTGATGTTTACCTTCTAACATTTTTCATGTCTCTTCCTTTTTATTTTCATTCTTATTTGACATTGGAGAATGCTTGTAATGTTTACTTACTTCATGCTTTGTATACTTTTTATTTTTATTTTTTGTTGGACGAGGAATGTAAGGATGGATACGTTTTGCAAAAAAAAAAAAAAAAGAATGCACGCACATGCACATGCAATTCATAGCCCTATGCATAAGCCACTCCCCTCTTTGTTAAATTTCTAACCCCGGATACCAGTACTCTCTAGCCCTCAAGATCGTTATTTTGGGTGGCAGGGAGGAGAACATCCACTACATTCACCAACCTAAGACATGCACACTTCGTTGTACATCGAGTTTGAAGAATGGGTAGCCGAAAAACTACCTACAGATCGCATACATCGAAGCGTAATTAATAGACAAAGTACACTAAGGCTTTCAAAATTAATTCTGTATCCATCCCATGCCCATATGTGATGTAATTTTTTTTTTAAGCCCACGATGACAAGTTGTATAAATGTTAGGAGGTTTCCCCTTTTATGTGTTGTCTCATGTCCCCCTAGGTAAAGGGGGAAGTCATTTTTTCGTTTATGTTTGCATCATCAAAAAAAAAAAGGGGGGGGACATTTTTGTGGCCCAAGCCAAAAAACAGAGGCTATGTGCCTCAAAATCCAGAAATTCTAGGTTAAAATGGGATGAGGACTAAAAACAGAGCAAGTTTGGAGGGCTAGAAAAGGTTCTGGTTCGTGTTTGAAGCACGGACTCAAGAAAATGGTAAAGTCCGTGTTTGAAGCACAGACCAGTGTAAAAAAAATAAAATTTAAGGTTCAGGTCCGTATTTGAAGCACGGACCAGCAAAAAAATGTTAGGTCCGTACTTGAAAAACGGACCTCAAAAATAAAAAAAAATAAATTTTTTTTTTTGCTCATTTTGTTCTTTATGTCAATCCTGATAACTTTTCTTCTTGGAATTTTTTTTATTTTTAGTTTTAAAGCTTGAAAATGGTTAAACGAATCACTTTACTGTAAAACTCAGGGCCTACCACTTAGAATCGATCCCGCTCAAAATGGATTTTGCCCAACGTGGCTCACTATCAATTTTGGTCATAATCAAACCCATTGTCATCCTTCACTGAGTATTCACTTCAAAGTGGGTCAACGACCCATATCCATATCAACTGGGTCCACGACCCAAATCCAGATCCATGTCAATTGGGTTCACGACCCAGATCCAATCAAATTGGGTTCACGACTCAGATCCATGTCAACTGGGTCCACGACCCAAATCCATTTCAACTGGGTCCACAACCCAGATCCAATTAAACTGGGCCCACGACCCAGATCCATTCTAACTTGGTCCACGACCCAGATCCAAATTCATTTCAATTGGGTCCACGACCCAAATCCAATCAAACTGGGCCCACGACCCAGATCCATATCAATTCTAACTGGGTCCACGACCCAGATCCAGGTCCGTTTCAATGGGGTTTACAACCCAGATCCATTCTATTTGGGTCTAAGACCCAGATCCACTACAGACCAGATCCATATCCAATTTCGAACCAAGTTCATGATCTAACAAAGCTGACAACCGATCAATTAATTCAAATGAATTCAATATTTCTATAAAAAAAAATGATTTCAAAAAGCACCAATTGCAGTCCTTGATCAAAGTCGGTGCCTAGAAAGATCTTACCCTGTTGATACGAGGGGGATAGACTACGTCTATTCAGGGAATAAGGTGATTTAAGAGTGTCATTGTGCGCCGCCTCTTCCTTGGAGATCTGCCTAGTCGGTGTTGATTTCAGAGAGCTGAATTGGATGCTACCAAAAACATGGGTTATCTTAACTCGATTTATCTCAGAAAACTACTCTTTCAAAATATTTTCCCGACTCTATATCGATGCCAGCTCCATGCTGATGAAATCTCTTTTTCAAAATATTTTACCAACTCCGTGTCGATGCTAGTCCCGTGCTGATGTAATTTCTTTTTCAAAACACTTTACCGACTCCGTGTCGATGTCGGCTCCGTGTTGATGTAATTTCGTTTTCAAAATGCTTTACCGACTCCGTGTCGATGCCAGCTTCGTGCTGATGTAATTTCTTTTTCAAAACGCTTTACCGACTCCGTGTCGATGCCAGCTCCGTGCTGATGAAATTTCATCTTCAAAATGCTTTACCGACTCCGTGTCGATGCCAGCTCCGTGCTGATGTAATTTTTTTTTCAAAACGCTTTACCGACTTCATGTCGATGCTAACTCCATGCTGATGAAATTTCTTTTAAAAAATGCTTTACCCACTCCGTGTCGATGCCAGCTCTATGCTGATGAAATTTCTTTTCCAGAATGTTCTACAGACCCCGTGTCGATGCCAGCTCCCGTTGATGTAATTGTTTTTCATAAGCGTTTTTCCAATTCTGTGTGGATGCCATCTCCATGCTGATGCCAGCTTCGTGCTGATGTAATTCTTTTCTCTCAAACGATCCAGTTCCACGCTGATGAACTACGTTTTCAAGTTCACCTAACTAAATTTCCCTTCTGAATACCATCCCTAATAATTATCGGACTTAATAAAACATTATGCATTTTCCTTTTGATAAGTAAGATAATAACACTTGGTCTTCTGTATCCACAGGTGGCTAAACGAAAAAAGTACAAACACCCTGAGAAGCCTCCATACTTTCTTCGATCATCTTCATCAACTATGAGTAACTCAAATGACCCACAGCCTGCTACAAATGAACTGACCGAAGCTAATGCGATGATAGCAAAGTTAATAGAAACAACGAAAAGACAGGAACAAATGTTGATGGCCATTTTGAGTAGTACCAACTTTTTACAAGCTACCCAGCACCAGGCATCTGGGTCGAACCTCGAACTACCCGAGCAACCTCGACCAGATCAACAAACCACCCCACCTCCTACTGTGCCAATATATCAGGGTCCTCCGTTCTATATACCACATAATCAACCACCTCCGATGGTGATCCCAGATGATGAGTGTGACTTTAGAGCTCCCAAAGCTAAGAGTGCTACCGACGACAAAATGGCCTGACAGATCGAATCTCTCCAAGAGGAAATGCGACGGATGAAGGGTACAAATACTCTGGGGGGAACAAGATTCAAGGACCTGTGCTTCTATCCCAACGTGCAGCTGCCGGCTAAGTTCAAATGCCAGGAGTTCGAGAAATATAATGGTGTTGGATGTCTTCTGTCGCACCTCAAATTGTATTGTGGGTCAATGTGCCAATATGGTGACGATGACAGACTGCTGGTACAACTGTTCCAAAGAAGCCTAACAGGACCGGCCCTCAAGTGGTTTTCAGGATTGGACCAAACACTCATCAAGAGTTGGCAGGACTTAGCTGAAATGTTCTGGCACAATTATCGGTTCAATACAGATGTGGGTCTGGATCGAAATGATATGGCTAAGATGACGAGGAAATACAAAGAAACGGTGAAAGAGTATGCCTAGAGATGGCGGGAGCCCGCTTCACAAGTACGGCCTGCGACAACTGAACAAGAGATGAACACTACGTTTATCTCAATACTAGGGCATGCCTTTTACACTCATCTGGTTGGACACACTACATGCACCTTCTCAAATTTAGTTCAAGCAGCAGACCGGGTCGAGGACGGGATCCGAACTGGTCTAATATTCGACTTTACATCCTTGAGTGCAACAGCGGGGATATCGGCACAGAAGAAATCATTGCCTTTTGTCAAAAAGAAAGAGGAAACCCAAGTCAATAATGTACAACCCAGCCAACATCTGGTTATTCAGGCACCAGCTCAGTGGACACCGGCACCCCAGGCCCCTTGGGCGCCAGTACCTCGAGCTGTTTGGGCTCCAGCACCGTAGAATACCTTTCGGACAGTTCCTCTACAAGCACAGCCAGCACCACTATATGGGCAGAACCAACAAGCACGACCTAACAGGGTAAATAGAGTATTTACCAAGTTACCTATGATGCTGTCTGAGTTACTGCAAATCTTGCTCAAGGGTGAGTATATCGCCAAACGTTTGCCAAATCCTGAGGCTGCCAAGGGGACAGGGTACAACCCCAATCTGTTCTGCGAATTTCATATGAGTGCACCGAGGCATTCTTCAGATCAATGCTGGCAACTCAAACATCAGGTACAGAACTTGATTGATAAGAAGACTCTCATCCTGGATGGACCTGCCAACCCACCCCAACAACAGAACATCAATCAAAACCCCCTACCTACTCACAATGGAGGGGGAAGTGGGCACAGGGTGAATGTCATTCACAGGGAACTTGATTTTAATCCGTCTATCTTGATAGCTCCTATTAGGTCCAAAATCAGGGTCCATTTAACTCAGGGATCAAAAGTACCAACAGTCAGCACAGTCAACCATTATACAACAAACTTATCCCAAAATTCACTACCACCACTCAGATTGGTTGACCTCACCATCCATCCCATTCATCAAAATGCTGCTACTCGACCACCTTTAGTTATACCTAACGGATCACCAAACCATCAAAATTCGACCCGACCTCCCCTTGTTATACCATATACATTGCCAAATTCTCAAGGATCAACCCGACCCCCTCTTCATATACCATGCACTTCATCTTCATGTCCACCACTTGTCATTTCATACACTCCATTAACCCCTCACATAACTCCTCCTACCACCACAGCATCTAAGTCATCGCTACCACCCCTCATTCTCAATGTAAAACCCGATCTGCCTCCCATGACCATATACTCACCTAAATCATTCCCCTATAGCTTCGACCAGGCAATTCCCTTGAGCTATAAGACCACCATCACCACAACCTCAGGGGTTGAGACCATGAAGAAAGCAATAGTAGCTGATATCGACCATATGACAAGGGTAGGAAGATGCAAAAAAATATCAGAAAAGGGGGTAAGCATCAGGGAAGAGATTGAAGAAATCACAAAAGGGATGACAGATGAATAGAAAAGAAAAGTAAAAGGAAATGGCAAAATGAACGAGAGTGACCAGAAAAAAAACTGAGGTGAAAGTGACAGATAAAGAGACTGTAGACTTCATTAAACTTATTCGTAAGAGTGAGCATAATATTGTGAACCAACTAAACAAACAGCCAGCTCAAATAAGTATTCTGGGTCTGATGCAGAAGTCAGAGGAACACCAGGAGGCATTGCTGAGAGTTCTGGGAAAATCACATGTACCTGCAACTACCTCACCGGCACAGTTGGAACAAACGGTTGGCCAGATCATGGCCCCCAATCCTATTATTTTCATTGAAAGTAAATTCGTGCCAGAAGGGCGGGGGCACATCGAGCCGTTAAATATCATGGTCATGTGCAAGGGCATGATGATTGCTAGGGTGCTGATTGATAATGGTTTAGCACTTAATGTTTGTCCGCTTGAAACCTTCTAGAAATTCAATGCTGATTGGTCACATGTCAAGCCCAACAACAAGGTTGTCCGAGGCTTTGACAATTCAAGAAGAGATTCTCTAGGAGAAGTGGACCTACCTATCATGATAGGTCCATGCACCTTTAAAGTAACATTTGAAGTCATGGAAATACCGACAACCTTTAACTTGCAGCGGGGCAGGCCATGGATTCACATAGCAGGGGCTGTACCTTCTTCTCTACACCAAAGAGTCAAATTCATTATGGGGCAGAAGATGATATCCGTCTTGGCAGAGAACTTAATCCCGACTGACAGAGCTTCGGACGTGCCATTTATCGATATAGAGATGACGAAGGACAAAGCACTCTATCACTCTTATCAATTTGCTGCTGTTAATCATGTGGAGAAAGGAAAAGAGAAGGTAAAAGTAGAGTTATCCAAGGCAAATCTGATGATTGGCCGGATTTTGAAAAAAACAAGTTACCGACCCAGACAAGGGTTGGGACCAAAAGGAAAAGGGAAAGCTACATCGGTCGAAGTAAGAAAGCACAACCCTTATTTCGATTTAGGTTTAGGCCTACAAAAAAGGATATTGCATAAATGAACGACAAGAAGAAAGAACTTCGACTAGCGAGAAGGCAAAACCATGAACCGAATGTCTGGAATCTGGGCAAAGTTCCGCATATCAGTGTTAACTACCTGAAATCTCATATTAGACCCGACAGTTTATTAGAACCGTTGCCAACAAAATCGGTAAAAAAGCCAAAGGTGGTAAATTTCAAACCTGTGCACATTCATGAAGACTCAGTTGTTGAGTCCCAGTCATCCTTCATAGAAGGCATTGATGTTTTATTCAATGGGGATTCTAACGAAAGTCTATCAGAGACCGCTCTAGAATCTACCAAAGTGGAAATCACTACCAGTAAGGGAAAATAATCACCTTTCCCCACTGACATTGACTGGGCATCAGTCGTCATCCCACCGAGTTTGGGAGGGACTATGCCCCAATCTGACAAAAATCAATCGGAGGTCATGGTTATCTCCGAACCACCAACCAAATCACCCAACAAATCACTTTCACATCTCATTCGCCCCCTCAGAGAAGGGGAAATTCTGAACAATTGGGAGGAATTCCCTATAACCCTTGAGGCTATCATGGTCTCAAAAAAAAATGCCATTAGGCAACATCAGTTTGCCCGAGGATCATAACGAGCCCTCATCCTCGGGTAAAGACTGTTTTGAGGGCTCCTTATCTTTACTAATGCATGACTGCTCTTCTTATTTTAGATGTCCGGAAAATATCACTCAAAAATCAAAAAAATAAAAAATTCTTCAAAAATAAAAAAAAAATCAAAATGTCTACAAAAAACAAAAAAATTAAAAAGCTTTCAAAATCTTAAAAAATAGATATATTCCAAAAATCAGAAAAAGAGTTTTCTCAGAATTTAAGGGATTTGTCTCAATCGAATGGACCTTTGGACAAAACAGAATATGAAAAAGATGAGTATGACTTCGATCTCAAACTCGACTTCAATCTCATGGGAATTGAAGAAGAGTCTGAGGACGAAGTGGAATACCCTCCTAAAGAAATCAAGGACCTCCTAGAATGACATGAAAAAGGTGTTCAACCAAACATTGAGGATACAGACTGAGTTAACCTCGGCACTGAAGATGACCTACGTGTTGTAAAAATCGGAGTCTTGTTAACCCCTCAGCAAAAAGAAAAAATGATTGAACTACTGCGTAACTATTAAGACATCTTCGCTTGGTCTTACAGAGATATGCCTGATTTAGATACGGATCTTGTTGTTCATAAACTGCCAATCGCTCCTGGGAGCAAGTCGATCAAGCAAAAGTTAAGAAGACTCAAGCTGGAATGGACACTCAAAGTCAAAGATGAAGTAATGAAACAGTTCCAAGCAGGATTTCTTGCAGTCTCCACGTATCCCGAATGGCTAGCCAATGTTGTTCGGGTACCGAAGAAGGACGGAAAAGAATGAATGTGTGTCGACTATTGGGATTTGAATAAAGCCAGTCCTAAGAACGATTTTCCATTACCTCACATCGACACTCTGGTTGATAGCACAGCGAGGCATGGTATGTTCTCATTCATGGATGGTTTCTCTGGGTACAATTAAATAAAAATGGCAAAAGAAGACCAAGAGAAGACAACATTCATTACACCCTGGGGCACTTTTCATTACAAAGTCATGCCATTCGGGCTTAAAAACACAGGGGCAACCTATCAACGTGCAATGACGGCTTTATTCCACGATATGATCCACAAGGAAATAAAAGTCTTCGTAGATGACATGATCGCTAAATCAGGCATAGAAGAAGATCATCTAGTAAATCTCAAGAAACTGTTCGACAGGCTAAGGAAATACAGCCTAAGACTTAACCCAACAAAATGTGTCTTTGGAGCAACATCAGGCAAATTGCTAGGTTTCATCGTCAATAGAAAAAACATTGAGATAGATCCAGCAAAGACCAAGTACATTCTTGAAATGAAAGCACCGGTATCAAAAAAAGATGTCTGAGCATTTATGGGTAGAATACAGTATATCAGCAGATTCATTGCGCAACTCACGCCTATTTGTGAACCAGTATTTAAGCTATTCAGAAAGAATGTGCCAAAAGCATGGAACTAGGATTGTCAAGAAGCCTTCGACAAGATAAATAAATATTTGCTCAATCTACCAGTCTTGGTTCCTCCTACGCAAGGGCGACCCTTACTGATGTATATCTCGGTGCAAGAAACGTCTATGGGCTGTGTGCTGGGGCAACACGATGAGTCAGGTAGAAAAGAGCAAGCCATCTACTACCTCAGCAAAAAGTTCACTGATTATGAGGCAAAGTATTCGGCACTCGAAAAGACTTATTGTGTACTGGTTTGGGCATCCCAACGACTTCGCCACTACCTCCTCAGCTACTCAACTATGCTCATCGCTCGAATAGACCCGCTCAAGTATCTCTTCGAAAAGCCAGCACTAACAGGTCGAATTGACATCACCTATGTCACTCAAAAGGCCATCAAGGGGCAAGTCATTGCTGACCACTTATCTGAGCATCCATTGCCCGATTACGAACTGTTAAAGACAAACTTTCCTGACGAAGCCATATTGCTTACTGAGATTGATGACGATGATGAAGAACCAGGCTGGAAAATGTACTTTGACGGAGCAACAAATTAGAAGGAGAACGGAATAGGGGCGGTCTTGATCAAATCAGATGGGTCCCATGTGCCAATTGCAATCAGACTGAAGTTCCAATGTTCTAACAACGAGGCGGAATACGAAGCATGCATAACAGGGTTGAAAACATCACTAGATCTCAAGGTAGATGAGATTGATATTTTTGGAGATTCAAGCTTAGTAATCTATCAGACGACTGAAGAACAGAAGACCCGAGAGCAGAGATTGATTCCTTACCACGAGTACCTCGAAAAATTAAGCTCAAGCTTCAATAGAATTTCATTCACATATATGCCAAGGGCTAAGAACCAATTTGCTGACGGGCTAGCAACACTCGCTTCCATGATTAGTATTTCAGAAGACTTGGTTATCGACCCCATTGAGATTGGTATTCAAGATGAGCCAGCTTATTGTCTACCTGTCGAAGTAGAAGAATCTGAAGAAAAGCCATGGTACTCAGACATCAAAGCTTATCTCGAAGATCGAACCTTTCCCTTAGATGTAATGCCTAATGATCGAAGGACAATTCAGAGGTTGGCAGGCCAATTCTTCTTAAGCAATGACATTCTGTACAAGAAATCACATCATGAACTGCTACTTCATTGTGTGGCAGAAACAGAAGCGAAACGACTGATCAAGACCGTACATGGTGGAGTCTACGGACCCCACATGAATGGTCACATGCTAGCAAAGAAGATTATGATAACGGGATATTACTGGACTACCATGGAAAGTGATTGTTATCAACACGTCCGTAAATGCCATTTCTACCAGATCTATGCCAACAAGATCAACGCGCCACCTTCAGAATTGCATAATATGACTACTCCTTGGCCCTTCTCACTCTGGGACATTGACGTCATTAGACAGATTTTGCCAAAAGCTTCAAATGGCCACCGCTTCATCCTAATCGCTATCGATTACTTTACAAAATGGGTAGAAGCATCTTCTTATGCCAATGTCACAAAGAGCAGCGTTCTGAGGTTTGTCAAGAAATATATTATCTGCAGATATGGGCTTCCCAGCGGATTAGTGATGGACAACACCAAGAACTTCAAAAACAAGGATGTGATCAAAATGTACGAGGACTTCTAGATCACTCATCACAACTCTGTACCTTATAGACCGAAAATGAACTGAGCCGTTGAGGTTGCCAACAAGAACATCAAAAGAATCATCAAGAAAATGACAGTCAGTTACAAGGATTGGCACGACATGTTGCCTTTCGCCCTTCATGCTTATCGGACTTCATTTCAAACTTCAATTGGGGCAACTCTATATTCACTAGTATATGGAATGGAAGCAGTCTTACCCGTCAAGGTTGAGATTCCCTCCCTCCGGATTTTAAAAGAAGTAGAGTTGGATGAAATAGAATGGGTTCAAGCTCGATTTGATCAACTAAATCTGATTGAAGAGAAGCGCCTTGCAGCTATTTTCCACGGACAGATCTATCAGAGACGAATAGCTTGTGTCTACAACAAAAAAGTCAAACACAAAGATTTCTCGTTAGGAGACCTTGTTTTGAAAAAGATTTTACCGATACAAGAAGATGCTAGGGGAAAACTCAGACCAAACTACGAAGGACCATTCATTGTGCAGAAGGTGATGATGGGAGGAGCTCTGATCCTTACAGAGATGGACGGAAAAGTCTTCCCTCAACCGATCAATGCTGACACTGTCAAAAAATACTACGCCTAAGATCTGATCCTGAGATGACGAAAGGCCATCTTTGCTATCCTGAAAATAACTATCTAATCCTAGTCAACCTTTTGAGCCATCACGTTCATTTCTTAACCTAAGACTGGGGTAAGTCAACATTACAAAAAAAAAGAAAAAAAAGAGACGAAAGAAAAGAAAATCAGAAAGTCAAAGCATCAAGTTACTCCTGGCCCGCATGAGGATAAACTGTGAACGGCTAAAAATACAAAAAAAATCAAAAAAATCAAAAATTCAGACACTTGATCTTGAGCTCGACCCAAATCTCCAGCCTAAACAAGTTCGAGGGACGCTGTGAGGAGACATAAATCACCTTTTCGAAATAAAAATAGATGAACCCCAAGTCTAACCCACTCTAGATGAACCTACCTTAACCTTTTTGTATCTTTCCACTACACTCAGCCTTAGCTGACACTTCATCCCACCAAAAGTCCTTTTGGATTGGGGAATGTTCTAAGGCATCATAATAACGGTGGCAGCACCAATGATATGGTAACTTGATCCAGACCTCAAGTCTTATTAGTCGTTGGAAGACTTGAGAGGGGAATCCAGGTCGGATATTAAAAAAAAAGAGTACTCAAAGTGTAGAGTAGCCGATCTCGCAGTTCAACTTGAATTGCAAAACCATGAATAGTTGTCAACAAACTCGAGAGGGGAATCTAGATCTATTACTCAAGAAAGAGTGCCACTACAAGAGTAGAGTCGTCGATCTCGCAGCTCAACTTGAATCACCAAGCCACAAAGACACAGAGGCTCCAAACAAGATTTGTAATGAAAAAATCCAAAAAAATACAAGCATAGTCTGAAAGGGCATAGTGAAAATCTGAAAGGATGCTATGAGTAAAAGAATCAGACTATGACAAGATCAAAATCACCGGCACGATGAAAACCCAAAAAGGCGTCGATGCGCAAAAATGTGAAAACCGGGTCTGGTGAAAATCGTAACTAGCACCAGGGGCAATAAGGGAAAAAAAATAAAATAAAATAAAAAACAAAATGAAAAACTCCTGGCCAGCATGAGTATAAACTGTGAACGACGAAAATTTCCTGAAATTCTAAGTTCCATGCTCAATCGATATTCACCCAGTACTGGGGCACTGGGGATGACTCTAAAAAGAGCCTAAGGATTATTGACATTTATATCCTCAATAGTTGGCAAAAAGCACAAATATCATCGAGATAACAAAGGTTTTTCGAAAATCTTCATATTTTGGATCTACAATATCTATTCGACAAAGACAAATCACAAAAAATTCAAATATTTTCAAAACTACTATTTTGGCCAATGATGAAAAATCTAGGACTTATTCAAACATCATATTTTCAAAGCAATAGATACACGTGAGGTCAAGTAAGTAAAAAACCTATTTTCCTTTCATTTTAAAAAAAATTCACATTACATTTTGTAAACGAAAAGAAAATACAAAAAAAAAATGGTGCCAATCACACATCTCGCCGAGAAATGAAGAAGGAATCGAGTCTCTTTTCCAAGGCGCGAATGCGGGCAGCTTGCCCTATCATTACTACCTCAGCATCCGAAGCATCATGGCTCACCAAGTAAGATGCGAAGGCATCAAAACAGGGATCCTGAGCAAGCTTCTCTCGGAGATCATCAATCTCTGCCCTCAAAATGGAAGACTCTTCATTCTTCAAAGACTTGAGTCAAGTTATCTGGTTTTTCAAATCATTCTCAAAATACAACCAAATCTTCTCAATCCGCTTATGAGACACATTCACCTCCGCTAGTCGATCATGGTGGTCAAAAGGACGAGAACCAGAAGACCTTCCTTGAACCGAAGGCGTGGCACAAGCTCTCTCAGCAATCTGTTGTTGCATCCAAAGTTAATAGTTTGAAAAAGAATAACCGGGAAATACAGGACGGTCAAGAGTCACCACGTTCTTCCAAGCTTTCTCTAATCAATCACGCAATCGCCATGAGGGTGAAGAAGGATAAAAAGACCCAACCAACTCTCTGAAATCTCCATGAGTCACTATGCCCTGTTCTTCACCAAATTGTAGCAACACACGAAGAGGGATGTAGTGAGTAGCCCCAGTCAAACCAATCAATATGGCAAAACAACTCTGGGAAAAGGAAAGAACGGGTGGAGCCGAAGGCTGGAAGGTGCCTAACCAACGTATCTATTCATCTGACATACCTTGTAAACCTTCAAACCAACCCAACTTGCCACCAGAATGGACAGAGAGTTTCCTTTTGTTCATCAAAACCACTAAATCAGTGTGGACGTTGAAAGGGCGACTAATGGGTGTAGTCAAAGCCAAATGATCGAAGAACCAAAGCTACACAAAAAGGGAAGTCAACTCTAATCAAAACGCTTTAAAATTTAAAGGCTTCAACTCTAATCGTGATGTTTACAAACTTGAAACAGACAAAAAAGGGACATTACCTGCAACAATGGAGCACACCCATGATACACTCGCTCTCTCCCGTTCGAACAAGCCGTAAGAGACAAACAGGTTTCCCCTAGAAGCATGGGAGCCAATCTAAAACCTTGTCGAACTTGGTCGAGTAAACTTATCAAAGCTGGATTCACATACTCATCGTTCCGAGGGAACAAGAGTTGGTACATTACCACCAAGGTCAAAATGTCAAATCAAGATTGGGAATTCATTTCCCTAAGCCATCGAAGCAAAAAAAATTTAGAAACCTTGAGAAGATTTGAGTTTTCATCAATTTGCTCTAGTTGTTGTTTTGTAACCCCAAAGAATCCCGACGCTTCTTTCCTATAACTTTCACGCAAGGGTGGTACGACCACTCTAGGCGATTGGCAAATGCCGAGAATGCGCTCAAACTCTTCAATCGCAGGAGTCATTTCTTTATCTCCAAAACGAAACAAATTGAGTTCCGGGACCCAAAATCCCATAAGAGCCTCTATCAAGTCCCACATGATAGCGACCTTCGACAAAGAGAGTGTGAACCTAAGCTTGTTGGAATCCCACCTAATTCTCTCTTCATGGGTCATAGAACTAAGCCATTGATGTAAAAATGGGTCTACAACGGCATACCTTTTAAGATTTGGAAGGTTGAAGTTTCCTTCAAGATCGGGAGATGAGCTTTCGACAGCGAGATCAAAGTTTGTTGAATCCTCCAAAGCATGAGTGGGCTCCATTGATGCCCTAGTGTGTGTGAAACTTCTAAAAATCATGAAAGAGAATGACCAAATGAGGTTCTGTGGGTTAAAAAGGCAAAACAAAAAGGTTCTGGTCCGTACATGGAATACGGACTGAATAAACCTATTTGAGTCCGTGCTTCATCCACAAACTGAAAGAAATTCAAACAGTCCGTACATGAAGCAAGGACCGTTCAAAATTAGCACAATTCATGCTTCATGCACGGACCAGTACATTCAAGATGTTGAATTGATGCAAAAGGGGCCCACAAACCCTAATTATTTGATGTTACCACTTCCAAGCCTCGGTTGCTCAATAATGGTTTCAATCACACTCGTCCGGGGTCTCAAAAATCCTGGTCATACCATGAGGGCCTTGGTGGGCCCAAATACCTCGAAATACGCATCTAGACCTCGGGGGGGGGGGGGCAAAAATACTGTCAAGGCCTCGCGTGGCTCCCTTGTACCCTCACGAGGCCCAAAACTCTCACCGCACGTATCTTGAGATCTCAAAAAGACCTAAATCTAGGGACACGCCAATTGAGAGTCCTAAAGACTCGCGAGCTCAAACACCCTAAAAAACTCACAATTTTGCAAAAGGATCCAAAATGAAATGAACGATGTCATATATATAATCAAAATAAGTCATACAAGGTGCGTAAAATACAAAAAAATATATATATACATGTGTGCCATGTTCTTAAATATATCCTAAGGTCTATCATCATCTGATCCAAGAGCGTCTCGAGCAGTAGAGTCGACACCAGATAGATCTACGTCCCTCAGACCGGAGAAGACAGAGCTGGTAGCCGAAGAGGCAAGTAGATTGTGCATCCCTAATCCCATATCAGAAGCCTCTGAAAAATCTATCGTGAAAGCTGGGGGTTGGGTAGAAGGTCCGACACCATCCGAAGCCTGAAAAGACAAACAGACGCACTCAAATGACAGGCAAATATGCAAGCAGGCTAATGAAAGGAAATGACTGAAATTAAATTTACCTGAGTAGGATGAGGTGGATGAGCAAATGTGCTGGCCCCGTCATGGCGTCGATGATAGTCCTGAAACACCATAAGAAAGCAAAGCAACAGAGAAATCAACCTACAATGATAAAAATATTGAATTGAAAGAGGTAAAGAAAAAGAAGAACGTACCATCTCAGCCTGCGAACGAGACTCTCGCATAGCCAGCCTCATCTCCAGCTCATGAATACGCTCTGTCTGAGTTGTCACCTCTGCCTGAGCCGTTCTCTACCCAGCCTCCATCTCAGCACAACGGGCCGCCTGGGCCTCGATCACGCTGTACCCCTCTCAGAGGCGACATAGATCATCAATCTGAAAAAAAAGTAGAAAATTAAACCTGAATAGATATAGAGAATCAGAAGATAAGAAGAAGAGAAAAGTCAGGACTCACGGTATCATCATGCTCCCAGATGAAGACTCCACTGATCTCAGTGATCCCAGAACACATGGGCATAGCAGGCATCAGGCAACCAATGGAGGCGGTCCTGAACCAACTGATATAATCTCCCTCTACTAGAAGCCCTCGTGCTGGTACCCCACCGACCTGGGCCAAGTACTCCTCAGCCGATAGATCCATAGAAGAAGGCATCACCGGAGCTGCTGGGATACTGAGAAATCGATCATGCTGAAAGAATAGCCGTTCTCCAAAGTAATATACATAGAAAAGACGACCAATAAAGTAGGGATAGATCTCCCGTCGCATGTCTCGATCAAAGGCTGCCCACACCTCTCGGCGCTCCTGGACCAAATGAGGAAGATCTAGGAAGGTGACCGAGAATATCTGCACAACAAAGAGAAAAGGAAAACAATGAGATTCTAAAATACTGGAAGGAAATCTAGTGCTACAAACCGAAACAAGTTACTCACCTCATGAAGTCGGCACCTGTCAAAGTGGGCCCGAGCACTACGGGCATTGCTCTTGATAACACGCCCATCTCAAGTCGCCCAAAAAGCACTGAGGGGGTTACCCTCATCTGGATGGCGCATCTGAGGAAGGTAATAAGGAAAATGTACATGTACAAAAAGCTAGGAAGAAAAGAAAATGACAAGGTTAGATCGATCGATCAAGAGAAATGAAATGCCAAAAAAATTCCAGACTTGAGAAAAGAAATACCTCGATAAAAGGCCAGAAGTACGTGGCAGAGATACCGCCACCTCGTGGGGAAGTGATACCTTCCATGATACGATCTAGGCCACCAAGGATGGTGCCATAGATCAGACTCCCCCAGTCATAAGTGGCTACTCGGTGGATGTCTCGGAGGAGAGGGAGAAACCAAGTCATCACCATGGAGTCATCCTCCAAGAAGAAGCAGCTCCCCAACAAAAGCAAAAAATTGAGGCGAAAGACTGCAACAAAATCGACGTCCCCTCGCCTCACGGTCCGACCCCGCTGGCCTAGAGTCGACCATAAAAACCTCATGCCCAGCCTATGCAACTTGCCGACCTCGACAGCTGGGATGAAAGGAGCCCCGATCAGCTCAGCGATCTCCTCCAATGACAGCATATGGGGGAAAATAGTCTCTCCCTCCATAGAGATCCCAGTGATAGTCACAAAATCTGACGCCCTGATGCCAATCTCTGTCTTTAGCATATGAAATGTGTGCTTAGCCGGGAACCATCTCTCCATCATCGCCACAAAAATCGGCCTGTTCGATCTGAAGTATAGGATCCTCAAGAATGCTCCGAACCCGGCCCGAGTAAACTAGCCTCTCAGGTCCTCTGTGAACAGGGTAAACTCCAACATGAAGGTCCTCCAACTGCCCCTGTAACTGCTAGATGGATAAGGGGTCGGCACGTCTATCCGCATGTACATCGAGACGTGCCCACTCAATCCGGTGAGGAGGGGAGTATCCGCTACACCTTCCCTAGCCTCAGCAGGTATAGCAGTGCGAGCTCCCTCAACCCCTCGTCCTCGACTACCACTACCACCACGACCACTACCACTGCTACCACCACCACCACTACCACCATGACCACCTCTGCCGGCCGCCTCGCCTGTCCTACTCCTCCCAGGCACTCGTTGAACTGCAGCCCGATGTCGAGGAGCAACCATCTCCTCGCTATCAGAATATGAACCACTCGATGAAGACTGTGTCGCCTCCTCTATAAGCGACTCCTTGATAGTCTCCAGCTCATATCGAGTCTTCGTAGTCGATCTATCTCCAGACTCGCCAATCAATGTAGCCCTGCTCCCTCGAGTGCGCACCATCTACAGGAAAAATCAACTACCCAATAAAAGCCCAAACCAAAAGCCCTAACTGTGATCAAACCCATTAACCAAAATCGAACCAATTGTGAAAACCCTGGCCCAAACCAGAACCTATCAACAAACCAAAGCCTTAACCTAAACCAAAACCCACCAACAACCAAGAAATTAACTTGACCAAATGAATTCATTCAAGACACCCCCTACAAATCAAAGTTCCACCTCCAATAACCACACCTCACCACCTCGAAAACCAACCCCAACCTATGCCTAACCTCCCCTAAAAGCACTCAAATCATCCCACTTGATGGCTTAATCATTGTCCCAATCATTTCCCAAAGCCCACCACCAACTAATCACACCTACATCTAAGGAACCTACTTCAAAGTCCAAAGCAAATCCAATGGGTTCTAAAAGAGCATATTTGAATGGCGAAAGCATGTGAAACAAAATAAATAAATCGCAATAATCATGCCACGAACATTTCGCATTTGAAAACACAGGCCGACGAAGACATCCAAAAGAACATGAAAAACGAAGTAAAATCACAATGCACACATAACAGGATTTCATGATCACATGTGAGTAAGCAAGGCAAAAAAAATATATGAAATAAGCATACAAACCGGGTTTTCATGCAATAGAAGTTTCAAAGAAGACAAACATGGCAAAGGCATAAACAGGAATTCTATTCTAACAAGCATACATGCAACGAGGTTTGTGTGTTTGTCATGAATTGTTCGAAACAAGAGGGCATGCGATATAGGCTTACAAATCAAAATAAGATAATTAAAGAGAAAGGAAGAAGGACCAACCTTGATCCAAGAAGGAAACCCAAAGAAAATATCGTAAGCAACTGAGTCTCCACGTGCCAAATGCCCACGCAAAAGCCTCATCGACCACCCAAGAACACAAGAGAGCAAGGAGAGAGGAGAAAACGAAGAACCAGATGAGAAAACGAAGCAGAATAGCCAAGTGAAACGTCCTGGCGTGACTTTTTGATTTTAAAAATGTTCTGGTCCGTGCATGAAGCATGGATTGAGTTAATTTTGCGTAGTCCGTGCTCCATGCATGGACTGAATTTTTTTAAAAAATAGAGTCCGTGTTTGAAACACGGACCGAATGAGATTTAAACAGTCCGTGCTTCTAGAACAGACTACAAAAAAAAAAAAAAAAAATAATAATAATAATAAATAAAAAAAAAAGAATAAAAAGAATAAAATAATAATAATAATAATAAAACAAATCAAAATAGTATTTTTGCAAAAGCCAAATTCAATAGCTCAAAGACTCGTTTGAAAATACCCATTTCAAAGTTTTTCTCAAACTATCACAAATCCAAGACCTCACACGAGCTCCGCGCCACGAGGTCGAGGAAATCGAAAGGCTCACCCTGTCAGACCCCGTGCTTGGGTAGCCACTTCTTATCATCAAATTTGTTAAACCAAATCAGTGTTTTCAAAACTTGTCTAAGCAAAATCCTCGGACCCGCACAAATTAGGGTTTCGTCTATTCTTTGCAGTTCTTTGCACGAAATTCCTTCAAAGAGGGGCAGCTGTAGACACCCAAATTTAAGCGGGCCCTCTACGCAAAAATGCCCAAAAACAATAATAAAAGTTGTATTGGTCCCTCGAAACCCATACCCTCGAAAGTCATATTTTCCTCTCAATAAATGGCCCAAGCCTACTTATGTAGCCCATGGACGCAAAACCCTCTCTCTATACTTCTAAACCCAATCTAACCTAAGCCCATCACTTAAAAACCCAAACCATTTTTCCATCTTTAAACCCAACCTAACCTAAGCCTATCACTTAAAAACCATCTTTCCATCTCTAAACCCAACCCAACCTAAGCCCATCATCAAAAGTCCAACTCATTACCCAAATCCAATCTAACCCATCATCCACATTAAACCAATCACCAATTTAACATCAAAAGGTGACACATGTTATCACCCCCTTCCACCTCCCTCATCTAATCAACCAACCACATCACTTCTCTCCAAAAATCACCTCAACCCATACCCTATCCTAACCTAACCTATCCCCATTTTCTAACACCATCAACCACCGACATCACAACTCATATCTCCTACACCCCAACCCATCACTTTCCCTTAAAATACTCCCACAAAATCTCCTCAACCGATACCTCCCACCATCAACATCCATACCTTTCTCTCTAATCAACCAACCACCATCACCAATCTCATCATCTCCCCATTTGCCACATGTCATCATCTCTTCAATTTTTCCAAAATCCAACCAATCAACCTCTTACACTACCCATCCCCTCAAATCTAACACCTTACCTCTTCCATCAACCCAACACTCCATCAAACACCTAACACCTTACACCCCCATCCTCCCATCAACCATCACTTATCTCACCCCACCAAACACTCTACCAAAATGGATTTGGGTAAGATCCAAATCATTTGGGTTAAAATACAACCCACCTCCTTCATTACAAAACTACCCTCATTTCATTTTCAAATTTCATACCCTTCTTCTTTAAAACCCATGTCATTATCCATTATTCCAATCTTTCACCCCATCATACCCCTAAAATAACCCTTCAATTTTTATAAAAACCCCTCCATTCTCTCCTCACAACAACTAATGAAAATTTGAAAAAAAAATACAATCCTAATCTCAATCACCTATACTCAACTATCTCTCATCCCATACTCAACACTTCACTCCCAATTCTCTAAAATTTCCAACTCAACTCAATTCTCTACACTTTCAAGTAAATCAAGATCAAGGCAATGACTTATCTTTTGAAGATCAACTCAAGATCAAGGTGGGTTTGAAAAAGGAACACCCCCTCTAACTTCCCCCTTCTACTCACCCCCTTCTCTACACATTTGCACACACCACAATGATTTAAATCACCAAAGGGCCCTTTCTTCAATAAGGGTGCCCTCAATGATTTGAACCAATATCGAAAGCCCCTCACACTTGAGGGCATACATCGACTGTTTTCGATTTTACTTTTCTTTTTTATTTTAAAACATCGATTCCGAGGTTACCACCTATGGTGGATGGAGTAGGGTGCTTAACACCTTCCCTACTCCATAAATGGACCCCCTTACCTTGAATCAAAGGTTGGACCACGTGTATTATCCTACGAGAGTCTTCAAACATAAAAAATGATATGATTTTTGAAAAATGTGACATCGGGTGACCATTCACACCCTTTTACCAAATTTGAATGGTGGCGACTCCAAAACACCCCAAAGTGGAGGGATGTTTTAAAAGGATGAAAATCCCATGTCCACAACCCCTTTAAATGCTCTTTATTAACTTTACTCTTCACCCCTATTCTTAATAATACATCTCTAACTTTATTATCTTTTCTCTTTTACATCTTTAACACTAAAGATTTTTTTAATGTACTCATCCAACTTTTTTTTTTCTTTCATCCAAGAAACAATCTCATATTGTATGGACGAGCGAACTCTAGTATATATGAACATATATATTAGAGCTTGCATCATCTTTTTTAGAGTTAGGGCATAAAAGAGGAAAAATAATAAAATTGTAGGGGTATTATTAGAAAAATGAGTAAAAGAGTCAAGGTAATAAAGTCATAGAAATATTATTAAAAATGGGAGAAAAGGAAAGAAAATGAATTTGAAGAAGAATGAGATCCTGAAAAAAGAGATGCACAAATCCCTAGACTCTTGGGATTTCGACGTGATATTCTAGAAAAGGTTCTATTGTCAAGAGATCCCACATTTTGTATCTAAAATAAAAGGAGATAAGATTAGAAACGTAGAAAATGGAAGTTCTTCCACTATAAATAGAGGAGAAGGGTCATATAAAAAAGTACACAATTTTATCTCACCAAAACTCCGTCAAATTTTCTGTGAGACCTAACTTAGGCATCAAAGGTTCTATATATTAGGGAATAGGGATGATCCAAAGAAGATTTAGTATGCGGGTGAGCTCAGATTCCGAGGTTATCATAAAAATTACCTCTACAATTGGCACCATCCATGGGAATAGATAAAAAAAAACACGACATACACATGGCAAACACCAGGAATATTGGTAGGAAGACCGCAACGAGGACGGAAGCGGTATGAACAGCAAAGACCGTTGATTTGGTAACAGTAGTGGGGGCAATAGTGGAGGAGCAAGCCCATGGAAGCCAAGGTAGGCAAGGAAATCAGCCTGTTTTGGGAGTCCAATAGTTGTTGGCGCAAATCATAGCAGATCTGCAACGGAACATAAAGCATCAGCAACACTGAGGCAATGAGAGAAGTCGGAGAGCCATGAAGGAACTGATAGAGATGGGGGTCAACATTCCAGAAATCACGAACCAGAGGGAAGGAGTAAGGGAAATCGGGCTAGCACAGAACAGTATGTACTATCAAATCCCCTCACTTAACGGGAAGTGGAAGATCTTCTGAGGCAAAAAAATGAGGATATTGCGAAAAGAGGACAGGTCATTGGAGATTTGAGGACTTCCCCGTTTACTGCAATAGTTTGGAACGCAAAGCTACCAATGAAGTTCCATATGCTGAAGTTTGACTATTTCGATGGAACAAGGGATCCTGTGGAGCATGTGATGTATTACAGGAACATGATGATATTTAAATTACCAAGCTTTGCACTACAGGAACACAAAGTTAATTTAGGTCTCTCGATTATGCTAAGAAGATTAAAGACATAGAGATGCACAAGATTAATTTAATTTGAGTTATGATATAGTATACAACACACATTCATAAAGTAAACATTTTATAAAACATTTAATGTGCATATCATGACATTTATGTTATTCATATAAAATCAAGCACAATGCATAATTGAAAAGAAGACACAAGATTTATAGTGGTTCGGCAACTTACCTACGTCTATTACCAAGAACCCTACTCTCAGGTCTTGGGTTCCACTGTTAGATAGAGGTTTATGGTTCACCTTGAAACCTTACACACATTTTTTATGCTTGGGAATATTCTAAACCTTAAGATCGAGAGAATGACATCCTCTCGAAATGGAATTTTTTTATTGGTTAAATCCCTAAACTAATTTGTTCAAAAGAGGTAACACCTCATTCAAACTCTAAGTTTTATCCTTAGGAAACTTAGAACATTTTTCTCTTAAGTAGAGTCATCAACTCTTCTCAAGAGCTTGGTTTTAGGATGGAACCAAGAACCTCCTTTTGTTAAAGAAAGATAAATTAACAAAAATACTTACAAGGAGTAGACTCAATGAATCAATTTACCAATATAGTGCTTTGAGTTCTTCATGACCTTGAGAGTGTTATCTTCACCTAGATGTGCTCCTTGCTTCAAATGGATGTTCCAAGCTTGTTTAAAATTCACCAATATGTGTGCAAGCAAAGGTGTTGGGTTAAATAGTTCAGTAGTGGGAAAGGCTTGGGTTGAATGTGTTTTCAACTAAGTATGAGGCTTTCCATGGCTAGAGAGAGTTTTAGAATGGGTTGGAAATAAGAGAGATTCTTTTTTAGAGCTTGAACCAAACCACCAAAGTGAGTTAGAGTTGGTTTAAAAGAAAAGGGATTGAGTTCGTGTTTCAACGGTAATAAATATGACTGTTGAACACTTGTTGTCAGCGGTGCCATTAGTAATTATAAAAATGCCTCTGAAGGGTATTTCAACCATAACTTTCAAACGATAGCTCTATTTCTCACATCGTTCGGAGATCTGATAAATCTTATTATGTAGAATATCCCCAAACTGCCACCAAGGGGTAGGGCATGGCAAAAGTGGGTGAAATAACTAAAATACTTTTTTGCCATTTCTGGTCAAAATGAGATTTCAGGAAATCTGATTATGAAAGGTGTGATAGGTTTTACTTATATAATGTCTCCAAAAATTCATCAAGGATAGAAAATGGTGTTAGGGTGGTCAAATCTCTAATGTCCCCTAAATGACCATTTTTGATTCTCGAAAAGTTCGATGAGTGAATGGGTCGAGGAGAGAGTTTTCCTAATCACTACAAATCGACCTATCAATTATTTAAGTGTTGGGGAATGGTTTTAGGTGGTCTAATTATCTTTTAGGCTTTGTGTACGCATATTGGAGCTTTATGCCAAGGCACATGCGGTTGAGTAGCTTTACCAAAGTCTTTATATGTCTTCAATGGCAAATTGACCTGACACTCAACATATGTCTCGGGATTGAAAAACTATGAAATTAATAGATCTTGCACTAGGGAGAAGATGCACTGATCTACAAGTTATTCCCATCCTCTCTTAGGTCAAAAGCCCTTTCTTGGTTCTAGGGTCTTTTGCCTAGGTCGATAAATTTTTTTCAATAGTTGGAAGAACTCTTCGTGGCCCAGTACATTCATAACAGGTGGAGGAAGGTCAAAGTCAATGTTATATGTTATTTACGATAAGAAGAGAATGAGAGTATCCAAGATTTCATGGTTCGGTTCCGATTGCAACTCCTCTCTGTCGAAAATGTCGACGACAAGATGGTGGCTCAGGCGTATACCAACGTGGTCATACCAAGTACTAGACTACGTGAATAGCTGATCACAAACCTTTTAAAGAGAATGTAAGACTTTTACGTGATGGTTGAGAAGTTCATTACCCTATAAGAAACTTTAAAGAATAGTTCTCGAGAAACGGTAGCTATGGCAAGCATTGTACCCTCGATCAGCACAAGTCAAGATAACAAGAGAAAAGAAGTGGGTAGAAGGTCAGACAAGAAGAATGCGAGAAAGGTGATGGATTGAAATTCATGGAATTTGAAGCAAATCCTCACATTGTTGATGATGAGGCCTTTCGAGATAATGAGGCATATCAAATATGATCCGAGCTTCCTGTATGCCCCATCGAATTATAGGGGATGGCCAGTGATGCCTTATTGTGAGTATCATAAGGCGGAAGACTATCTGACAGATAACTGTTGGAGATTGAAGCACATCATTCATGACATAATCAATTAAGGCAAGCCTAGGAAATATGTGGCAACTAGGGGTGCAACTTAATTCGGTTCAAACCAAGAACCAGACCAATCCATGCATTTTGGATTGGGTTGGTTCGGTTTTAATTAAATACGGTTCGGTTTCAAGTTAAAGAAAATAAAATCGATGAATTCGGTTCGATTTCGGTTCAGAATTTATAAATAACCGAACCAAATCGAAAACCAAACCAACATACTTTTAAAAAATAAAATGTAATATTTTTTTCAAAACCAAACCCTCATTTCCTCTTCTCTCTCTCTCTCTGTGGCCTCTGCGGCTGCGCCATATGCCGGTTGATCTCTGTCTCTCTCTATCTCTCTCTCTCTTCTCTGTGATGTTTCTACGGCTGCACCATCGGCCGGTTGATCTCTCTTCTCTGCGGCTGCGCCATCGACCGGCTGATCGCTCATTTCTCTCTCTTGTCTATGCAGCTGCGCTATTGGTCGGCTGATATCTCTCACTCTCTCGTCTCTACGAGTTGCACCACCGATTCATCTCTCTCTGTGGCTACGACCTCCGACTGCGACCTCCAACTACAACCTGCGATCTACGACCTCCGGCAGCGACATGCGATCTGCAACTAGACTGGTTCATATTTCTCTCTCTCTCTCTCTCTTAAGTTGCAAAATAAACTAACTGTTTTTGGCAACCCAAGGAACCGATCCGAACCAAACCGAATTAAGGTCGGTTTGGATTGGTTCAATTCTAGACTAATTCAATTCGGTTTTGGATCTCATAGAATGGAACTGATCTTGGTCGGTTCAGTTTTAATTTTGCTCTAAATGGAACCAACCCGAACCAAGTTGCACCCCTAGTGGCAACGACCATAGAAGAGCAAAGGAGACAGGATTTGCCACCTCCACCTCCGCGAGACCTTGCAATTTAGGAGGACAGAGGTTGGAGGGTGGTGAACATGATAGTGGCTGAATTGGGATCTAACAGAGTCTCACACCATTCTAAGGTCAAGAAGTAGCAGCATGAGCAACAAGTATATCAGGTCACAGAAGGAGCAGTAGTGGCTCGGGTACCAAAATCGATTTGGGGGAACAAGGCGACAGTTTTCAAACCTAAAAACTTGAAAGGGGTGTCCAGCACCCATAATGACACTCTTATCGTTGCCTTGGAAGTGGACCTAGTAGATCTGAGAAGGATACTTATCGATGCTGGAAGTGCAATCGACATTTTGTTCTTGTCAATTGTCAAGCGTATGGGTGTGCTCGGGAGGTTAGTAGGATCAGATGTCAGTATCTATAGGTTTAATAAAATCCCAGTGGCACACACATGGGAGATTACCCATCTTATGGTGGCCGATTTTAAGGTTATCATGACTAGGTTTGTTATGGTCAACACTAGCTTAGCATACATTGCCATTCTAGAAAGGAGGTGGATGTACTTCATACAAGTCGTACTCTCCATGTTCCATCAGGTCGTATACTTCCTGACTCGATAGGGTCCCATGGATATACGAAGGGATCATGCAATGGCTTGGCAGTATTTCTCCAGCATAGTAAATGAAGGAAGAAGGAAGGAATATCAAGAAAAAATCGAGGAAGTAAAGACTAGCCCTTTCAGCTTGGGAGAGCAATAACAATTACAGAATGCACTACTGTCAAGTTGGGTATCAGTAGTGGAACAGGTGGTAGAGGTAGACTTAGGACAAGATGGCATGCACCGAACATTCATTGGGTTGGAGATGGAAAAGATGAGTTAAATAAGATGATCGAATTCTAAAAGAAAAACAAAGATGTTTTTGCCTGGTCGTTAAAAGATGTCCGATATTGATCCTGATGTAGCGAGCCATCAGCTGCACGTGGATCTTGGGTTCCAACCTGTTCAACAGAAGCCACAGAGATTTGAACCAAGGTTAAGGCAAATAATTAATGCAAATGTGGCGAAGTTATTGAAGGCCAGGTTCATAAGAGAAGTACAATTTCCAACATGGATTGCAAACATTATGGCTGTACCAAAAAAGGATGGTCAAGTGAAGGTCTACATTGACTTCACCTATCTTAACAGAGCATGTCCAAAGGACGAATTCCCATTTTCGATGATCAACCGATTGGTAGATGCCATAGTAGGACATGAAAGACTCTCCTTCATGGACGGGTACTCAGGTTATAACCAGATCTCGTTGGCTCCCGAAGACCAAGAGAAAACTGCCTTTATCACAGAACAATGACTTTTCTACTACACAGTAATGCCGTTCAGACTGAATTACACAGGGGCTACGTACCAAAGGCTACTTATGAATATGTTTGAAGATAAGGTTAAGGATACTATGGAGGTTTATATCAATGACATGCTGGTGAAGAGCAAACGATCAAAAAACCATATGGCCCCATCTAGAAGACACTTTCACTTGCCTAAGAAAGTACAAGATGAGTTTCAACCCTAAGAAGTGTACATTCGGGGTATCTTGGGGTACATGGTGACGAAAAGGGGAATAGAAGCCAATCCAGACCAGATATGGGCACTGACAGAAATGCTTTCACTAACCAGTATAAAGCAAGTACAGGAGCTGGCAGGTCGGATAGCCACACTCAGTAGGTTCATGTCAAGGTCTTCAGATAAGTGCTGACCCTTATTCACTTTTTTGAATAAGGGAATGGGATTTGTATGGTTGAAAGCATGCGAGAAGGCATTCTTGAGTCTTAAAGCTTACCTCGAAGCACCTCCCGTCCTGAGTAAGCCAGTGGATAGGGAAACTTTGGGCATATACTTGGTAGCTACACATACGGCGATCAATTCCATTTTATTCAGAATAGATGAGAAAAATGAACTGCTTATTTATTTCGTAAGCAAGACGTTGGGGGCCTCGGAAGAAAGGTATAGCCGAACAGAGAAGAATGGGTTCATCCTGATGTATTCAGCCCAAAAGGTCAGACCGTATTTCCAAGCTTACAAGGTTAGGGTCATTACAACCTATCTACTATTGGAAATATTGCATATAGCCAAAAAATCCCAGAGGATAGCAAAGTGGGCAATTACGTTGGGGGAGTTCGACTTCATTTTCGAGTTAAGGAATGCGCAAAAGGTGTCAAGTAGTTGTTGACCTTCTAGCGGATTTCCCTATAGAAGACCTCTATTGGGAGAAAGAAGAAGAGGCAGACCCACTAGAAGAAGATATATCTGATCCTATGAGTCCTGAGATAGGCTAGAGGATGTTCACTAATGGGTCAGCTAACTTTCATGGGTCAGGAGCAGACATGGTATTGGTTACTCCCAACAATGATTGTCTAGAAAATATAGTGAAGCTTGGGTTCAAGGCATTGAACAACGAAACGGAATACGAGTTGGCAGATTAATGATGGCCTGTGATTTAAAGACTCGAGAGTTGTAGGTTTGCTCAGACTCCTAGCTTGTTGTTGGACAGTACAGAAGAGCATACCAAGTTAAGGATGACATGATGGCCAAGTAGGTGGAACTTATCCGAGAAGAAATAGCCAAGTTTGAAAAAGTGAAAATATCCAGGATATTTAGAGACGACAATCGCCATGTAGACTCATTAGCATATGTAGTCTAATTGCTCGAAGATATAGAGGTGCAAACCATTCCCGTACAGTTTTAGGCTTGGGCAAGCATTGATCTAGAAAAAGAAGAAGAGTGTATGCAAGAAGACCCACGGCCAAGCTGGAGAGATGAGATAATAGGTTATTTTGGGTTAGAAGTGCTACCTAAAGGCAAAAAAAATAGCTTTGAAATTAAAACAAAAGCGAGACGGTATGTTATCATAGAAGGGAAGCTCTTCTGGATATCCTATAGGGGTCCACACCTAAAGTGCATAAGTTCAGAAGAAGCGCAGTTGGTCCTCAGGGAAATACATAAAGAGGTCTGTGGAAACCATTTATGAGGAAGGTTGTTGGCTCACAAAACTCTTTCATAGGGATACTACTGGCCCTACATGCAGGAGGATGCTAAGAAATATGTCCAAAAATGCGATAAGTGCTAAAGACATGCTCGCATGATATGTTAACCCTTGGAAGAACCCCACCCAATCCTCAGTTAGTGGCCCTTCACCATCTAGGGACTAGATATCATGGGATCGTTTCCCCGAGTGATTGGGAAAATGAAGTTCTTGCTCGTTAGAACAAATTATCACACCAAGTGAATAGAAGTAGTCCCGTTAGTCCGAATTCAAGAAAAAGAAGTTGTGAAGTTCCTATGGGAACACGTCATAACCAGGTTTGAAATACCGTACGCCATCATAATTGATAACGAGAAGCAATTCAAGGATAAATAAGCCTTCGCCTACTATCAAGAATATGAAATTTGAAGATTAAATTCAACTCTGAGGTATCCTCGGGGGAACAGACAAGCAGAGGTATCCAATAAGGCAATATTAAGAACTTGAAGAAGATGTTGGATGAAAAGAAAGGTAGGTCGATGGTGAAAACTAGGGGTGCACATGGTTCGGATTGGTTCGGATTTTGGCAAAATTGGAACCGATCCAAACATGATCGGTTCTAAAGATTTGGAATCGATCCAATCCAATAACCCTATAAAACCGAACCAATCCAATCCAATCTTGGTTTGGATTGGTTCAGATCGGTTCTCGGTTCTCATACGACGTCGGCGACAAGATTTTCACAGAGAAAGAGAGAGAGAGAGAGAGAGAGAGAGAGAGAGAGAAATTTATGTTCTAAAATTGCAGTATGAACCGAGCGATCTTCAATTTCGAGATGAACGAGAACAACGACGACGACGGCAAGGTTTTCACAGAGAGAGAGAGAGAGAGAGAGAGAGTTACCTCTTCATTTTCCGACGAGGTGGCGAGGGAGATGAACGAGATCGAGAACAATGGCGGCTAGGTTTTCGTTTTCAGACTCTAACTGGAAGATGAAGAGAGATAAAGAAAACGAAAATTATATATATATATAAGTGGTTCGGATTGGTTCGGTTCTGTATATCCTTAATCCGGAACCGAACCAAATCAATCGGATTTTTTTTTTCAATCTGTACCCGAACCGTGAGTGTGTTCAATCCGAACCAATCCAATCCAAAAGCTTCGGATTGGTTCGGTTCTCGGATTTATCCAATCCAATGTGCACCCCTAGTGAAAACGTCCTCTATCCGCGGGGTGTGCGGATCCGCTTTTGACCCTTGAGATTTGGGAGTCGCCACCTAGTTATTACGGTCTAGGAACCGGATACTGACTCTAAACGGATAAAAAGAAACTAATCTACTGAAGAAAAATTGAATCCGAGGATCACATTACGGGGTTGGAAGGTGTTAGGCACCAACCCCGTCCGACCAATGCCGGTCTCTACTTATCCCAAATAAGACTACATTGCTTCTAACAAAACCTAGATAAAAAAAATAACAGAAATTTTACCTTTGATACGCAAAGATTATATTCCCTCAGATCTGATAAGACTGCTCCATGTACCGTACTCCTTGATTCGTTCTGTCTCCGGATATGATTTCTGATCTCCGAGGCAAGGTATCTCTTTCTTGGATCTGGATCCTTCGAATTTGTTATGAATTTTGGGGTGTTTTTGAAGGGTTTCTAAGGATTTTTCACGCTAAAATCGAAGTATGGGTGTTGGGTAAGGAGTTGGGGCTCCAAAACTAGGGTTTATGGGAGGCTAGGGAGGTTTTTTGACCTACTTCTCTTAGGATTTATGATTGGATACGAAAATAGGGTGTGAGGACCCCTATTTATAGATTTTTTAAGGGTTGATTTAGATAGAATTAATGTTTAATTAGAATTCTTTTTGTTAGAGTTTTATTTTAGTTAGAATTGTTTTAGGTAGAATTGTATTTTAATTAGAATTATTTTAGGTAGAGTTATATTTTGGTTAGAATTCTATTAAGTAGAGTTATTATTTAATTAGAACTCTATTAGGGTTTTGACTTTTGGTTTTATTTGATTGACATTAAGATTTTGACTTTAGTCTTAATTGATTGACTTTAATATCTTGACTTTAGTCTTACTTAATTGACTTTAATTTTGACTTTAGTCTTACTTGATTGACTTTAATACCTTGACTTTAGTCTTGCTTGATTGACTTTAATTTTTTTGGAGAACCCCCCTCTATTATATCTTTAATTCTTTGGACCCCCCAAATGGAGGGGTCCTTGAATAAATATCTTGGCAACCCTCAACAATTTTGCTTGAGAGCCTAATTGATCGATTTTTTTAATTCAAAATTTTAAATTAATTTCATTAATGTTTCACTTTAATTATTGATTATTTTATTTATTAATTTCAAAATTTTAAATTATGAAAATTGTGAAATTATCGTTTTACCCTCGGAGAGGACTTCTCGCTTTTTAAGTCGATTTTTTATGTTCTAGGATGTTTTAGAATCGTTTTTTCGTAAGGAATTCAATGGAAATATTGGCTTGTGTCGTTTATGAAATTTTGTGTGTGAAATGGTCGTGAACTTTATGAGGGGCATTTTCGTAATTTTGTCAAATTCTGTGAAAATTGGCGAAATGATTTATTTGGTTTCAATTTGTTGTTTTATGTGTTCGAAAGGATTTTCCTAAGTGTAATGTAGGCTCTAGGGATATTTTAAGGTTAGAGGTATTTTGGTAATTTGGTCATTTTTTAATGATTCTTATCGTGAAGCTTCTTTTTGTCTGCAAGATGATGATTTCTATGTTTCTGGGGTCATATTTTCCTAGCGTAACTTGATTTCTAACGTTTTGTCTGTTCGAGATACCTCATTCGAATTTATGAAACATATCTGGTAACAAAATAAAGCATTGGAATAAACATCCATCATTGGGAATCGTTGCGATCAGGTTGGCGAGTTGATTAATCAGGCAAATGCAAAAATGGAGTGTCTACAGATGCCCCTCTTTGGCAGAGGGTTGAAGTAAACTAGATAGCAAATCTATTTTGGTAGATAGTGCAATATCCGAATGCCAAAGCTAGTGACAGTTCATTTTACAGCCTGATTTAGCAATTCGTCGGTGTGTTCGGATCCTTGAGGGTAAAGTTCTCCCCGAACTAAAAAAAAAGAAATGTCATGTCCTTGAGGGCGAGCTTTCACTGGCAGCGTCAGATCCTTGAATTTTAGAAAATTCTCCTTGACTGATGTAACAACTGTGCAAGTGTGTGACTTAAAATCTGAGATAAATTTCAAAGAGTTTAAGTTGGAACAGAGTAAAATCTGAGCCTAAAATGAATATAAACTGAGCATAATTTTAGCATAAACTGAGCATCGGCTGAGCATAGACTGAGCATAACTGAGTATAATCTGAGCATAAACTGAGCATAGACTGAGCATAACTGAACATAATCTGAGTATAATTTGAGCATAAACTGAGCATAATTCTGAGAAAACCCTTGGCGGTAACTGAGCAAAATCCAAGTTAACCCTTAGCGGCAACTAAGCAAAATCCAAGATAACCCTTGGCGGCAACTGAACAAAATCTAAGATAACCCTTGGCGGTAACTGAGCAAAATCCAAGTTAACCCTTGGCGGCAACTGAGCAAAATCCAAAATAACCCTTGGCGACAACTGAGCAAAATCCAAGATAACCCTTAGCGGCATCTGAGCAAAATCCAAGTTAACCCTTGGCGGCAACTAAGCAAAATCCGAGATAACCCTCGGCGGCAATTGGCTGAGCATAATTCTAGCAAACCCTTGGCGGCAACTGGCTCAGCATAATCCGAGCAAACCCTCGGCGGCAACTGGCTGAGCAAAATCCAAGATAACCTTTGGCGACAACTGAGCAAAATCCAAGATAACCCTCGGCGGCAATTGGATGAGCATAATCCGAGCAAACCCTCGGCGGCATTTGGCTGAGCATAATCCGAACAAACCCTCGGTGGCATCTGGCTGAGCATAATCCGAGCAAACCCTTGACGGCAACTGGCTGAGCATAATCCGAGCAAACCCTCTGCGGCAACTGGCTGAGTAAAATCCAAGATAACCCTTGGCGGCAACTGAGCAAAATCCGAGATAACCCTCGGCGGCAACTGGCTGAGCATTATCCAAGCAAACCCTCGACGGCATCTGGCTGAGCATAATCCGAGTAAACCCTTGGCAATAACTGGCTGAGCATAATCCGAGCAAACCCTCGGCGGCAACTGGCTGAGCATAATCCAAGATAACCCTTGACAGCAACTAAGCAAAATCCGAGATAACCTTCGGCGGCAACTGGCTGAGCATAATCCGAGCAAACCCCCTGCGGCATCTTGCTGAGCATAATCAGAGCAAACCCTCGGCGGCAACTGACTGAGCATAATCCTAGCAAACCCTCGGCGACAACTGGCTGAGCAAAATCCAAGATAACCCTTGGCGGCAACTGAGTAAAATCTGAGATAACCCTCTGCGGCATCTGGCTGAGCATAATCTGAGCAAACCCTCGGTGGCAACTGGCTGAGCAAAATCCGAGATAACTCTTGGCGGCAACTGAGCAAAATCCAAGTTAACCCTTGGCGGCATCTGAGCAAAATCCAAGTTAACCCTTGGCGGCAACTGGCTGAGCATAATCCGAGTAAACCCTCGACGGCAACTAGCTGAGCAAAATCCAAGATAACCCTTGGCGGCATCTAAGCAAAATGAATAAATTTAGGAGAGAGTGGATGAATCTAAGAAAGAATGAATAAATTTGGAAAAGAGAAAGTAAGGAAAAGAAAGATTGAATCTTGGAATGAACAGATCTGGGAAATAATGATGAATCTGGAAAAGAATGATTGAATCTAGGAATGAATAAATCTGAGAAATAATTAGTGAATTTGGAAATAATCATGAAAATAATGAATGAATCTGAGAAATAAATTCGGGAAAGAATGAATGAATTTGAAAAAATTCTGAGTAAAATAAAACTTAATGGTTGAGAAAATCTCTGGGAAAAGATCTGAGTTATCAACAAGTTTTGCGATACTTTTATCCCCAAACAAAAAAAAATTGAATAAACACTAATGGAAAGAAAGTTTAAAAAGAAAAACCTTGAAAACTTATGTTCAAAACATATTAGGCACCTCATTCTCTTTAGGCACATGTTCCAAAATGATATTTAAATCAAAATTTCTTTCTTTTTGGTAAACCTGGTTTGACAATATCTGGATTTATTGAGATGGTTAATTTTATTAGGTCAAGATTGCTCAACAGACAATTTGAACACATGAAACATAACAAGAACTTCTACGACTGAGATAAAAAAAATACCTTTATTTAAAGATGACAAAGAATAGACGAACATGCTTGACTCAAGTGACCTTATCCTTTGAAATTCTGAGACTCTTAAGAGCATCATATGTGCAACTTTGAATAGATGAACATTATTTGAAAAACTCAAAATTTGATGAACATTGAAAGTTTGGATTTTTCTTTTGAAGTTTGAAATTAATCTGTTTTTCTTCCTTTCAGATCATTTAATCAGATGAACATTCCTTCAAAAATCAAAGATGATTTCGATGTCTTCGGAGTTTTTAACAACTTTGACTTTGATATTGTCCTTCGTCTGATCTTTTTATAGCAGCATGAGCCTTGAAGGAAGTTTCTTAGATTCTCCTCTCGGATTCTTCTTTGACGGTGCCTTAACTTTTGCCAGAATTGTCCTTTTGGATTTTCAATCTAACAGGTTAGGAATTTTATTTTTATTTTTTATATGCTATCCTTTTTGCTTAGACCGTCATTTCGAATTTTCAATCTAACGAGCTTTGATTTTTTTTCTTTTTGCCTTGGCTTTTGCCTAAGTCGCCCTTACGGGTTTTCAATTTAGCAAGCTTTTATTTTTTTTCATTAAGAGATCCTTATTAGCGATAGCACGAACTTCCCTTGACCATTTTACGTAATACCCAAGAGGACTTTTTAGGTGGGCTTAGGAGGATTTAGAAAGAAAGGATATATGGTTCAAAATCCCCAAAAAAATGCCCCTAGTCTAATGTAGTCTCCATTTCTAAGTATCTTTTTTCTTTGATTTTTTTATTTAAAAAAATGCCCCTAGTTTGACATTCTTGATTTTCTTTCTTCTATACTTTGGATGAAATATTTTTCTTTGAAAAATACTCCATTCTTTATTCATTTTTTTTTCTAGGAGTAGAAATCTTTTTTTTTTTTTGAACCGGGCTTGAAGTAACTTCTCAATTTGCCTACGTACCCCAATTTAGTTTGGGATCAGGTCTAAACGTAGTTCGAAATACCCTCCCCTAGGTTGGTTGGTTGGTAGGGTTTAGAAAAAAAATGGTTATCTTTTCATATTGGATAGAGGGGCTAACAAAGGAATATATATATATATATATATATATATATATTTTAAAGAGTGAGATTGGGAAAAGTGCATCGATCAAAGAAAGGCCTTCTTAAATGGGGTATCACATAATTTGATTGAGGTTAGTTAATGCTTTTCCTTGTAAGGTTTCTTTGACTATAACTGATCTGCCTTAGTTGGGCTCAAACTTCTGAATGAGTGATTTTAACATTGAGTACTCGAGTTGGTCTTCTCTTATAGTGTTGATTCTGGCTCTTAGAGATAGTATTTTTTCTAAAGGAAAAATTTTGCCCCTTACTTGATGTCCCCTTTTTGGCATCTATTATATAATGTTCATTTCCTTGATACTTGGGATGGTAAATTCTGAACGCTGTGATATTGAAGTGTTTAATCCAATTTGATGGATTACTTTGAGTATTTGAACTCATTGGTGACATTTGATTCTTCTGAGTATAATTCATGCTCCAAATTTTCTATCTCTTGACCATGACTCCCTCGAGATGCAATGTGTCTTTGAACTGTCAGAATAACCTCTGATTCTAGAGATATATGTCGTGCCTATATCATTAGACCAAAGATTAATTGTTGAAAAATATTAATGTTCACATTAGGCGTATCCTCTTAGGATCATGCGAAAACATCTCTGAACTCCTTAAGTAAGTCCATTATTTTCTCATGTTCCTCTAGGGATTGGATAGTTTTGATTCGTACTTCTCAAGAATTATCCTTGGATACAATTTTTAATCAAATTCATTTTCAAAATTTGAAGACTTGTTGCACAGATGACAATCAAAAGAATCTTTTTATTTCATTGGAATGGAATGATTCCATTATTAACCTAGAACAATGACTCTTATAAAAAGAAATATTCTTTGAAACTTGACACTACTTGGAAATTAATGAGATAAGAAATAATGGAAAGACTAGGACAACTAAATGGTGTTTTATCTAGCAGACTCAACATTTCACTTAAAGGTTATTTTCCCTGTGTAGATGAGGTCTTGAATAGCATAGCGGAGAGATATACATTTGTCGGTGTAATGACTTGTAACTTGGTGAAACTCGCAGAACTAGTGACTTTCATCATTACTTTGAGAGGCATTGGGTATGGCTTTAGGCTGTAATAATCCTTCATTTGTTAACATCCTCAAGGCAATACTCAAAGTCATCCCGAGATTATCAAACTTTCTTCTAGGCTTGGATCGTTTAATAACATTAATTGTCGATTGTGTTGGATTTGAGTTAGCGACCTTCGGACTAAAATGCTTCATAAACTCTTCCATGATTTCTTCCCAAGTATGAAGTCGAGACTGTATTAACAATATAAACCATTCAAGAGCGGGTCCTTTGAGAGTGGTGCAAAATAATTGTGCCATTTGTTCACTTCCTAAACCTCGAAGATGCATGTCCCCAACATACGAGGATATGTGAGCTCTTGGACAGGAAGTTCCGTTGTATTTAGGCGTGCTTAGTATTTCATATTTTTTTGAAATATTGATTCTAGTCGTTGAATCCTCCCTATGTCTGTCTTCGTTATCTTGGCATGTCCCTATCGGGTGGCATTGGCAAGCATGATTCATCTGGTTCACAAAATCTTGCATGATTTGACGTAGATTAACTATGTTGAAGATTGATAATCCTTCGGAAACAAATTAGAGATCACGATCAACAAGGGCAAAAGATTTGACCAAACAATAGAGACTCTGCTTAGGCAACGAGTTAGATGACTTGACAGAATGACCAGGGTAAAGAAACCAAATAGGATGATGTAGAATGTCTTAGAGTAATTTTGACCAAATAAAATATTTTCTTCTTTGTTGAATCCGAACGCATCCTTTATCATTATTAGGTTTACCAAAATAAAAAATTAATAAAATGATTTACAGTCCGATTGGCAAAGTGATGTGACCAATTTAATTCATTTGATTAGAAGTAAGCATAATGAAATAATAGGAACCTGTCGATTTGAAACTACGCGTCCAATCAAGTTGTTAGTTCTATTTAGACCAATCTAACCGAATAGACTAAATTAGACTTTTCTTTGCTTGTAATCAAATGATCCATTTGATCATGTAAAAGTTGGTCAAAAGCTTATTCGACATAGGACATTCGATTAGCTACGAACTAACTAGATCCATAGGTATTTTAGTACGTTTCCAAGGTCCATGTAAAATATCAATTACTATTCTTTTTATTTTTCTTTATAAAATATTTTTTTTTCGAAAAATCTTGTTCTTATGAAAAATATTTTTTTCTTGGAAAACATTTTTTCTAGAGAAAATTTTTTTTGGAAAACACTTTTTTTTTTGGAAAACATTCTTTTTTGAAAAATATTTTCCTTTTGTGAACTATTTTCCTTCTTTGAAAATTTGATTTCCATTTTGATTTAAATGGCCCGGTCAATCATGATTGCTGGATCGAGATGGACTGGGTCATTATTGAATTTTACAAGAAATGAATTCTTTATTGGGTCAGTGCACCCATTTTAATTTCTAAAAATAAAATTTTTGATCCTTGAGGATAATCATACACTCTGATCTCATCATCATTCACATACACTCATCAATCACAAGGTTCCATTCAATAAACAACCCGGGAACACCCACGATAAGTTCGAGTCGTGACCTACAGGGTAGGTTTCTAGACTCTAAACTTACTACGTGCAATGCATTTTATCTGGCTACCCTTGCCCAAATACACCTATATACCTCTCAATACGTGGTGACTTGGTTTTATATACCGTATATGTGATAATCTAAAACCTCAACTCACTTCTCTGAAGTCAAAAATAGCCAGTTTGATCCCCAGTTGAGAGGTGGCGCACAATGCTGAGCAAGGGCCTACTTAAATACCTCTCGTCTAGAATAGACGTAGTCTATCCCCCTCGTACAGTAGGGTATAGCGGGGCAGGATCTCGTTTGGGCATCGGTTTTGACCAAAAAGTGCAATTGATATATTTGGATTATCTTTTATATACCTACGGGGACGAGTCAAGAGTTGTAGTTTTCATAAATGGTTTGGCATCCCACGAGGGGACCGACCACGTATTAATACTACGTTGGCAAAGAGACATGTGATTGTGTGGCTCACAATAGGTCAAAGGCTCAAGTCGCTCCAGCCTGGGTGCATCGATATACCTTTCAGAGTCACCTGATCAGAGGGTACTGATACCCCAGTTTGATATACCCTAAGGTACGTGATTGAAGTTGTGATTTTCATGAATGACGTCGCATCTCCGAAGAGACCGGGCCACGCACTAGTGCTACGTTGGCTATATGGGACGTGCAAGTGTGCAAAACAGTAAACTTGCATGTGGTGTGTGCAAAACAGGGTGAGGTGTGCCCGGGGCCTTTTCAAACAAATGGGCCCATGGATCAGATCAAATCATAAAATATGGATATCAAATAAATATTGATCAAGAAATATAAAGTTCCATAATATTAAGTTCGAGATCAAAGCATGCACATCATAAAAATATATCAATCAGATCATGGCATATGAGATAAACAATCAATCAAGATAGTGCAAGAGAGAGTAAAAATGATCAATCAATCAGAACCGTACTAAAAAGAATATCAATCATCAATTAGACATGAGCATAAGTACCACCGATAATTTTTCCTTATTTTTTTATTGGGAGACTTATTGCATTTTTTAGCACAAAATTCTCCTCTTTAATCAAGTTTCTTACATAAGAAAACTTTGGGTGAAGACTACACTAGCTGGACTACCGTAATAAGGTTTGAAAATCTTGCTAAGGGTCATTAAACCAACGTGGTTCATTATGTCGGCAATCCGATGTCACAACCTTCTAGATTTAATGGAAAAGTTTGGATCCAAAAGTGAAATTTGCATTTTTTTTTTACTTTAATCCAATGTTTTGAAAATAGGTAGCTATAAAAATCAAATGTAAAATCAAAATTTGAAATGAAAATTAATTTAAAAAAAAAAAAATTCTTGAAATTCTTTTTTTTTTATTTTTTTTTTAAAATACTCGTAGAATTTCATCCGCTATAAGCACGTGGCATTGGGTCTCCTTTTTGAGTGCCATGTGGCAATGTTAACGACCCTTAGTAAGGAAGAGACCTTACTAAACTAGTAAGACTAGCTTATTTTTTTTTAATATAAAAAAATTGCAGATCAGAAATTTCTATGTTGTTGCCTAATATTCACAATCTAACATTCCTTGATTGTTATAATCACACACATGTACCTCGGTCATGTTGCTGCCAACAAAAACTCTCTTTTTATTTTTTTTTTTAAAATACATATTGTTGTCACTACAACAACTCAAAAAAATAAACTTTTTTTTTATATGCGTTGCTGCTAGCAACATACAACTCCAAACACTTCTTTTCTTAAAAAAAAAAACTGCTGCATGACATCCTCTTAAACACTTTTTTTTAATTGCCGCCAACATAATACTCTTTGTTGTATTGTTGCCAACACGCACCGCACAAAAACAAAAAAAATACTTATTTTTATTTTATATGTATATGTTGCTGCTAGCCACCTAGCTTAGATATTTGATTTAGGCTCTTGTGGGCTGGTTAAAAGAGGTTCATTTGAAGAAAAAAACAGAGTATACGAGATTAAAGAGAGATGCGTTCGAGGGTTGCTGTGTATCAAGGGAGGGTTGCGGATGGACAAACCGCCATTAAAGCCTCTCTCTTCACAAGATTAGGAGATTCTCATCGAAGTTTTTTTCTCAAATTCAATTTCTTAGTCTGCCTAAAAGGATTCTCACATATTTTGATCCTAGAAACCGATTCGAAACCAGGTTTGTCTCGAATATTCAAAATTTTCATACAGCAATCGAGAAGAATGACACACCCATGTATATTGCTAGGGTCGGATTAGAAGTCCAACCTGATTTCGCAAAGGATCGAAAGGTTTCAACTAAAATCTCCCAATCCGATTGAGTTCGGTTCATCCCTTCCATAGGATTGCGAAGCTCTCGGGATATATCAATGGGATCAACGAACATCCACGTTTTCGAAGCTTGGATTATTTCCAGATTCACCATCATTTGTAGATTCGAATTCGACCGAAGCTGAATCGATGAAAATGGTTTCCTCATCGATCAAGAATCCTTCAGAACTCGGGAGAGAGATCGAGGTGGAGACAGGAGAGAGAGAGTGTGTGAGAAGGAGGCGTTATTCTCGCTGTATTCTTCTTTTTAATTGAAGAAGAAGATAAGAAAAGGGAAGGATTAAAAAAACTAACAGCACACAAAATTAAGAGTTTTTTTTTTTTTTAAAAATAAAAACAATTTTTTCTAATGACACACCCCATCCTAACAGCACGTTAAAACTTATATTTTTTTCCGCTTGTGCTTGCTGTCAACAACAGATCAACATACTTAAAAAAAATTATTTTTATTTAAAAAAAAAAAAGAATATTGTCCAAGGATGGATCAAGCACGATTTGAGAAAAAATTTAAATAAAAGCACTATCGAATGACAGATCGATGCCTAAAAATAAACAAAGTAAAAAAAGTTTTTTTTTTTTTTTTTTTTTTTGAAAAAACTAAACACATCTAGAAAGAAAAATTTATATAAAAAAAACATTATCGACCGACCGATAAAACACATACTAAAAAAAAAATAAAACAAAAAAAAAGCCATGGTCCAACAACCATCATTTCATCCGCAATTTATATGTCAATTTGTATATTTCATCATTTAGGTCGTTTTAAATAACCCTCTATTGAACCATAAAAATATATGCTAAACTAAAGTATCCAAAATCGAACCAAGATAATCCAAATAAAATGGGTCAATACCCAATATCCTGCACTATTTAGGGTTATCCTGCATTATTTAGGGTCATCCCAAATGACCCCAAATCGAATCATAACAAAAATGTGTCAAGGAAACGCATCCAACATCCCAATTAATGATCAACAATAGAGCTAAAAGAATGATAAAATCATAATAAAAAAAATAATACTAAGTAAATAAATAAATAACTAAAATTAAAATAAAACAAAAAATTAGGTCCTATTGGCAATGATTCCCATACTTGGGGTTTTTCAAGTCTGATCCTCAATAGTCCCCAGTGAAGTCGCCACTGAAAGCGCCCTCGATCCGCGGGGTGCGCGGATCCACTTCAAGGGTTTGGGAGTTGCCACCTAGTTATTATGGTCTAGGAACCGGATACTGACTCTAAACGGATAAAAAGAAACTAATCTACTGAAGAAAAACTGAATCCGGGGATCACATTATGGGGTTGGAAGGTGTTAGGCACCAACCCCGTCCGATCAATGCCGGTCTCTACTTATCCCAAATAAGATTACATTGCTACTAACAAAACTTAGATAAAAAAATAATAGAAATTTTACCTTCGATACGCAAAGATTCTATTCCTTCAGATTTGATAAGACTGCTCCTTGTACCGTATTCCTTACTTCGTTCTGTCTCCGGATCTGATTTCTGATCTCTGAGGTAAGGTATCTCTTTCTTGGATCTGGATCCTTTGAATTTGTTATGAATTTTGGGGTGTTTTTGAAGGACTTCTAAAGGTTTTTCACGCTAAAATCGAAGTATGGGTGTTGGGTAAGGAGTTAGGACTCCAAAACTAGGGTTTATGGGAGGATAGGGAGGTTTTTTGACCTACTTCTCTTAGGGTTTATGATTTGATACGAAAATAGGGTGTGAGGACCCCTATTTATAGATTTTTTTTAAGGGTTGATTTAGATAGAATTAATGTTTAATTAGAATTATTTTAGTTAGAGTTGTATTTTAGTTAGAATTATTTTAGATAGAGTTGTATTTTAATTAGAATTGTTTTAGGTAGAGTTATATTTTAGTTAGAATTCTATTAAGTAGAGTTATTATTTAATTAGAACTCTATTAGGGTTTTGACTTTTGGTCTTATTTGATTGACTTTAAGATTTTGACTTTAGTCTTAATTGATTGACTTTAATATCTTGACTTTAGTCTTGCTTAATTGACTTTAATTTTGACTTTAGTCTTACTTGATTGACTTTAATACCTTGACTTTAGTCTTTCTTGATTGACTTTAATTTTTTTGGAGAACCCCCCTCTATTATATCTTTAATTCTTCGGACCCCCAAATGGAGGGGTCCTTGACTAAATATCTTGGCAACCTTCAACAATTTTGCCTGAGAGCCTAATTGATCGATTTTTTTAATTTAAAATTTAAAATTAATTTCATTAATGTTTCACTTTAATTATTGATTATTTTATTTATTAATTTCAAAATTTTAAATTATGAAAATTGTGAAATTATCGTTTTACCCTTGGAGAGGACTTTTCGCGTTTTAAGTCGGTTTTTTATATTCTAGGATGTTTTAGAATTATTTTTTCGTAAGGAATTCAATGGAAATATTGGCTTGTGTCATTTATGAAAATTTTTGTGTGAAATGGTCGTGAACTTTATGAGGGGCATTTTCGTAATTTTGTCAAATTCTGTGAAAATTGGCGAAATGATTTATTTGGTTTCGATTTGTTGTTTTATGTGTTCGAAAGGATTTTCCTAAGTGTAATGTAGGCTCCAAGAATATTTTAAGGTTAGGCGTATTTTGATAATTTGATCATTTTTTAATGATTTTTATCGTGAAGCTTCTTTTTGTTTGCAAGATGATGATTTCTATGTTTCTGGGGTCATATTTTCCTAGCATAACGTGGTTTCTAAGGTTTTGTCAATTCGAGATACCTCATTCGGATTTCTGAAACATATCTGGTAACAAAATAAAACATTGGAATAAACATCCATCATTGGGAATCGTTACGATCGGGTTGACGAGTTGATTAATCAGGCGAGTGCAAAAATGGGGTGTCTACAGATGGGCAGACGAATTGCATAGCATGCTATGGGCATATCGGACTACCGCGTGTAGGGGCACAAAAATGTCTCATTTTGCTTTGACTTATGGGACAGAAGATGTGATCCCAATAGAGCTTTAAGTACCTATCGGTCAAACTCAAGTAGTTGGAGACATAGTAAATGAGGAACTATTGGCGTGAAACCTGGACTGGATGGATGAAACAAGGGAAAAAGTATTAGAAAGGCTTGAAAGATATCATTAGGAGTTGAAGAGGTCCTATGAGCGGAAGATGCGTAGGAGAATGTTTAGGCCAAAAGATCTTGTGTTGAGGAAAGTTTTCCAGAACGCATAGGTGTCGAACAATAGAAAACTCAAGAATAATTCGGAAGGATCGTACATGATATACAAGCTCGAACAAGAAAGGGTGTATTACTTGAAGATAATGGTTGAGGATTCAATCGAGTCACCATGGAACGCATTCAACCTTAAGACGTAGTTTCAATAGGGGTAGGATTTGTTTGGTAAGCAAGATTTATTTCAAAGGTTGTCGTTCGGAATAACTTAGTTTAAATTCTGTTATGTTAAGATTTTGTATAAGTTTTCAAGAAATTCCCAGGTACAATTTCTTATCTAAATTTTTTTTATAAAAGTTTCCCATTTACTATTCTAAAATTTAAGAAGGCAATAAGGTCAGTTCCTCTTGGACCCGAGCATCACTCTATGAGGCGAGTGATGCGGAAACCCAATAAGGTTGGTTCCTTCTGGACTCGAGCATTACTCTATGAGGTGAGTGATGCGAAAATCAAATAAAGTCCATTCCTCTTGGACCCGAGCATCACTTTATGAGGTGAGTGATGCAAAAATCCAATAAGGTCGGTTCTTCTTAGACCCAAACATTACTTTATGAGGTGAGGAATGCGAAAACCAAATAAGGTCAGTTCCTTTTGGACCCGAACATTACTCTATATGGTGAGTGATGCAAAAACCCAATAAGGTCGATTCTTTTTGGACCCGAGCATCACTCTATGAGGTGAGTGGTGTGATTTTTAGACAAAGCAATAAGGTCAATTTTGCACTAGTCAAATTTTACACCGAGGGAAGTAAAATGAATTCTAATGAAGTTATGAGGTCGAAACTACACAAACTGAATGGGTCGAAAAATCAAAAGGGAAAGGGGGCTAGTTGCTTGCTATTATAAAAGTTGATAGATTCATAGACATAACAAAACAAACTTTCATTGATATAAGGTCAATTATAAAAAAATGAGAATTACATGAGGAACTATTTCTCTACAAGGTCGGCGTTCTCGATTGATGAAGAAAAATGATTAGTATCAGTAGACCTCAGGGGCATAGAGAGAACAGTTGGGGGATAAGAAGTCGTCTGGAGCTTGAGCAGGTCGGTTTCCAACTTTGTAGTCAATTTCCTTTCCTCCTGTAAGGCATCCTTCTATTCCTTCACATTCTCGTCTAGTTGACATTGGAGATCGGCTCTCTACTCCTCTAGGGCCTTGTTGTACAATCCTTCTTTTTCCACAACCTCTTTCTTCATTCGATCCAATTGACCTTCAAAAGTTAAGGTGCTTTAAGTCAGTTGATTTTGCAAATCCTTGAGTTTCTCATGCAAACATTTTACTTGAATTTTAAGGTCAGAATTCTAATTTTCCTTTGCCTCCAACCAATAATGAGAGGAATGAGCGCTCCTAAGCACATCTGACCTATTCCTCACGAGGGCAAATAGACCGTGCTGGACCTTGAAAACAAAATTGATTAAGGTAATACAGATCGAAATACTCAAAAAGAAAGAAAGGGTTATAGGATAGGTTACTTGGGTCATCTGGCTACAATGGCCATCCACGAACAATACCAGATCCTTCTCTAGAAGGTTGAAAGTCATTTTCTTGTCTCTAGGGAGAAAGCTTCCCTCTATTAGACCGTGAGTAACCTTGGGGTTAGACATAACTGATGACTCAAGGGGAATCTTCAATGTTAGGACTTTCTCCTTGGAGAGAAGCTCTTGAGGAAAAACACCCTTGGGTTCTTGGGATCCTGCGACGTTATGGTCGTGATCAACAGAAGGATGACTTTTCTTTCTACTTCTTACTCTAATGATCAGAGTTGGAATGTACCATCGAACTTGCCTGGTTGTCGCCTCCCAATTAAGAATACATTGGGGGAAACGGTACGGTAGGGGATGAGTCAGTGGGAAGCAGGATGGATAAGAGCATAGGGGGGCCTTGGTGGTAGGGTGCTTGCGTAGAGGGCTTTCAAGTAATCAATTGAGAAGACATTTCTTCATTGAATTTTGAGTTAGAATTCCTGAGAGAAAACGAAGAAGATGTAGTAAAAGAAAGAATAGTGGTCTGGGAAAGACGAGACGACCCTCTCCCCGATCGTAGAAGAGTGGTGAGGGGAAGAGTTGGTAAAAGAGATATGAAGTTGTCTCTGAAATCTCTGTCTGCGAGGATGGACTCAAGGACATGAGCGGAATGATGATTCATGTATTTCACACCTATATGAACGAATAAAACAAAATGAGTTAGTCACAGAATGGGAAGATCGACGCACATATAAAGATTAATAAAGAATACGTTGATTACCCCTACTTTTCTAATTAAAGTAATAGTTCTTTAGGTCGGGAGTAGACTGGCCCTCAATATACTCCCACGAACCCGTGAGCTTGACCGGGTACAATAACCATTCTTTGTCAATCTTTGATAGTTGGATCTATATCTCTTAACCTCGTTTCTTCATTAAATAGAAGAATGTGGGCATTTGGGGGCATTGGAGAGCTTGTACTAGGATCTAATATCGACTAGTCCAAGCTTTTGGCCCTCAGGGAAACTAGTATTTATCAGCTTGATCATGAAGATTAGGCGGAAGAAGTTCCCTGTCATTTGACCAGGAGATTTGTAGTCAAAATTCAGTAATTCACGGGTTAGAGGGGATAGGGGGACCCTAAGACCTACCTTGAATTGACCCCAGAGGATGATGGTCGTGTCTTTCTCCCAGTTTTCGTCAGGGTCTAGAAAGTTGTACCATTCTATGGCTACGAACTCTAGAATGGAATATGTAGCTCGGAAGTCTTCCATGGACGGTCTCGTAAGGGTGTAAGGTTTTTTACTCATGTCAATTTGGGGGTTTCTTAACAAAAAAAATACGAGGAAAAATTATAAGACAGAGAAGGCACCTTGAGTAAGAAGGGAGAAAGGGAAGGTGGACAGAACTTTGGTTGGAAAAATCAAACAGAAAAGGTCTTGGAGAAAAACCAGTAGTACTTTGACGCAAGAGATAAAGAAATTGAAAATAAAGAAGAACATAGGCATATTTATAAAGGAAATATCCTCGAGATTTGTGTTCAATCCAAAGGCCAGAATTTCTTAGAGAAGAGAACACATTATGGGCTATCTTAGCCATCATTACGCCCCAAACAAGAGGTGACCGAACACCACACGCCCCGTGCCAGGCCAATATAGAAACGTCACATGGAAATAACTCTACCGCCCGGTATGTCAGACACGAGTATTTAATGCCTCATCATAATGAGGCGATAGCTCAAGACTGTAGACCTATCAGCAAGAGACATGTATAATGATTAATAAAGGCACACGTTGGGACCATGGGACCTATTTAATTCGTGTTGTTCCAAGTATCTATGGTTAAGAGTCTTGGAGCTCGGGTGTTTATCGGAGTGGTTTTGTGAAGGTTCTTGGAAGGATAAGATGCTCCTAACCTTCCAATGGGGGCATTGTAGAGGAATAAATTCCCTAGCCACAGAAATAATGAAATAGGTCGGAAGTCCGTTTGATACTTTACCTGATCTATTGATTTCGTCTCGTAAAGTATATAGATCGGGTAGTTCAGGTTCCCATCTTAGTAATTGAGGCACAAGAAATGATCAAGGAGAAGGAGATCCCGGAAGAAGAGGCACGCAAATCCCTAGACTCTTGGGATTTTGGTTTGATTTTCTAGGAAAGGTTCTATTATCAAGAGATCCCACGTTTCTTGTCTAAAATAGAAGGAGATAAGATTAGAAACGTAGAAAATGGAAGTTCCTTCGCTATAAATAAAGGAAAAGGGTCATATCAAAAGGTGCGCAATTTTATATCACCAAAACTCCGTCAAATTTTATATGAGACCTAACTTAGGCATCAGAGGCTCTATGTATCAGGGAACATGAACAATCCAGAGAAGATTCAGTACACAGGTGAACTTAGATTCCGAGGTGATCGCAAAAGTCGCCTCTACGGATACTCCATGTAATAAAAAGTTTATTGCAGTTGGATGAACAATAACTTGTGTGTTTGCAATGATCTTTAATAAGTCTCATGTATGGCCCTATTTGTTTCTGTTTTCAATCAAACTTGTAACCCCTTCTATGTTTTAGAATTTCTAAGATACTTACCTTTTGACAACTAATATTTAATTACATCTTGCTTAATCCTTTATTAAGTAATTTTTTATTTCAATGTGTTGACTACCCTTTGTTTTCAAATGTATGTGTGCTCTTATACTTCTGTATATATTGAAAACACCTCTTTATCTTTAAAAAATATTTTTTTACTAACAAACACCCTTATGTTCTCAAATTTATTACGTACCCCCTCTATTTTTTCTGAATGTTTAAGATGCATCCTTATCTTTCGTCAATTAATTTTTCTATCAACAAGCATCCTTATGTTCTCAAACTTATTACATGGCTCTCTATATTCAACATCCAAATTTGGAAGACGAAAAATGCCCCACCTTTACATTTAGATTTAATATTTTATTTCATTATTCTTTTTTCCAACTCACAAAGAACCAACCCATTTCCCCACCCAAGATTCATCACAATCAAGTCCATGTTGGTCGTTGACAAAAGAGAAAAAGTCGTTGGCATCACCAAGCTCCACATTCTCACCACCATGAACCTTCACTTTCTCTTTTTTCCTTCCATATCTCATCAAAAATCAACAAGTGAGTTCGAAAACTACCTACCCTAATCTTCATCTCGTTAGAAGAAGACTCATCTTCCATTGTAAAAAAAAAGAAGAGTGTCGTCGTCAGAAACTTGAAAACCCCCGTTCGCTTTGCACAAAATCAGTCCAACCATGAGTTCTTCGTTGTCAACCCTTGATTTTTTGACAATCACAAATCAAAGTAGGGGACTCTCAACTCTTATTAGTAGTCGTAGATTTTGAAAATGTGCATTTAGATTTTTATCGAAACTTGTTGTGTTCTTCAATATCGTAGATTGTCGTCAAATTTATTTCAAATTCATGTTAGAACCTTCGTGTTTGATGTATTTTATCATGGTTTAAACATGTGATTTGTGGGTGGGTTAGTAGAATCAAAGAATGAGCAAATAACCCAAAAAATATGACGAAAAATAAAAAATTCATGAAACTACAGTTGTACCTGCATTTCAACCCTTTATTTCATTAACTACAACCCTTTATTTTTCATTTACTTTAAGTTCTTAAATGAAATTATGATTTTACCCCCCATTTCGAAATAATGAGAATGGTTTCAAAATCCAAAACTCAAAAGATCAAAATTTGATTTTTGGTGTCAAGAACAAAATGTAAATTTTGACGTTTTCGATCGATTTTCAAAAATGAATATCTTTTGTGTTACTTTGAATTAGGTAATAAAAATTACTTGATGTCGAATCTCGTATTCAAGACTTTCATTTCCAAAATCCATTTTTAATTTTAAGAATTTTTAAAATTTGAGTTTTCGATACTTAACTAAATTTTCACCAGTTTTAATAGCTCTAACAACTTTGGTTCCGTGCATCGCTGGGACCCTATTTTGAGTAAAGTTTGATGGTTTTTTCAATTGAATAAACAAAATAACTTTGAAGGATTGAAAAAAAAGAATATTGTGCTTGAAAGAGATGAAAAGTGGAAATGTCGAAAGAATGAAAAATGGATGAAACGGTAAAATGTCAGAATCATACCTGTGGGTTGATGTCTGCATTTTACATTGTATATTGTGTGTAGGTTGGTGAAGGGATATCCAGGGATAATGATTGGTTGCTTGTTTATTTAAATTTTGCTAGTGCAAGGTTGATGAGTATCTCCAAACCTCAATTATACGCATATTTTTCAGATATTTATCTTGATTTTTGTACCTATTTCTCTATATTAAGGTAATAATCATGATAAGCCTCAAAACACCATGTTGCATGTTAATTAGGCTTAATTATATATAAATAAATTCATTTACCAAATAAATATAATTACGTTTGTTTCTTGTGCAGGAAATCAACATTTTGGAATCAAAATCTCAAGACAAAAGCATTTGGGCCCACTTTGGAATGTCCTAATCCTTAACTCATATTCTCCTCCTTTATTTTTTTGTGCAAAGAAAAGTGGAGGCTACTTTTAAACTCTTCTACAGACATTTTTCTCTATAAATAGAGCCTCCATCTCTAGAGAAAGGGTCCCCTCTTGGTTCTTTTATCCAAGAATCCTTTAATTTAAGGCTCTTAGCCTATTCTCTTATTTTTTGTATTTTTATCTTTTAATTATTTTCTTTTGGCTAAAAGTTTTGTAAGAAGTAGAAGAAGAAGAAGTTGTAATTTTCTCCATCAAATGAAGAAAAGTTCTTTCATCTCTTATCTTCCCTCTATTGTAATGACATTAGGAGAAGTTCCCCTCCATTGGAGAGTGGAAAAGCCTAGAGCAAGTTCTTGTGTTGTTTCTAATTTCATGCCTTTCTTTTATTTAAAATGCTTATGAGTTCTCTTTAAGTTTCTTGCACCTTTTATTCTTAATATAGATACTTTATGCTTAGATTAGATAAAGATAAAGTATGCTTAAACTAGATAATTGGTAGTAGGAATTTTTCAAAGAATTCTACTTTGTTTATGTTCCCTCATTTCATTTCATTTGTAAAACTTTCTGATTTAAGGAGCTAACACCAAGTCCTTACGATTGAGTTATAAAAAGGTTAGAGATTAAGAATTGCTCATCAACATGTTTTAGGTAGATCCACCTCCAATGGTGCTTTAATTTCATAAGTTTACTTGCTTTTAATTTCATTTACTTTAGTTTATTTTCTAGTAATTTTACATCTTCTTATAAATTCAAAAATACAAAGAAAAATAATTTTAATTCATTTTAGTTAATTTAAATTTTATCTTTTTAGCTTAACTCTACTCCTCCTTTCTCTTGGGTTCGATCCCCTACTTGCCTCACAAGTAAGGTAAAAGTAAGATTAATATTAACTCCGGTGAGAAGAACAACGATAGTCTCATCAAAGGCGCTGAGTTATGATTATGTTCAGTTATTTATTTTAGATCGTGTGGCCACAGTTGCATGGTAGGAAGCTGGATATCCATTTTCAACTTTGTACTGTTAATTTCTCTTTTGTTTTTAAAGGAAAATGATATATATATATAATTATTTTGTAAGCTGTTAAAAAATTTGTGAATGCCTGAAGGGATATTGCGTCATATCATTCGGAGTGGTGTACTATCCTAACATGTACAGTAGGAACAACCAAGCTCATATGTGGTATGGGACGCGAATGTGAGTGGAGTCACAATTGGAATCTGGGTCCATTCCTCTCTATTTTTACCAGTGAACTTTTATTGTAAAGGTGGTCGTATACGAATGCAGTTGTATATACTTGGAAATCACATGCATGCCTGATAGGCATAAAAGATGATTGGTTAGTGATCACTAATAATCTAGAGTAGTCGAACGTTCTGACACATCGAAAAGAGACCCATTGCTTACGGTCACGTCAAATGGCCCGCCTGAGCTGGATAAATGGTCATCTAGTATGGTAAGCGCTGTAACCGACCACAAAATCAAGAATTAAAGGCCAGATTAATATTGTAACATCATATCCCGACTGGGAGCGATCCAGTTGTGAATCCCAACTCTCTAATTCCACTACTCCACCATTATGTAATATGTATTTGTTATTCTATTTTGAATTATAAACTAAAAAGTATGCCTATCATTTCAATGTTGTCAATTTATTTGTATAGAAATAGAAATGTATAGTGAGTACTGATGATAGATGTATGTGGACTTTTAAATTATTTAGTTTCTCATCCCTAGCTATATGTACCAGTTAATCGTAGTTTAAATTATAAAATTTTGCATGTTTTGAAATGTTTTCAATATTTTTCTTCGTTTACGTTAGGTGATGTTATTAGTAGGAGTCGTTTGTGGACCTACTTGGTAACCATTGTTACTTATCCTTTACTTCCTATTTTTTTTAGCTTTAGAGCTTGCAGTCGGAGAAGCAATCGTAGAGCCATCGAGCGAGGATCATCTGGTGGGTCATACCGACGACCAGAGTCCATTATCGGATGAGCATTGGGACTATTTCCATTAGGAGCCTATTTGTCCCAGGATGTGTATGTAACTTTTGGGTTGAGAGATTAGGCCCATGTTAGTAAGAGGTTAAATTTTCGTAATCCAATATACATTTTACCTTTTTACGCAACTCTGATATAACTTTATGTAGTTCGAAATTTACCATCTTCCGCATCTTGTATACTTTTGGTACATTGCTATATACATGATTTGTTGGATTTAGCTTATCAGATTTTGAGTTCCGTGGAATGCTAACATAAATAGAAGAAATCATGTCCAAACTTCGATGTGACCTTGGGATTTGTGTTAGCATTTGGCGAGACGCCACATTACCCCTTTTCAGATTTTTGCCTTTGTTTATTTCCCTTTTTATCTGCTTACACGGGGTCACCTCGATGAGGGGTTATCCCTTGGGTGTTTTCTGGTCCACTCGGGATGCCAAGGCGATTATGAGCAGTCCTTAAAGTGGTCGGGCCCACATTGATCGATCGTCTTCGAGACATGAGTGCTCTTGACCTTTTATTCCTGTCTTTTCAACTTGAAGTTATCTGTGTTCGCTGTCTAATTTTTTTCCTTTTGCAGATCTTTTCCGTCATACTACACGATCTTTCCCGCATAGTCAGTGGGAGGCAAAAGGTGCAAATCGCCTATTGGCGTAACACCAGGCAATAGCGCTACCCCTATTTTATCGGATAGTAGTGATATACATTATATTTGGGGGAACGCTTGTTTTTCCAGCATGACGGGAGCCTACACATCCCTGTCGCTCCACTTAAACCTATCTCTAGGGCTATTATGGTGGATGAGTATCTAGCCCAGGCGATGGGTGTAGATGCTGCTGGCTTGGTGAGGGGTGGTAACTTCCAGGCTTGGTTCAGAGAACATGCTCAAATCACTACCTGCAGTCACTGCCTGAGCTGGATCACCGAGATTGAAGGGGTCCTGCTCTAGGAGTATGCTATCACGGTACGTATTTTGTCCTTATCTCTTTTTCCTTAGAATTTTCTACTTCTTATTGTTCTCATTAGTTTCATACTTTTGATTTTAGGCTGTTGATCTTCGTCACCTTCGAAAGGGTTGCGACGTCATTGAGGCACATGCAATGAGGTCGTAGAGATGGAGAACTAGTGGAAGGCCTCTCGAGCTGAGGTGGAGGAGTATGCAACTTGCAATGAGGAGCAGGCCGCCTGTATCGAGGTGTAGGTAGCCCGCATCCAAGAACTGGAGATGGCCCTACAGGAATCCTGTATGTTGTTTTCTTTTTTATTCTTGTGTAGATCGTAGCTTATTTTTCATTCTTGGAGCGAGCACCTCTGCTTGTCCTTTGACACTTCCCCAGGTAAGGAATTTTACTTTAGTCATTTATTTCCATATCCTGCATATATATCAGTCTGCGTTTAATTTGCTTTGTCTTTCTTTTCAGGCTTCTCCCTTTGCCGGTCCATCCATCCAGGGTGCTAATCTTGCAGGAACTATAGAACATGATGTTTCCCTGGATGTTGAGCTCTTCTTCACGAATTCTGAGGGACAACTGCGGATGTATGGTCTACCTTCTTCTAGGGTGTTTGACTTTGGCGTAGTGGCTGGTTCTTCTTTTGGAGCGATTCCGAAAATTCAAAGTGCCTGGGATGACACTGGACCCTTTTTTGTTTGAATTTAGATGTACTTTGTAAAACATTTATTAGTCATTTTGTATTAGTTTTAGACACATTATGCAAAACATTTCAAATTTTTGTATATATATGCATATCCCTACTTATCATTTCTCAACATTTATTGTTTTATTATGACTGTGCATGTGAAAGATTTGGGTTTCAATAGGCTTCCAGAGAGTGTTATATATCATCAGGGCCTTTGTAGGCCCGACGAGTATTTGTGAGCCTATAAGTAGGTAAAGGGTTCGATCGGGGTCCAAGGGACCCCTTGAGAGTGTTCTCGAGTAACGTGAGTCATTTTGTGGGTCCAGGGGACAAATGATGAGCGACACAGATGGGTAGGTGATTGTGAGTCTAAAAGACTTATTATAGTGCGATGTGAGTGCCCGGGCTTTGAAAAGCCTCAATTCAAGCAACATAATCATAATGGGCTTCAAAAGATCCAATTTCGCATGCCAGATATAATTTTCACATTTCGAGGACTCTCGGATGTTTTGTTTGCATTTATCGAGTGTAAGAAGTCCATACAATTGTGAGATCTCAGGGTGCGAGAAGATTGTTATAGTGCCCTGGCCCCTGTACGATTTTCTAAAGAAAGGGGAATTAGGTAATATAGGGCCCCAAAACTTAAAACGTTATGGTCTGTGCTCCAAGCACGGACAAGTTTGTGAAGATTCCATCTGTGCTAATAGCATGGATAAGACAGTTAAGCTTTCATCCGTGCTTTGAGCATGGACAAGCCATATTTATGTTTTATCAGTGTTCTGAGCATGGACAAGACATTTTTAGGTTTCATCCGTGCTTAGACCACAGACCAAACATTTTCAAGTTTCATCCGTGCTTAGACTACAGACTAGTATGATTTCTTTTTCTTTAAGCCTGTTTTAATACTGGTTTTGGCCTAACACCCAATTTTCACAATTTTTACTCCCCTTTTTCACATTTTGTGCAGATTTTGCTCTCCCAAGACTTATTTCCAAGCTCCATGGAGGTGCTTCCCACTTTTTCTGACTTGAAAAAGTATGGCATCGACAATCCTTTCTTGTGTAGTTGGATAGACGGTATGGATAATAACGAGAAGGTTCAATAAATTTGAACAAGTTGGGGATCACACTTTTTTTGCCTAAGGTCCCATTGTAATAGGGCTTGATTTAGGCTATGTTGGGGTGTTGGGTTCCCAAACTCTATCTTTTTTAATTTTGGGGAACACGAGATAACTCCCACCATTGAAGAGTTTGAAATGCTATTAGGTCTTGAAATGTCGGGTGCGGTGGTTGTTTCGCCTTTGCGTGAGGGTTATCGAGGTGAGGCTTCCGACTTTTTGGGGATAAATCGTAAGTTCTTGAAGATCCTGGGTGGTGGATCGGTTTTGAAGACAATGTCTAAGTCCTTCTTAATTGAATGTTTTTCGGATCCCTCGAGGCCATTGGTTCACTTCAATGCCTTCACTTAGATAGTGGTGAGTCAACTCATGATTTCGGGTGGTGAAAACATCATGGACCTCTATCTTATTCATGTGATACAACAAGTCTGGGAAGGACGTTGACTGGCTCCCATGCTTTTGAATGAGATGTTTCATTTTTTTACGGCGTGTATGTCGGGTTATGACCGAAATTTTCGAGGATGTGCTCTACTCCTGTAGGTAACTTCCCAACTTAGTATAAATTTACAACTTAGATTTACAAGTTTTTTTATGAGTTTAGAATGCCTATCTTTTGGTAGCTTTGGTTCAGGGATCATGTGGTTTCAACTGAAGTAGTCAATGTTTTGCGTCAATGCTGATCTCGTGCTTATGATGTCGAGGCGAATTTCCCCATGATCTTGGGTAGTAATGAGGAATGGTATGCCTTTGTTTGTAACCTTGATGATGACACAATGAGATGGGTTTGTGCGTTCTAGCCCTGAGTGTCTCCCGTGATTGCATTTTATGGGGCCCATTTTCTTGTCTTGATCGATCTCCATGGGGTGACTCACTACGTACTACTTCGGGTTCTTCGACAATTTGGTAATGATCAAGGTGTACTCATATTTGAGAATTTTAACGAGCTGATTGGTCCTTTATCCTCTACATTTCTGAATTGACTCATGAAGGAATAAGGTCGAGTTAAGGTTTTGAGTCGACCCGTCGTACTTACATTGGATTCAAGAACTCATCTCAGGGAGACAATCGGTGTCGATAGTGCCCCAAGGAAGTTATAGTGCTTCATCCTTATTCGATTATCGAGATCGAGTGGAGGAGACCCAAGCTGATCATCGACGAATTAAGACTATTTGGCTCAAATCTAAAAGAAGATGCAAAAAGAGATTGCTTGATTGAGATCTAAGCTTGCACTTTCAAGGTCCAGTGATAATGATGTAGTGGTTAGACTTCAAGCCAAAATTGTTGATTTGAGGGAGAGATTTTCCCATAGTCCTCATTTTGATGATTTTGCAGCATATTTGGTTAGTCGCAATGCTTCAGATGCTGAAAGAGTGATGATTAGCCAAACTGCCCAACTTCGTGCTCCGGAGGAACGCCTTAACTCCTTCATAATTAAGTACCATGACGTTTGACGGATTGTGTGTTGTATTCCCATTTTTTGCATTTTCTTGTCATTATCTGAATGTATGCAAAACATCAAAAGATTTAATACAAAGAAAATAAATTTTATACTTACTTGGCCCCAAGTATATCTATTGTTCTTGAAAACATGAGATTTTGTTGAATAAGTTTTTGATTTGTCATCATTGGCCAAAATAATAGTTTTTTTTTTTAATTTTATGAAATATCTTTATCAAATGAGTATGATAAATTCAGAGTTTGCGAAATCTTTGATTGTGACAGTCTCGATATTTTTGCCAACCATAGGGGATACAAATGTCAATTATTTTTTCGATCCTTTTAGAGTCATCCCTAGTACCCTGGTATTGGAAAATTGTTATCTGTTTGGACCTCGGGATTTTTGGAAAGATTTTGTCATTCATAGTTTATACTCTTGCAGGCCAAGAGTTTATTTTTTTTGTTTACCCTTATTGCCCCTAGTACCGATTACGATTTTCACCAGACCTAGTTTCCACATTTTTGCGCATCGATGTCCTTTTAGGTTTTCAACGTATCAGTGGCTTTGATCTTGCCATGATCTGATTTTTTTACTCATAGCGTCCTTTTGAATTTTCACTATGCCATTTCAAACTATGCTTGTATTTTCTCTGGATTTTTTACATTACAATTTTTGCTTGGAGTTTCTATGTTTTTGTGGTTTGGTGGCTTAAGTTGAGATGTGAGATCGGCAACTCTAATCTTGTAGTGACGTTCTTTCTTGAGTGATCGATCTAGATTCTCTTCTCGAGTTTTCCAACGACTTTTCGTGGCTCGATAACTTAAGTTGAGTTACGAAATCGACTACTCTATACTTCAAGATACTTTTTTTTAAATATTTGATCTAGATTCTCCTCTCGAATCTTCCAACAACTAATAAGACTTGAGTTTCGGATTGAGTTATAAGATCGATGGTATCTTCGTGTCATACTGCAGTTATCGCGATGGTACCTTAAATCGTTCCCTGATCCGAAAGGATTTTTAGTGGGATGAAACGTTGGCTTAGGCTAATGGTAGTGGAAGGATGCAAAAAGATGTTATGGAGTTTGTTTATCCGAAATAGGCTAGACGTGGGGTTTATCTATTTTTGTTCAAAAAGGTGATCTATGTCTCTTTCCAACATCTCATAGACTTGTTTAGGCTGGAGGTTTGGGTTGAGCTCAAGATGAAGTGTTCGAATTTTTGACTTTTTTTTATTTTTTTGAATTTTAGTCATTCACAACTTATCCTCACGCGGGCCAAGAGTACTTTGATTCTTTGACTTTTTTGATTTTTTCCCTTTTTTTCATTTTTTTTGTAATGTTGACTTGCCCCAGTTTTAGGTTAAAAAAGAATGTGATGGCTCAAAAAGGCTTACTAGGGTTGGATAGTTATTTTTAGGATAACAAATATTGCCTTTCGTCATCTTAGGGCCAGATCTCAGGTATAGTATTTCTTGATAGTATCGACATTGATCGGTTGAGGGAATACTTCTCTATCCATCTCTATGAGGATCAAAGGTCTTCTTGTCATCACCCTTTTGTACAATAAACGGTCCATCGTAGCTTGGTCAAAATTTTTCTCTAGTGTCTTGTTGGATTGGTAGAATCTTCTCCGAGACAAAGTCTCCTGGCGAGAACTCTCTAGGTTTAATTTTTTTATTGTAGGCAAGAGCAATTCGTCGTTGATAGATCTGTCTATAGCAAATGGCTTTAAGGTGTTTTGCTTCAATCAAATTTAATTGGTCAAACAGAGCATGAATCCATTCGACTTAATCCAACTCTGCTTCTTTCAAGATTCAGAGGGAGGGGATATTGACTTCTACAGGCAGGATTACTTCCATTCCGTATACTAGTGAGTAAGGCATTGAACGAGGTTCTATCGGCGTGAATTGCAATAGGCAACATGTTGTGCCAATGTTTGAATGTAATTACGATCTTCTTGATGATTCCCTTAATGTTTTTATTGGCTGTCTCGACGACCCCGTTCATCTTGGGTCTGTAGGGTACAGAGTTGTGAAATGATCTGGAAGTCTTCGCACATCTTTGTCATATATTTATTCTTGAGATTCTTAGCATTGTCAACTATTTTTTCAATAAGAAGTTTATATCAGCACATGATGTTGTTTTTGACAAACCTTAGGACATTGTTTTTCATGACATTAGCGTATGATACCGCTTCTACCTACTTGGTGAAGTAATCGATGACATTATCGTTTGCTATTTTCGATGATATCTGTCCAATGACATCTATGCCCCATAGTGAGAAGGGCCAAGGGGTGATTATGTTATGCAATTCTGAATGTGGAACATTGATTTTATTGGCATAAATTTGGTATAGATGGCATTTTTGGACGTGCTGATAGCAGTCACTTTCCATTGTTGTCCAGTAATACCCCATCCTCGTGATCTTTTTGGCTAGTACGTGACCGTTCATGTGGGTCCCACAGACTCAGCCATGCAAAGTCTCGATCAGTCGTCTTGTTTCTATTTTTGTTACGTATTGGAGAAAGACCTTATGATATGATTTCTTATACATAATACCATTGCTCAAGAAGAATTGACCTGTCAATTTTTGAATGGTTCTTCGATCATTTGGCATTGTATCTTATGGGAAGGTTCGATCTTCGAGGTATACCTTGAAGTCCGAGTACTATGGCTTCTCTTTAGGCTCTCTACTTCAACGGGTAAACAATAGGTTGACTCATCTTGAATTACAATTTCAATGAGGTCGATGACTAACTCTTCTGTGATGCTGATCATGGAAGTAAGTGTAGCTAGTGCATCTACGAATTGGTTCTTAGCTCTCGGTATGTATGTGAACAAAATCCTATTGAAGTTTAAGCTTAATTCTTCGAGATACTTATGGTAAGGGATCAATCTTTGCTTTCGAATTCCATTATCCAATCATCTGATAGACTTCTAAGTTTGAATATCTGAATACATCGATTTCATCTATCTCAAGATCTAGTACTGCTTTCAACCCTATTATGCATGCTTCGTATTCTACCTTATTATTGAAACATTGAAACTTCAATCTGATGGCTATTGGGACATGGGACCCATCTGGCTTGATCAAAACTGCCCTTATTCTATTCCTTTTCTAGTTTGTTTCTCCGTTGAAGTACATTTTCCAGCTTGGTTCTTTGTCATCATCCTTAACCTCAATGACTAATATGGCTTAATCGGGAAAGTTCGTATTCAATGATTCATAATCGGGCAACGAGTGCTCAGCTAAGTAGTCGATAATGGCTTGTCCTTAATGGCCTTTTAAGTGACATAGGTGATGTCGAACTCAAATAACAATAATTACCATTTCGTGGTGCAACCTGTTAGCGTTGGTTTCTCGAAAAGGTACTTTAGGGGGTCAATTTTGATGATGAACATGGTCGAGTAACTGAGTAGATAATGACGTAGTCGTTGAGATGCCCATACTAATGCACAACAAGTCTTCTCAAGTATCGAATATTTTACTTAGTACTCAGTGAATTTCTTACTAAAGTAATAGATGGCTTGTTCTTTTTGCCCTGATTCATCATGTTGCCCTAGTACGCACCCATTGACATCTCTTGCACTGAAATGTACATCAATAGAGGTCGCCCTAGCGTAGGACGAACCCAAACTGGTGAGTTGAGCAGATATCACTTGATCTTATCAAAAGCTTCTTGACAGTCATCATTTCACTACTTCGACATGTCCTTTCTGAGTAGTTGAAGACTGGCTCACAGATAGGTATAAGTTGAGTAATGAACGGGTTGATGTACTGTATTATTCCCAGAAATGCCCTAATATCCTTATCCGAAAAGGGTGCCTTCATCTCAAAGATGTGTTTGGTTTTTGTAAGATCTATTTTGATGCCTCTTTTGCTAACGATGAACCCAAGTAGCTTGTTGGATGTCGCCCCGAATACACATTTTGCCGGGTTGAGCCTTAGACTGTACTTTCTTACTTTGTCAATTTTTTTTTTTTTTAGATTTTCTAGATAGTCTTCCTCTATATCGGACTTAGCGATCATATCATCTACGTAAACCCCTATTTCCTTATGGATCATATTGTGGAATAATGCGGTTATTACATGTTAATAAATTGTCCCTACGTTCTTTAACTCAAATGACATGGCTTTATAGTGGAAAGTGCCTTTGGGTGTGATGAATGCGATCTTTTCCCAACCTTCTTCTGCCATTTTTATCTGGTTATAACCTAAGAAATCGTCCATGAATGAGAACATATCGTGCCTTGCAGTACTGTCAACTAGAGTGTCAATGTTTGATAGCGGAAAGTCGTTCTTAGGACTAACTTTATTCAGGTCCTAACAGTTAACACACATGCATATCTTCTAGTCTTTCTTAGGTATCGGGACGATGTTAGCGAGCCACTTGGGATATGTAGAAACTGTAAGGAACCCTGCTTGAAACTACTTCATAACTTCATCCTTGACTTTGAGGGTTCATTCTGACTTCAGTTTTCTCAATTTTTGCTTGATCGACTTATTTTCTGAAGTGATTGGTAGTTTGTGGACGACAAGATTTGTGTCTAACCCAACATGTCTTTGTATGACCATTCAAAGACGTCTTAATAATTCTATAAGAATTTGATCATTTCTTTGTTTTGTCGATAAGTTAGTAAGGCTCCGATTTTGACGATTCGTGGGTCCTTTTTGGTATCAAGACTGATTGAATCTGTATCATCAATTTTTGGCTAAATACCTTTTTTGTGACGTTCTACTAAGTTTTTGATTTCTTTAAGTGAGTACTCCATTTCATCCTTAGACTCTTCTTTGATCCCCATGAGGTCAAAGTTGAGTTCAAGGCCAAAATCGTACTCGTCCCTTTCAAACCATGTTCTATCTAAATACTCATTTGATCGAAACAAATCCCTCGAAAACTTTTTTATTTATTTTTGAAAAATATTTATTTTTTTTATAATTTTAAAAGATTTTTGAGATATTTTTTTATTTTTGAGGAATATTTGATTTTTTTGTTGCTTTTTGAATATCTGAAATAAAAAGATCAACAATGTAAATTCATTAGTAAAGATAGAGAGCCCTCAAAATAGTCTTTATCTGAGGACAATTGCTCGTTATGATCTTCGGGTGAATTAGATTTGTCTAACGATATTTTTTTAGGCAACTGCAGCCTCAAGGGTTAAAAGGAATTCTTCCCAACTGTGCAAGACATCCCCTTCTCTGACAAGACACATGAGGTGAAAAAGTGGTTTTTCCTTGGTGGTTCGAAGATGACCATTATGTCCTATTGACTGTTGTCAAAGTCGGGTATGGTCACTCCAAAGCTTGGCAGGATGATGACTGATGCCTAGTAGATGCTGATGGGGAAAAGTGATTGTTTCTTTTCGCTTCCAGCAATTTTCGTTTTCGCGGGCTCTCAGGTTGTGTTTTGTAGAATCTCATTGGAATCCCCATTGAATAGGATATTATTACCTTCCACGAGGGATAATCAAGACTCAACAATTGAGTCTTCTTGACTGTACTTGGGTTTGAGACTTACAGTTCTTAATTTTCTTGCTGGCTTTGTTGGCAATTATACTGATAGGTTGTCGGGTCTAACTCAAGATTTCGGAAAGTTGACGGTGATGTGAGGAACTTTGCCCAGATTGTAAACATTTGGTTCACAATTTTGCTTTCTTACTAACCAAAGTTCTCTTTTTTTGTCGTTCATATCCGATATATCTTTTTTGGTATGTTTGAACCCCAAACTGAAATAAGGGGTATGCTTCTTTGTTACAACCAGAGTGGCTTTACTTTTTCCTCTCGGCCATAGTCCTTGTTTGGGTCGATAAACTACTTTCTTCAAGACCCATCCGATCATTAGATTTTCCTTTGATAATTTTACCCTTACTTTCTCTTTTCCCTTTTCAACGTGATTAATGACAGTGAACTAATAGGAGTGGTACAATGCCTTGTTCTTCATCATTTTTCTGTCTATAAAAGGAACATTCAGAGCTCTTCCAGTCGGGACCAAATTTTCTACTAAGACTGATATCATCTTCTATCCCATGATAAACTTAAATCTCTAGTGTAAAGAGGATGATATTGCCTTTGCAATGTGGATCTATGGACTTCCTAACAGCAAGTTGAATATCATCAGTATTTCTATGACCTCGAATATTACCTTGAAGGTACAAGGGCCTATAGTGAATGGTAGGTCCACTTCTCTTAGAAAATCCCTTCTTGAACTGTTGAAACCTCGGACGACCTTATTGTTGGGTTTAATATGTGACCAATTGGCGTTAAGTTTGCGAAAGGTTTCTAGAGGACAAACATTGAGAGTCGAACCGTTATCGATTAACACTCTAGCGACCATCATGCCTTTGCACATGATTATGATATTTAACCGTTCAACATGCCTTCGTCCCTCTGGCATGAATTCGCTCTCTGTGAAGACAATGGGTTTGGGAGCCATGATCTGTCCAACTTGTGCTCTAATTGTGCTGACGAAGTGGTCGTAGGTACATGTGATTTTCCTAAAACTCACAACAATATTTCTTGGTGTTCCTTTGATTTTTGTAAAAGGCCCAAGATACTAATATGAGCCGACTGTTGGTTCAATTGGTCCACTACTGCCTCTTTATCCGATATTTTCACATTTTTTCTTTTTTGTCCTCTTCGTCCACCTTGCCCTTCTCATTTTTTTCTTCATCCTCTGTCCCTTTCGTTGTTTCTTTTTCCTTAATTCTTACTCCTTTTATTGGCGTTCTTTGGTACCTCCCTAATTTTTCATGTGACCAATGTTAGCCATTATTGCTTCTTCATTGTCTAGACCACTATCGATGTGATTATGATTGTCTCATAACTCTATGAGACTGCTTGGTTAGAGTTATACAGGAGGATGAGGGGGTGATAGCTCTGGTTTGGATGCTGAGGTAGTGGGATGAGCTATTTTAGGGGTTGATAGAGTATAGGAAATTATGAGTGGTGGTTATGAGGATGAAGTTTAGGGTATGTGAAGGGGTGGTCGGGAATTTTGAAGATTTGGTGAAACAAGCTGTACCTTAGTCCCTTTGTAGTTTTTGGGTTCAGTGGTCATTTTGTGAAATACTCTCCCTTGAGCAAAATCGAGAGTAACTTTGATAATGCCATTGGCAACCTGGTGAACACCTTATTTACCTTATTGGGTCATGTTTGCTGATTATGCCCATACTATGGTACCTATGGTCCAACTAGTGGAGGATTTACTTGGAATAGGTTATGAGGTGAAGGATTCCAGGCTGGTGGAGACGTCGGAGCCCATGAGGTTGACGGAGCTTGTGGTCTTTGTGCTGGTGCAAGAATGAAGAGGGATCGGCTTGGTTGTACATTGTTAATCTGTGTTTTTTCCTTCTTTTTTTCGAAAGGCACTAGTTTTCTCTACTTATACTAAGTTTGAGAAAGTTCCCGTAGTGTGTCCCACTAAATGAGTGTAAAATGCATGCCCTAATGTCGAGATAAACTTGGTGTTCATGTTTTGTTTAGTCATTGTCGACCTAACTTGTGAAACTGACTCTTGCCATCTCTGAGCATACCCTTTCACTATCTCCCTAGGCTTTCGTGCTATTTTTGCCATGTCATTCCTGTCCAAAACCCACATCCATATTGAGCCTATAATTGTGCCGGAACATTTCAACCAAGTCTTACCAGTTTTTGATGAGTATATGCTCCAATTCCGAAAATCATTTGAGGGCTGGCCTTATCAGGCTTCTTTGGAATAACTACACTAATAATCTGTCATCATCGTTGTACTAACATATTGACCCGTAGTATAACTTCAGATGTGACAGAGGACACCCTACCCCGTTGTACTTCTCGAACTCCAGGTACTTCAATTTGGTTGGTAGTTGCATGTTGGGGTAAAAGTAAAGGTCCTTAAACCATGTCCCACTTAGGGTATTGATGATTTTGATTCTTCTTATTTTCTCCTATAAAGATTCAATTTGTTGGACCATTTTTTCATCTGTCATGCTCTTGGCCTTTGTGGCCCTGTATTGTTCTGTCCATGCTAGAAGCACGGATAAATCACATTCCTGACCATCCGTGTTATGAGCAAGGACCAAAAAGAAATCCAGTTTCTGGAAATGACAGAAACTGGTTCCTTGGTTCCTGTTTTGCTAGTCTACCTACTAGTTGTTATTTTCTCTTGTCATTCTCTATATATATTTTTTTGAACATGATGCAATACACACATTCCTCCCTTTTTACCTAAGGGAAAAAAAGGAAATACGGAAGTAAACCCCACGCAACCTATGATCTATACAAAAGTGCTATTTTGGCTTACAATTTGGACTTCGAAGCTCGATAGCAACTAAGCAAATACAACTTTGTTTCGTGGTTGATACGTTCATGAGAACTTGTGTCCTAAAACATCTAATCGGACATATGTATGCAGCTAATAGGTGGATTTACAGTTGCATGATCTTCAAACCTCGATGCATACTGGAGTACACACATCATTAGTTGGTGATCGAACTTGATGTGTTCATCCTCGACACTTTAAATAACGATCTCAAGCCGTAAAACTATTAGGTATTGGGGTTAGATATGTTTAAAGGTGGGGGTGGTTTGTGCAATGGACTATGATCGCAAGTTCTCGTGCATTTTTTTCAATTTTTTTATCGACCCCCTTACAAGTATCTAATGAAGGAAAAAAAAGTAAATAATTATTATATGTTATCTTGCAAATAGAAAAAAAAAATAGAAACAACAAATAACAAACAATGTTAGCAAACAAATGAAAATAGTTTTTTTGTTCTTTTTCCCAAAATGACCGAGTTGACATGATGGTTGAACATATGTTCCCCCATAGACTCGCCAGCTGTAGATGCATGATTTTCAATTCCAAATATCACTTCTATGAATGTTTGTAATCGCCACCATTCATTTTTGTAAAAGGGTGTGAATTGTCGCCCAAGGTACATTTTAGAAAAAATGTCATTTTTGGCGTTTAATGACTCTCATATGGATAAAACACTGATCCACCTAAGATCTAGGTAAGTGGCTTGATTAGAGAAAGGGGAAGGTGTCAAGCACCCTTTTTTCTCCAACAATCGGTAATAACCTCAAAAACTAACTCGATCATTTTCTGATAAAATGAAATAAAAAATTGAAAAGTGTCGCGTATTTGACGACTTGTACCCTAAATAGGGATTTGTTATCGACTTAGACTATATGGATCATCTCATTAAAGGAGATAAGCCTTATAGAAATTTAACCTTGGAACAACATATTTCTTTTTTTGAAAAGTGTTGGCTAGTAGTTATGGGTCCTTTTTCATAGTTTGAAAAGGAACATAATACCGATTGCCTCAAAAAAAGTTGGAGGTTTAAAACGGTTTTCTTTTGATAGTGGTTGCAATCCCTATACTTTCAATCAAATCGAAGTCCAATCTATCGGAGATAAGGGAGGGGAAACATCATATCTTAGGAATTTTTTTGAAAGAAAAAAAAAAGATTAGAGGGAGAGTAGAAGAAGGATATGAAGATGAGAGAGAAAGGGGAGTTATGTATCCTCAATCCTACATTGAGGCCTTGATGTCTTCTTTCTTTATTTCCTTCTTCTTTTTCTTAGACCCTTAGTAGAATTGTGAGAGTAGAAATTTTTTAAAGTAGATGAAGTGAGGGCAGTAGAGAAGAGTTGAGTAGAGAGTTGATATAATTATTTTTCTTTTTTCTTAGACTTAGACTTGGTACCCATTTTAGAAGGTGAAAAGGGGTATTTCTAGGGATGGAAGGTTATTCTTAAGGGTAAGATGGGTGAAAGTTAGGAGAGTAGAAAATGACATGGGGTTTGAGAGTAAGCGGTGTGAAATTTGGAGTTGGGATGATGGTATTTGGGGAATGGGGGTAAATGGATATGGATAGTTTTTTATTCAAATGGGTTGGATCCATCTCAACCCATTTGAATTGAGTGTTTGGTGAGGTGAAATGATGTGGTGTTTGGTTTAAAGAATGAGATTGAGTGTTAGGTAAGATGAGGGGACGGTGTTTGATTAAAAGAATGGGTTGTATAAGAGGTAATTGATTAGGTTTTGGGAGGGTGAAAGGGATGGTGATAAGTGTCCCAAAAGGTGTGGGGATAGAGTATTTGGGGTGAGTTGATTGAAGGGAAGGGGTGTGGGGATGGCTTGTGAAAGCGCCCTCGATCCGCGAGGTGCCCGGATCCGCTTTTGAATTTTGAGGTTTGGGAGTTGCCACCTAATTATTATGGTCTAGGAATCGAACATCGACTCTAAAAAGATAAAACAATTAATCTACCAAAAAAAACTAAGTCCGGGGATCAAGTTACGATGTTGGAAGGTATTAGGCACCAACTATTTTCCAAGAAGACTACATTGCTAAAAAGACCTAAATAAAAAATAAAAAATATAACCTTGATGATCGCAACGGTGGTTCCCTCAGAGCTGGCGGAGAGATCCCCTAATATTCCTTACTTCGTTCTATCATCGGATTCGTTTCAAATCTTCAAGACGAAGTACCTCCTTTTTATATCTGAATCTTTCTGATTTGTTTATAGATTTCTGGGTGTTTTTGAAGGGTTTCTGGGTGTTTTTTGAGTTAAAGTTGGGATATGGATGTTAGGTAAGGAATTAATGCTTCAAAATTAGTTTTTGGAGGAGGTTTGGAAAGTTTTTTAACCTACTTTTCTTAGGATTTATTTTGACCTACGAGATTAGGGTAGGATTTATAGATTTTTTAAGAGCTTTTTAGATAGAGTTAGAGTTAGATTATGTTTATTTTAGATAGTTTTAGAGTTTAATTAGAATTCTATTAGGGTTAGGGTTTGACTTTGGTCTTATTAGATTGATTAGGGTTTTGACTTAAGTCTCACTTGATTGACTAGAATTTAGGATTTTGACTTAAGTTTTACTTGATTAACTTGATTTTAGGGTTTTGACTTAAGTCTCACTTAATTGACTAGATTTTAGGATTTTGACTTAAGTCTCACTTGATTGACTCGATTTTAGGATTTTGACTTAAGTCTTACCTGATTGACTTGACTTAAAAAAAATTTAATTTTAATTAGGATTTCACTTTACATTAATTAATGTTTTAATTATTAATTTCAAAATTTTTAATTATTAAAATTGTAAAATTATCGTTTTACCCTTGGAGAAGATTTTTTATGTTTTAAGTCGTTTTTCAATGTTCCAGGATGTTTTGGAATTGATTTTTTGTAAGAAATTCAATGGGGATATTGGTTTGTGCCATTTATGAAATTTTTTGTATGAAATGGTCGTGAACTTTATGAGGAGCATTTTCATAATTTTATCGAATTTTGTGAAAATTGACGAAATGGTTTATTTGATTTCAATTTGTTATTTTATGTATTTGAAAGGATTTTCCTAAGCGTAATGTAGGCTCTAGGGATGTTTTGATATTATGGGTATTTTGGTAATTTGATAATTTTTTAGTGATTTTTATCGTAAAACTTTTTTTTGTCTGCAAGATGATGATTTCTATATTTTTGGGGTTATATTTTCTTAACGTAGTGTGGTTTTATACAATTTTGTTAGTTTGAAATACCTCATCTGAATTTCTGAAACATATCTAGTAACAAATAAAGCATTGGAATAATCATCCATCATTGGAAATCGTCGCGATCGGGTTGACTGGTTGATTAATCAGGCAAGTGCAAAAATGGGGTGTCTACAGTTGCCCCTCTTTGGCAGAGGGTTGAAGCAAACTAGATAGCAAATCTATTTTGGTAGATATTGCGATATCTGAATGTCAAAGCTAATGACAGTTCATTTTGCAGCCTGATTTAACAATTCGTTGAGGCATTCGGGTCCTTGAAGGTAAAACTCTCCCCGAACTAAAAGTTGTCAGGTCCTCAAGCTTTAACTCTCACTGACGATGTCAGATCCTAGAATTTTAGAAAATTCTCCTTGACTAATGCAAAAGTGCACATGTGTGCAATGGTGTGATACTTACTAAGTATTCTATCGGATCATTGAGAATAAACTCTCCTCGATTAAAAAAGAATGTCAGGTCCTAGAGATCTCCTCTTACTGACAATGATGATTCAAATTGAAATGCACATACGCACTGAAGACAATCACACAATATTGAATTATGGTAAGTTTGAATAATGAGATAGGTGATGTAGAAACTTCATTAAATCCTATCTAAATTCTTTTTTAGAATCCGAAAAAATTTGAGTCTCGTTTATTGAACTTTAGCTAAGGTTTATAAGAACTTAAACAATCCTGTCAATTTATTTTATGATTCAAAAAGTTGGAGTCTCGTTTCTCGGATTCGAATTTAGGTTTGTAGGCACTTCAAAAAACCTACTCATTCTATGATTAAAAAAGTTAGAGTCTCGTTTCTCGGACTCGAACTGAGGTTTGTAGGCACTTCAAAAAGTTGGAGTCTCGTTTCCCGAACTCGAACTTAGGTTTGTAGGCACTTCAAAAAACCTACTCATTCTATGATTCGAAAAATTGGAGTCTCGCTTCTTGGACTCAAACTTAGGTTTGTAGGCACTTCAAAAAGCCTACTCATTCTATGATTCAAAAAGTTGGGAGTCTCGTTTCTCGGACTCGAACTTAGGTTTGTAGGCACTTTAAAAAACCTACTCATTCTATGATTCAAAAAGTTGGAGTCTCGTTTATTGGACTCGAACTAAGGTTTGTTGGCACTTCAAAAAACCTACTCATTCTATGATTCGAAAAGTTGGAGTCTTGTTTCTCGGACTCGAACTTAGGTTTGTAGGCACTTCAAAAAATCTACTCATTCTATGATTCAAAAAGTTGGAGTTTCATTTCTTGGATTCGAACTTAGGTTTGTAAGCACTTCAAAACGTACTCATTCTATGATTCAAAAAGAGTCGGAGTCTCAATTCTTGGACTCGAACTTATTGGAGCTACGCTTCTCAAGCTTGAATTAGTTAAAACCTCGGTATTATCGAGTTCAAAATTTGAAAGATTGGGCTTTTATTGACTTATCATGCATCTAGATTCATAATTATCATTGGGTTTCGTCGAACTTTTAAGCTTTTGTAAGATTTTCTTTTTATCATGTAATCAAGAATGAAAACTTTGTAATCACAGTTATTCTAAAAAAATACCCATAGTTTCAAGGTTGACTTATAATTGGAACTTGACTATGAAACTGATGAAATAGATTGCACTAATATGAACAAGCAATTATGGACTGTGATATATGACAAATAGAAGAATCGACATTCCTTTAAATTCAAGACTCTTAAGAATTATCATATGTGCAATAAGGAATTTGATCAATTTATTTTGAGAAATGCTAAACTTAAAATCTTGATGATTATTAGAATAGAAGATCTTTCTTTTCAAAGTGGTCTATGGTTCTATATTTTTCTTTGGTGAACACTTGAACAAGTAAACATACTCTTAAATATCCTACAATGTTCAAAATGACTTCTGAGTTTCTTCGACTTCAATACTATCTTCATCAGATGTGAGCTTTCAGTTGAAAATGAATGCTGTGACTTGAATAATTTTCTACATCCTCTAGTAAACTTCCTTCTGAATTTTTCTTCTTGATGGACATTTTCTCCCATTTGATGATGCCCTAATTTTTGCCTAGATCGCCTATTCAGGTTTTCAATCTAGTAGGCTTTGTTTTTCTTCTTTTGATGATACCTTGATTTTTGTCTAAGTCGTCTTTTTTAGGTTTTTAACCTAGCAGGCCTTTTTTTTATGGTTATGCCCTAACTTTTGCCTAAGTCGTCATTTCGGATTTTCAACTTAACGGGCTTTTTTCTTCTTGATGATCTTGAATATTCAACTCAACAACTTCTTGGTTGCTTGGACCTTAACTGAGTCAATTAGCATTCAGGAGGACTTAATAGGTGAGCTTAGGACATGATTCAGAAAGAAAATGTATAAGGCTCGACTTCCCCAAAATTCCCCTAGTTTGATATTCTCTCTTCTCTGTCAATTATTTTGATTCTCCTTTTTTTTAAATGCCCTTAGTTTGACATTCTTTTCTTTTTATCAATTCTTTTGATTATTTTTTTCTAATGCCCCTAGTTTGACATTATTTTCTTTTGAACCTTTCAATAGGAGATTTTCCTTTTAGATGACATTTTCCTTAAGAGAATACATTTTTTTGTGATCGGGCCTGAAGTAACTTTTCAAGTTGCCTACGTACCCCAGAATTTTTTTTTTTTAACTTTTGGGATCAGGTCAAACGTAGTTCATACTAAGATTCCCTCCCAAGGTTGGTCGGTGTGGTTTAGAAAGAAAAAGCTATTGATATTTTTAGAGGCTGCGAGGAGCTAAAGAATATTTTCTTTTTCTTGGTAAGATAGGAAAATGATTCGACCAAAGGAGGCCTCCTTTGGTGTATTGCTACTTGACTTGGTCTAAATTTTAGGAACTCGGTATCTGAATTGCTCTGTCAAGTAAAATCTTCTTTTGAAAAGAAAAAATCTTCAGTCTTCTTCTACGAAATTGAGTGTGATTGAGTTCTTTATATTTGACATTGACTTGTTCAACCCTTTTCAAACTTCGAAGAAAATCTCATATTCTTTTACGAATGAGAATTTTTCTCTCTCAAGTGAAAAATATGACGGATCCCTTCTTGCGGATCTTAGCACCTTTGGCGATGGTTTCATCTACATCATTCTTGATCGATAAACTTCGACTTTGAAGTTCACCTTTGATAAGTCGGTTTGTAACGACTTAATTTATGTAGTTTTACTTGATATTTTGTTAATTTGAGAGTGATTTTATTTAATAATCATTTTTTTTATTGTTTTAGGTAATAAATGGCCAAGAATACGAAAAGGAAGCAATTCGGGGTGAAATCGGAAGAAAAGATGAAGTTTAGCATAATGGAGTACAAGAGGCAGAGGCCGCCGCAGCAGTGGATACAAGTCCGCCGCGGCGCTCGTATTTAAATCAACAAATGCCCCAAGACAGAAGCTAGCCGCCGCAGCGGTTGGTACATGCCTGCCACGGCGCGCGGCGCGATTCCTTTTCTGCATTTCCTCTCGTGTTGTTATCATATCGTTTAGATCCGATTTAAAGGGGATTTAACCCTAATTGTATTCAAAATGTATGGAGGCTATAAGTAGTTGATTTTTTAGGGTTTATGGATATATTGGAGACGTTAGAGAAGAAGGGGGATAAGAGATCAAGTGATTGCAACGGCAATCTCAAATTTTACTGGTTTATTCTTCCTTTCTTCTATGTTTAATTTCAAGATGTTTGTTTCGTATTTCGTTATGAACTAAATTTCGTTTCTAGGATTGAGATGTAACTCAGATACAATTTCGTAGTTGTTCTACTCAAATTCAATTCTTTATTTTGCAATTACTTATTTGTGTGTCTATTTTGAGTTTAATGCTGTCAATTTTGAAGGCCAAAGTTTTGATTGATTTATTGATCTAGGTTTATAATGAGAATTAGAATCTAGGTTAGATCAATAAAATAGATCGCGTTTGAATGAATGAATGGTAGAGATACTTTACCATGTTCTAAGAGGTTAGTAGTTCAATTTACGATAATTCCACAGATTTTATGACTCTTTGGTATTTAAATTCACATAGAGATGTGTTGAGTTAATATTTAAAGGAGTAATCTAGCGTATTTCGAGAGAAAACACTAGTTGGTATAGGGAATTAAACTTTCAAATAAGGAAAAGTAGGAATTACTTTGAATAATCAATTATGTAGGAGTATCTGTAGTGAAGTCGAAAGCCCTTGGTTTTTAATCCATAAGAATCTATTCTTTCTTGTTTCATTGTTATTTCAATTTGTAATTCTACAATTCTCGATTCACCAAATAGTAATTTAAGTGATTATTTTTGGTACTTAGTAACTTAATCCTCATTGGAACGATATCTCATATTATTACTTAAAACGATTAGTGCACTTGCTAGAATAAATTATACGCATCAAATTTTTGGCGCCGCTGCCGGGGATTAAAGATTACTAATATTAATACTAATTGCTTTTATTGCTAATTTGATTTTTATTTGTTCTTACTTTATTCATTTTTCTCTTTTTAGGTTTTTCTTAATGTATGAGACGGACAAGGAGCTTGAATTTAGTGCCAATCGACCTTGATATCAATAAGACACTTAGAAGGCTAAATAAGGAGTGTAAGCAAAAAGCTGAACAAAGAGTTTTAGCAATGGCGGAAGAAGAGAATAATGGTGGTGGTGGAGATGCAGTCCCAAATAGAGCACTAAAGGATTTCTCTATTCCTAATATGGATGTCTCTAGCATTCGAAGGCCACCTATTCAAGCAAACAATTTTGAGATCAAACCTGCCATCATTCAGATGATACAATCTTCGGTTCAGTTTGGGGGGTTGACTAATGATGATCAAATCTGCATATTGCAAATTTTTTGGAAATTTGTGATACATTCAAGCACAATGGGGTAAATGATGATGCCATAAGACTGCGTTTGTTTCCGTTCTCATTGAACAGCAAGGCTAAGGCATGGTTGACCTCGCTACCTCCAGGAACCATTACTACATGGGATGGGCTGGTTAATGCCTTTCTGACTAAGTACTTTCCACCAGCGAAATCTGCGAAGATGAGGAACGATATAACCAATTTTCTGCAGCAAGATCAAGAATCTCTCTATGAAGCTTGGGAGAGGTTTAAAGATCTCTTAAGGAAGTGCCCGCACCATGGACTACCGTTATGGATGCAAGTGTAAACGTTCTATAACGGTTTGCTCTCAAACACTCAAACCATGGTGGATGCAGCAAGTGGAGGAGCATTATTCAACAAGACACCGGAGGAAGGATATGAACTTATTGAAGTCATGGCTAGTAACAACTTCTTGAAATCTAATAGGAATACACAAAAAAGGACAGTCGGAGTTCATGACATTGAGGCTTTTACTAATTTGGTGCTCAAGTTGCTATTTTAAATAATAATTTTAAGAAAATGAATGTTGCTGCAGTTTCTAATGTAGTTTGTGATAATTGTGCAGGGAATCATCCTACTTTAGAGTGTCAAGGCCCATATGAAGCAAATTCTTTCAAACAAGTGAATTATGTGGCCAACAATTAAAGACAATACAATCCTAACTCCAATTACTACAATCAAGGGTGGAGGAATCATCCGAACTTCTCATGGAGCAACAATTCGAATATGCAAAAACCACCTCCTTCTTTTTAATCTCAAGAGAAGAAACCAACCATGGAAGAAGTCTTCACCCAATTCATGCAAAAGACCAATGCATTCTTTGATGATACCGAAGCCAATTTAAGAAATCAAGGTGCAAGTATTCGCAACCTTGAACATCAAGTTGGGGAGATTTCCAAGCTATTGACGGAAAGAGCTCAAGGAGCACTCCCAAGTAATACTGAGAAGAATCCCAAGGAGCATGTGAAAGCTATAACTCTTAGAAGTGGAAAGGAGTTAGAACAATCTAAGAGGGGTAGCAAGCAAGCAAATGAGGATGAAACTGTTCTTCCTAAAGATCAAGATGCTACCACTCCTATTCAACAACCTATTCCACAACCATCTTCTAATCCCATTCATTTTTCTCAAAGATTGCGAAAGTAAAATTTAGATAAGTAATTTTCTAAATTTATTGATATTTTTAAAAGCTTACATATTAATCTTCCTTTTGTAGATATGCTGGAGCAAATGCCGAAATATGCTAAGTTCTTGAAGGAAGTTCTATCAAACAAGAGGAAATTGGTGGATAATGAGAAGGTTATGCTCACGGAAGAATGTAATGCTATTCTTCAAAGAAAGCTTCCCCAAAAGCTAAAAGATCCAGGGAGTTTCACTATTCCTTGCACTATTGGTGATTTTAATTTTGATAGAATTTTATGTGATCTTGGTGTAAGTATTAATTTGATGCCTCTCTCTATTTTCAGGAAACTCGGTTTAGGGGAAGTGAAGCCTACTACGGTATCCTTGCAGCTTGCAGATAGATCTATCAAGCATCCTGAGGCATTATTGAGGATGTTTTGGTAAAAGTGGACAAATTCATATTTCCTACTGATTTTATCGTTTTGGATATGGAAGAAGACAAGGATATTCCAGTCATATTGGGAAGACCTTTTCTCGCCACAGGTAGAACTCTCATAGATGTTCATCAAGGTAAGTTGATTTTAAGGGTTCAAGATGAACAAGTAACTTTTAATGTTTTTGAGGCCATGGAATTTCCTTCTGATGTTGATGCATGTTTTACAATAAGTGTTTTAGATAGAGTAGTAGTTGAAAATTTTAATGAATCTTTTCCTCCCTTACCTTTGGAAAATTGCATATTAAATGGTAGAACTTTAGAAACTTTAAGTGATGATGAAGATATAATTGAATGTGTGAATAATCTTGATGCTTTGCCACTTTGTGAGTTTTCAAAAAGACTTAAATTTAAAGAGTTAGGAGCTGTGCATGTTAATGAACCATCATCTAAAAAGGAACCTCCTAAACTTGAACTTAAACAATTACCATCACATCTTAGGTATGCTTTCTTAGAAGAGTCTTGTTATTATCCTGTTATTATTAACTCTTCTTTGAATGATTTGGAGGAGGAAAAGTTATTAAGGTTTTTAAGGGAGCATAGGAAAGCTATTGGATGGACTATTGATGACATCAAGGGAATTAGCCCATCTATTTGTATGCAGAAGATTTTGATGGAAGAGAGCTACAAGCCATTGGTGCCACCTCAAAGAACATTAAATCCTTCCATGTAAGAAGTGGTGAAAAAGGAGGCTGTGAAGCTTATGGATGTAGGTATAATTTATCCAATCTCGGATAGTTCATGGGTAAGTCCGGTCCAAGTGGTTCCTAAGAAAGGTGGTATGACCGTAGTGAAGAATGACAACAATGAGCTTATACCCACAAGAACGGTGACCGGATGGAGAGTTTGTATAGATTACCGGAAACTTAATGAAGCCACAAGAAAGGATCACTTTCCTTTGCCCTTCATTGACCAAATGGTGGAGAGACTTTCCGGGCATGACTATTATTGTTTCTTAGATGGATATTCGGGCTATAATCAAATTCCAATAGCACCGGAAGATCAAGAGAAGACCACTTTTACATGTCCATATGGAACCTTTGCTTATAGAAGAATGCCACTCGGATTGTGCAACGCCCCTGCTACTTTTCAACGTTGCATGATGTCAATTTTTTCCGATATGGTTGAAAAATACATTGAAGTGTTCATGGATGATTTTTTTATTTTTGGTTCTTCTTTTGATAATTGTCTTTCTAATCTCTCTTTAGTTTTGCAGCGATGTGTTGACACAAACTTGGTCTTAAATTGAGAAAAATACCATTTTATGGTAAAAGAAGGAATTGTGTTGGGACATCGAATTTCTGTTAAAAGAATTGAGGTGGACCGATCAAAAATTGATGTAATTGAGAAGCTTCCACCTCCTACCAATGTTAAGGGAGTTAGAAGTTTTCTTGGACATGTAAGATTTTACAGGAGATTTATTAAAGATTTTTCTAAAATTGCTAAACCTCTTTGTGAATTTTTGGTAAAAGATGCAGTTTTTGATTTTTCCAAAGAATGTTTAGATGCTTTTGAAACTCTTAAAGTGAAATTGATATCTTCTCCTATTATTGCTGCACCCGATTGGGAATTGCCTTTTACTTTGATGTGTGATGCTAGTGAATATGCTATAAGTGCTGTTTTAGGGCAGCGAAAAGATAAGGTCTTTCATGTGATTTACTATGCTAGCAAAGTTTTAAATGAGGCTCAATTGAATTATGCAACTACCGAAAAAGAGCTTTTAGCAGTTGTTTATGCTTTTGACAAATTTTGATCTTATTTAATAGGTTCTAAAGTGATTGTCTACACCGATCATTCAGCTTTGAGGTACTTATTTGCTAAAAAAAATGAAAAGCCAAGATTGCTAAGATGGATTTTACTTTTGCAAAATCAAGGACAAGAAAGGAACCGAAAATGTAGTTGCAGATCATCTTTCTAGGATGGATCATGTACAGCCAAATGAAGAAGTTGATGGGGATATTAATGAGAAATTTCTGGATGAGTAGCTGTTTGCAGTTGGAGAAGTCCCATGGTATGCTGATATTGTCAATTATTTGGCTAGGGTGATTGTGCTTACCGAACTCACCGACCAAAGGAGGAAGAAGTTCTTTTCAGATATTAAGTATTTTATATGGGATGACCCATTCCTTTACAAGATGTGTGGTAATCGTATAATTAGAAGATGCGTGTTAGAAGAGGAGATGGAGAGTATTCTTCAACATTGTCATTCTCGCGAAGTTGGAGGACACTTTGGAGCAACCAAGACAGCAGCACAAATTTTACAATCAGGATTTTATTGGCCTACTCTTTTTAAAGATTCATATAATTTTGTTGCCAATTGTGATAAATGTCAAAGGGTTGGGAATATATCTAGGAAAAATGAGATGCCTCTAACAAATATTTTGAAAATTGAATTGTTTGATGTTTGGGGTATTGATTTTATGGGTCCTTTTCCATCTTCTTTATCTAATCGTTTTATTTTGGTTGCTGTAGATTATGTGTCCAAGTGGGTTGAAGCTGTAGCATTGCCAACCAATGATGCTCGGGTGGTGGTGAGATTTTTTAAGAACTATATTTTTGCAAGATTTGGAATACCAAGAGCTGTCATAAGTGATGGAATATCACACTTCTATAACAAACAATTTGATTCATTTTTAAGAAAATATGGAGTGACACATAGGGTGGCTACACCTTATCATCTGCAGACAAGTGGTCAAGTTGAGGTATCCAACCGTGAGCTAAAGAGGATTCTAGAGAAGATAGTCAATTCTTCAAGGAAGGATTGGCCAAGCAAATTGGATGATGTTCTATGGGCCTACCGGACAGTGTTCAAGACACCTATTGGAATGTCTCCATACCAATTGGTTTATGGCAAATCTTGTCATCTCCCAGTTGAGTTGGAACATAGATCATATTGGACTGTTAAGTTCTTGAATTTCAATTTACAGGTTGCACGGGAGAAGAGACTGTTACAGCTAAATGAGATAGAAGGGATCCAGAACGATGCTTATGAGAATGCAAGGATCTATAAGGAAAAGACGAAGAGATGGCATGATAGGCACATTCACAAACGGGAATTCAAAGAAGGACATCAAGTTCTCCTCTTCAATTCAGGACTTGAACTTTTTCCGGAAAAATTAAGATCACGGTGGTCCGGTTCTTTCACTGTCAACAAGGTCTTACCATCGGGGGCAATAGAAGTCAAGCATCCATCGAAAGGGATTTTTACAGTAAACGGGCAGTGATTGAAGCACTACTTCGGAGGGAACTTTAGTCCCGAGCGGATGTCCATTTTGCTCTCAATTCCGAAGTGAAGATTCAAGAAAGTCTAGCTAAAGACTTAAATTTTAGCGTTTCTCGGGAGGCAACCCGATTTATTTCCCAAATTAAAATTTCAAAGATTTAGGATTTCATTAGTTTATTTTATTTTAGTTTTAGTTGTTATTTTATTTTATTAGGTAGTTTAGGATTTGTTTTATGTTATTATTATTATTTTTTTAATTATGTTTGTTTTATTTTTCAGATGAATGAAGGATTTCAGTGCTGCCCAGTCAATTCTGCCGCAACAGTGGGTACATGTGCGCCGCGGCGATTTCTCAAAATCAGAAAAGAGGCCAAGCCCCAAATTGAAGGAATTAGGGCAAGAGCCGCGGCGGAAATGACTTACCTGCCGAGGCGCGAGTCGCAAAGTTAGAATTTTAAGGGATTAAACCCGTCATTTGGTTCAAATCTCTCACATTCTCTCCGTCCCTTTCTCTTCTTTTCTCCAAAAAACTCTCATTTTCCTTCACCTCTTCATCTTCCTCAACCTTCTACCTCCCCTAACTCTAATTAAATCCATAAAATTTCTTTCATTTGTTCATATCACTCTCACTATTCTTGTTTCTTCTCAGAAAAATGAAAGGTTGCTACTAAGTTTGGGGGAAGGAAGGTGATTGCATTGAAGTTTGGATTCGAGATTTGAAGAAGAGGTTTGAGGTTTGCAAAAGTAGTAAGGGTTTTCTTCTCTCTTGATTGAAGTTCTGTGTTTGGTTGATTTCTGATTAGAAGAATTTTATTTGGGTTATAATGGCTTCATCAAGTACTTCTAAAAATAGAAAATCTAGGGTTGAATCTAGGGTTGTTTATGGTAAAAAAAAATTTGTTAGTGAAGATGCACAGAATAGGTTCTATGAATCGGTAACTGGTAGAAATCCCATAACAGAAAGGGGATTAACTGTCACAGCTGTAAGATATCCTCGTATTAGGGGGATTATAGAAGAAAGGAAATGGGAAACGTTTTGTGCACAACCTAAGCCTGCAATAGTACTAGTTGTGAGGGAATTCTATGCCAATGCTCCTAAACATGACCATAGGAAGGTGTTTGTTAGAGGAAAACAGGTCGATTTTAGTGGGGAGGCTATCAACAAAATTTTCAAATTACCTGATATTACAAAAGATGATTATAATAGATTCATTAGGAGGCAAATAGATTATCAAGAGATTGTTGTACCAGGTACCCAATGGAAGCTAACAGAAGAAAAACCTGTGACATTTCCGAGCATTGGGCTCACTAAGGACTATAAGGCTTGGTACTATTTTATGGCGGCTAGAATGATGCCAGTAAAGCATTTTAGTGATATTAATAAGGAAAGGGCAATTCTCTTGTACTGCATTGTGACTGGAAAATCTATTGATGTGGGAAAATTCATATCTTCTCATATTATACAGTGTTATAAGCACACTTCCATGTCATTATTTTATCCTTCCTTGATCACTGCTTTGTGTGTTGCTGCTGGGGTCCAATTTTGGGCAGATGAGGAAACTTTAGCTCCTATGGCTGCACTTTCTGTTAATAAAGTGCAAGGTATGAAAGGGGTTGACAGAATGACACCAGTTGTTTAGAGTCAATAGGCAAGATCACATTCTTCCAGATCTCTCACTATGGCTGAGCGGATAGAGAGGTTGGAAGAAAGGGTTAATCAACAAGGTGATAGTTCCAGCAGTTTACAGAGTATCAGTATGCCTGCAACAACACTCTTGAGTTGATGATGAGGCAGCTAGCAGTGGGGATAGCAGTGGACATGTCACAGTTTCCTAACATGCCAATTTATCTAGGAAAGTTACATGGGGAGAGACTGGGGTCTTCTCGGGCAGAGGACTTAGATGGAGATGAGGGTGATAGAGCAGCTGAGGAGGAGGAGATGTAGTCTCTATTCTTATTTCGTTTTACTTTTCTGTCTATTTTTCTATTTTTGATTTCAGTTTTATTTTCTCGATTTATTAGTTATGTTTTGTTTTATTTTGGATATTTGAACTAAGTATTAGTTTTCTTTGTGTGAGTTAACGACTTAACATTGGTTGCAAGTATGACTTTTTCTTTTTCTTTTAGGATACTGCTTGAAAAGAAAGGAGAAAATGTCGTTGTACCCAAGATAAATCGAGAAGGGAGTTATTTTATCCCTTAATTTCCTTACTTTAGTTTGTTTGCTTTTGTTGATTGAGGGCAATGAAGATAATTAAGTTTGGGGGGGTGGGGAGGATAATTTGATTCTTTTATTCTTTGAGTTGTTAGCTGCATTAAAGTCATGCTATCATTCTTTTAATTCTTCTATTTTTCATTCTTTTATTCTTTTCTATTCTTTTGTTTGTTTTCTGCATTAAAATTTTTGCAATAAATTTTCAAATTTTGAGCATTTCTTTTGTTTTCGAGTTAATTCATAAAGTCAATGATGATAACTTGATTACTGTGATATGTGGCTATTGAGTTGGAATTCGATATTACTTAGACTTTGAGGATAACTTAGACATTTGTTTTGTTTGAATTGGGTATTCAATGTTGGTCTAGTATGGTAATTTTGAATAATGATTCGGTTTTGCTACTTAGAGACATTTTATTTAGACATTTGTGAATGAAAAATAAGCTTCAACAAATTTTAGAACTTGGCTGATTGTCGCTCGAGGCGAAATCCTAGACTTTCATGTTGCTTAGGAAATGATTTAGGCTATCTTTGGACCGTTTGAGCCTTTCTTGCCTACCTTAATTATTTTTACCTGCTAGTTACCTATTTGAGCCATTTATTTGATTTTTAGCCTTAATTTTCTTTCTTTAAACTTATTTTCCTACCTGATTTTGAGCCTAAACACTTATCCTTACCTTTAATGAGAATATTCACTTATGTGTGATTTGTTGAGATTGAAGAGCAAAAATCTATTGTTAAGGGAGAAAAGGATAGAAAAGAATGTTGTTGACCCCGGTGATAATCAAAGATAAGTTAAGGGGTCTTGAAGAAAAATAAAGGAGGGATACAAGTTTGAAGAAAATTTTTCTGCATTTATTTATTTTGTTTTGCATTATCCAAAAAAAAAAAAAAGAATTTGATGGTAGTAGTGGTGAAAGTGTGCGAAAGTGTTATAGCACAAAAGAAAGAAGGAAAGTATGAAAAGTGAAGTTGTGATGTTAGTATTCTTAAGCTCTTTAGAATGTTACATTTTGTTCGATTGTGAGTATCCAAGAAAAGATGAAGTTTCGGAGAATGGAGTACAAGAGGAAGAGGCCGCCGCAGCAGTGGATACAAGTCCGCCTCAGCGCTCGTATTTAAATCAACAAAGGCCCCAAGACAGAAGCTAGCCACCGCAGTATTCTTTCCTCTTGTACTTCATTCTCCAAAACTTCCTCTTTTCTTCTGATTTCACCCCAAATTGCTTCCTTTTCGTATTCTTGGCCATTTATTACCTAAAACAATAAAAAGAACGATTACCAAATAAAATCACCCTCAAATTAACAAAATGTCAAGTAAAATTACATAGAATAAGTCGTTAGAATCCGACTTATCAAATTCTCCCAAACTTAACAGTTGCTAGTCCTCGTGCAAAAACAGAAATAAACCTAACCTAGAATGAACTGAATCAAAACTAACTTCAGATTCTTCAACTTTCAAGAACAAGTTTCATTTAACAAGCACAATTCATAATAGTGTCTCAAAAATCACTGATAACATAAAGTGTCAAGAATTTATTGGACATTACAAAAGCTAGAAAAATCACCCAAACTTTCATCCCATTCAAATCATAAATCCTCTGAAAAATCCAAGCAAGCAATCTCTAAAACAATCCATTCTACCACCCGGATAATTTTATAAAAACAATGCAAACAAATTTGACCTCTAAATAGTAATGAAAATATTAAATCTCATAAGCCTAGCTTTCTTGTCACTCTCCACTAATGTAAACTCATCATGCCACCTCGGATCAAAAGGTCTTAATTAAGCTTGTAATGTCAGGTTTAGGTATTGGCTCAAAAAGAATGGATAGGATAATTCAAAGAATGAGAATACTCACAATCGAACAAAATATAACATTCTAAAGAGCTTAAGAATACTAACATCACAACTTCACTTTTCATACTTTCTTTCTTTCTTTTGTGCTATAACACTTTCACTACTACTACCATCAAATTCCTTTTTTTTTTTTTTTTGATAATGCAAAACAAAATAAATAAATGCAGAACACTTTTCTTCAAACTTGTATCCCTCCTTCATTTTTCTTCAAGACCCCCTAACTTATTTTTGATTATCACCAGGGTCAACAACATTCTTTTTTATCATTTTCTCCCTTAACAATAGATTTTTGCTCTTCAATCTCAACAAATCACACACAAGTGAATATTCTCATTAAAGGTAAGGATAAGTGTTTAAGCTCAGAACCAGGTAGGAAAATAAGTTTAAAGAAAGAAAATTAAGGCTAAAAATCAAATAAATGGCTCAAATAGGTAACTAGCGGGTAAAAATAATTAAGGTAGGCAAGAAAAGCTCAAACGGTCCAAAGATAGCCTAAATCATTTCCTAAGCAACATGAAAGTCTAGGATTTCGCCTCGAGCGACAATCAGCCAAATTCTAAAATCTGTTGAGGCCTATTTTTCATTCACAAATGTCTAAATAAAATGTCTCTAAGTAGAAAAACCGGATCATTATTCAAAATTACCATACTAGACCAACATTGAATATCCAATTCAAACAAAACAAACGTATAAGTTATCCTCAAAGTCTAAGTAATATCGAATTCCAACTCAACAGCCACATATCACAGTAATCAAGTTATCATCATTGACTTTATGAATTGACTCGTAAACAAAAGAAATGCTCAAAAGTTGAAAATTTAGTGCAAAAATTTTAATGCAGAAAACAAATAAAAGAATAAAAGAATGATAGTATGACTTTAATGCAGCTAACAACTCAAAGAATAAAAGAATCAAATTATCCTCTCACCTTCGACTTTATGTCTTGATTTATTTTGGTGCAATCTATTTTGATGAGACCATGCAGGAACATTGTTGAATTTCTCAAGTAAATTTATTATTCTCTTATATTCCCCTGAGGATAATGTATCACCAATTTGCACTTCTTGAGTGTACTCTTTAATTCCAATATTTATTAAGTTTGATTAGTGAGCTCTAAGTTAATCCTCATGTTGCATATTATACTCAAATCATTATTACACGCATGATAATCAGAAGCTTCTTTATTCTATTAGAATTAAAAAAACATAGACTGACAAACTTGATTAAAACTTAAAAAGTTAGAGAGAGACTAAAGTAACTGAAAAGACTGACGAAAACTGAACTGAAACTAAAAGAAAACTCAGAGATGCTTATCTACAAAGCGGGAAGATCCTTATGGGTGGATGGACATAATACTATGGTACAAGGGTAGACTTCTTGGACTTGACAATAGTAATTTGCCTAGATGACTCTTTTGATGGACCCAAAGTGGCATAGACAGGGGTTTAGAACGTCTAGAAGCAATTCTTACTTGAGTAGAAGTACACCAAGATTAACCATTGATTCTGAAGGTTTAACTCTTAACCACATAATTAAAATTTTGAAATTAGCCCAAGTCCGGTAGTAAATATTAAATCCAAATGCACTATAAGTCTACAGTGACCAAGAAGGTGAGAAAGGTTAGAAATGGGTCTACCCCTGATTGGGCTTGAGCCTTTGATCAGACAAAATAATTTGACCCTAAGATCGAATATTTTTTGTATAAAATAGTCTGAATCTTTGAAAGTAAAACCAATTGGTCCAACCGGTTTAGTAATGATCAGTTTGATGCATTTGTCGATTAGGCCAATTGATTTACATTTCACACATTGGGTTGGACCGATATTGCTGGTTTAGTTTGAACCGTCTAGACCGGTCCGCCCACTTACATATTGGTTGGATTAAATAGAGCAACCTGGGAACACCCATAGTTAGTTTGGGTCATGACCTATAGGCAGGCTCCTAGACTTTAGGTTTACTACGTGCAATGCAATTTATCTGGCCACCCTTGCCCAAGTTCACCTATATACCTCTCGAGCGTACTCAATCAGACGGTACGTAATGACTTGGTTTGATATACCGTATAGGTAATAATCTAAAACTCCAACCCACTTCTCTGAAATCAAAAGCAGCCAGTTTAATCCCCAGTTGAGAGGTGGCGTACAATGCTGAGCAAGGGCCCTCTTAAATACCTCTCGTTTAGAATAGACGTAATCCATCACCTCGTACAGTAGGGTATAACGGGGCAGGATCTTGCTTAGGCACTGATTTTGACCAAGAAGTACAATTGGTGAACTTGAATTATCTTTGATATACCGTTTAGGTACGAGTCTAAGGTTGTAGTTTTCATAAATGGTTTAGTATCCCACGAGGGGACTGACTATGTACTAGAAATATGTTGGCAATCGGGATATGTGATTATGCGGCTTACAATAGGACAATAGCTCAGGTTACTCCAGCATGGGTGCATCGATATACCTTCCAGAATCACCTGATCAAACGGTACCGATGTCCCAGTTTTATATACCCTAAGGTACATGATTGGAGTTGTGGTTTTCATGAATGACGTCGCATCTCCGAAGAGACCGGGCCACGCACTAGTGCCACGTTGGTTATTAGGGACATGCAAGTGTGCAATGCAAAGTAATATAAACGTGCTAGTTGTGTGTGTAAAATAGAGTGAGGTGTGCTTGGGGCATTTTTCAAATGAATAGGCCCGTGGGCCAGATCAAACCATCAAAATAATGATATTAGAAAAAGTATGATCATAAAGCATAAATATCCAAAGCAATCAAAATCAAGCTTAAAGCATGTATATCACAGGCATATCATACAAGCAATCAATCAGGATAGTTCAAAAAAGGACCAAGATGATCAATCAATCAGAATAACGCAAAGTAATATCAATCATCGATCAATCATTGAGGCATAAGAAAAATCTTTTTTTTTTTTTTTTTTTTGAGAGACATACTTGACGAACCTTTTTGTTGAATTTTTAATACAAAAAATTCCCTTACTTTATAAAGTTTGTTACACGACAAATTTGTGAGTGAGAACACAGGCTATCTTCGCTAAGTGAGTAAGATTTGAAACCTTACTAAGGGTTATTGAGTTCACGTGGACCATCACATTGGCACATCAATATCAAGTTTTGGATTGAAAAATAAAATTCAAAAATAAATTCCACTTTTTTTTTCAAGCTTAAACCCAAGATTTTGAAAATGGACAACTATTGAAATTTAAAATTAAAATAAAAATGTAAATTTTCTTTTAAAAATTTTTCTTTAAAAACTCTTAGAATTTCTTCCCCCACAAGCTAGCGATGTTGGATCATGTTTTTTTTTTTTTTTGCTGCCACATGACATGCTCAACACCCTTAGTAAGAAATCATATAAAATTAGTCAAGTTAACCTTGACATTCAATGCCAGAAAAGAAAATGATTTTGTCAATTAACTAATCAAGGAGTGAGACCCATATTTTTATGAATGATTTAACCACCTAAAAAAAAACCCAACTAAATAACAGATGTTGAGAGGAGGGGGTATTATTCAATCTTTTGTTTTTTACAAGATGTAGGCCCCAGTAATAAACAAGTAACAAAAATAATGGAATAAAGCTTCACTCCAAAGAATCTGGTCTCACCCCAAGATTTGTTTTAAGTAACAACTTCATAAAGCTATAGAATTTTTTATGTAAAAAAAAATCTAATCATACTTCTGTCAAGCTTCATTTTTTTCAAAATCTTTTCCTTTATTTAATCTTTTTTTATAAGAAAAATGAAAACAGTGAGTGGCCCCTATTCAATGACGTGATGCCAACACTATCATTCTCAACAATGAAAGATTCATCCCCAAAATAATTGTTCTTGTGCACAGAATTTTTAACCATACCTTCAATACATACAAGAAACCGTCTGCATTTCATTTTGTAGTGCTCCATTTTCTTCCAAGCTACATTCAGCTAGCTTGTGCCCTTGACTAACAAGTCTGGGTATGCAAGGTTCAAAAGGGGAAGGTCCATGGGCATGTTTTTCCATACCTTCAACAGCACCACAACTGAATACTCTCTTAGTAATTCTTTCAAACAGGTATAACCTAGATTGAAAAAGACCAAAGGAAGATATATTTCTCTGTTTATGATGATTTGAAGATGAAGGAGAAATGAGATTTTCAAGAAAACTAAAGTTGGAACAGATTATATAGAATTAAAACCAAATCGCAATCGAATCTAGATCATTAAAGAGAAGATAATAAAACGAGAGAGAGAGAGAGAGAAACGTCTCTCTCTGTTTGCTATTTTTCGTCCTCTTCTTTGTGGAGTAGAAGATAGAAAACAGAAAAATGGATTTCTACTAATGGCACACCATACAAAAAAAAAGAACTTTTTTTTTTCTTTTTTTCTGATTTTTTTTCTTGGAATCCTCTCCTCATCACGAATAACATTAAAAAAGGCAATTTTTTTGTTTCTTAGCACATCACTCACAAATAATTTATTTGAGAAGAAGATGAAAAATAAAAATTTATTTTCTACTACGGCACACCACGCAGAAGAATACTTTTTTTTTCCAATTTTTTTGTGATTTGTTTTTCTTGGAATTCTCTCCTCATCACAAACAACATTAAAAATGGAAATTTTTTTTATTTCTTAGCGCATCACTCACAAATAATTTATTTTCACAACTTATCACCCATGTATATTAACGTGCTAAAACAAATTCATCCAAGACTTTTTTATTTTTTTAAATCCATAACTCTCATCCCAGCAACCATCATTTCGTCCTCAATTCATATGTCAATTTGAATCTTTCATTATTTAGGGTCATCAAAAAGTGACCCTCAATTGGATTAAAAAATATATATATATAATATCCAAAATCCAAATAAATGATCCATAATCAAGTCATAAAAAAATAATAAATAAATAAAATAAATCGAACTAAATAAAAAAACTAGGTCATCTTGACAATGCTCTCATACTTGGGGGTTTTCAAGTCTGATCCTCAATAATCCCCAGCGGAGTCGCCCCTGAAAGTGTCCTTGATTTGCAGGGTGCCCGGATCCGCTTTTGACTTTTGAGGTTTGGGAGTCGCCACCTAGTTATTACAGTTTAGGAATCGAACATCGACTCTAAAAGGATAAAACAACTAATCTACCAAAAAAACTAAGTCCGGGTATCAAGTTACGAGGTTGCAAGGTGTTAGGCACAAACCTCGCCCGGTAAACGCCGGTCTCTACTATTTCCCAAGAAGACTACATTGCTAAAAATACCTAAATAAAAAATAAAAAATATTACCTTGATTATCACAACAGTGGTTCCCTCAGAGCTAACAGAGAGATCCCCTTGATTAATATTCCTTACTTCGTTCTATCACCGGATTCGCTTCAGATCTCCAAGACGAAGTACCTCCTTCTTAGATCTAAATCTTTTTGATTTATTTATGGATTTCTAAATTTTTTTAAGGGTTTTTGAGTATTTTTGGAGGGTTTCTGGATGTTTTTGGAGCTAAAGTTAGTGTATGGATGTTAGGTAAGGAGTTATGACTTCAAAATTAGGGTTTGGAGGAGGTTAGGAAAGCTTTTTGACCTACTTTTCTTAGGATTTATTTTGACCTACGAGATTAGGGTGTGGAGACCCCTATTTATAGATTTTTTTTAAGAGATTTTTAGATAGAGTTAGAGTTAGATTATGTTTCTTTTAGATAGTTTTAGAGTTTAATTAGAATTCTATTAGGGTTAAGGTTTAACTTTGGTTTTATTACATTGATTAGGGTTTTGACTTAAATCTCACTTGATTGACTAGAATTTAGGGTTTTGACTTAAGTCTTACTTGATTGACTTGATTTTTGGGTTTTGACTTAAGTCTCACTTAATTGACTAGATTTTAGGATTTTGACTTAAGTTTCACTTGATTAACTAGATTTTAGGATTTTGACTTAAGTCTTACTTAATTGACTTGACTTAAAAAAAATTAATTTTAATTAGGATTTCACTTTTCATTAATTAATGTTTTAATTATTAAAATTGTAAAATTATCGTTTTACCCTTGGAGAAGATTTTTTGCGTTTTAAGTCATTTTTCAATGTCCAGGATGTTTTGGAATCAATTTTTAGTAAGGAATTCAAGGGGAATATTGGTTTGTGTCATTTATGAAATTTTTTGTGCGAAATGGTCGTGAACTTTATGAGGGACATTTTCATAATTTTGTCAAATTTTATGAAAATTGACGAAATAGTTTATTTGATTTCGATTTGTTGTTTTATGTGTTTGAAAGGGTTTTTCTAAGCGTAATGTAGGCTCTAGGGATGTTTTGATGTTAGGAGTATTTTGATAATTTGACCATTTTTTAGTGACTTTTATTGTAAAGCTTTTTTTTTGTCTACAAGATGATGATTTCTATATTTTTGGGGTTATATTTTCCTAATATAGTGTGGTTTCTACAGTTTTGTTAGTTTGAGATACCTCATCTGAATTTCTGAAACATATCTAATAACAAATAAAGCATTGGAATAATCATCCATCATTGGGAATCGTCGCGATCAGGTTGACCAATTGATTATTCAGGCAAGTACAAAAGTGGGGTGTCTACACTTGTAAGAATAAGTTTAAGGTGAATGATGAGGGGAGGTGTGGGTTGTGATGTTGGTTGGTAGTTGTGTTTAAAGAAAGGTGATGAATTAGGTTTATGACATGGAGTGTAGGGGGTGGTTTTGTTAGAAAAAAAGTGATGGGTTAGGTTGGTGTAGAGTAATTTTTGGGAGGTGGGTTGTAGTAAGGACAAGTGTCCCATTTGATAATCAAATGTTAATAGGTTTATATGGATAATGGTTTGTGGGTTAGGGTTATGGATATGGGTGCAGGCTTGTATAGGCGTAGGCTTTAACATGTTGAGCTTAGGATTTTGAAATTTTGATCATTTTAAGATGGGGCTTAATGATTTGAAGGTAGGTAGGTTTTAGGGCTTGATTTGTATGGGAGAGGGTTAAACTAAGTTAGAGTCTTAGCTAGGGTTGGGTTCATTTTAGGGTAAGAAGGAAAATGGTTTTTAGGGAATTGAAGATTGGTGGTCTTAAGTGGGCTTAGAATGATTCCGATTTTGAGAATGGAGCAGTGAAAAGTGGGAAAGGTTAGGGTATGCCAAGTCTTTTTTGTGGGTCCATTAATCTTTTAGGGGTCTTAAGAACCTATGAATTGATCAAAATGCCATGTTTTGACGATTTGGGATTTTTAGGCCCATTGGCCAATTTTACTAAAAAATAAATTTTTTTGAGTCCTTTCGAGTGGGGGCCCATCCAAATCAGGGTGTCCACACTTGTAACACTGAGCAAGAATCATACTGAGGGTTGGATATTGAGGTGCTGAAATTATCTAGTTTTTTTGTAAGACTGTGCATACCATTGATTAGATTGGATAAAATATTTTTGAGATCAGGGTCTACTTTCATCTCGTATATTCCTGGTTTCTTACCGAAATCTTATCTATCAAATTCTCCATTATTAGTACTCTAATTTTGAGCACTCTCGACTAGTTCAACTAAAAAATCGTACGCTTGGTTAGGAGTTTAGTTCATGAATTGACCTCATGCATAGACTCAACTAAGGTATGTTTATTCATTATTAATCTTCGATAGAAGTATTGGACCCATTGTGCTTTGTCAATGCCATTGTGTAGGCTTTTAACTAACAAATCATTGAATCTTCCTAGGTTTGGGAAAATTCTTCATCTGGACACCTTCTAGAATTCCTAATTGTGTCATTCATTTTCTCGATTTTGGCTACGGGGTAAAATTTGGCTATGAATTTCTTGGATAGAATATCTCATGAATTTATGGAATTGGGGGCTAGGGAGTGATTTTCCAAGGATAATGGAAACAGCTTGAGCTTAACACTCTTCTCATCTAAATTCTGGTTCTACAAGTTTGACATATGGTTAAGAATCGATTAAGGTAGGTGTAAAACTTAGGGAGTATATTTATGGTGGCTGTCCTAATTTCAAATTGAGGTGCATTGTTTAATGGTAGTACAATGCACGTAGGTGGGGTAGCAAAAGTAAGAGCGAAGAGCTCATTGAGAGTTTACTCTCGATCACCCATCATGTTTAATGATGGTCTCTTACGAATTCTACTGATGGTACGCTTGATCTCAGGATGAAATGGTTCTAATGTATTACTCCTAGATCATCTACCAAACATGCAATTCATAGAGTATTTCAAACAATCACGAAAAGACTAGACCTAGATAGGTTGTCTAATTCTAGATAGTTCCTAACTGGGTAAAAATGGAGTAACTAACCTTCCAACTTGATTCTATGAAATCAGGTTAGGATCATTCGGATCTCCAGATCAAAGGTGGCATACAATGCATAAACAATGGCACTCTTAAGTCGTCTTTTTTCTAGAATAGACTGAGTCTATCTCCTCAAAAGATCAAGATCTTACTAGATACCAAAGATGATCAAGAAGCGCAATCGGCATAACTTTAAGTGAATTTTTTCTATTAAGCTCATAGACCATATAATCAAGTCTAATTGATTTTAATTAATTTGATTGGATGACTAGTGAATTTGATTATCCCTATTAGAGTAAGGCATTGGTAATGATTTCCAATCCTTATCTTATGTTGTCATCCCTAGGAGAGGGGTGCTCTTTACTAACTTAATTAACTTATACAAGTGTGTGCAAATTGAAAAATAACAAACAAAAGCAATGAGTAACCCACTAGCAAAGGGAGACGTGGGTGAATCAGAATTGCCTCTCGTGCTAGACGGGTTGAAAATGAGTTGAGTCGACTTAGGCCACCAACTCCGATTTTGGTGTGCAAACTTTAGGAGTCGTGACGGTACCATCCAACCATTGTCTTTCCTTAGTCTATTATAATCCATACCTTCTTGGATAATTAATTAACTAATGTAATTTTATAAAGTACCTAATACAAATGTATCTAAAATAGGAAAACAAACCTAACCAAAAATACATTAAAAAACTGAAAAACAACAAAGTAGAATGAGTCTTGGATCTGATGGATTAAACTTGAGATTTGTTTTTTTTTTTTTTTTAAATTGCTCCAACCTACAAAAAGAAAACCGAATATAAAACACTGAACATAATAAAAATAAAATAAAAATAGAACTAAACCTATTGTTACAATCTAGAGGACAGAATAAGACAATGTTAAAATAAGGACTTCTAGGTCTCTAGATTCACTACAACGCCATGAATAGTGACTACGTCGCACTGAAATCTGGGGATCTATGTCCACAATTTTCACATTGATCTGAAGTGTACTTCTTGCTTGTAATGAAGTCAAAATTTTTTGATTTCTGAAAGAAAATGATTGATAGAAAATAAAAATGGAAAGAATGAAGAAGATGACAAAAATAACTTCAAATAAAAACTTAGAACTATTACACTTTTCCCCGATAATAGCGCCAAAATTTTGGATGCGTATAGTTGAGAACTTAAATTTATATCAAACTTAAAGAAAGCAAGTAAAGGTTAAACACTGTAAAAGGGGTAGTTACCAAGCTAAAGAAATGAAGTTAATCTAAAGCCATATTAAAATCTGTTTTTGTGTTTTGTGTAATCGAAATGAAAGTAAAAATTGTTGAAAAATAAAACAATAGTAATGAAAATTAATCTAAGAACAAAAGGAAAATACCACTAGTGATTAGAGTTACGTAGGACTTAACATTTAAAGCCATATCTAAGTTTTATCCTTCTTTTAACTCAATCTAAGGGTTTGGTATGAGCTCATTGGGTTGGAAGATATAGCATAGAAGCTTGAATAACACAAGAATTAGGGTTCCTTCACTCACTAATGTGTGAAGCCCCTACTACCAATTATCTAGATTAAGCATATTTTATCTTGATCTAATCTAAGCATAAAATATCAAAGTTAAACATAAAAGGTGTAAGGATTCATCAAAAGCTTTGATCCATTAGAATTGGATGATCAGTGTCTCAAAACACTAAATTATCCACACTTTTCCTAAGCATATGTCTCAATTTCCATCATTATTTCATTAGCTTAGATGAATAATCATGTAAAGCATCAAATTATCACATTTCCTGTTAAACCATGTTAATTTGGCTTAAATTGCACAAAATTATTGTAAAATCGACAAAGTGATCGCATATGTTCATTGTACAAGTAAATTATCAACTCATCCATATGGATTCCACACCACTTAACCAAGAATGCACTGCAATCAGGAGGTCAAATCAAACATCCAGTCAAAAGATAAGATCTTAAGCTTTCCAAAGTACTACGACATAGTGGATTCTCAATGTGATGCAGTTTACCTTGGTTGGATCACTCTAAAACTTCTCTTATTTACTTCGCATGTGAGATTACACGTAAGAGTGATGGCAGTTATATTTGGATCACTCGAGAAGGCCTCAACTCTATAAATAGATCATTTTCCAATTAAGAATGAGTGCTTAGACTCTTGTCCCTTCTCTTCTTTTCCCCCAATACCCTTGTATTTTCTCTATAATTTTTATTTTTTAGTTAGGTTTTAATTCAATAACTTCTATAATTTCTCAAGGAGATAGTGTATCTTGGTTATCATGAATACAAATGTTGTTTCTTTTACTTTCTCTTGTATCATTGCCATGACCATAGGCTAAACTCCTTCCATTAGTAAGAGGAGGAATCTTAGGAGCAAACTTTAGTTCTGTGTTATTTATTTCTCTTTTCATATTCTTTATAATGTTTATAGGATTCACATCAAGATTTTTTCCAACTCTAATGTATCAAACCTTTAGTTGAATCTCTACACCTTTTATGCTTGACTTAGATATTTTATTATTAGATAAGATAAAGATAGAACATGCTTAAATTAGATATTTAGTGGTAGGGACTTCATATAATAGTGAGTGAATGTGTCCTAACTATAATATTTTCTCATAAGCTTCATGCCATAGCTTCCAACTCAAGGAGCTCACACCAAACCCTTGTGGTTGAAAGCAAAAAAGGATAAACTCAAATATAGTTTTATGTGTTAATCCTAGGTTACTCTAATCATTAATGAATATTTTATCTTTGTTTGCCTAGTGTAATTTATCTTATATTGCTTTAATTTCTAAGTTGGTTGAAGTTAATTTTTTTTTATATTTCTATTTCTATTTTCTATTGATCCAAATTTTTTGTAGAAAATAAAAAAAAATTGCATTCATTGCATTCAGGGAAATAGACTAAGATTTGTATGAAAATTTCAGACATAAATTCTAAGATTTCAATGTGATGCAATGCAAAGTTCATTGCGCCGCATTGAATCTAGAAATTAGAGTTTTTAGACTTTGACAGAAGTCTTGTTTTTTGCTTCTAAATTGCAGTAGTAGGTTCAATTTTTGTTTTTTCGATTTTATTTTGTTCAGTTTATAATATTTTATTTCTTTTGTAGGTTGGAGAATTTTTGGACAAGAAAATCAAATTTCATACATTAGATCCAAGATTTATTCTATTTTGCTGAGTTTTTCTTTATTTTAGTTAGGTTTCTTTTATATTTTAGATCAATTTGTATTAGGAACATTGTAAAACTTTCATTATTTCATTAATTATCCAAAATTGGAGTTGGTGGCCTAATTCGATTCAAACCTTCTAGCACAGTAAGTAAATTCAAAACACCCACGCCTCTCATTGCTAGTGGGTTATTCTTTGCCTTTGTTATTTTTTACTTTACATACACTTGGATTAGAGCACCCCTCTTTTAAGGATGACACCATAAGATAAAGATTGGAGATCATTATCAATTCCTTTCTCTAATTAAGAAAATTAATTCACTAGTCACCCAATCAAATTAATTAAAATCAATTAGACTTGACTATAAGGCCTAAGAGCTCAATAGGAGAAATCTGCTTCAAGTTGTATCGATTGCTCTTATTAATCATATTTGACATCTAATAAGATCTTGTCTTTTTAAGGGGATAGACTCAGTCTATTTGAAAAAAGAAGGTGATTTAAGAGTACCTTTGACTATGCATTATGCGTCACCTTCGATCTAAAGATCCGAATGATCTGAATTTGATCTCATAAAATCGAGTTGGAAAGCTAGTTGCGCAATTTCTAGCCAGTTAGAAGCTGTCTAAAACTAGGCAGCCTATCTAGGTCCAATCTTTTCTTTCTTTATTACTTGAAATACTCTATGAATTGCATGCTTGGTAGACGATCTAGGAGTAACACATTAGAACCATTTGATCCTAAGATCGAGCGTATTATCAATATAATTCGTAAGAGACCCTCATTAAATATGATAGGTAATCAAGAGCGAACTCTTAATGAGTTCTTCGCTCCTACTTCTACTACCCTACCTATGTGCATTGGTTGCCATTAAACAATCCACCTCAATTTAAAATTAGGACAACCACCATAAACATAGTCCCTAAGTTTTGCAGTTTAAAATGTGAACAGTCGTACACCCACCTCAATCATTTCTTGATCATCTGCCAAACCTTTGGAAACTAAAATTTAGATGAGGAGAGTGTTAAGCTCATGCTATTTTCATTATCCTTAGTAGATCACGCAGCTGCATGGTTGAATTCCTTAGCTCCTAATTTCATAACGTCATTGGATATTCTATCCAAGAAATTCATGGCCAAATTTTATCCAGTGGTCAAAATCGAAGGAATTAAGGACGCAATTAGGAATTTTAAAAGGTGTCAAAATGAAGAATTTTCCCAAACTTGAAAAAGATTGAATGATTTGTTAGTCAAATGCCCACATCATGGCATTAACAAAGCACAGTTGGTGTAATACTTTTATCGAGGATTAATAATAAATCAACGTACGTTAGTTGAGTCGGGGATAAAGGTCAATTCATGAATCAAACTCCCACCCAAGCATACGATTTTCTAGTTGAGATAGCCGAGAGTACTCAAAATTGGATCACTAATAATTGAAAGCTCGATAGAGAAGATCCCGTTAAGAAGCTAGGAATATATAAGATAAAGGTAGACCTTGATCTCAAAAATGTTATATCTAGTCTAGTGAGTGGCATGCATAGTCTGACAAAGAAATTAAATACTTTCAGTATCTCAATATCCAACCCTTACTATGATTCTCACTCAACTTCACAAGTTTTAGTTGAGTAAACTTTTTGATGTGTCTTGTGCGACGACAACTACCATTTAGTTGAATGTTGTCCCAATTTGCCATATGTTAAGGTCAAACATGCCAATGCTGTTAATGACTATAATATTTTTAGGAAGCCTACTTAGAATTCATTTAGTCCAACGTATCATCTAGATAATAGGTTCCATCCGAATTTCTCATACAAACAAAATGAACCTATTAAATGTAATGGTCCACTAGTTACTATAGAAGTTATCCTAAACAAGCTGGTCCTACCATGAACCAAGCCATTGTTCTACAAATCCCGTATCAATATCGGCAATCTACTGAATGTAGAGCCATAATTCCATATTCCATGCCCAATTATAATTTATCTAGCTAACAACAGTTATCTTTAGAATCTATGATAGCAGAGTTGATGAAGTAGTAACAACAACTCATCAAAACACAATAACAAACCAACAAAAATCAAACTCAAATTAATCAGGTTAGTACTCAATCCATAGCTAAGATGGAAGTTTAGTTGGGTCAATTAATTCTTTTCCTTAAAGGGAAAGAGAAAATGTAATTCCCTAGTCAAATTATTTTCAAACCTAGAGGTCAACCTGCGGTTCCTAACAGACTGAAAGGTCAATACGAGGTAGGAAGCCATTCAAGAAATCAACAAGATTCCATCCAAGCTATCTACACCTTAAGGTCAGGAAAGAAGGTAGACAACAAAGTCCAACCTATTGATGAAGAATATGATGTCCTAGAGAAGGACAAAGTTCAAGTAGAAGAAATCGTAAAATCTCCTAAGAAAAAGGAGAAAGATTTGGAAATTTTTTTATCATTCCATCAATTCCTAAAGCTTCATTTTCCCATCACCTTAGAGACAATAAAAAGAGTAAGCAATTTGAGGATGTCCTCAAAGTTTTTCAAAATGTGCACATCAGCATCCCATTCTTAGATGTCATTAAGCAAATACCTTCTTATGTGAAATTTATGAAAGATTTGACCACAGCTAAGAGGAAAATACCATTTTCTCGGGAAGTCATAATAACAGTCCAAGTTTCGTTCTCATCTAGTAAACGATTGCACTAAAATTTAAAGATCCTGAATGTCTAACAATTTTCATTTACATTAGAGATCAAGTGGTTGAAAAATGTTTCTTAGACTTAGGGGTGAGTGTGAATCTTTTTTCCTTACTCAATTTATAAACAACTTAGTTTGGGGGTTTTGAAACCCACCGATATCATGTAGGATGATGATATGGAAGAAGTAAACATGTTAGATACACTAGTCAATCAAAAATATTAAGAATTAAGGTATTAAGATCTCCTAGAAAAATGTTTGACCCATTTTGGTCAAGACTTTGACGTATAAGGGTCCATAAGCGAAGTCAATGCTTTGCTTGAATTTGTTCCTTATTTAGACTTAGCGCGTTGTGTGAAGGTCACGTACTTCGACACCTAGAGTTAGGTGTAGCTCGCCTCAGAGTCACCCGAGAGCATTCATGTAATATTATCTAGGGCTCACTGTAGACATCCCATTTTTGCATTCGCCTAATTAATCAACGCATTAACCCGATTACGACGGTTCCCAATGATGGATGAATATTCCAATGTTTTTATTTGTTACTAGATATATTTCAAAAATTCAGATGAGGTATCTAAAGCAAACAAAATTTTAGAAACCACGCTACGCTAGGAAAACATGACTCACAATGTAGAAATCATCATTTTTCAGACAAAAAGAAGTTTTACGATAAAAATCATTAAAAAATTATCAAATTACCAAAATACCCGTAATATCAAAACATCCCTAGAGCCTACATTACGCTTAGGAAAACCCTATCGAACACATAAAATAACAAACTAAAACCAAATAAATCATTTCACCAATTTTCACAATATTTGACAAAATTATGAAAATACCCTTCATAGGGTCCACGATCATTTCACATCAAAAAATCCATAAATGACACAAATCGATACTTTCATTAATTTTCTTACGAAAAATTAATTCCAAAATATCAAAAAATAATTTTTCAATGCAAAAGTCCTCTTCAGGGGTAAAATAATAATTAAAATATTAATTAATGTAAAGTGAAACCCTAATTAAAATTAAAAATTTTAAACCAATCAATCAACCTCTCAGGCAAAATTGTTGATGGTTGCCCACTTATTTAAGTGGAGCTCCCTGATATTTATTAAAAGACCCTTCCATCTGGGAGACTAAAGAATTAAAATATAATTAAAAGGGTGAAAACGCCCTCGATCCGCGAGATGCGCGGATCCGCTTTTGACCCTTGAGGTTTGGGAGTCGCTACCTAGTTATTATGGTCTAGGAACCGAATATAGACTCGAAACGGATAAAAAAACTAATCTACTAAAGAAAAACTAAATCCGAGGATCACATTACAGGGTCGGAAGGTGTTAGGCACCAACCCCACCCGGCCAATGCCAGTCTCTACTTATCCCAAATAAGACTACATTGCTAACAAAAAACCTAGATAAAAAAAATAAAAGAAATTTTACCTTCAAACGCAACGATTCTATTCCCTCAGATCTGATAAAACCGCTCATTGTACTGTACTCCTTGCTTCGTTTTGTCTCCGAATCTGATTTCTGATCTCCGAGGCAAAGTATCTCTTTCTTAGATCTAGATACTTCGAATTTTTTATGGATTTTGGGGTGTTTTTGAAGGACTTCTAAGTGTTTTTCAAACTAAAATTGAAGTATGGGTGTTAGGTAAGGAGTTGGGACTTCAAAATTACGGTTTATAGGAGGCTAGGGAAGCTTTTTGACCTATTTCTCTTAGTGTTTCTTATTTGATACGAAAATAGGGTGTGAGGACCCCTATTTATAGATTTTTTAAGTGTTTGTTTAGATAAAATTAGTGTTTAATTATAATTCTTTTTGTTAGAGTTATATTTTAATTAGAATTGTTTTAGGTAGAATTATATTTTAGTTAGAATTCTATTAAATGGAGTTATTATTTAATTAGAACTCTATTAGGATTTTGACTTTTGGTCTTATTTGATTGACTTTACGATTTTGACTTTAGTCTTACTTGATTGACTTTAATATCTTGAATTTGGTCTTATTTGATTGACTTTAATTTTGACTTTAGTCTTACTTGATTGACTTTAATACCTTGACTTTAGTCTTACTTGATTTACTTTAATTTTTTTTGAGAATACCCCTCTATTATATTTTTAATTCTTTAGACCCCCAAATGGAGGGGTCCTGGAATAAATATCTTGACAACCCTCAACAATTTTTCTTGAGAGCCTGATTGATCGATTGTTTTAGTTTAAATTTTTAAATTAATTTTATTAATGTTTCACTTTAATTATTTAATGCTTTATTTATTAATTTCAAATTTTTTAATTATAAAAATTATAAAATTCCCGTTTTGCTCTTGGAGAGGACTTTTTGTGTTTTAAGTCGATTTTTGATGTTCTAGGATGTTTTAGAATCAATTTTTCGTAAGAAATTCAATGGAAATATTGGTTTGTGTCATTTATGAAAATTTTATGTGTAAATTGATCGTGAAATTTATGAGGGGTATTTTCGTAATTTTGTCAAATTCTATGAAAATTGGCGAAATAATTTATTTGGTTTCAATTTGTTGTTTTATGTGTTTGAATGGGTTTTCCTAAGCGTAATGTAGGCTCTAGGGATGTTTTAAGGTTAGGGGTATTTTGATAATTTGATCATTTTTTAGTGATTTTTATCATGAAGCTTCTTTTTGTCTGCAAGATGATGATTTCTATGTTTCTGGGGTCATATTTTTCTAACGTAGCGTGGTTTCTACAGTTTCGTCAATTCGAGATACCTCATCCGGATTTCTGAAAAATATCTGTTAACAAAATAAAGCATTGGGATAAACATCCATCATTGGGAACCGTTACGATCGGGTTGACGAGTTGATTAATCAGGCGAATGCAAAAATGAGGTGTCTACAGATGACCCTCTTTGGCAGAGGGTTGACGCTAACTAGATAGCAAATCTATTTTGGTAGATAGTGCGATATCCGAATGCCAAAGCTAGTGATGGTTCATTTTGCAACCTGATTTAGCAATTCGTCGGGGTGTTCGGATCCTTGAGTGTAAAACTCTCTCCGAACTAAAATGTGGTCAGGTCCTTGAGCGAGAACTCTCACTGACAATGTCAGATCCTTGAATTTTAAAAAATTCTCCTTAACTGATGTAACAACTGTAAGTGTGTGCACTTAAAATCTGAGCATAAAGTGAATATAAATTGAGCATAAACTGAGCATAATTTGAGCTTAAACTGGGCATAAACTGAACATAATCTGAGCATAGGCTGAGTATAAACTGAGCATAATTCTGAGAAACCCTCGGCGGTAACTAAGCATAGTTCCGAGAAAATCCTTGGCGGTATCTGAGCATAATTCCGAGACAACCCTCGGCGGTAACTGAGCATAGTTCCGAGAAAACCCTCGGCGGTAACTAAGCATAGTTTTGAGAAAACCTTCGGCGGCATCTGAACATAATTTCGAGAAAACCCTCGGCAGTAACTGACCATAGTTCCGAGAAAATCCTCGACGGCATCTGAGCATAATTTCGAGAAAGCCCTCGGCGGCATCTAAACATAGTTCCGAGAAAACCCTCGGCGGTAACTGAGCATAATTCCGAGAAAGCCCTAGGCGGCATCTGAGCATAATTCTGAGAAAACCCTCGACGGTAACTGAGCATAGTTCTGAGAAAACCCTCGGCAGCATCTAAGCATAATTCCGAGAAAACCTTCGGCAGCATCTGAGCATAATTTCGAGAAAGCCTTCGGCGGCATCTGAGCATAATTTCGAGAAAGCCCTCGGCGGTATCTGAGCATAATTCCTAGAAAACCCTCGGTGGTATCTAGCTGAGTAAAACTAAGAATGAAGGAATAAATCTGGGAAAAAACGATTGAAAATGAATCTGGAAAAGAGGGGTTGAATCTGGGAATGAATAGATCTGGGACAGAATGAATTCCCTATCTCCTATGTGAGATCCAAAATGCGTTTGTTTGAACCTCAAGGTTTTATCCAAAGGTTTTATGAATTTAAAACCTGAGTTTTTATTTCTTTTGAAATCAAGGGTTTTTCGAAAAACTGTTATCAAGAGGGTAACCTTAAGTTTGGGGTTCCCATTATCTTTTAAGATTAACATTGCTCAAAATAAAATGCCCCTAGTTTGACAATAAACATGGAATTGGAGATAATTGAATTCATCATGTAAAACAAATGCCCCTAGTATAAGCAGGAAAAGTTACATATTAAAGAAGAAAGAAAATGCCCTTGTATGAAGGTTTGAAATATTTGATTACTACAAGTGCAATAAAGACTCAACTTTTAATTTTGATTAATTTTATTGAAGGTTTTGAGTCAGGCTCAAGAGAACAAAATTATTTTCGTTTGAGACTCATCATAGAATTCACCCTTCTCTCCCTTGGTTTACTTGGGGAAGTAAAAAAATTTCAGATCGATTGTAGACGAGATGCTTCTGAGTATGTGCCTAGTTTAAGCTAAGTATTGAACTGGATTATTCGGACTTCTAATGTTTCATCTCGGACTGCTCTTAGTTTTTCTTCTGTATTCCTTTGTTGCTCTAACTTTTGCCTAGATTGCCCTGTCAAGTTTTCAAACTAGCAAGCATGCTCTAGCTTTTGCCTAGATCGTCTTTTCAGGTTTTCAATCTAACGAGTTTTCTTTTTTTCTTTGCTCTGATTGTTACCGAAGTTGTCCTTTCGAATTTTCAACCTTGCGAGCTTGCCTTAATTTTTGCCTAAGTTGCCCTTTTCGGATTTTCAGCCTAGCAGGCTTTTTTTTTTTCTTGTTTAAACTTCTGGAATTGTTGTCTGATCATGCTTTGCTATCTTCATTGACTTTTTGCATGGTACTTAGGAGGACTTTCATGGGTAAGCTTAGGACTGGGCATAAAAAGAAAGGGATTTTGAGGCTCAAAAACCCGAATGCCCCTCGTGTGGCATTTTTTTTTTCTTTTTTTTTCTTTTCTTTGAATTTTGTTCCCCATTTTGACAATATTTGAATTTTATTTGTGGGGAAATTTTTTATTCGTTAATTAATTTTTTTTATTTTTTGTTGTGGTCGGGCGTAAAGTAACTTCTCTGGTTGCCTACGTACCCCAGAATTTTGGGATCAGACCAAAACATAGTTCGAATTTTCCCTCCCCTAGGTTGGGTGATCTGGTTGAGAAAGAAAAAATCATTTCTTTTTTATTTTTTGAAAGAGGCTGCAAAGGGCTGAGAAAGAAGATATTGAACTAGGTAATAGGAGAATTGATTCGACCAAAGATGGCCTCCTTAAATGTAGTACCGTTGGATTTGGTTAAGGTTAATTGGTTCTGGTAATTCGATTTCATCATGATCTTGAAGTCTGACAGCTTTTTCTGGTAATATTTCTTTGATGATGAACGGACCTCCCCAATTTGGTTTGAACTTCCCTCTAGGGTCAAAGATAGGTGCCTGATTCTCTTTGAGTACTAAATTCCTGACTTGTAAGTGACGGGCCTTGATCTTTTTGTCAAATGCACGGGCAACTCTTCTTTGATAAGCTTGCACGAGGTATAGAGCTCTTAGGCATTTTTCTTCGATCAAATTTAATTCTTCATACCATTGATGAATCCAATCTGCTTCTGACAACTGACTTTCCAACAAGACCATGAGAGACGAAATTTCCATTTCAACTGGCAAGACTGCTTCCATGCCATACACTAAGGAGCAAGGAGTGGTTCTAGCGGCAAATAAAATTGAAGTGTGATATGTCCATAGCGCGAATGATAACTTCTCTAACCAATCTTGGTGTGATTGACACATTTTCACGATGATTATTTTGATACTCTTATTAGCTGTTTTAACTGCTCCATTGGTCTGAGGAGGGTAAGAAGATGATTTGTGATATTGAATCTCGAACTTTGAACACACAGTGATAACCTCGACTTTGAAGTATGACCCATTATCAGATATCAATTTCACTTCAACCGCTCCATAATCTAAGGAAGGTAAGGGAATGATTTGTGAGGTCGGATCTTAAACTTTGAACATAGGGTGATGACCTCGACTTTGAAGTGTGACCCATTATCATATACTAATTCCAAAAGTACCTTGTATTGACTTATGACATTTGCTTTGATGAACTTTGCAACTTGAAATGCAGTGAGGACAACATCGATACGTTTTGTAACATCTTCTTTGATCTCATTGGTATTTCCATTCCATTGAGCGAATACGTATTCCCCCAAGCTTAAATCCTAACATATCCTCATAGGACCACGCGAACCAGTCTTTTGAAATTTCTGAGTAAATTCAATATCCCCTCGTGTTCCTCTAGGGATAGGATTGTTTCTATTTGAATCTCTTTAGGAATTATTTTTTGTTCCGAGGTCAATTACCTTTGTTTTCTGATTGAAAGTTGTTGAACCCGACCCTTATTTTCTTGTTCAAGAGAAAAATATATCATTAAAGTCAGATTATTAGTTAATTTGTTAATGCGCTCGAGATATTCAAAAATTTTTTTATCCAATCGAATTCAGAAAGGGCGACAGACACCTCTATAACTCGACAAACTAACTCGACTCAATAGAAAAAAGAGTTGACTCGAAAAGAAAACATGATCTTGCTGGAAAAAAAGGGACTCGAGATAATCCAAATGACTCATGAAAACTCAAGACTACCCACAACGGACTTGATTAGGATTGAGGATTGAGACATTGCTTACAACCGGCATGACTGAGGCACTGTGATCTTCAAGGAACAACTGGGAAATGTTGAAATATTCTAAAGGATTTTTTATGATTGATTTGGCGTTGACATTCATTTTAACTGACCGGACTAGTGACCCTAACAAAACGGTGAATGATTAAGCTTAGGTGCAATGATAATCCTGAAACCTTATCAAATGTGGATTATCAATTTCAGTGTTACCCCCTTGATAACATTTTAAATGAATCCTGAGATTTTATCGAATTCTGTGCACCAATCCATTAAATAATTCATTCATGTAATGATTATTTAGAAGGAAAGTAATTTTATGGCAGAAATCTGATTATTTTTCGCAATCATTTTTTAGGAAAACATACTTTAGTAATTTTTCAAGGTCCATGCAAAAAATAGATTTTTTTGTAAATCATTTTTCCTTGAAAAAATAGATCTTTTGTAAATCATTTTTCCTTAAAAAAAATAGATCTTTTGTAAGTCATTTTTCCTTCATGTTCTTTTCTTTTGGAAAATCTTATTCTTCTGGAAAATATTTTACTTTTGGAAAGTATTTCTCTTCTAGAAAATATTTTACTTCTGGAAAACATTTTCCTTCTTTTAAAATGGGTTAAAAAATCCAAATTAGAAAAACTTTGATTTCCCTTTTGATTTAAATGCCCGACCCATCATGATCGTTGGATCGAGATGGACTGGGTCATTATGAATTATTGCTAAAAATGGATTCGTTAATGGGTCGGTGCACCCATTTTAATTTCTAAAAATAAAATTTTTTATCCTTGAGGGCAATAATACACTCTGATCTCATACATCATTCACATACATTCATCAATCACAAGGTCTCATTCAAATAACAACCTAGGAACACCCATGATAAGTTCGAGTCGTGATCTATAAGAGAGGTTTCTAGACGCTAAGCTTGCTTCGTGCAATACATTTTTATCTGACCACCCTTGCCCAAGTACACCTATATACCTCTCGAGCGTACTCAATCAGACGGTACGTGGTAACTTGGTTTGATATACCATATAGGTGAATCTAGGACTCCAACCCAAATCTCTGAAGTAATAAACAGCCAGTTTAATCCCTAGTTGAGAAGTAGCGCACGATGCTGAGCAAGTGCCCACTTAAATACCTCTCATCTAGAATAGACGTTGTCTATCCCCCTCGTATAGTAGGGTACAGCGGGGCAGGATCTCACTTAGGCACTGATTTTGACCAAGAAGTGCAATTAGTGAATTTAGATTAACTTTGATATGTCGTATATTTACGAGTCTAGGGTTGGCGATCGGGACATATGATATTACGACTTACTATAGGACAAAGGCTCAGGTCACTCCAGCCTAAGTGCATCGATATACCTTTCAGTGTCACTTGATCGAACGGTACTGATGTCCCAGTTTTATATACCATAAAGGTACGTGACTGGAGTTGTGGTTTCTATGCATGACGTCGCATCTCACGAGGAGATCGGGCCATACACTAGTGCCACGTTGGCTATAAGGGACATGCAAGCGTGCAAAGCGGTAAATGTGCCAGTGATGTGTGCAAAACAAGGTGGGGTGTGACTGGGGCCTTTTCAAACAAATGGGCTCATGGGCCTAATCATATTATCACAACATGGGTATTATAGAAATATCAATCAAGATAATACACAAACCCATCATATCAAGATCAAAATAAGCACGTCAAATACATATCTCAATCAAGATTATGACACGTCGAATAGGCAAAAATTATGGCACAAAAATAATCAATCATAGGCCAATCGATGAAATAGGCACAAGAAAATTTTTTATTTTTTTTCAAAATGAACTAAAAACAAAATGACTCTTTCTCTATGGTCCAATCAAGGTTATTTTGGACGATCCAAAATAAATTGAGATTTTAATGAATATTGAATCGAGGATAGGATGATAATCGTTAAGATTGGCTAATCTCACCATCCACCCCACTCCTCAAATTCCCAATACTGTTATCTGACCACCTCTCATCACACCTTACACATTGCCAAGTCCTCAAAATATGACTCGACCCCCCCTCCATATACCATACACCCCATCCTCACGTCTACCACTTGTCATCCCATACAATCCATCAACTTCTCACGCAACTCATCCTATCACCACCACATCCAAATCTTCACCACCACCCCTCATTCTCAGTGTAAAACCTGATCCACCTCCAATGACCATCCGCTCACCTAAACCATTCCCCTATAGCTCCAACCAAACAGTTCCCTAGAGCTACGAGACCACCATCACCACACCTGCGGGGTCGAGACCATGAAGAAGGCAATGGTAGCCGACATTGGCCATATGACAAAAGCAGGGAGGTGTCAGAAGGCACTGGCTAAAGGGGTAAGCATCAGAGAAGGGGCGAAAGAAACAATGAAGGGGAAAGATAATGAAAAGAAAAAGAAAGAAAAAGGAAAAGGCAAGGCAGACGAAGACGACAAGGAAAAGGAAGAGGCAAAAGTGACAGATAGAGAGGCAACAAATTTCATTAAACTCATTCGCAAGAGTGGTCATAATATAGTAGACCAATTGAACAAGCAACCAGCTCAGATTAGCATTCTGGGTCTTTTACAGAAATCAGAAGAACACTAAGAAGTATTGCTGAGAATTCTAGGGAAGTCACATATACCTTCGACCATGTCACCAGCATAATTAGAACAAACGGTTAGTCAAATAATGGCCCCCAATCCCATCATATTCATTGAATTCGTACCAGAAGGACGGGGGCACGTCGAGCCATTAAATATCATGGTCATGTGCAAGGGCATGATGGTGGCCAAAGTACTAATCGATAATGGCTCAGCCCTTAACGTCTGTCCTTTCGAAACCTTTTGCAAGCTCAACGCCGACTGGTCACATGTCAAACCCAACAACAAGGTCATCCGAGGTTTCGACAGTTCAAGAAGGGATTCTCTAGGAGAAGTGGATCTACCTATCACAATAGGCCCTTATACGTTCGAAGTAACGTTCGAGGTCATGGAGATACCAATGACATTCAACTTGTTACTAGGTAGACCTTAGATCTATATTGCCAGGGGAGTACCTTCCTCTTTGTACCAAAGAGTCAAATTTATCATGGGGCAGAGGATGATATCGGTCTTAGTAGAAAATCTTATCCTTGTTGGGAGAGCTCCGAACATCCCATTCATTAACATAGAGATGATGAAGGACAAGGCACTCTAACACTCCTATCAGTTTGCTACTATTAATCATGTTGAAAAGGGGAAAGACAAAGAAAAAGTAGAGTTATCAACGGCAAACCTGATGATCGAACGGGTTTTGAAAAAAGTAGGTTATCGACCCAGACAATGGTTGGGACCAGGATGAAAAGGGAAAGCTACGCCAGTCAAAGAAAAAAAGCACACTCCTTATTTCGATCTAGGGTTTAGGCCCACGAAAAAGGATATAGTAAAAATGAATAATAAGAAGAAAGAACTTCGACTAGTGAGAAAGCAAAGCAAAACTATGAACCTAATGTCTGGAATCTGGGTAGGGTTCCTCATATCAGTGTCAGCTTTCCAAAATCACAGACTAGACCCGACAGCTTATCAAAATCATTGCCAACAAAGTCAGCCAAAAAGAAGAAAACAATCAGTTTCAAACCTGTGCACGTTCATGAAAATTCAGTTGTTGAGTCCCAATCATCCTTCGTAGAAGGCATTGATATCATATTCAATGGGAATTCCGATGAAAGTCTATCAAAGATCGCTCTAGAATCCACATAGGTGGAAATCATCAAAAGCAAAGGGAATGAATCACCTTTCCCTATCAGCATTGACTGGGCATCAGTCATCATCCCACCAAGCCTGGGAGGGACTATGCCCCAACTTAACAAAGATCAATCGGAGATAATGGTCATCTCCGAACCACCGACCAAGCCATCAAACAAATCACTTTCACATCTCATCCGCCCCCTCAGAGAAGGGGAAGTTCTGAACAATTGCGAGGAATTCCTGTTAACCCCTGAGGCTATTAAAGCCTAAAAAAACAATGCCATTAGACAAATTTAGTTTGCCCAAGGATCATAACAAGCCCTCGTACTCGAGTAAAGACTGTTTTGAGGGCTCCCTATCTTTACTAACAAATTTGCATAGTTGTTCTTCTTTTTTCAGGTATCCAAAAAGCAACAAAAAATCAAATATTTTTCAAAAGACCAAAAAATCAAAATTTTCTTAAAAATAAAAAAAATAAAAAAAATTTCAAAATTACAAAAAAATAGATATTTTCAAAAATCAAAAAAGAGTTTTCAAAGGATCTGTCTCGATTAAATTAGTATCCAGATATAACAGAATTTGAAAGGGATGGGTATGATTTTGATCTCGAACTCGACTTTGACCTCATGAGGATCGAAGAAGAGTCTGAGGACAAAATGGAGTACCCACCCAAAGAAATCAAAGACTTGGTAGAACGTCATGAGAAAAGTGTTCAGCCAAACATCGAGGATACAGATTTAATCAATCTTGGTACCGAAGAGGACCCACGAATTGTCAAGATCGGAGCCTTATTAACACAGCAACAAAAGGAAGAAATGATCGAACTCTTACAGAACTATCAAGACGTATTCACATAGTCATACAGGGATATGCCGGGGTTAGATATAGATCTTGTTGTCCACAAACTGCCAATTACTCCCGGAAGCAAGCTAATCAATTTCTCCCAGAAGCAAGCCAATCAAACAGAATGGACCCTCAAAGTCAAGGATGAGGCCATGAAGCAATTCGAAGCAGGATTTCTCGCAGTTATTACATACCCTGAGTGGTTAGCTAACGTTGTTCCGGTACCTAAAAACGATAGAAAAGTGCGCATGTGTGTTGATTACTGAGACTTGAACAAGGCCAGTCCTAAGGATGATTTTTCACTACCACATATCGACACTTTAGTCGATACACGACATGTTCTCGTTCATGGATGGCTTCTCAGGTTATAATCAGATAAAAATGGCAGAAGAATACCAAGAAAAGACTGTATTTATCACACCATGGGATATTTTCCATTACAAAGTCATGTCATTCGAGCTGAAGAACACAGGGGCGACATATCAACGGACAATAATGCATATTCCATGGCATGATCCATAAGGAAATGGAAGTCTACGTAGATGACATGATCACTAAATCCGGTATAGAAGAAGACCATCTGGTAAATCTTAAGAAGTTGTTTGACAAGCTAAAAAAGTACAGTTTAAGGCTCAACCCGGCAAAATGTGTATTTGGGGCAACATCAGGCAAACTACAGGGTTTCATCGTCAACAGAAGGGGCATCGAAATAGATCCTGCAAAGATTAAATATATCATCAAGATGAAGGTACCCGTTTCAGAGAGAAATGTTCGGGCATTTTTAGAGAAAATACAGTATATTAGTCGGTTTATTGCTCAACTCACACCTATCTGTGAATCGATCTTCAAGCTACTGAGGAAAGACACACCAAAGAAGTGGAACAAGGACTGTCGGGAAGCATTCAATAAGATCAAGCAATACCTGCTCAATCCACTAGACCTAGTCCCTCCTACTCTAGGCTAACCTCTGCTGATGTACATCTCAGTGTAAGAAACGTCAATGGGATGTGTATTAGGTCAACACAATGAATCTAGACGGAAGAAACAGGCTATCTATTATCTCAACAAGAAGTTTATTGAATACGAGGTAAAATATTCGACACTTGAGAAGACTTGTGCATTAATATGGGCATCTCAACGACTACGTCACTATTTGCTTAGTTACTCAACTATACTTATCACCAGAATGGACCCCCTGAAGTACCTTTTCGAGAAACAAGCATTAACAGAGCGAAGGGGCAATTATTATTATCTGAGTTTGACATCACCTAGGTCACTCAAAAAACTATCAAAGGGCAAGCCATCGTCGAGCACCCATTGCCTGACTACGAACTACTAAAAACGAACTCTCTAGATGAAGCCATACTACTCATTAAGGTTGAGGACGATGACGAATAACCAGGTTGGAAAATGTACTTCGACTAAGCAACAAATCAGAAAATAAACAGAATATGGGCAGTCTTGATCAAACCAGATGGGTCCCACGTACCAATCGCCATTATATTGAAATTCCAATATTTTAATAATGAGCCTGAATACGAAGCATGCATAGCAGGGTTGAAAGCAGCACTGGATCTCGAAGTAGATGAGATCGATGTCTTCGAAGATTCAAGCTTAGTAGTCTATCAAACTGTAGACACCCCATTTTTGCAGTTACCTGATTAATCAAATCGTCAACCTGATTGCGACGATTCCCAATGATGGATGATTATTCCAATGCTTTATTTTTTACCAGATGTGTTTCAAAAATTCGGATGAAGTATCTCAAACTAACAAAACTATAGAAACTGCGCTACGCTAGGAAAATACAACCCCAAAAACCTATACATCATTATTTTTTAGACAAAAAGAAGCTTCACGCTTAAAATCAATAAAAATGACCAAATTACCAAAATACCCCTAATCTCATAACATCCTTAGAGTCCCCCTTACGCTTAGAAAAACTCTTTCAAACACATAAAATAACAAATCGAAACTAAATAAACAATTTCGTCAATTTTCACAAAATTTGATAAAATTACGAAAATGCCCTTCATAAAGTTCACGACCATTTCGCACAAAAAATTTCATAAATGACACAAACCAATATTCTCATTGAATTCCTTATGAAAAATCAATTCCAAAATATCTTGGAGCATTGAAAAATGACTTAAAACGCAAAAAGTCATCTCCGAGGGTAAAACGGTAATTTTACAATTTTAATAATTAAAAATTTTAAAATTAATAGTTAAAACATTAATTTATGTAAAGTGAAATCCTAATTAAAATTAAAGTCAATCAAGTAAGACTTAATTCAAAATCCTAAAATCTAGTCAATCAAGTAAAACTTAAGTCAAAATCTTAAAATCAAGTCAATCAAGTGAGACTTAAGTCAAAATCCTAAAATCAAGTCAATCAAGTAAGACTTAAGTCAAAATCCTAAATTCTAGTCAATCAAGTGAGACTCAAGTCAAAACCCTAATCAATCTAATAAAACCAAAGTCAAACCCTAACCATAATAGAATTCTAATTAAACTCTAAAACTATCTAAAAGAATTCTAATTAAACTATAAAATTATCTAAAAAAATTTTAATTAAACTATAAAATTATCTAAAAGAAACATCATTAAACTCTAAAAGTATATAAAGGAAACATAATCTAACTCTAACTCTATCTAAAAAGCTCCTAAAAAATCTATAAATAGGGGTCTCTACAACCTATTTTTGTATCCAAAAGAAAACCCTAGAAAAAGTAGGTCAAAAAGCTTTCCCAACCTTTCCAAAACCCTAATTTTGAAGCCCTGACCACTTACCTATCATTCAAACCCCAAATTTTGTTCAAAAAACACCTAAAAACCCTTCCAAAATATCTAGAAATTCATAAAAAAAAATCAGAAAACTCACAGGTCTAAGAAGAAGATACCTCAACTTGGAGATCAAAAGTAGATCAGGTGACAGGAGAATAGCAAGGAAATACATACGAGGATACTCTCCACTGGTGTTGAGGGAATCGTTGTAATCAGCAAGACAACTTTCTTTTATTTTTTTATTATTATTATTATTTGTTATTTTTTGTCTATTTTACAATGTAATCTTTTTTTGGAAGTAGTAGAGACCGACACTTGCTAGGCGGGGTTGATGCCTAACACCTTCCAACCCTGTAACACGATCTCCAGACCTAGTTTCTTTTGTAGATTAGTTTTCTTTATATGTTTAGAGTCGATGCTCGATTCCTAGACTGTAATAACTAGGTGGCAACTCCCAAACCTCAAAATTCAAAAGCGGATTCGCGTACCCCGCGGATCGAGGGCACTTTTACAAACCACTGGAGAATGGAAGACCCGAGAGCAGAGACTGGTCCCTTACCACGAGTATTTGGAGGAACTAAGCTTGTGCTTTGACAGGATTTCATTTACATACATGCCGAGAGCTAAGAATCAATTTGCAGATGCACTAGCTATACTTGCTTCTATGATCAGTATCTTGGAGGACCTAGTAATTGACCTAATTGAGATTGGAATTCAAGATGAACCAGCCTATTGCTTACCTATCGAAGTAGAAGAGTCTGAAGATAAGCCTTGGTACTCGAACATTAAGGCATACCTCGTAGATCAAACCCTCTCATCTGATGCAACGTCAAATGATTGCAAGACCATTCAGAAATTAGTAGGGCAATTCTTTTTAAGCAACGGTATTCTATACAAGAAATTGCATCACGAGGTCTTGCTCTGATGCGTGATAGAAGCAAAAGCGAAACGACTAATTGAGACTGTACATGGGAGAGTCTATGGGCCCCACATGAATGGCCATATGCTAGCCAAGAAAATCATGAGGATGGGATATTACTTGTCTGCAATGGAGAGTGATTGCTATCAGCATGTTCGCAAATGCCACCTATGTCAGATTTATGCCAACAAGATCAACGCTCTGCCTTCAGAACTATATAATATGACCACTCCTTGGGCTTTCTTGCTCTGGGGATAGACGTCATCGGTCAGATCTCGCCAAAAGCTGCTAATGGGCACTACTTCATCCTAGTTGCTATCGACTACTTCACTGAATAGGTAGATGCTGCTTCATATGCCAACGTCACGAAAAGTAACGTCTTGAAGTTTGTTAAAAATAACATCATCTGCCGGTATGGACTTCCCAGCGAGATTGGTAACTGACAACGCCAAAAACTTCAAGAACAAGAATATGATCAAGATATGCGAAAACTTCCAAATCACTCATCATAACTCGATACCCTACAGACCCAAGATGAATGGAACAGTCGAAGCAGCCAACAAGAATATCAAGAGAATTATCGAGAAGATGGTTGTTACATACAAGGATTGGCACGACATGTTGTCTTTTGCACTTCACGATTATCGAACCTCGTTCAGAACTTCGACTGGGGTAATTCCGTATTCATTGGTCTATGGAATGGAAGTAGTTTTGCCTGTAGAAGGGTGACACAAGAAATAAAAAATCAGAGCTACAAATTACTCTTGGCCCGCATGAGGATAAATTGTGAACGGCTAAAAATACAAAAAAATAAAAAAAAATAAGTCAAAAACTCGGACACTTGATCTAAGTTGGACCCAAATCTCCAGCCTAAACAAGTTCGAGAGACACTGGGAGGAGACAGATCACATTTTTAAAATAAAAATAGACGAACCCCATGTCTAATCCATCCTAGATAAATCTAGACTTTAACGTTTTTGTATCTTTCCACTACCATAAGCCTAAGCTATAAACCTAAGCCAACGTTTCGTCCCACTTAAAGTCATTTCTGATCAGAGAATGTTCTAGGGCAACACAGTGACGATGGTAGCACCAATAATCTTACGACTCGGTTTGGACCTCAAAGTCTTATTAGTCGTTGGAAGACTCGATAGGGGAATCTAGTTCGAATATTCGAAAAAAATAGTACTTGAAGTGTAGAGTAGCCGATCTTGCGGCTCAACTTGAATTGCCGAACCACGAATAGTCGTCAGCAAACTCGAGAAGGAAATCTGGATCTATTACTCAAAAAAGAGTGCCACTACAAGAGTAGAGTCGCCAATCTCGTAGCTCAACTTGAGTTACCAAGCCACAAAGACACAGAGATTCCGAGCAAGAACTGTAATGTAAAAATACAAAAAAAAATACAAACATAGTCTGAAAGGGCATAGTGAAAATCCGAAAGGGCTCTATGAGTAAAAGAATCAGACTATGGCAAGATCAAAGCCACCAGCACGATGAAAATCCCGAAAAGGACATTGATGCGCAAAAATATGGAAATCGGATTTAGTGAAAATCGTAACGAACACCAGGGGCAATAAGGGTAAAAAAAAATTAAAAAAAACTCTTGGCCCGCATGAGTATAAACTGTGAACGGCAAAATCTTTTTAAGAAAACCTGTGGCCCGAGCAGATAACAATCCGCCAAACACCAAGGCACTGAAGATGATTCTAAAAGAACCGAAATGATAATTGATACTCGTATCCCCTGTAGTTGGCAAAAATACCAAGACCGTCATGACCAAAGATTTTACAAACTCTAAATTTATCGTACTCATTTGATAGAGACATTTCATTAAATTTCAAAAACTACTATTTTAGCTAATGACGACAAATCTAGGATTCATTCAACAAAACTTCATGTTTTCAAGAACAATAGATATACCAAAGGCCAAGTAAATACAAAACTTATTTTCTTTGCATTAATCTTTCAACATTTCACATACATTTAGATAATGACAAGAAAATACAAAAAGTGGGCATACAACATAGTCAGTTAAACATCATGGAAAGAAATGCAAAAGGAGTCAAGGCGTTTCTCAAAAGCATGGATCCGGGCAGCTTGGCCCATCATTACTCTTTCAGCATCTGAAGCATCACGACTCACCAAATATGCAGCAAAGTCATCAAAATCGGGACACGAGGCAAGTTTGTCTCTCAACTCAGTAACTTTGGCTCGAAGCCTAGCAACTTCACCACTATCACTAGGATCCCAACCAGGAAAGTTCGGATAACAGTCGAGCAATCTCTCTCTGCATTTTCTTCTTGGATTTGAGCCAAATAGCCTGAATTCGACGATGATCAGTTTGTGATTCCTCTACTCGATCTCGATAATCAAAGAAGGATGAAGCATTAGGGTATGTTCGGGGAACTATCGACACCAATGGCCTCCCATAGACGAGTTCTCGAATCCAATGTGAGTATGCCAGAAACAGGTGTGCTGCGAAAATAGGTCGACTCAGAACCTCAACTCAACTCCATTCTTTTACAAGTCAACTCAAAAGTGCAGTCGATAAAGGACCAATCAATTCATTGAAATTCTCGGGGATGAGCACACCCTGATCATAACCAAATTGTTGAAGAACCCGAAGTGGTATATAATGAGTTATCCCATAAAGACAAATCAAAATAAGAAAATGAGCACCATCAAATACAATCACGGGAGACCCTCGAGATTGGAAGGCACCGACCCATCTCACCTATTCGTCATCAAGGTTGCCAATAAAGGAATACCACTCTTCTTTGTCACCCGAGACGAAAGGGGCAACTAGTCTCGACATCATTAGTACAAGATCGGTATTAACGCAAAATGAACGATTAACAACTTTAGTTGAAGCCATATGATCCATAAACCAGAGCAACAATAACAGGAGCATTCTAAACTTTAAAAGTTAAAATTTAAATTTAAATCTAAGCTAAGTTTCGAACTTACCTGTAGGAGTGGAGCGCATCCTCAGAAAAACCGATCACTACCGGATGAACAAGCCATAAAAGATTGGAACATCTCGCTCAAAAGCATCGGTGCGAACCAGCGTCCCTCCCAGACTTGTTGAATCACGTGAATAAAAGAAAGATCTATGATGTCTCCGCCACCCGGAAATAAGAGTTGACTCACTACCATCAAAGTGAGAGCATTAAAATGAATCAACGGCTTCGAGGGATCAGTGAGGCGTTCAATCAAGAAGGGTTTGGACATTGTCTTCAAAACTGATCCACTATCCGGAATCTTAAAAAATATGCGGTTTATCCTCAAGAAGTCGGAAGTCTCGCTTCGATACCCATCACGCAAAAGTGGAACTATAGTAGCACCCGATATATCAAGTCCCAATAACACTTCAAATTCCTCAATGGTGGGAGTCATTTCATGCTTTCCAAATCGAAAGAGATTGAGCTCGGATATCCAATACCCTTGCATTGCCTCGATCAAGTCCCATTGCAATGGGACTGTAGACACCCCATTTTTGCATTCGCCTGATTAATCAACTCGTCAACCCGATTGCAACGGTTCCCAATGATGGATGTTTATTCCAATACTTTACTTTGTTACCAGATATGTTTCAGAAATTCGGATGAGGTATCTCAAATTGACAAAACTATAAAAACCCCGCTACGCTAGGAAAATATAACCCTAAAAAACATAGAGATCATCATTTTTCAGACAAAAAAAAGCTTCACGGTAAAAATCATTAAAAAATAACAAAATTACCAAAATACCCCTAACATCAAAACATCCCTAGAGCGTACATTACACTTAGGAAAACTCTTTCAAACACATAAAATAATAAATCGAAACCAAATAAACTATTTCGCCAATTTTCACAAAATTTGACAAAATTACGAAAATACCCCTTATAAAGTTCACGACCATTTCGTATAAAAATTTTTATAAATGACATAAATCGATAATCCCATGAACATCCATACGAAAAATCGATTCCAAAACATCCTGGAACATCAAAACTGACTTAAAACCCAAAAAATCATCTCCGAGGATAAAACGGTAATTTTACAATTTTAATAATTAAAAATTCTAAAATTAATAATTAAAACATTAATTAATATAAAGTGAAATCCTAATTAAAATTAAATTCAATCAAGTAAGACTAAAGTCAATCAAGTAAGACTAAAGTCAATATCTTAAAGTCAATCAAGTAAGACTAAAGTCAAGATCTTAAATTCAATCAAATAAGACTAAAGTCAATCTTAAAGTCAATCAAGTAAGACTAAATTCAAGATCTTAAAGTCAATCAAGTAAGACTAAAGTCAATCTTAAAGTCAATCAAGTAAGAATAAAGTCAAGATCTTAAAGTCAATCAAGTAAGACTAAATTCAAGATCTTAAAGTCAATCAAGTAAGACTAAAGTCAATCTTAAAGTCAATCAAGTAAGACTAAAGTCAAGATCTTAAAGTCAATCAAGTAAGACTAAATTCAATCTTAAAGTCAATCAAGTAAGACTAAAGTCAAAATCTTAAAGTCAATCAAGTAAGACTAAAGTCAAAATCTTAAAGTCAATCAAGTGAGACTAAAAGTCAAAATCCTAATAGAATTCTAATTAAATAATAGTTCTATTTAAAATAATCCTAATCAAATAATAACTCTATATAAAACAATCTTAATTAAATAATAACTCTATTTAAAACAATTTTAAATAAACAATAAACTCTCTCTAAAAGAATTATAATTAAACACTAACTCTATCTAAAAAGTACTAAAAAAATCTATAAATAGGGGTCCCTACAACCTAGTTCGTATCAAAAAATAAATCCTAAAAAAAATAGGTCAAAAAACTTCCCTAGCCTCTTATAAACCCTAATTTTGAAGCCCTAACTCCTTACCTAACATCCATACCCCAACTTTAGCTCAAAAAATACCTAGAAACCCCTCCCAAACACCCTAGAAATTCATAAAAAAAATTAAAAAAATTCAGAAAGAGATACTTTATTTTAGAGATCCGAAACGAATCCGATGACAGAACGAAGCAAGGAGTGTTGTACGAAGAACTATTCTACCAGATCTTAGGGAACAAGACCGTTGTCTTTCTAAAGGTAAAGATTTTAAAATTTTTTTATTGATTAGGTCTTTTTAGCAATGTAGTTTTATTTGGAAATTAGTAGAGACTGGCATTTGTTGGGCGAAGTTGGTGCCTAACACCTTCCAACCCCGTAATGTGATCCCCGAACTCAGTTATTTTTTAAGTAGATTAGTTGTTTTTATCCATTTAGAGTCGATGTTCGGTTCCTAGACCGTAATAACTAGGTGGTGACTCTCAAACCTCAAAGGTCAAAAGCAGATCCGCGCACCCCGCGGATCGAGGGGGCTTTCAGTGTCGACTCCACTGGGGACTATTTAGGATCAGACTTGAAAAGTCCCAAGTATGGGAAGCGTTGCTAGTAGGATCTTTTTATTTTTGTTTATTATTTTTAGTGGTTTATCTGTTTATTTTTATTTATTTATTTTTATCATTCTTTTGGCTCAATTATTGATCACTGGTTTGGATGTTGAATATCTTATTTATGGTTCATTCAAGGGTCATTTCGAATGACCCTAAATAATGCAGGGTGTCAAGAAGGTAATGATATGGGGAAAATGGTTGTTAACCCATTTTTATTATTTGGGTGCACTTTATTTTTGGGTGTGTATTACCCTCTGTTAACATCATTTGGTTCGATTTTGGGCATGATATCTTGACGTATTATTTTTATGGTTTAATCAAGTATTATTTTGGTTCAATTGGGGGTCGTCTAGGGTGACCCTAAATAATGCAAAATTTCAAAGGTTGGTGTTATTAAGAATGGATTAATGGTTGTTGAAGTAGGGAGATTGTCATTTTTTTAAAAAGTTTTTTTAGACATGCGTTGATCTATCCTTGGATGGTTTTTTTTTTTTTTTTTTTTTAAAAAGGAAAATTTTGTGTAAAAGACATTCTGTTAGCAACATCAATAAGTAATTTTTTAAAAAAGGTTTCTTTTTTTTAATTAAAAAAAAAAAATTGCCTAAAGTGCGTGTTGTTAACAACACAGTAACAATTTTCTCTTAAAGGATGGTGTGCCGCTAGTAAGAAGAGAAAATTTCTCTTCCTATCTTCTTCTCCAATGGAAACACCAAGACAGAGAGTACGTCTCTCCAACCTCTCTCTCTCTCTCTCTCTCTCTCAAGAGCTTTTGATACTCAGTTTCTCGAGAATTCAATCGAAATAACCAGTCCAAGATTCCTTCATAGCTTGCGCTTCTTAGAGTGATTTTTCGACTCAGGCCGCAGGCGCCACTTGTCTCACGTACTGAGGTCGGTACTCCATTTTTCTTTCTCTCTCTCTCTCTCTTCTCTAATCCTTCCCATGAAGATTCCCTCATCGCCTCCTCATATTCAACTTCTCTTCTGTTCTTAAACAATTTTGGCAACAGACCTCTCCACTAAAATTCTCTAGATTTAATAATCTCATCGGTGTTTTCAAAAATAAATCTGGTTTATTTAGATTCATTGTTTGGTGGTGTAAGATTCATTGGTGGGTTGGTTGATATCGGGGATCGATTAGTAGTTGAAATCTACGATTTGATTCGTAGGTTCTTTGCCCACCTCTTCCCATAGATTTCTGATCGGGGAATTCGTCTCAGTGGTTATCATCAGCATCGTTTAGAGGTAAATTCTACATTTTCAGGATGTATTTGTGTTTAATTTCGCTATTCGATCTCAGTTCCCGAGTTTGGAGTGAAGTTCGGACCTTGAGACCCCCAAAGAATCTTTTCTCATTCTTGATCGTTTGTAAGGATCAACTTGTTCTTGATGGCCTATGTAACAGTCCTCCTAGACCTTCGTTTAATCTAGGGAGCGTTGATGATTGAACAATGGAATTTAGTGAGATTGGGATTATTCCTCAAGACCTTCTCTACAACTTGTTCGATTTACCCGTGGGTATATCAAATTTTGATCCTTTGGTTGCTCATAGAATAAATGTTTCGAATATGTGAAAGGGTTACATAAAAAAGGGGGGGTTTCTTTTAAAACAGAATTCGTTCTTTTTAGAAGAAGAAAGTAATCATTAGAGTCTTTTTTTTTTCTTTCGCTAAAAGTTGGGCTCCAATTCATGTTTTGACGTTTTTTCCGAGGTTTTACTTTGAGAGGAGAATCAAAAATGTTGCTCACAATTGGCCGAGATAGATCATTGGAGATATCTTATGGTTCTTTCATGGATATTCTTTCTTTTGTGTTCTTGGGAAGAAATAAGATTAATTTGATTGATGAATCATGTTTGCCGACCCAAAAATTCGAATTTCTATTTCTAAGAGTTGGTTCTAAAAGAAAGAAGGGTCACACAGATTTCTCTATTGCCTCATTGTTGAAGAAGAAAACACCTTTGTTGATTTAGAATTACAGTTGGCACACCAATTTTTACTAATGCGATATCTACTGTGTTTAATTAGCTTATTGATATACATAAAAGTTGGTGTGGCTATAGAATTTTTATTTTGTTTTGTTTTAGATTGTGTTCTTAGGTTTTTGTAATAATTAGCAATAGTGTTTTTTTTAAAAGAAAAAATAATAATTTCTCTTCTTTGAAAAAAAAATCAATTTGTTTAAAGTAAATATAAAAAAGAATCATCACTCCCTATCTCCAACAATTATCATTCTATACTTAGTTCAATATTCTTTGGAATCTCAATTCGGTTAGGGTCACCCAAAATAACCTCTGATTGGACCATAAAAAATGTTTTTAAAAAAAAGTTGTACCTATTGCAGTGATTGGATCCGGTCAATTATCATATACTATATTCACTGATTGATTTGCCATGATTTATGTATGAAGGAGATGTGCATGTTTTAATCTTAAATTGAACCATATGGATGGTTTTTAATCTTTCTTGTTCATTGTATGCATTTATTTGTATGGTTTAATATATTTGCTTGTATGGACCCATGAATTAATCTGTTTGGAAAAGGCCTTGGGCACACCCCACCCTATTTTGCACACACCACTAACACGTTTATTTTATTACATTGCACGTTGCATGTCCTAATATAGCCAATGTGGTACTAGTGCATGGTCCGATATCTTCGGAGATGCGATGTCATTCATGAAAATCACAACTCCAGTCACGTACCATAGGGTATATAAAACTGGGGCATCAGTACCGTTTGATCAGGTGACTCTGAAAGGTATAACGATGCACCCAGGCTGGAGCGACCTGACCTTTGACCTATTGTAAGCAGCATAGTCACATGTCCCATTTGCCAACGTAGTACTAGTACGTGGTCAATCCCCTCGTGAGATGCCAAACCATTTATGAAAGCTACAACTCTTGACTCGTACCCATAGGCATATCAAAGATGATCCAAGTACATCAGTCGCACTTCTTAGTCAAAACCAGTGCCTAAGTGAGATCCTGCTCGGATGTACTACAGTACTAGGAGGATAGACTACGTCTATTCTAGAAAAGAGGTGATTTAAGAGTGCCTTTGCTCAAGCATCACGCGCCACCTCTGATTAGGGGATTAAACTGGCTGTTTTTGGCTTTAGAGAAGTAAGTTGAAGTTTTAGATTCTCACCTATACGGTATATCAAACCAAGTCACCACGTACTGTCTGATTGAGTACGCTTTAGAGCTATTGAAAGCGCCCTCGATCCGCGGGGTGTGTGAATCAGCTTTTGACTTTGAGGTTTGGGAGTCGCCACCTAATTATTACGGTCTAAGAATCGAACATCGACTCGAAACAGATAAAAATAATTAATCTACTAAAAAAAATACTGAATTCGGGGATCACGTTACGGGGTTAGAAGGTGTTAGGCACCAACCCCGCCCGACAAACGCCGGTCTCTACTAATTCCCAAAAATGATTACATTGCTAAAAAGACCTAAATAATAATAATAATAAAAATAAAAATATTTACCTATGCAACGCAACGATTTTGTTCCCTCAGATCTGATAGAACAGCTCTTCGTATAGTACTCCCCGCTTTGTTCTGTCACCGGATTCGCTTCAAACCTTTAAGACGAAGTACCTCCTTCTTAGATCTAAATATTTTTTATTTTTTTATAGGTTTCTGGGTGTTTTTTAGGGGTTTCTAAGTGTTTTTTGAACTAAAGTTAGGGTATGGATGTTAGGTAAGGAGTTAGGACTTCAAAATTAAGGTTTGTGGGAGGCTAAGGAAGCTTTTTGACCTACTTTTCTTAGGGTTTATTTTTTTATACGAAAATAAGTTGTAGGGATCCTTATTTATAGACTTTTTAAAGTACTTTTTAGATAGAGTTAGTGTTTAATTATCATTATTTTAGATAGAGTTAGTATTTAATTAGAATTATTTTAAAATAGAGTTAATGTTTAATTAGAATTATATTAGATAGTTTTATAGTTTAATTAGAATTCTATTAGATAGTTTTAGAGTTTAATTAGGTTTCTTTTAAATAGTTTTAGAATTTAATTAGAATTCTTTTAGGATTTTGATTTTGGTCTTATTACATTGATTTAGGATTTTTACTTAAGTCTCACTTGATTGACTTGACTTTAAGATTTTGACTTAAGTCTTACTTGATTGACTTGAATTTAGGATTTTGACTTAAATCTTACTTGATTGACTTGACTTTAGGATTTTGACTTAAGTCTTACTTGATTGACATGAATTTTAATTAGGATTTCACTTTACATTAACTAATGCTTTAATTATTAAATTCAAAATTTTTAATTATTAAAATTGTAAAATTACCATTTTGCCCTCAGAAATGACTTTTTGCATTTTAAGTCATTTTTTAATGTTACATGATATTTTGAAATTGATTTTTTGTAAGAAATTCAATGGGAATATTGGTTTTTTTCATTTATAAAATTTTTTGTGCGAAATAGTCGTGAACTTTATGAGGGGCATTTTCGTAATTTTGTCAAATTTTTTGAAAATTGGCAAAATGATTTATTTGATTTCGATTTGTTATTTTTTGTGTTTGAAAGGATTTTCCAAAGCGTAATGTAGGTTTTAGGGATGTTTTGAAGGGTATTTTGATAATTTGATCATTTTTTAGTGATTTTTATCGTGAAGTTTCTTTTTGTCTAAAAAATGATGATTTTTATATTTTTGGGGTTATATTTTCCTAGCGCAGCGTGGTTTCTACAGTTTTGTTAGTTTGAGATAACTCATTCGAATTTCTAAAACACATCTGATAACTAAATAGAGCATTAGAATAAACATCCATCATTGGAAACCATTGCAATCGGGTTGACGAGTTGACTAATCAGGCGAGTGCGAAAATGGGGTGTCTACAGATGCCCCTCTTTGGCAGAGGGTTGAAGCAAACTAGATAACAAATCTATTTTGGTAGATAGTATGATATCCGAATGCCAATGCTAGTGACAGTTCATTTTACTGCCTGACTTAGTAATTCGTTGAGGCGTTCGGATCCTTGAGGGTAAAACTCTCCCCGAACAAAAGGTTATCAGGTCCTCAAGCAAGAGCTCTCAGTGACGGTGTCAGATCCTTGAATTTTAGAAAATTCTCCCTGACTAAAATGTACAAGTGTGTGCACTTGAAATCTGAGATAAATCTCAAAGGATTTGAGCAAAATTTGAATAAAACTGAGCAAAATAAAAAATCTAGGAAAACTTGAGACAAAATTTAAACTTTAAACAAAACTTGAAAAAAAAAATTGAGATTTGAGAAAAATCTGAATAAAAGTTGAGAAAAAGTTGAATGTTATACTATACCCACCCTAGGTGAAAGAGTAATGAACTTATTTTTCTAGGAGTCCTACTCTACTTGCTCGGGGTGAAAAAGTAATGAACTAATTTTTTTTTGAGTCCTACTCTACCTGCTCGGGGTGAAAGAGTAATGCACTAATTCTTTTTTTTTCTTTTTGGAAAATTCTACTCTACCTACTCGGAGTGAAAGAGTAATGAACTAAGCTTTTTGGGAGTCCTACTCTACCTGCCCAGGATGAAAGAGTAATGAACTAATTTTTTTGGGAAGCTCTACTCTACCCACTCGGAGTGAAAGAGTAATAAATTAATTTTTTGGGAGTCCTACTCTACCTGCCCAGGGTGAAAGAGTAACGAACTAATTTTTTTGGGAAGTTCTACTCTACCTACTCAAAGTGAAAGAGTAATGAACTAAACTTTTTGGGAGTCCTACTCTACCTGCCTAGGGTGAAAGAGTAATGAACCAATATTTTTGGAAAGTTCTACTCTACCTACTTGGAGTGAAAGAGTAATGAACTAATTTTTTTTGGAAAGTTCTACTCTACCTGCCCATGGTGAAAGAGTAATGAACTAATTTTTTTGGAAAGTTCTACTCTACTTACTCGGAGTGAAAGAGTAATGAACTAAGCTTTTTGGGAGTCATACTCTACCTGCCCAAGGTGAAAGAGTAATGAACTAATTTTTTTGGGAAGGTCTACTCTACCTACTCGGAGTGAAAGAGTAATGAACTAATTTTTTTTTGGAAGTTCTACTCTACCTACTCGGAGTGAAAGAGTAATGAACTAATTTTTTTTTGGAAGTTCTACTGTACCTATTCGGAGTGAAAGAGTAATGAACTAAGTTTTTTGGGAGTCCTACTCTACCTGCCCAGGGTGAAAGAGTAATGAATTTATTTTTTTGGAAAGTTCTACTCTACCTACTCAAAGTGAAAGAGTAATGAACTAATTTTTTGGGAATAAATGGGGGATTTACACCGCATTTGATTTTTTTAAATAAATAATTGGATTTTATGAAGGTCCGGTAAACATTTTAACTCTCTTTGAATCTTAGGAGTTTTCAAAATTGCTATCAAGAGGATAACCTTTATTTCAAAATTAACCTTATCCTTTGGGATTGAAATTGACCAGGCTTCAGAACCAAAATGTCCCTAGTTTGATAGGGAACATTGCACTGGGGATAATTGAACATAATTTGAAAACGAATGCCCCTAGTGTAAGGAGGGAAACTGTACTCTTTAGAAAAAAGAAGTACCCTTGTTATGAAAGTTTGAAATCCTCTATTACCGCAAGCGCAATAAAAGTTTAACTTTTAATTTTGACTTTTTATATTGAATATTTTGAGTCAGGTTCAAAGAAATTGGAACAAAATATTTCTTTCTGAAATTCATCATAGAATTTGTTCTTTCTCCCCGTCGGTTCTCTTAAGGATATGAAATTCTTCAGATCAATCATAGACGAGATACTTGTATCACTGAGTCTATATTTGATTCAAATTGTGTATTGAAACTTGATCATTCGGACTTCTGATGTTTTGGCTCGGACCACCTTTTCAGCTTCTCAATTCAATAGAGGTTTTCTTTTATTTTTTTGGTTGCTCTAAGTTTGCCTAGATTGCCTTTTCAAGTTTTCGATCTAGCGAGCTTTTTTTTTTTCTTGTTCTAATTGTTGCCAAGGTCTTCCTTTCAGATTTTCAACCTTGCGAGCTTGCCCTAATTTTTGCATAAGTTGTCCTTTTGGTTTTCAACCTAGCAGGCTTCATTTTTCTTTTTCTTCCATTTTGAACTTCTGGAGTTACTGTTTGATCATGCTTTGCTATCTTCCTTGACTTTTTCACACAGTAGTTAGGAGGACTTTTATGGGTAGGCTGAGGACTGGGCATAAAAGAAAAGGAATTTTGAGGCTCAAAAACCCAAATGCACCTTGTGTGGAATTTCTTTTTAAATTTTTTTCTTTTTCCTTGAATTTTCTTCCCATTTTGGATGATATTTCTTTTTCTTTTGAATTGTTTTCTTTTTAGATTTTTTCTTTGTCGGGGAATCTATTTTTTTATTTTGATGTGGTCGGGCCTGAAGTAACTTCTCAGGTTGCCTATGTACCCCGTAGTTCGAATTTTTCCCTCCCCTGGGTTAGGTGATCGAGCTGAGAAAAAAAAGGTTTTTTTTTTTTTAAGAAAGGCTGTAAAAGGCTGAGAAAGGAGATATTGAACTGGGAATAGGAGAATTGATTTGACCAAAGATGACCTCCTTAAATGTAGTACCGCTTGATTTGGTGAAGGTTGGTTGATTTTGGTAATTCAATTCCATCATGATCTTGAAATCTGACGGCTTTTCTAGACAGTATTTCCTTAATGAATTAATCTCTCCAATTGGGTTCAGACTTCTTCCCATAATCAAGGAGGAGTGCTTAACTTTTTCTGAAGTCTGATGGTTAAATCCTTAACTTGTAAGTAGCGAATTTTAATCTTCTTGTCAAACGTGCGAACGATTCTTTTTTGATAAGTTTGCACGTGGTACAAAACTTCTAGGTTGTTTTTCTTTAATCAAGTTTAGCTCTTCGTACCCAATGATGAGCCTAGTCTGTTTTTAGCAATTGACTTTCCATCAAGACCTTGAGATATGAAATTTCCCTTCTAATTGGTAAAACTGTTTTTGTACCCCTGTAGTGCGAATGGTAACTTCTCTAATTAATCCTGGTGTGATTGACACATTGACTTGATGATTGTTTTGAGATTTTTTATTGGCTGTTTCAACCTTTCCATTAGTCTGAGAACGTAGGGGGATGATTTGTGATACCAGATCCTGAACTTTAAACATAGAGTAACAACCTAAGCTTTGATGTACGACTCATCATCAGAGATCAGTACCGCTTCAACTATTTCATTAGTCTGAGAATGGTAATCTATTCTGGGAGTTCTACCATTTTGAGAAGTGTAGCACTGTAGACACCCCATTTTTGCATCCACCTGATTAATCAACTTGTCAACCCGATCGCAATGATTCCCAATGATGGGTGTGTATTCCATTGCTTTATTTTGTTACCCGATATGTTTCAGAAATCCGGATGAGGTATCTCGAATTGATAAAACCTTAGAAATCACGCTACGCTAGGAAAATACGACCTTAGAAACATAGAAATCATCATCTTGCAGACAAAAAGAAGTTTCACGATAAAAATCACTAAAAATTGCAATTACCAAAATACCTCTAATCTCAAAACAACGTTAGAGCCTACGCTACGCTTAGGAAAACCCATTCGAACATATAAAATGACAAATCGGAACCAAATAAATCATTTCACCAATTTTAACAGAATTTGACAAAATTACTAAAATGCCCCTCATAAAGTTCACAATCATTTCACATAAAAATTTTCATAAATGACACAAACCAACATTCTCATTGAATTTCTTACGAAAAATCGATTCTAAAACATCCTAGAACATTAAAAATCGACTTGAAACGTGAAAAGTCCTCTCCGGGGGCAAAACGATAATTTCACAATTTTCATAATTAAAAAATTCGAAATTAATAAATAAAATATTAAATAATTAAAGTAAAACATTGATGAAATTAATTTAAAATTTTGAACCTAAAAAATCGATCAATCGGACTCTCAGGCGAAATTATTGAGGGTTCGTGGGATATTTCTTTAAGGACCCCTCCATTTGGGGGTCCAAAGAATTAAAGAAATAATGGAAGGGGGTTCTCCAAAAATTAAAAGTAAATCAAGCAAGACTAAAGTCAAGGTATTAAAGTCAATCAAGTGAGACTGAAGTCAAAATTAAAGTCAATTAAGCAAGACTGAAGTCAAGATATTAAAAGTCAATCAATTAAGACCAAAGTCAAAACATTAAAAGTCAATCAAATAAGACCTAAAGTCATAATAGAATTCTAATTAAATAATAACTCTATCTAATAGAGTTCTAACTTAAAAATAATTCTACCTAAAACAATTCTAATTAAAACACAATTCTACCTAAAACAATTTTAACTAAAACACAACTCTAATTAAAAGATCTCTAATTAAACACTAACTCTATCCAAATCAACCTTAAAAAAATTCTATAAATAGAGGTGCTCACACCCTATTTTCGTATCAAATCATAAACCTAAGAGAAATAGGTCTAGAAGCTCCCCTAGCCTCCCATAAACCCTAGTTTTGGAGCCCCAACTCCTTACCTAACATCCCCCCTTCAATTTTAGTCTAGAAAACCCCTAAAATCCCTCCAAAAACACCCCTAAATCCACAACAAACTTGAAGAGTTCAGATTCAGAAACAAAGAGATACCTTGATCTAGGAGATCCGAAGTCAAATCCGGAGACAGAACGAAGCAAGGGAGTACAGTAAAGGTATGTATTTTTTTATATTTATTTTTATCTAGGTTTTAGCAATGTAATTTACTTGGGAAGTTAGTAGATACCGGCTTTGGCCGGACGGGGTTGGTGCCTAACACCTTCCAACCTCGTAACTTGATCCCCGAATTCAGATTTTTTATGGTAGATTAGTTCTTTTTTATGATGGAATGATGAAGGTTGGACAGAAATATTAAAACATTTTTAGAGAATATTCTAGTGAGAATTAAGTCTGAGAGCCTCTTAATAAAACATAGATCTCGTTGATTAGATTAATGTAGAATCTGAGTTCACTCAATTTCGTTATCGGAAGCCTTAGATATCATCGATACAAGTTCGATCTGTAAATCTGGAATTATTTCTGAATGAAAGTTGGGACAGCAATGTTAAAACTTTTTTAGAGAATATTCTAGTGAGAATTAAGTCTGGGAGCCTCTTAATAAAACATATATCTTGTCGAGTAGATTAATTTAGAATCTAAGTTCACTCAATTTCGTTATCGGAAGCCTTAGATATCATCGATGCAAGTTTAATCTGTAAATCTGGAATTATTTATGAATGAAAGTTGGGACAGCAATGTTAAAATTTTTTTATAGAACATTCCAGTGAGAATTAAGTCTGGTAACCTATTAACAAAACGTAGATCTCATCGAATAGATTAATTTAGAACTTGAGTTCACTCAATTTCATTATCGGAAGCCTTAGATATCATCGATGCAAGTTCAATCTGTAAATCTGGAATTATTTCTGAATGAAAGTTGGGACAGCAACGTTAAAACGTTTTTACAGAACATTCTGGTGAGAACTAAGTCTGGACACCTATTAATAAAATGTAGATCTCATCGAGTATATTAATTTAGAACTTGAGTTCACTCGATTTCATTATCGGAAACCTTAGATATCATCGATGGAAGTTCAGATTGTATTTTCCTAATTCACAGAAAATCTGAATTTATCTAATGTTGGCACAATTAAAGTTCTTGAGAGTGAGCTCATCTCAACCATTGTCATTCTATCATCAATGTAACACCTATTGGAATCTCAATTTATTTTGGATCACCCAAAAGTGATCATTGATTGGACCTTAAAAATTATAAAAATTATGCCTATTGCAATGTTTGTTTGATCATTATCATATGCCATATTTATTGATTAATTTACCATGATCTTGCTTGAAATACATTATTGATGTTGATCGTAATGTTAATGTGCTTATGTGATGGGAATAATGTGATCTTAATTGAATATTCATATGATTTGAATGATTTTGGTTTTGATTAAATGTATGATTGGTTTGATTGGGCCCATGGGCTCACGTGTTTGAAAAAGGCCCCGGGCACACCCCACCCTGTTTTGCACACACCACATGCACGTTTACTGTTTTGAGCACTTACACGTCCCATTTAGCCAACGTGGCACTAGTGCGTGGCCCGGTCTCTTCGGAGATGCGACGTCATTCATGAAACCCACAACTCCAGTCACGTACCTTAGGGTATATCAAACTGGGGGCATTAATACCGTCTGATCAGGTGATTCTGAGAGATATATTGATGCACCCAGGCTGGGGCAACCTGAGCCTTTGTCCTATTGTAAGCCACACAGTCACATTTTCTGATTGCCAACGTAGTACTAGTACGTGGTCGGTCCCCTCATAGGATGCCAAACCATTTATGAAAGCTACAACTCTTGACTCGTACCTGTAGGTATAAAAGATAGTCTAAGTATATCAATTGCATTTCTTGGTCAAAACCGGTGCCTAAGCAAGATCTTGCCCCGTTGTACCCTACTGTACGAGGGGGATAGACTACGTCTATTCTAGACGAGAGGTATTTAAGTGGGCCCTTGCTCAGCATTGTGCGCCACCTCTCAACTGGAGATCGAACTGGCTGTTTTTGGCTTCAGAGAAGTGAATTGAGGTTTTAGATTATCACCTATACGGTATATCAAACCAAGTCACCACGTATCGAAAGGTATATTGGTGTGCTTGGGCAAGGGTGGCTAGATAAAAATGCATTGCACGTAGTAAACCTAGAGTCTAGAAGCCTTCCTATAGGTCACGACCCGAATTGACTATGGGTGTTCCTGGGTTGCTTTATTCAATCCAACCAACAGGTAGGTGGGCAGACCGATCCAGAATAATCAAACAAAATCCGCAACATCGGTCCGACCCAATCGGTGAAATGTACCGATTAATTTGGACCACTTAAACCAGTTGATCCAATGGACAAATGGGTCAAACTGATCGATACCAAATCAGTTGGACTAATTGGTTTCACTTTTAAAGATCCAGACCACTTTATCTAGAAAGATTCGATCTTAAGATCAAATTAATTTATCTGATCAAAGGTTCAATCCCAATCAGGGGTAGACCCGCATCTAACCTTTCTCACTTTCTTGGTCACTATAGACTTATGGTGCATTTGGATTCGATTTTTCGTCAGACTTGGGCTATTTTATGTCAAAACTTTAATCATGTGGTTAAGAGTCAAACCTTTAGAGTCAATGGTTAACCTTGGTTTACTTCCAATCAGGTGATAATTGGTCCTAAACGTTCTAAACCTCCATCTGTACCACTTTGGGTCCGTGAAAAGAGTCGTCTTTCTAGAGTACCATTGCCAAGTAGTCAGTCTTTGCCACAAGAAGAAACGAGTACCATGGATGAAGCTGCGCTCCGTCAGATTTTAGAATCTTTTCAAGCCCAGATTATTGCCTCTGTCCAAACACAAATCGAATCCCTGAAAATTGAAAAGGGAAAAGATAAAGCTATAGAACCTCAGGATGTGTTTGACCTCGTTGAAAACCAAGAAGATGATCAGTTACACGTCGACCCTGTCCTAGCTCATCGAATAACTCAAGTTGAAACTGCTTTGAAGAACATCAAAGACCCTGATGATCTTACTCTTGGATTAGGGTCAATGACCTTGTTTCCCACGGTCCGTCTACCAGAAAAGTTCACAATGCCAGATATGGAGAAGTTTGACGGTATTGGATGCCCTAGGACTCACTTAAAAGTATATGTCGGCATAATGCAATCTCAGGGTCTAAGTGAAGAACAGATGGCTCAACTTTTTCAAAGAACCCTGACAGGTCCTGCACTACGCTGGTTAATGTCATTGGACTCATCTCGGGTAAGAACATGGCATGAATTGATGAAAGAGTTTATTGGTCGGTACTCATTCAACACAGATATTGAACTTACAAGAAGAGACCTAGAAACTACTAAACAGAAACCCGGAGAAACTTTCACTGAGTTCATTGCTCGATGGAGAGCTAAAGCCGCTCAACTGTGGGACCGACCTCAAGAGAAGGAACAAGTCAAGATTATCCTCAGGAATCTCACTCCAAATTATGCCAAGTACTTGATGCCTCAATACTTGCCCACTTTTCAATCCCTCCTTGAGGCTGGAAATCAAGTTGAAGATGCTTACTCTTCGGGACTTTTTGGTAACTCGTCTGAGTCAAAACCCAAACATTTCAAACCTAATGTCAATTCCTTACAAGTGGCCAACACCTCCTTCGCACTATCTCCACAAGCTACTCAGCCTTCACAAGCTAAGCCTAGGAGACAGTTTGCCAATCTTGGAATGTCCCTTAGTGTTGCTTATCAAAAATTGATGAAAAGGGGATTGCTGGCACCTTTACAACCTAAGCCTTTACCTAATCCTCTTCCCCCAAACATGGATAATGGGCAATTCTGTGAATTCCATCAGATGCCTGGTCATATTCTTGACAGGTGTATTACTCTCCGACATGCTATCCAAGACCTTATTGAGCAAGGAAAAGTCACCATACCCACTCCTACTACTCCCAATGTTAAGACTAACCCTTTGCCTACCTTTCAAAATCAACCCCCTCCTACTCTGAACCTAATATCAATATCCAAACCCGAATCAGTTGACCCAGTTTCCTTCATTCACCCAATCGGTCTAAACAGTGCATTCGCTCCATGCCAGAATGAACTCAACTACCCTAAGGCAGTGACAGGACTGAAGAATAGAGAAATTATTGAAGCAATGGGTTGTCCCGCATATGACAAGAATATGAAGAGATAGATAAAAACAGGCAAATTCAAGTCATCCATCGAAGATAACTGAAGTGGCATAGACTCTAGAATTGTGTCCCTCCATTCATAATGATGTCATCTTAGTTTTTTTTAGCTTTAGTTGCGTCAGTCTTTGAATTCAGTTAGTCATCTTTATTTTTGGGTTTTAGTAAGGTTTGTCAGTCTATGTTCTTTTCAATTCCAATAAATAAAGAAGCTTTTGATTATCTTGTGTGCAATAATGATGTGAACATAAAATCTAAAATGAGAAATGACTTAAAGCTCACTAACTGAACTTAATAAATATTGGAATTAAAGAGTACACTCAAGAAGTGCAAATTGGTGATACATTATCCTCAAGAGAACATGAGAGAATAGTAAACTTACTTGAGAAATTCAACAATATTTCTTGCATGATCTCATAAGGATATATGGATGAATTACACAAAAACATAGATCAAGTCAAGAGTGATTTCAAAGTCAAAGATTATCGGTCAAAGATGATATAGCTGAAAGCATCAACAAAGATGCTAAGACTTACAAGTGGATCTACCATGTTTTTCACTCAAGTGAAGAAAGTTCTCATTCACAAAAGAATATGAGATTTCTTTTGAAGTTTGGAAATAGTTGAACGAGTCAATGTCAAATACAAAAGAACTCAGTCTCACTCAACTCCGTAGAAGAAGACTGAAGAATATTCATTCTCCAAAAGGAAATCTTAGTTGACAGAGTAATCCAGATATCAAATTCCTAAAACTTTGACCAAGTTAAGCAGCATTCACAAAAGGAGGCCTCCTTTGGTCGAATCATTTTCCTATCTTACCCAAAAAAAAAAATATATAACCTTCTTTAGCCCTTCGCAGTTTTTTTATTTAAAAAAATCAATACCTTTTCTTTCTAAACCACGCCGACCAACCTTGGGAGGGAATCTTAGTATGAACTACGTTTTGACCTGATCCCAAAAGGAAAAAAAAAAATATTTGGGGTACGTAGGCAACCTGAGAAGTTACTTCAGGCCCGGTCATTAAAAGAAAAATGTATTCTCTTAAGGAAAGTGTCATCCAAAAGAAAAATCTACTATTGAAATGTTCAAAAGAAAAGAATGCCAAACTAAGGGCATTAGAAAAAAGAATCAAAAGAATTGATAAAAAGAAAAGAATGCCAAACTAGGGGCATTTAGAAAAAAAATCAAAATAATTGATAGAAAGAGAGAATATCAAACTAGGGGCATTTTGGGAAGTTGAGCCTTATATCTTTTCTTTCTAAACCATATCCTAAGCCCACCTATTAAGTCCTCCTGAAGGCTAATTGACTCGGTTAAGGTGCAGGGAACTGAGAAGTTGTCGAGTTGGTTATACAAGATCATCAAGAAAAAAAAGAGAAGCCCGCTAAGTCGAAAACCTGAAAAGGCGGCTTAGGCAAAATTTAGGGCATAACCATAAAAAAGAAAGCCTGCTAGGTTGAAAACCTGAAAATGCGACCTAGGCAAAAATCAAGGCATCATCAGAAAAAGAAAAACAAAGCCCGCTAACCTAAAGAGGCGATCTAGGCAAAAATTAGGGCATCATCAAATGGGAGGAAAGGTCCCATCAAGAAGAAAAATTCATAAGGAAGCTTGTGCAGAAACTGCAGAACCATTCAAGCCACGATATTTGTATTTTAGCCAAGAGCTCACATCCGACAAAGACAATATTGAAGTCGAAAAAATCAGAAGTCATCTTGAACATTGTAGGATCTTCAAAAGTATGTTTACTTGTTCAAGTGTTCGCTAATGGAAGATGTAGAATCATCAACCACTTTGAAGAGGAAGATCTTTTATTATAATATTTATCAAGATTTTTTAAGTCCAGCTCAAGCATTTTTCAAAAGAAATTCGAAAGAAAATGATCAATTCTTTATTGCACATATGATAATCTTAAGAGTATTAAATTTAAAAGAATGTCAGTTCTTCTATCTATCATACATCAGAGTCCATATTTTTCAAGCGTAATCCATTCCATCAGTCTCGTAGTCAAGTCCCAGTTAAAGCCAACCTTGAAACTAGGGGAATTTTTGAAGGTCATTTAATTTCAAAGTTTTTGTTCTTAATCACATGATAAAAAGAAAATCATAAAAAAGCTTAAAAGTCCGGCGAAACCCAATGATAATTACGAATCCAGATGCATGATAAGCCAATAAAAGCCTGATCTTTCAAACTTTGAGCTCGATTTTGAATCATATAATCAATTAATAGGATTGTTTAAGTTCCTATAAATCTAAGCTCGAGAAACGTGACTTAGTAAATTCGAGTCTGAGAAGCGAGATTCCAACTTTTGAATCATAAAATGAATAGGCTTTTTGAAGTCCTACAAACCTAAGTTCGAGTCCGAGAAACGAGACTCCAACTTGTTGAATCATAGAATGAATAGGCTTTTGAAGTGCCTACAAACCCAAGTTCGAGTCCGAGAAACGAGACTCCAACTTTTTGAATCATAGAATGAATAGGCTTTTGAAGTGCCTACAAACCTAAGTTCGAGTCCGAGAAACGAGACTCCAACTTTTTGAATCATAGAATGAATAGGCTTTTTGAAGTGCCTACAAACCCAAGTTCGAGTCCGAGAAACGAGACTCCAACTTTTTGAATCATAGAATGAATAGGCTTTTTGAAGTGCCTACAAACCTAAGTTCGAGTCCGAGAAACGAGACTCCAACTTTTTGAATCATAGAATGAACTTTTTGAATCATAGAATGAGTAGGCTTTTTGAAGTGCCTACAAACCTAAGTTCGAGTCCGAGAAACGAGACTCCAACTTTTTGAATCATAGAATGAGTAGGCTTTTTGAAGTGCCTACAAACCTAAGTTCGAGTCCGAGAAACGAGACTCCAACTTTTTGAATCATAGAATGAATAGGCTTTTTGAAGTGCCTACAAACCTAAGTTCGAGTCCGAGAAACGAGACTCCAACTTTTTGAATCATAGAATGAGTAGGCTTTTGAAGTGCCTACAAACCTAAGTTCGAGTCCAGAAACGAGACTCCAATTTTTGAATCATAGAATGAATAGGCTTTTTGAAGTGCCTACAAACCTAAGTTCGAGTCCGAGAAACGAGACTCCAACTTTTTGAATAATAAATAGGCTTTTTGAAGTGCCTATAAACCTAAGTTCGAGTCCGAGAAACGAGACTCCAACGTTTTGAATCATAGGCTTTTTGAAGTGCCTATTAACCTTAGTTCGAGTCCGAGAAACGAGACTCCAATTTTAATAGGATTGTTTAAGTTCCTGTAAACCTTAGCCAGAGTCCGAGAAACGAGACTCCAGCTTTGTTTGAATCATATTGAATTAATAGGATTGTTTAAGTTCCTTAGCCTGAGAAGCTTGGCTACAATAGGCTCCAGTCCGATAAATGAGACTCAAACTTTTTCGAACTCTAAAAAGAATTTCAAATAGGATTTAACGAAGTTCCTACAATGTTATAACTCCAATTACTTTGTTAAACCTTGCTATGATTGTTTTCGTTGCATAAGTGCATCTCAATTTTGAATCATTATTGTCAGTGAGAGAAGATCTCTAGGACCTGGCACATTTTTACTCAGTTTCACACAGCATCACACCATTGCACACACGTGCACTTTTGCATTAGTCAGGGAGAATTTTCTAAAATTCAAGGATTTGACATCGTCAGTGAGAGTTCAAGCTTGAGGACCTGACAACCTTTTAGTTCGAGGAGAGTTTTACCCTCAGGGATCCGAAGGCCTCACGAATTGCTAAATCAAGCTGTAAAATGAACTGTCACTAGCGTTGGCATTCGGATATCGCACTATCTACCAAAATAGATTTGCTATCTAGTTTGCTTCAACCCTCGGCCAAAGAGGGGCATCTGTAGACACCCCATTTTTGCATCTGCCTGATTAATCAACTCGTCAACCCGATCGCAATGATTCCCAATTATGGATGTGTATTCCATTACTTTATTTTGTTACCAGATGTGTTTTAGAAATCCGGATGAGGTATCTCGAACTGACAAAACCTTAGAAATCACGCTACGCTAGGAAAATACGACCTCAGAAACATAGAAATCATCATCTTGCAGACAAAAAGAAGCTTCACGATAAAAATCACTAAAAATTGCAAATTACCAAAATACCCTAACTCAAAACAACCCTAGAGCCTACGTTACGCTTAGGAAAACCATTCGAACACATAAAATAACAAATCGGAACCAAATAAATCATTTCACCAATTTTAACAGAATTTGACAAAATTACGAAAATGCCCCTCATAAAGTTCACAATCATTTCACATAAAAATTTTCATAAATGACACAAACCAACATTCTCATTGAATTCCTTACGAAAAATCGATTCTAAAACATCCTAGAACATTAAAAACCGACTTAAAACGTGAAAAGTCCTCTCCGGGGGCAAAACGGTAATTTCACAATTTTCATAATTAAAAAATTCGAAATTAATAAATAAAATATTAAATAATTAAAGTGAAACATTAATGAAATTAATTTAAAATTTTGAACCTAAAAAATCGATCAATCGGACTCTCAGGCAAAATTGTTGAGGGTTCGTGGGATATTTCTTTAAGGACCCCTCCATTTGGGGGTCCAAAGAATTAAAGAAATAATGGAAGGGGGTTCTCCAAAAATTAAAAGTAAATCAAGCAAGACTAAGTCAAGGTATTAAAGTCAATCAAGTGAGACTGAAGTCAAAATTAAAGTCAATTAAGCAAGACTGAAGTCAAGATATTAAAAGTCAATCAATTAAGACTAAAGTCAAAACATTAAAAGTCAATCAAATAAGACCAAAGTCATAATAGAATTCTAATTAAATAATAACTCTATCTAATAGAGTTCTAACTTAAAAATAATTCTACCTAAAACAATTCTAATTAAAACACAATTCTACCTAAAACAATTCTAATTAAAACACAATTCTACCTAAAACAATTTTAACTAAAACACAACTCTAATTAAAAGATCTCTAATTAAACACTAACTCTATCCAAATCAACCTTAAAAAATTCTATAAATAGAGGTGCTCACACCCTATTTTCGTATCAAATCATAAACCCTAAGAGAAGTAGGTCTAGAAGCTCCCCTAGCCCCCATAAACCCTAGTTTTGGAGCCCCAACTCCTTACCTAACATCCCCCTTCAATTTTAGTCTAGAAAACCCCTAAAATCCCTCCAAAAACACCCATAAATCCACAACGAATTTGAAGAGTTCAAATTCAGAAACAAAGAGATACCTTGATCTAGGAGATCCGAAGTCAAATCCGGAGACAGAACGAAGCAAGGGAGTACAGTACAAGGAATTTTTTTTGTCAGATCTGAGGGAGCAAAATCCTTGCTATCGGAAAGGAATGTATTTTTTTATATTTATTTTTATCTAGGTTTTAGCAATGTAATTTACTTGGGAAGTTAGTACAGATCGGCTTTGGCCGGGCGGGGTTGGTGCCTAACACCTTCCAACCCCGTAACTTGATCCCCGAATTCAGATTTTTTATGGTTGATTAGTTCTTTTTATCCATGTTAGAGTCAGTTGGTTCCTAGACCACAATAACTAGGTGGCGACTCCCAAACCTCAAGGGTCAAAAGCGGATCCGCGCACCCCGCGGATCGAGGGCGCTTTCAGTGGCGACTCCACTGGGGACTATTGAGGATCAAACTTGAAAAACCCCAAGTATGGGAGCATTGCCAAGATGACCTAGTTTTTTTTATTATTTAGTTGGATTTTTTTTATTTATTTTTTTGTTTATTTATTTTTTGTCTTGATTGGTAGACGATTTTGAGTATTGCATTTTTTTTCCAATTAAGGATCACTTTTTGATGACCCCTAAATAGTGAAAGATTCAAATTGACCTATGATAATGATGGAATGATGAAGGTTGGACAGAAATATTAAACGTTTTTAGAGAATATTCTAGTGAGAATTAAGTCTGAGAGCCTCTTAATAAAACATAGATCTCGTTGAGTAGATTAATGTAGAATCTGAGTTCACTCAATTTCGTTATCGGAAGCCTTAGATATCATCGATGCAAGTTCAATCTGTAACTCTGGAATTATTTCTAAATGAAAGTTGGGACAGCAATGTTAAAACTTTTTTAGAGAATATTCTAGTGAGAATTAAGTCTGGGAGCCTTTAATAAAATATAGATCTCGTCGAGTAGATTAATTTAGAATCTGAGTTCACTCAATTTCGTTATCGGAAGCCTTAGATATCATCGATGCAAGTTTAATCTGTAAATCTGGAATTATTTCGAACGATAAGTTCGAGTCGTGACCTACAGGGGAGGTTTCTAGATTCTAAGCTTACTATGTGCAATGCATTTTTATCTGGCCACCATTGCCCAAGTACACCTATATACCTCTCGAGCGTACTCAATCACACGGTACATGGTGACTTGGTTTGATATACCGTATAGTGATAATCTAAAATTTCAACTCACTTCTCTGAAGCTAAAAATAGCCAGTCTAATCTCTAGATCAGAGGTGGCGCACGATACTTAAGCAAAGACACTCTTAAATCACTTCTTTTCTAGAATAGACGTAGTCTATCCTCCTAGTACCATAGTACATCGGAGCAGGATCTTTTGACCAAGAAGTATAACCGATGTACTTGGATTATCTTTGATATACCTATGGGTACGAATCAAGAGTTGTAGCTTTCATAAATGGTTTGGCATCCCCCAAGGGGACCGACCACGTACTAGTACTACGTTGGCAATCGGGACATGTGACTGTGTGACTCACAATAGGTTAAAGGCTCAGGTCGCTCCAGTCTAGGTGCATCGATATACCTTTCAGAGTCACCTGATTAGACGGTACTAATGCCCCAGTTTAATATACCCTAAGGTACGTGACTGGAGTTGTGATTTTCGTGAATGATGTTGCATCTCCGAAGAGACCGGGCTACTCACTAGTGCCATATTGGCTATATTGGGACATGCAAACGTGTAAAACAGTAAACGTGCATGTGGTGTGTGCAAAACAGGATGGGGTGTGCCCAGGGTATTTTTAAACAAATGGGTCCATGGACCTGATCACACATTGATACCATATGAATATTTGACAAAATAAATACTAATCCAATAACATCATTAAGATCACCAATAAGCACATCAACTATATATCTAATCAAGATTAATGGCAAATCAATTAATGATCATGGCATAGAATAATTGATCAAACCCAAACATTGCAATAGGCATAATTTTTATAATTTTTAAGGTCCAATCAATTATCACTTTTGGATGACCAAAATAAATCGAGATTCCAATAGATGTTGCCTTGATGATAGAATGATAATTGTTCAGATGAGGAGCGATGAACCCTTTTTTTTTAAGTATAAAAAAAAACTAGAAAGACATTCTAAAAGAAAATCAAAGAGAAAGATCCTAGTGCCAAATGAACTCTCTCTCACAAAATAAATCAGGAACATTAACTATGCTAACACTAGATAAATTCGGATTTTCTGTGAATTAGGAAAATACAATTCGAACTTGCATTGATGATATCTAAGCTCCTGATAACGAAATTGAGTGAACTCAGGTTCTAAATTAATCTATTCGATGAGATCAACATTTTATTAATAGGTGTCCAGACTTAATTCTCATTAGAATATTCTGTAAAAATATTTTAACATTGCTATCCCAACTTTCATCATTCCATCCTTTTCATATGTCAATTTAAATCTTTCATTATTTAGGGGTCATCAAAAAATGACCCTTAATTAGACAAAAATACAATATCTAAATCATCCACAATCAAATCACAAAAATAAATAAACAAATAAAATGAATCGAACTAAATAATAAAAAAAACTAGGTCATCCTGGCAATGCTCCCATACTTAGGGTTTTTCAAGTCTGATCCTCAATAGTCCCCAATGGAGTCGCCACTGAAAGCGCCCTCGATCCGCGGGGTGTGCGGATCCACTTTTAACTTTGAGGTTTGGGAGTCGCCACCTAGTTATTACGGTCTAAGAACCGAACATCGACTCGAAACAGATAAAAACAACTAATCTACAAAAAAAAATACTGAGTCCGGGGATCACGTTACGGGGTTGGAAGGTGTTAGGCACCAACCCCGCCTGGCAAACGCTGGTCTCTATTAATTCCCAAAAATGATTACATTTCTAAAAAGACCTAAATAATAATAATAATAATAATAAAAATATTTATCTTTGCAACGCAACGATTTTGTTCCCTCAGATCTGATAGAACAGCAATTCGCATAGTACTCCTTGTTTTGTTCTATCACCGGATTCGCTTCAGACCTCCAAAACGAAGTACCTCCTTCTTATATCTGAATATTTCTGATTTGTTTATGGATTTCTAGATGTTTTTGAGGGATTTCTAACTGTTTTTTGAGCTAAAATTGGAGTATGGATGTTAAGGAGTTAGGACTTCAAAATTAGGGTTATGGGAGGCTAGGGAAGCTTTTTGACATATTTTTCTTAGGATTTATTTTTTTATACGAAAATAGGTTATAGGGATCCTTATTTATAGATTTTTTAAAGTACTTTTTAGATAGAATTAGTGTTTAATTATCATTATTTTAGATAGAGTTAGTGTTTAATTAGAATTATTTTAAAATAGAGTTAGTGTTTAATTAGAATTACATTAGATAGTTTTATAGTTTAATTAGAATTTTATTAGATAGTTTTAGAATTTAATTAGGTTTCTTTTAGATAGTTTTAGAGTTTAATTAGAATTCTTTTAGATAGTTTTTAAGTTTAATTAGAATTCTATTAGGATTTTGATTTTGGTCTTATTAGATTGATTTAGGGTTTTTACTTAAGTCTCACTTGATTGACTTGACTTTAAGATTTTGACTTAAATCTTACTTGATTGACTTGACTTTAGGATTTTGACTTAAGTTTTACTTGATTGACTTGAATTTTAATTAGGATTTCACTTTACATTAACTAATGTTTTAATTATTAAATTCAGAATTTTTAATTATTAAAATTGTAAAATTACCATTTTACCCTTGAAAATGATTTTTTGCGTTTTAAGTCATTTTTTAATGTTCCATGATGTTTTGAAATCGATTTTTCATAAGTAATTCAATGGGAATATTGATTTTTGTCATTTATAAAAAATTTTGTGCGAAATGGTCATGAACTTTATGAGGGGCATTTTTGTAATTTTATCGAATTTTGTAAAAATTGGTAAAATGATTTATTTGATTTCGATTTGTTATTTTATGTGTTTGAAAGGATTTTCCTAAGCGTAATGTAGGCTTTAGGGATGTTTTGAGGGGTATTTTGATAATTTGATCATTTTTTAGTGATTTTTATCGTGAAGCTTCTTTTTATCTGAAAATGATGATTTCTATATTTTTGGGTTATATTTTCCTAGCATAGCGTGGTTTCTACAGTTTTGTTTGTTTGAGATAACTCATTCGAATTTCTAAAACACATCTGATAATCAAATAGAGCATTGGAATAAACATCCATCATTGGGAACCATTGCAATTGGGTTGACGAGTTGATTAATCAGGCGAGTGTGAAAATGGGGTGTCTACAGGTATATAGGTGTACTTGGGCAAGGATGGCCAGATAAAAATGCATTGCATATAGTAAGCTTAGAGTTTATAAACCTCCCTTATAGGCCACGACACAAACTTATCGTGGATGTTCCCGGATTATTTATTGAATGGGACCTTGTGATTAATGAATGTATGTGAATGATGTATGATATCAAGATGTATGGTTGTCCTCATGGATCAAAAATTTTACTTTTGAAAATTAAAATGGGTGCACTGACCCAATAAAGAATCCATTTCTTACAATAATTCATAATGACCCAGTCCATCTCAATCTAACAATCATAATGGGCCGGGCCATTTAGATCAAAATGAAAATCAAATTCTTTTCTAAATTCGGATTTCGACCCATTTTCTAAGAAGAAAAATAGTTTACAAATGGAAAGTATTTTTCAGAAAAAATATTTTCCAAGAGAAGTCTTCTCTAGAAAAAAATATATTCCAAGAAAAAATGTTTTCCAGAAAATGTTCCAAAAGAAAAAGTAATTTTACATGGACCTTGGAAGTGTACTAAAATGCCCTTTTGTGTCAAATCAGGATGCTAGCCACAGGCGATGACCCAATCGATCAGTTAGTCAAAACAACTATCATAAGGATGCACCCTGTAGAGAAGATCAATTTTGGGAGATTCATGCTGAGGAGTGCTCTTACTTCCATGAGTTTGAAATAGACTGGAACCTCTTACGCGCTATGGCTAAACGTTGGAACCCTTACCTTCACATATTCCATATTGGGCGTATGCACTTGTGCCCTACTCGTGAAGATTATTGTGGCATCATGGAGATATTTACTTCAGGACCTCTAGTCAGGCCCTCATTGAAGACAGGATATTCTAGTGACCTCACCACAAGACTGAACATTTCAAAAGAAGAAGCCAAGGCCCTAGTCTATAACGAGAGATTGGACTTAGTACCTTTACTGGGCCCGTATCGCTCCCGCAGTCATCCTGTCAATGTAAAACCAGAAGCCTGGCGAGCCACTAGAGACTATCGATAGTGCATAGAAATCCTAGCCCAATACATGCTGACCTCCAAAAGTGACGGTCAGACTGTCCCTGAGTCCTTCATAGATATAGCATCCCAACTCTCAAGGAAAGCCAACCCTGTACCCCTTATCCTAGTAGAAACTTTCTCAGGTCTAAATGCCATAAAGAATAGTGAGCGGGAAAGCTTCAAAATAAGTCCCCAGCTATGTAATCATCTCAGAATTGTAGATGTTCCTTAAAATATCGAGTATGGGCCAGAACACTTTTCCAAAAGAAACTTGTTAGTGCGTCACAACTCAGTCAAGGCTTGGAGAAAATGGTTGGATTCTCGCATTACCCGTCATATCAGTTTGAGATGCCCTTGGTGGATGACTGACCCCTCTGTTCTAGGAACCAAAGGATCCCATTATATTCGTCTAATTGTACTAGAGGAAACATCTTTTTACCATCCTAATTTGATCCCAGAACAGTACGAAGTACTTACAGAGTTCTCTTTGCCTCAACTCAAAGCTTTCTTTCCTTTCGAGCCATTGACTGAAAAGTTAATGCATGTCATTAAGAAGGCTTGGAACAAATGCACCTTAGGGTATCCAGATAGACCAGTAGAATTCAAAGAGCCAGTTGTTAGAGCCAAAAGGATCAAGCCTGATAGCAATTCTGATGACCACCAAGATAAAGCCAAGCGTCCATGTAAAGAATTGCTTAAGTTAAATTTGTTTAAAGATGTTTTAATGAGAACGTTTCTTTGTCAATCATTTTCAATAAAGTTATTTTTCTTTTGAATAAACATTTATTTCCCTATTGAATGATAATTACGTGAATGGATTATTTAATGGATTGGTGCACAAACTTCAATAAAATGATTCCTTAAAAATGTTATCAAGGGGGTAATACTGAAATTGATTAAATTTATCTTCAATGGCGTGTCTAGGATTATCATTGTACCCAAATTCAAGCGTCCACCTCCTAGTTGGAGTCGTAAGTCTAATCTGTTAGAGCGAACTTCAATACCAAGTCAACAGGCATAAATTACTTCAGAGTCTGAGCTTACAGAGATCTGTAAGATTTTGGCAGTATTTGCCAATGATATCAACAGTATAAAAGGCAAAGTGGAAGTCTTAGAACAGATTTCAGAGTCAACGGGCAATCCTCTTGACAATCCTAAAAGAAAAAAAGGTAGAAGAAAATACAACGAGACGTGTACATGAGGTTTTTGAGCTTGATGGAAATGAATAACAATTCGATGAAAATCCGATGTTAGCTAACAGAATGTCTCAATTAGAGTCAGCTATGAAGAGTATAAAGGCTATCAATGAAATCGCAGTAGGCATCGAAGCTCTGAACCTCATCCCTAGAATTCATTTGCCAGAGAAGTTTGTAATGCTTGAAATGGACAAGTTCAGTGGGGTATGTTGTGCAAAAATGCATCTTAAGGTGTATGTTACTAACATGCGCACTATGGGACTCAGCGATGAACAGATGACATTACTATTTCAACGAACTCTATCCGGGTCAACTCTACGATGGCTGATGTCTCAAGACCCAACTATAATAGGTACATGGGAGAACATGTCAAAAACTTTCTGGCATCAGTATAAATACAATACTGAGATTGAGACTTCAAGAAGGAATTTGGAGGCGACTAAACAAAAAAATGGAGAAACATTCACTGATTTCATTGGTCGATGGAGGGCCAAGACTGTCCAAATGTGGGATATTCCCTCGGAGAAGGAACAAGTAGCGATTATCCTGAAAAACCTTACACAAGGATATGCTGAGCACTTGGTTGCTCAATATCTTCCTACCTTTGAATCCCTATTACAAGCCGAAAGCCAGTTTGAGGATACGTTTGCCTCTGAGGTTCTTTCTAACCCCTCAGATAACAAATCTAAGAAACCCTATGTTCCCAAACCTAGTACCAACCATGTTTACATAGCTAACACGTCAACTACCCTAGCTTAACCCCCAGTCCGAACTAATAATCAGGTTCACCCAAGTCAACCTCGAACTCCGTGTCAGTTTACCAATCTAGGGATGAATCTCACTATAGCTCTTCACAAATTGATGAAAAAAGGGCTTCTTACCCCTATCCAACCCCGATATTTATCAAATCCCTTGCCAGCTGGACACAGCTCTAACTTGTTCTGCGAGTTCTATCAAAACTCTAACCATCACACTAATCGATGTATCACCTTACGTCATGCCATTCAAAATCTTATTGACAACAAAAAGATCACAATCTCTAGCCTAACATCACCAAATGTCACCACCAATCCACTACCCACCTATCAACCTCCACCAACCCTTAACATGGTTTCCCACACCCTATTACCATTCGATCCTGTCTCTCTCATCTATCTAATCCGAGTCAAACCGCCTAGTTACCCCCTTGCCGGGATAGCTTTCACAGCTGAGGTTTTCATCATAAACTATGAACCATTTGATCTAACCTCGGATGATACGTATTGTCTATCCCCACCTCATTATAGTAACCCCACATTTACTAGCTATCTTTTGGCTCAAATGAACCCAGAGAGTCTTGTCTCCTTGACAAATGAAGATCCATACTTGTTGACTGAAGAAGATGAGCCTTTCTCCCTTTCCTGTGATGAAGTTAGACATATGACTCGAGGGGGTAGAGTTTTTTAGACACAAGAACTCTGTGTTGATAACCCTGCAGCCTTGGCAAGAAAAGAAAAAGAAGATCCTATCAAAGAAAATATCAAAGAAGATAACTCCGTGATCAAGCAGTTGAAGAAATCAGGGGCCAACATCTCAGTTTGGGATTTACTCATGGCTTCCACTACTCATAGAGAAGTCGTTCTCAAAGTATTAAGTATAGGCCAAGTCTCTCTTGATACTTCTCCAGATCAGCTGGCCAATATAGTAGGGACAACTTACGTAGAGAATATCCTATCCTTCTCGGACTCAGATCTCCCAAAAGAAGGAGCAAGCCACATTAAGCCTTTGCACATCACAGTCAATTGTAACAGGATGAGGGTATCTCTGGTTTTGATTGATAATGGGAGTGCACTGAATGTTTGCCCTTTAAAGACTGCTACCTGCCTCAGGTTTAAGGCCGAAGATCTCAAGCCTACTAATCAAGGTGTTAGGACCTATGATAACACAAAGAGGGATGTACTGGGAATTTTTCACCTTCAATTGTCCACAGGCATAGCTGAATTTCCTGTGAAATTTCAGGTTATTGATATCCAATCCTTTTTCAATTTACTGTTAGGGAGACCATGGTTACATCATATCAAAGCCATACCTTCCACACTGCACCAGAAAGTTAAATTTATCAAAGATGAACTAGTAATTACCCTTCATGGAGATGTCGAGATTGTGGGGATTGCAAACAGTACCGAAGCCAAGAATGAGCCATTGCTTGAGATTCAGCCAAAACAACAAGGGATAGAGCTTAGCGGGTTTGAATTTGAGAAGATCTGCTCAGTTCAATGGGATCACTTGATGAAAGAATATTTCCCTATCGAGAATACCTTTAACTGCTACATGGCCAATATGTTCAAAAAAATGAGATTTTTCCTTGGTATGGGCCTAGGTCGCAAGCAACAAGGTATTAAAGAAGCACCAGTGATTAAAGAAGTCATCGGCACATTCGGACTAGGATATAAGCCTACTAAGGAAGATTGGGCCCAATATTGGAAGACAAAACGGGACAAGGCAATTACAAAAAGGCAAAGGCGCACCACGAATCTCATTAAAATAAAGTCCTATTGTAAAATCCTTAATGACTATTTCGTGAAAGAAGGAGAAGATTTCCATTATTGTGGGTTTCTAAAGCTGTTCATTTATCACATCACAGGTACTCGTCTACCGGGGTTTGAGATATTCTTTGGCATGGAATGGCCTGAAAAGGACGCAAGCATAGAAGCTGAAGAAAATGAAGTTGAAGACTGGCAGCTCAATCTAGATTCCCTCAATATTGATCAGTTATTCATTGAAGATCACAGTGTTTTAGTGTTGTCAATTGAGAAGGGGATCACAAATCCTCAGTCTGTAATCAAACCCGCTGTTGGGTGTGTAGACACCCCATTTTTGCACTCGCCTGATTAATCAACTCGTCAACCCGATCGCAATGATTCCCAACGATGGATGTGTATTCTATTGCTTTATTTTGTTACCAAATATGTTTCAAAAATCCGGATGAGGTATCTCGAATTGACAAAACCTTAGAAACCACGCTACGCTAGGAAAATATGACCCCAGAAACATAGAAATCATCATCTTGCAAACCAGAAAGAAGCTTCACGATAAAAATCACTAAAATTGATCAAATTACCAAAATACCCCTAACCTCAAAACAACCCTAGAGCCTACGTTACGCTTAGGAAAACTCTCTCGAACACATAAAATAACAAATCAGAACCAAATAAATCATTTCACCAATTTTAACAGAATTTGACAAAATTACGAAAATGCCCCTCATAAAGTTCACAATCATTTCACATAAAAATTTTCATAAATGACACAAACTAATATTTTCATTGAATTCCTTACGAAAAATCGATTCTAAAACATCCTAGAACATTGAAAACTGACTTAAAACGTGAAAAGTCATCTCCAGGGGCAAAACGGTAATTTCACAATTTTCATAATTAAAAAATTCGAAATTAATAAATAAAATATTAAATAATTAAAGTGAAACATTAATGAAATTAATTTAAAAATTGAAACTAAAAAATCGATCAATCGGACTTTCAGGTAAAATTGTTGAGGGTTCGTGGGATATTTCTTTAAGGACCCCTCTATTTGGGGGTCCAAAGAATTAAAGATATTTTAGAGGGGGGTTCTCCAAAAATTAAAAGTAAATCAAGCAAGACTGAAGTCAAGGTATTAAAGTCAATCAAGTGAGACTGAAGTCAAAATTAAAGTCAATTAAGCAAGACTAAAGTCAAAATATTAAAAGTCAATCAATTAAGACTAAAGTCAAAACATTAAAAGTCAATCAAATAAGACCAAAAGTCATAATAGAATTCTAATTAAATAATAACTCTATCTAATAGAGTTCTAACTTAAAAACAATTCTAATTAAAATACAATTCTACCTAAAATAATTTTAACTAAAACACAACTCTAATTAAAAGATCTCTAATTAAACACTAACTCTATCCAAATCAACCTTAAAAAAATTATATAAATAGATATGCTCACACCCTATTTTCGTATCAAATGATAAACCCTAAGAGAAGTAGGTCTAGAAGTTCTCCTAGCCCCCCATAAACCCTAGTTTTGGAGCCCCAACTCCTTACCTAACATCCCTCCTTCAATTTTAGTCTAGAAAACACCTAAAATCCCTCCAAAAACACCCCCAAATCCGCAACAAACTTGAAGAGTTCAGATCCAAAAATAAGGAGATACCTTTATCTAGGAGATCCGAAGTCAAATCCGGAGACAGAACGAAGCAAGGAAGTACAGTACAAGGAGCTCTTTTTGTCAGATCTGAGGGAACAAAATCCTTGCTATCGGAAAGGTATGTAATTTTTTTATTTTTATCTAGGTTTTTAGCAATGTGATATATTTGAGAAGTTAGTAGAGACCGGCTTTGGCCGGGCGGGGTTGGTGCCTAACACCTTCCAACCCCGTAACATGATCCCCGAATTCAGATTTTTTGTGGTAGATTAGTTCTTTTTATCCATGTTAGAGTCAGTTTGGTTCCTAGACCACAATAACTAGGTGGCGACTCCCAAACCTCAAGAGTCAAAAGCGGATCCGCGCACCCCGCGGATCGAGGGCGCTTTCAGGGTGTCTCTCTAACTATCATGTAATTAGTCCTGTGTTGTATGTCAAGACTAGGTCTGTCAGTCCTATTAGTCATGTTCAGTCTGACATGCCTGATGAGTCCTTTATTTCTGTTGAGTCAAGTAAGTTTGTTAAGTCTGCAATGAGTCATGTTACCCCATCTCTTTTTAATGAAATGAAAGAAATTTTTGATTACCCCGAACGCAATAATAATTTAACTAATAATCTGGCTTTGGAAGGAGAGTCTTCTGACGAAGAACCTCCCCCTGAGATAATCAAATTACTTGAACATGAAAATGAACGTCGGGCTCAACCTCTAATAAAAGAAGTAGAGGTTATCAAACTCGGAATAAAAGAAAGTCCTCAAGAGATTCGGATTAGGATCACCTTATCTCTTGATGAACGCAAGGGGATAGTAGACTTGCTTAGAAAGTTCAAAGACGTGTTCGTGTGGTCTTACGATGATATGCCTGGAGTAAGCGCATATATTGTTCAACATCGGATTCCATTATATCCTGATGCTCGATCAATTAAGCAGAAACTTCAACATATGAAGCTGGAATGGACTCTAAAAATTAAAGAAGAAGTTACAAAGCAAATTAACGCAGGATTTTTGGAAGTTGTGGAGTACCCTGAGTGGATTGCTAATGTCGTCCCAGTGCCTAAAAAGGATGAAAAAGTTAGAATATGTGTGGATTTCAGAGACCTAAACAAAGTAAGTCCAAAAGATAGTTTTCCTTTACTACACATAGATGTTCTAGTAGATAGTACGGCAGGGCACGTTTCGTTGTCCTTTATGGATGGTTTTTCAGGGTACAATCAGATAAAAATGGATCATCGGGATATGCAAAAATGTCCTTCATCACACAGTGGGGAACCTTTTGTTACAAGGTTATGCCCTTTGGCCTAAAAAACGCTGGAGCCACTTATCAAAGAGCAGCTATGACTTTACTGTATGACATGATACACAAGGAAGTCGAAGTCTATGTAGATGATATGATAGTCAAGTCTAAGGAACGATTGGGGCATGTTACTATACTAGAAAAGTTTTTTACAAGGATTCAAAAATACCAACTCCGTCTCAACCTGCAGAAATGTGTATTTGGAATAACTTCTGAAAAATTATTGGGATTTGTGGTCAATCAAAGAGGGATCGAAGTGGACCCTGTGAAGATTAAAGCTATCTAAAAGATGCCATCGCCTGAGACTGAAAAGCAGATTCGAGGTTTTTTGGGCAGAATCCAGTATGTCAGCAGATTCATCGCTCAACTCACCAACGTCTGCGAACCTAATTTCAAGCTTCTCAAGAAGAATGAACCAACAGTTTGGAATGAGCAATGTCAAAAGCTTTCGACCAAGTTAAGGAATATCTCTTGAACCCGTCTATTTTGGTTCCACCTACACCGGATGAACCACGTCTTCTTTATCTGTCAATCACAGAAGAAGCTATGGGATGCATGCTTGCACAGTATGATAAATATACTCGCAAAAAAAGGGTTATCTACTAAATCAGCAAAAATATGTTAGAGTATGAACGAAAGTATTCAGCCCTAGAAAAAATTTGTTTGGCACTAGTATGGGCTACTCAGAAACTCCGACACTATATGCTATCTCATTCAGTTATCTTATTACCTCAGATGGATCCTCTCAAATATCTCTTCGAGAAATCGGCACTGATAGGGAGAACCGCACAATGGTTGTTGTTATCAGAATTTGACATCACGCATGTTACGCAGAAATCTATCAAGGAAAGAGCTGTGGTAGAATATTTAGCAGATCACCCGATTATAGAAGGAACACGGCTTGTTGATCAGTTCCTGGATGAGAATATCCTGCATTTTGAAGAAGAACCGCAGAATCAAACATGGGAACTATACTTTGATGGGGCCGCCAATCAAAATGGGTATGGAATAGGGGCAGTTCTATTTCTTCCTGAAGGATGCCACATTCCTATTGCTATTAAATTAGCCTTTTCTAACACCAATAACACAGCCGAATATGAGGCATGCATCGCGGGACTCGAAACTGCTTTGAATTTGGGTATCACAGAAATTAAAGTTTTCGGGGATTCGGCCTTGGTCATACATTAGTCATTGGAAGAATGGAAGACTAGGGATGAAAAGTTGAAGCCTTATCATGAGTATCTATTAAACTTAGTAAGTAAGTTTAAAGCTATCATATTTCAATACTTGTTAAGGAAAGATAATAGATTTGCTGACTCTTTAGCCACTCTCTCTTCAATGATCCATTTGCCCCCTAACATGGAATTAAAACCGATCATCGTCAAAGTCAAAGACAAACCTGCATATTGTTATCAGATCAACATTGCTACTCGACTACCCGATGGGAAGCCATGGTACACAGATATAGAGAAAGTGTTGGAAAAGCAAAAATTCCCGGAAGAAGTATTGAGGAAGGAACGATAAACCTTACTTAGATTAGCATCTCAATTCATCATGTACGCAAGAAGTTTATACAAAAGGTCTTATGATGGGATTCATTTATCATGTGTTGATGAAGATCAAGCTGAACAGATAATGGTTGAACTACATTCAGGAGAATGTGGCCCCCACATGACTGGAAAAATATTAGTTAAGAAAATTATGAGACACGGATACTACTGGCCCACGATGGAAACAGATTGTCATCACATGGTCAAGACTTGCCACAAATGCCAAATACATGCAAATCTCATACATGTGCTGCCTTCTCAATTAGTTGGTCTGACTTCACCGTGGCCATTCTCAGTTTGGGGAATTGACATTATTGGTAAAATATCGCTTAAGGCATCAAACGGGCATGAATACATTCTAGTTGCTATCAATTATTTTACTAAGTGGGTCGAAGGTGCCTCTTATGTTGTCCTCACTGCGTTTCGAGTTGCAAAGTTCATCCAAACAAACATCATCAGTCAATATGTCGTACCTTCGAAACTGATTTCTGATAATGGATCGCATTTCAAAGCCGAAGTTATTACACTGTGTTAAAAGTTCAAAATCTCGCACCACAAATCATCTCCTTACCGTCCTCATACTAATGGAGCAGTTGAAGCGGTTAATAAGAATCTAAAGACAATCATCAGGAAAATGTGTCAATCACATCAAGATTGGTCAGAAAAATTATCATTTGCACTATGAGCATATCAAACTTCAATTCGATCCTCTACTGGAGCTACTCCCTACTCCTTAGTGTATGGCATGGAAGCAGTCTTGCCAGTTGAAATAGAAATTCCGTCTCTCTAGGTCTTGTTGGAAAGCCAGTTGTCAGAAGCAGATTGGGTTCGCGGTATGAAGAATTAAATTTGATCGAAGAAAAACGAATAAGAGCTTTGTACCACGTACAAGCTTATCAAAGAAGAGTCGCCCGTGCGTTTGATAAAAAGATCAAGGCCCATCACTTACAAGTCGGAGATTTGGTACTCAAAGAAAATCGAACACCTATCTTTGACCCTAGAGGGAAGTTCAAACCAAATTGGGGAGGACCGTTCATCATCAAGAAAATATGACCAGGAAAAGCTGTCAGACTCCAAGATTATGATGGAATCGAATTACTAGAACCAACCAACCTTGACCAAATCAAGCGGTACTACATTTAAGGAGGCCATCTTTGGCCGAATCAATTTTTCTGCTACCCAGTTCAATATCTCCTTTCTCGCCCTTTATAGTCTTTTCAGAAAAAATGATGCATTTTTTCTTTCTTAGCCCGATCACCTAACCTAGGGGAGGGAAGATTCGAACTAAGTTTTTAGTCTGATCCCAAAAGTCTGGGGTACGTAGGCAACCTGAGAAGTTACTTCAGGCCCGACCACATCAAAATAATATATATATATATATATATATATATATATATATATATATATATATATATATATATATATTGTCAAAATGGGGAAGAAAGTTCAAAGAAAAAGAAAAAAATACCACACAAGGGGCATTCGGATTTTTGAGCCTCAAAATTCCTTTCTTTTTATGTCCAGTCCTAAGCTTACCTATGAAAGTCCTCCTAAATATTATGTGAAAAAGTCAAGGAAGGTAGTAAAGCATGATCAAACGATAACTTTAGAAATTCAGAAGGGAAGAAAAAGAAAAACATGATGAAGACTGCTAAGTTGAAAACCCGAAAAAGGCAACTGAGGTAAAAATTAAGGCAAGCTCGCAAGGTTGAAAATCTAAAAAGACGACTTTGGCAACAATCAGAGCAAAGAAAAAAAAAAGCTCGCTAAATCGAAAACCTGAAAAGACAATCAAGGCAAAAGCTAGAGCATGCTCGCTAGTTTGAAAACCTGAAAGGGCAATCTAGGCAAAAGTTAGAGCAACAAAGAAAAAACAAAAAAAAAATCTCTCCAGGGAATTAAAAAGCTAAGAGCGGTCCGAGTTGAAACATTAGAAGTTCGAATAATCAAGTTCAACACTTAGCTTAAACCAGGCAAAGACTCAGAAACCACAAGTATCTTGTCTACGATTGATCTGAATATTTTTACTTCCCCAAGTGAATCAAAGGGGGAGAAGGGTGAATTCCATAATGAGTCTCAGAAGGAAATATTTTGCTTTCTTGAGCCTACTTAAAATCTTCAATATAAAAAGTCGAAATTAAAAGTTGAGTCTTTATTGCGCTTGTGGTAATCAAATATTTCAAACTTTCATACAATGGGCATTTTATTTCTTCTCTGATATGTAGTTTCCCCCTTATACTAGGGGCATTTTTTATTTTTTTTAGATATGTTCAATACAATATTTCCGGTCAAACTAAGCGCATTTTTAATTTCAAGCTTGATCAATGTTAATTCTAAAAGATAATGGGAACCCCTAATTTAAGGTTACCCTCTTAATAGTATTTTTTGTTAAAAACCCTTGAGGTTAAAGAGAAGTTAAAATTCATAAAATCTTGAAAAACCTTGAGGTTCAAACAAAAACGTTTCTGATATCACATTTGGTTGTGCCCTGAGATTAATTCATTACCATTTCACCTAGAAAATGAGATAGTGCATTCTTTCTTTTTCAGATTCATTTTCAATCATTATTTCCCAGATTCATTCCTTCTTTCCCAGTTTTACTCAGCCAGATGCCGTCGAGGGTTTTCTCGGAATTATGCTCAGACACCGCTGAGGGTTTCTCAGAATTATGCTCAATTACCGCTGAGGGTTTTCTCGGAATTATGCTCAGATACCACCGAGGGTTTCTCAGAATTATGCTCAGTTACCGCCGAGGGTTTTCTCAGAATTATGCTCAGATACCGCCGAAGGTTTATCAGAATTATGCTCAGTTACCGCCGAGGGTTTTCTCAGAATTATGCTCAGATATCGCCGAAGGTTTCTCAGAATTATGCTCAGTTACTGCAGAGGGTTTCTCGGAATTATACTCAGTTACCGCCGAGGGTTTTCTCGGAATTATGCTCGGATACCGCCGAAGGTTTCTCGGAATTATGCTCAGTTACCGCCGAGGATTTCTCGAAATTATGCTCAGTTACCGTCGAGGGTTTTCTCGGAATTATGCTCAGATACCGCCGAGGGTTTCTCGGAATTATGCTCAGTTACCGCCGAGGGTTTTCTCGGAATTATGCTCAGTTACTGCCGAGGGTTTTCTCGGAATTATGCTCAGTTACCACCAAGGGTTTTCTTGGAATTATGCTCAGTTACCGCCGAGGATTTTCTTGGAATTATGCTCATATATGCTCAGTTTATGCTCAAATTATGCTCAGTTTATGCCCAGTTTATGCTCAAATTATGCTTAGTTTATACTCACTTTATGCTTAGATTCTACTCAATTCTCACTTAAACTATTTGAAATTTATCGTAGATTTTAAGTGCACACACGTGCACACTGCACACATTAGTTAAGGAGAATTTTCTAAAATTCAAGGATCTGACACCGTCAGTGAGAGTTCACGCTCAAAGACCTGACAACCTTTTATTTCGGGGAGAGTTTTACCCTCAAGGATCCGAACATCTCGACGAATTATTAAATCAAACTGCAAAATGAACTATCACTAGCTTTGGCATTCGGATATCGCACTATCTACCAAAATAGATTTGCTATCTAGTTTGCTTCAACCCTCTGTCAAAAAGAGGCATCTGTAAACACCTCATTTGTGCATTCGCCTGATTAATCAACTCGTCAACCCAATTGCAACGGTTCCCAATGATGGATGTTTATTCCAATGCTTTATTTTGTTACCAGATATGTTTCAGAAATCCGAATGAGGTATCTCAAACTGACAAAATTATAGAAACCACGCTACGCTAAGAAAATATAACCCCAAAAAACATAGAGATCATCATTTTTCAGACAAAAATAAGTTTCACGGTAAAAATCATTAAAAAATGATCAAATTATCAAAATACCCCTAACATCAAAACATCCTTAGATCCTACATTACGCTTAGGAAAATCCTTTCAAACACATAAAATAATAAATCGAAACCAAATAAACTATTTCGTCAATTTTCACAAAATTTGACAAAATTACGAAAATGCCCCTCATAAAGTTCACGACCATTTCACACAAAAAATTTCATAAATGATACAAATCGATAATCCCATCAAAATCCCTACGAAAAATCGATTCTAAAACATCCTAAAGCATCAAAAATCGACTTAAAACGCAAAAAGTCCTCTCCGATGATAAAAAGATAATTTTACAATTTTAATAATTAAAAAATTAATTAATATAAAGTGAAATCCTAATTAAAATTAAAATCAATCAAGTAAGACTAAAGTCAAGATCATAAAATCAATCAAATAAAACTAAAGTCAATCAAGTAAGACTAAAGTCAATCTTAAAGTCAATTAGGTAAGACTAAAATCAAGATCTTTAAGTCAATCAAGTAAGACTAAAGTCAAGATCTTTAAGTCAATCAAGTAAGACTAAAGTCAATCTTAAAGTCAATCAAGTAAGACTAAAGTCAAAATCTTAAAGTCAATTAAATGAGACTAAAAGTCAAAACCCTAATAGAATTCTAATTAAATAATAACTTTATTTAAAACAATCTTAATTAAATAATAACTCTATATAAAACAATCCTAATTAAATAATAACTATATTTAAAATAATTCTAAATAAACAATAACTCTCTCTAAAAGAATTATAATTAAACACTAATTATATCTAAAAGGCACTTAAAAAAATCTATAAATAGGGGTCCTTACAACCTATTTTCGTATCAAAAAATAAATCCTAGAAAAAGTAGGTCAAAAAGCTCCCCTAGCCTCTCATAAACCCTAATTTAGAAGTCCTAACTCCTTACATAACATCCATACCCCAACTTTAGCTCAAAAAACACACTTAGAAATCGTTCCAAAATATCCCAGAAATCCATAAAAAAATTAGAAAATTTAAGAAGGAGATACTTTATTTTGGAGATTCGAAATGAATCCGGTGACAGAACGAAGCGAAGAGTACTGTATGAAGAACTATTCTACTAGATCTGAGGGAACAAGACCGTTGTCTTCGTAAAGGTAAAGATTTAAAAAAAAATTATTGATTAGATCTTTTTAGCAATGTAGTTCTATTTAGAAATTAGTAGAGATCGACGTTTATCGGACGGGGTTGGTGCCTAATACCTTCCAATCCCGTAATGTGATCCCCGAACTCAGTTATTTTTTAAGTAGATTAGTTGTTTTTATCCATTTAGAGTTGATGTTCAGTTCCTAGACCGCAATAACTAGGTGGCGACTCCCAAACCTCAAAGGTCAAAAGCGGATCCGCGCACCATGCGGATCGAAGGCGCTTTAAGGGACCTATGACAAGGAAAGAGTGAATCCCAACTTATTCTAACACCATTGAGCCTTCTCATCATTATCCATGTTATCTATCCAACTACTCAAGAAAGGATCAACAATGCCATACCTTTTCAAGTTGGAAAGAGTAGAGGGCACCTCCATGGGACTTGAGAAGAAGCTTTGAGGAAGAAAGAGAGCAAAAATTGCCCAAAATGTGGAAAAGGGAAGTGAAAAATTGTGAAAAATGAAATGCTAGGGCAAAACCAAAGTTGAAACAGGCTTAAAAGATAGAAAATCATACTGGTCCGTGTTTTAAACACGGATAAACCAAGGTCATCATATCCGTGTTCAAAACACGGATGAAATGAATGGAAAGCTAGCCGTGTTCAAAGCACTGATGAAACAAAGATCATCATATTCGTTCTTTAAACACGGATATGGACCTAACAGATTCATCTATTTGGAGAATATGGATTGAAGTCTAACAGGTTTATCCATACTTAAAACAAAGACCATAACTTTTTAACATGGGAACCCTGAAACATGTGCTCTCGCATAGGTCCCGAGACCTCTTTACCACATGAGAAACAACGCGAACACTTTTGCAATAGACGAGGGCAACTGAAACAGTTAAGAGCCCTCGAAACGCGAAAATTATATCAAGCGTGTGATAAATACATCTTTTGGAAATCCACTGGAATCATGTTGTGTAGTTAAAGGTTGTTTCGAAACTCGAGTACTCACATAAAACAAGGCATTTGAGGCCTAAGGTCGCCCACTCACCCGTATCACTCACTATCAGCCCCATGGGCCTACCAACGACTAACATTACCCAATAATACACTTGAGGATCCTTTGAACCCTAATCGCACCCATTACTCTCTCTCGTGAACTCACAAATACTCGAGAGGCCTGTAGAGGCCTTGATGATCAATATCACTCCTTGGAGGCTTGTCGAAACCTAAATCCTTTGCTTACGAGATTAATGAAATAATAAAATGTTAAGGAATAATAAACACTAAAACATATATATACAAAGGTTTAAATGTTTACATCAATATGTCCAAAAAACTAACACAAACATATATGTTTTTGCAAGGTACAAAATCAGGTCGAAGGGGGATGACCAACATCGTCTCGGGCACTCTGAGTCTCGGGGATTGCTCTAGAGGAAAATCCGGCCACTGCTCCAAAACCCGACACCCCGGAAGGAGGTAGACCGTGTATCCGTAGTCGTCCCTCCAAATCCGTGAAGAAGAGCTCCCCGTCTAGGGCAGCATCCTGCTCTGTAGTCCCCACAAAATCAGCACCTAGGACAGAGGGACCAGTGGAGAGGGAGGCCTGAAAAGAAATAAACAAAGAAGATTAAAATACAGGCAGAAATATATACAGAATGTGTAGGGAAATGAACAACTAAAATGTAAATGCTTACCCTAGGAAGCGTCGGAGGGCGTGCAGAAGTGCTCGCCCCGTCTCGGCATCGATGATAATCCTGAAAAGATCATAAGATAACCAATCCAAATAGAATACTTATTAACTACGATCTATGAAACAGAAGAGAAGAAAAACAGAAAGGGACATACCATCTTAGCCTGTAGGCGGGACTCTCATAAGGCCATCTCAAGCTCGAGCTCCTAGATGCAAACGGCCTATGCCTCAAGGCGGGCCTCCTGCTCCTCAATATTAGCAACCTGCTCCTCCACCTTAGCCCTAGAGGCCCTCCACATATTCTCCGTCTCCACAGCCCTCGCTACCTAAGCCTCGATAACATCATAGCCCTCTCAGAGACGACGGAGATCATCAGCGTAAAAGCAAGAACACTGACCAAATGAGAATAATAGGAGGCAAAAAGTTCTAAAAGAAAAGAGACAGTGAAAAAATACGTACTATGACAGCATGCTCCTGTAATAAGACCCCTCCGATCTTTGTGATCCCAGCTCAAGCAGTGACTGCAGGCATAATGCATCCAATGGACGTCTCTCGGAACCAAACCTGATAGTCTCCAACCCTCACCAGTCCAGCAGCATCAACTCCCCTCGACTGGGCAAGATACTCATCTACTTTCATAGTCCCCGAGATAGGCCCAGCTGCAGCAATAGGGATGCGAAGGCTCCCGTCGTGCTGGAAGAACAGACGCTCCCTTAGATAGAACGTGTATCGCTACTCTCCAATAAAGTAGGGATAGTGTTGTCGCCTGGTGTTACGCCTGTAGGCGTTCCTCACCTCTTGTCTTCCGCTAACGGTGCGGGGTAGATCTCGTAAAGTGACAAAAAAGATCTGCAAAAGAGATAGTCAGATAACAGGAACAGATAATTTCAAGTTTAAAAGAATAGAGAGAAAAGGTTCAAGTACTCATGTCTCGGAGACGACATCGATCAATACGGGCCCAGGCATTCATAGGGCTGCTCCTGATAGCCCTAGCATCCCTAGTAGCCCAAAATGCACCCAAAAGATAACCCTCGTCAGGATGACAACGGGTGGGCAAGTAGAACGAAAAATATACGTGAACGAAAATCTAGGAAAAGAAAGAAAGCATTAGACAATGAACGAGATATTGAGAAAGAAACTGAGAAGAAACGAAATGGAGATCTATTTTACCTTAATAAACTGCCAAAAGAAGCATGTGGAGATCCCAGCTCCACGGGGCACAGTGATCCCCTCCACGACTCGATCTAGGCCCGACAAAATAATGTCGTAGATCAGGCTCCCCCAATCAAAATCACCAATATGATCGATATCGTGCATCACTGAAAAGAAGGTGGTAGAAACTGAAGAGTCATCCTCCAAAAAGAAGCAATTACCGATAAGGAGAAGAAAGCATATCTGGAAAATCGTGTCAAAATCCCTATCTCCAAACCGAGTAGCTTTCTCTCGATAGGTGTGGGGGGCCCCATCTTCCCCACCATAGAGACAAGGACTCTAGCAATACCCAACAACTCGCCTACTTCCTGAACGGTCAGCATAATCAGAGGTAAGGGCTCTCCGTCCATTGCGATGCCAGTAATCGCTACAAAATCTGAAAGCGTGATGCCTATCTCCACCTCCGGCATATGGAACAAATGTGTCACTGGAAACCACCTCTCTACCATAGCCAAGAATAAAGGTCGGTCTGCTCTGAGAGCCGGTATCTGCAAGAAGGCTACAAATCCGACAGGAGAAAACTGCGTCCTGATGTCGTCCAAGAATAAGGCAGCAGTGGAAAGAAACGCGCTCCATCTCCCTCTAAAATTGGCTGAAGGATATTGAGTAGGAATGTTCAAGCGAACAAACATAGAGACGTGTCTCCCCAGTCCACGAAGAAGAGAGGTATCCGGAACCCTCTCGCTCTCCTCCGCAGGGATCTCGACCCTGGAAACCTCATGGCCCACTCTGCCCGCGCCTATGGCCCTATCTGCCTGAACTCAGTCACCACGTCTACCTCTCCCACCACTACCACTGGGAAAGTCCTCAGCCGGACCACTATGAGAAGTACTAGCCTCATCCGCTCTACTCCTAAAAGAGGAACCAGCAACAGAAGAAGAATCTGGTCTCCTCAAAGGCCGTCTCGCCCTACCATAATCTATTGCTACGCCAGACCCTAAAGCAAAGCAAGTCCTGGTCCTAGGTCTCGCCTCCTCCTCCTCGTCAGATGACTAATACACCACCCTGGTCCTCCGTTCTCTACCCATCTGCAAAGTAATAAGTTGTTGAGTGGACAAAGAAAAGTATCTTATTCGCCTATCTTGAGTTAACCCAGTCAAAACCTAGTCTACCTAGTCTACCCAGTCAAACCCAGTCGACCCAGTCAAAGCCTAGTCAAACCCAGTCAACCTAGTCAAACCCAATCAACCCAGTCAAAACCTAATTAGACCTAGTCAAAACCAGGTCAAACCTAGTCAAATTCAGTCAGGACAGTCCTAACCCAGTTAAACTTAGTCAAACCAATCCTACCTAGCCAAATCCATATCCATGAAAAGGAAAGAAAATGCGTGGATACCCGAAGCAAGCCAAAATGTTCACATTTTAAAACAAGCAATACAAAAAAATAAAACATGAAAAGAGAACAAGCATGATATTTCCACATCAAAAGCATGCCAAATGAAAAGGGAAGAAATCAATATGTCCAAGCAGTCGCTAAATAGTCCAAATCCTGTTCTACTCCTTGTCTCTTAACCACCCAACCTCTCAATCCCAAACAATCTCCCAAAACCACTCCTATACCAACCCCAAACAAGCCCTAACTACGCTCACTTCTCGTCAAAAATAGTCTCCAAATTACTCCTTTACCTAATCTAGACCCAATCTTCCCACTTTAAACAACCCGCAATCCTAAACCCTCCCTCAAAACCATACCTTTAATCCATGCCCCAAACCAGTCCCTAAACAGGCTATAATCGTTACTTAAACAATTGCCAAAGCAATCCCTTACCACCCCTAATCCCTGTCCCAAACAACTTCTCAATTACCCTTAACCACCCTAAAAGTCCAATCCATTTTAGTCCCCTAAACCACCACTAAATGGTCTTAATTTCTCACCCTAGATAGCCCCAATTCTCACTTTAAAACCCAAACCAGTCCCAAAGTCCCTGCCTGAAATAGTCCTTAAACTCAGCTCAACTTCCCACCCCGAATAGTCCCTACAAGCCCAAATGCAGTCCAACCTATCATGCCCAAACAAACCTTAAAAACAGTCCCCAAACCGTCCCTAAACCATCCCAACTCTCACCTCTTAACAGTCCCTAAACAGACCAAACAATCCCTATGCAGTCTCCTAAATAGTCCAATGTTAATCCCTTAAACCACCTTAAACAGTCTTAAACTTCAGCCCAATTTCAGCCCCCAATTCCCACCTAAAACAGTCCTAATTTCAATCCTAAAACCCGTCCCAAACAATCCCTAATACATACACTCTCAAGACTAACCCACGCCCTTCAAACATACCCACCAAGTCAATCCCTTCAACACAATTCCCACAAATCACAAGCCACCCACTACTATCAAAAGCCCAGTCCAAGTTTAGCCCACTCCCACGAACTGTAACCACATTCAACCTCTCGCAAACAAATCATCAAAAGAGCTCAATAGTGTTATCCTCTAGGCAATCCACCAACCATGCCCACAACCATATCCACCCAACCCGATCAATTGTCTTCCAAAAATACCCAATCCTCCCCGCGATCCCTATACACCCCAGTTTAACTAAACAAACCACGGATCAAACCCGACAGTCAACCCTCCAACAGTCCAAGAATAGCCTCAAGAACCACTATAATCAGCCACTTTACCCTCGTTCATCCCAGCCCAATGATCACCCCACGCAAGTCCATCAACCCCGCTCAAAATCCAACCCCAACAATTCAACAGTTTCAATTTCCCTCTGACAAATCCACCAATCCCCACAACTGGCCATCAATTCCCCAAACACCGATGATCCCAACCATCCACTAATCCACCCACTACATTCTCTGATTTCCATAAATCGACCAAAAATGCAAACCAAACGTCCATGTATCATAACCATGTCCAAGTAAGGAAAAGTGGAAAGAAAGCAAACAAAAAAATAATAAAATGAGACAAAGGTAGGGGAAGCACAACACAACACTACGATATTCTCATGACATGTATTTCAAAAGAAACTAACATGGAAAGAAACCAAAAGAAATAGATGGGTTCAAAAGGGACCTACCTCTGTTGATCTTGAAGCCCAAATCCACGAATACGCTAAACTCTAGTCACGAAAGCAACTACAAGCCTGAAAAAAAGCATTTTCGAAATCAAATAAAGAAAAGAAGAAAAAAAAATAAAAGAAATTCAAAAGAAAATCAAGGAAAGATGGCAAGCGACTTACCACGTCACTTCAAATAGGTATAAATGATCTCGACAGTAGAATGATACCCCCACCAATACGAAATTAAAGAGAAATGAAGAAAATGGAGAAAAGGGAGGAGAAATCGTCAGAAAGAGAAGCAAAACCGAAGAAAACAAAGAAGAAATCGAAAATGGAGGGGTACGCAGCTTTTAAAACATTTGAAATCGTACTGGTCCGTATTACCAGTACGGATAGGGAGAACTTCGTTGCATCAGTGCCCCAAGTACGGTTGAAACAGAAATTGCGCCATTCGTTTTCCAAAAATAGATGAAATGAAATCAAAAGCAATCTGTGTCTCAAGCACGGATCAGTCAATAAGTCAAAAAAAAATTAGAAAAAAAATAATTTCAAAAACCTTTTTCGAGTTGCACTTCATTTCGATTTGTCAAAACACGACCGAAGAAATATCTGGAATTCAAAAACTCATCAAATTTTCATCAAATCCGAGATCTCAAATGAGTTCCGTGCCATCGAGATCAAGGAACTAATAAGGCAAAACTCTGTCAAACCCCGTGCTTGAGTAGCCATTTTCTATAAAAGTCATTGATTCGAACGGTAATTTAAAGTCGTGTTTTACAAAGTTTTTTTTTTGGCCCGTACAAATAGGGGTTTAGTCTATTCTTTGCAGTTCTTTGCACGCTATTCCTACAAAGAAGAGTAGCTGTAGACACCCCAATTTGAACGGGCTCATACTCGAAAGGGCCCAAAAATACTGATTTGTCAACAAAGTCCATCAATGGGCCTCAAGGGCCCAAATCAGTGAAAAATAACACTGATCGAGTCGAGGCCCCTAAGGCTTCCTAATGGTCTAATGGACCCACCTAGAAAGACTCGGTATACTCCCATCTACCCCGCTCTACTCTCAAGATCCAAAAATATCAACTTGTGTCAATAGGCTTCAGGGGCCCAAATCATCGAAAAAATGACATTTTGATCGAACCGAGACCCCTAAAACATCCTCATGGTTTAGTGAGCCCACCAAAGGGATTTGACCTACCTTACACCTTCCCAACCTTCACCGCTCCGCTTTTGTATCTAGAAATACCCGACTTTTAATAAAATTCTCCAACGGGCCTAAAAAGCCCGATTTGCCAACACGTGACATTTTTGATCGAACCAATGATTTCAAAAACCTCAAAAAATGAATAAAATTAAAAAAGGAGACTTGGGACACCTACCACTTCCTCTACCCTCACCGCTCCATCTCCGAAACTAAAAATACCCCAAGCCCATCTACGACCCACCAACTTTCAACTCTCTAAAATCAATCTCTCACCTTGCTCCCTAACCAAAACCTAACTCCACATAACCTAAATCCCAAAATATCTCCAACACACCCAACCTAAACTCTCATAACCATTTCCAAGGTAACCCCTAACCAATTTCTAAAATCCAAAACCATCTCTAAAACCCAAATCCAATACTACAAAGCCCACAAATCATTATCCATATCCAATTCATTATCCAACCCACAACCCTAACCCATAAATCATTATCCACATCAAACTAATCACCACTTTATCATCAAAAGGTGACACATGTCATCATCCCCTCTCACCTCCCTCATCTAATCACCTACCCCTATAACTTTTCTTTAAACAACTCATCTAACTTCTCATCTCTCTCCAAAAATCACCTCAACCCATACCCTACCCTAACCTAACCTATCACCCTTCTCTAACACCATCAACTACCCACATCACAACCCATATCTTCCATACCCCAACCCATCACCTTCCCCTAAAACCCTCCACCAACTTACATCATAACGCACACCTCCTATCATCATCACCAAACTAACCCATACATTTCTCTCTAATCAAACAATCACTATCACCAATCAACATACCTCATCACCTTTGCCACATGTCATCATCCCCTCAATTATCCCAAAATCCAACCAACCAACCTCTTACACAATCCATTATTTTAATCTAAATACCTCACCTCCTCAATCAACCTAACACTCAATCAAATACCTAACACCTTACATCCCCATTCTCTTCATCAACTATCACTCATCTCATCTCACCAAACACTCTACCCAAATGGATTTGGGTAGGATCCAAACCATTTGAATTTAAACACTACCAATTTCCACTCATTACACAATTACCCCCCTTTTAACTCCAAATTTCATACCCTCCACCCAAAAACCCATGCTATTATCCATTCTTCCAACTCTTCACCCATTATACCCCTAAGGTATTCTCCAAACACCTATAAATACCCCCTTCCTCTTCCCAAAATGGGTTACTAAGTCTTACTAATTCTCACTCACCAATTCTCCCTTAAAAAAAATCTCCCCTACCAAGTCTTACTAATTCTCCCTAAAAAAAAATCTCCCCTACCAAGTCTTACTAATTCTCCTTCACCAATTCTCCCTTAAAAAAAATCTCCCCTACCAAGTCTTACTAATTTTCCTTCACCAAATCTCCTTTACTAATTCTCACTTACCAAGTCTTACTAATTCTCACTTACCAATTCTAATTTACAAATTCTCCCTACCAAGTCTCACAACAAAAAAAAATATATTCTCTCATCACTTCTTTTCCACTCTTTCAATTACACAAAACAAAACAAAAAAGGGACATTTTCCAAAATCACTAAGGACTCAAGAAGAATTAAAGAAGAAAAAGAATAAGAAAAGAAGATTAAAGCTTCAAGGTGGGTTCAAAAGAAACCCCCCCCCTCTCTCTCTACCCTATCATCTTCCTTCTTCTATTATCCCCTCGTCTCTTTATTTTATTTTTAGATGGACTTAAGATGAATGCTCCCCCTTCCCTATCTCTGATAGATCGAACCTTGGTTCAGTTGAAAGTATAGGGGTTGTAATCCTTTTTAAAACAAAACCAATTTTAATCCCCAAATTATTTTTGAGGCAATTGGTATGACGTTCCTTCTCAACTCATGAGAATCGACCCTCAACCTTAGCCAATATTTTTTCAAATCATATGTAGTCCCTATGGCAAAGGTTTATAATGATCATTTCCATCAATGAAATGATCTTATAATCGAGTCGAAAGCAAATCCCTACTTAGGATACAAATGCACGACATGTGACACTTTATTTTTTTCACTTTTTAATTAAAATGATTGAGTTGAGTTAAGGTTACCGCCATTTGGCAGGGAGAAAAGGGTATTTTAGACCTTCCTTTTTCTCCAATCGAGCCGCTAACCCCGATCTCGAGGTTGATCGATACCATATCCATCGAGAGTCACTACGTGCCAAAAACAACAACTTTTCAAAATATATACATCGGGTGACCATTCACACCCTCTTACAATATGAACGGTGGCAACTCCAAACCTTAGTAGATGTGGTCATCGTAATCGAGAATCACGTATCTACATTACCAAAATACCATCGAGAGGTATTTCACCCATAACTTTCAAATGGTAAATTCCGATTGACACATTGTTTGGAGATCTGATAGATTTTACTATGTAGAACATCCCTAAATTTCCACCAAGGGGTGGGCCATAACATAAGTAAGTAAAATGATCAAAATACCCTTTTTACCATTTTTGATCAAAACCAATTTTCGGGAAGTCTAACGATGAAATTGTTTGGAGGTGCAAGAGATCTTACCTATATAAGGTTCCCAAACAATTACTAAAGAAATATGATGATCTTAGGGTGGTTAAATTTCTAATGTCTCATAAATAACCAAATTTAATTCTCGAAAGGTCCGATGAAGGAACAGGTCGAGGAAAGAGTTTTCCTCATCAATATTGGTCGACCTATCAATCATCTAAGTATTGGGGAATGGTCTTGGTGGTCTCATTACCTTTTAGGCTTTGTGCACACATGTTGAAACTTTTTGTCGAGGTACATGAGATTGAACAACTTTACCGGAATCTTCATATGTCTTCAATGACAAATTGATCTGACACTCAACATTAGTCTGGAGATTGACAAAATATGGAACTAACACATTCAAGCTATGCCTGCTCTGATAACATCTTCATCACACACATCTTCGTACCCTCATTGTAGTATTTATATTATGAACATAACATTTGAGTCATCCTTGTGCCACGCGATACCTATCTGCTCTAAGGTACACAATCAAGAAGACGTGATAATTCAACCACTATTATCCACGATTCCAACTTGATAAAGAAAATAATTTACACTAGAATACCTATTCAATGGGACACATAAGAGGATGTTAAATGTCCTAGCTCATAGGTAGGGAGTTAAATGTGGATAATGGGTTTTGAGCCTAATGACTAGGTAATGAGCCGACACCTATGTTAGAGACATGCTGAATGAATAAGGGACAAGATAACATAAGCATCGAAACCTTTAGTCGGTGCCAACACAATGACTAATGCTCATGAAGTACCGAAGGCCTTACTACCTTGTTCCCTCTACAAAATGTCACCTTAAGCCCTTCTGACAAATGCCAAAGCCTCCATTTGGTGCCAACAAAATGTCACTCATAAGCGTCAAAGCCTCTACTCAATGCCAACACAATGAGTCATGCTCAAGAAGTGCCAAAGGCCTTACCACCTTGTTCCCTTTACAAAATGTCACCTATAGCCCTTCCAACAAGGTCTTGACAAGCATGGCGCATAGAGTGATGTTTGTGGTGTAAGATCGATATTGAAGAAGTAGTGTTTGGAAGTATGGATAAGTAAAAACGCCCTCGATCCGCGGGGTGTGCGGATCCGCTTTTGACTTTTGAAGGTTTGGGAGTCGCCTCCTAATTATTACAGTCTAGGAACCGAACATCGACTCGAAACGGATAAAAATAACTAATCTACTTAAGAAAATACGGGTCCGGAGATCACGTTACGGGGTTGGAAGGTGTTAGGCACCAACCTCGCCCTGCAAACGCCGGTCTTTATTAATTCCCAAAAATGATTACATTGCACACTAGACTAAAAAATAACAAATAATAATAATAAAAAATAAAAATAAAAAATTACCTCGTAGATTACAACGATTCCCTCAGCACTAGCGAAGAGTATCCTTTTATGTATTTCTTTGCTATTCGACCATCACCGGATCTGATTTTTGATCTCCAAGTTGAGGTATCTTCTTCTTAGATCTATGCGTTTTTTGATTTTTTTTATGGATTTCAAGGTATTTTGGAAGGATTTTTGGGTGTTTTTTGAGCTAAAGTTGAGGTATGGATGTTAGGTAAGGAGTTAGGGCTTCACAATTAGGGTTTTGGGAAGGTTAGGGAGACTTCTTGACCTACTTTTTCTAGGATTTTCTCTTTGATACGAAACTATGTTGTAGAGACCTTTATTTATAGATTTTTTTTAGTGCTTTTTAGATAGAGTTAGTGTTTAATTAGAATTATTTTAGATAAAGTTAGAATTCAATTAGAATTATTTTAAATAGAATTAGTGTTTAATTAGAATTATATTAGGTAGAGTTAGTGTTTAATTAGAATTACATTAGATAGTTTTAGAGTTTAATTAGAATTTTATTAGGGTTAGGGTTTGACTTTGGTCTTATTAAATTGATTAAGGTTTTGACTTAAGTCTCACTTGATTGACTAGAATTTAGGGTTTTGACTTAAGTCTTACTTGATTGACTTGATTTTAGGATTTTGACTTAAGTCTTACTTGATTGACTTTAATTTTAATTAGGATTTCACTTTACATTAATTAATGTTTTTATTATTAATTTTAGAATTTTTAATTATTAAAATTGTAAAATTACCGTTTTGCCATCGGAGATGACTTTTTGCGTTTTAAGTCGTTTTTCAATGTCCCGGGATGTTTTGGAATCGATTTTTCGTAAGAAATTCAATGAGAATTGTGTCATTTATGAAATTTTTTATGCGAAATGGTCGTGAACTTTATGAGGGGCATTTTCGTAATTTTATCAAATTTTGTGAAAATTGGCGAAATGGTTTATTTGGTTTCGATTTGTTGTTTTATGTGTTTGAAAGGATTTTCCTAAGTGTAATGTAGGCTCTAAGGTTGTTTTGAGGTTAGGGGTATTTTGGTAATTTGATCATTTTTTAGTAATTTTTATCGTAAAACTTCTTTTTATCTGAAAATGATGATTTCTATGTTTTTGGGACACATTTTCCTAGCGTAGAATGGTTTCTACAGTTTCGTTTGCTTGAGATACTTCATCCGAATTTCTGAAACATATCTGGTAATAAATTGAGCATTGGAATAACCATCCATTATTGGGAATCGTCGCGATCATGTTGACGAGTTAATTAATCAGGTGAGTGCAAAAATGGGGTGTCTACAATAAGAAAAAAAAAGGAAGAATAGGTGGTAATAGTTGGTTCCCTCTCGAGAGTCAGAGAGGGGCCTATAAATAGAAGAAGGTAACAATGAATAAAGGGGGCTTTTGGATCTGACCACTTCTTTCTCACCTAACTTTCCTACTTGGCTTTTTTACCAGACTTCATTCTGTTTACCTCTAGTTTTACTTCTCTCTCAAGGGGGTTTTCTTTCTTTTTCACGTATTATAACATTGTAATAACTTCAATAATAGTGAATGGTTCTCCGGAACCCGAGGACATAGTCTGGATTTTGGAATGAACCCCATGAACAAAGATTGTGTACTCTCTTTCTTTCTTCCTTCTTAGTACTTACAAAACGTTATGACTATGTCGACAAAGGCGGCTTGAGACATTCAAGTTTTAGCCGAGACATCACTTGCCTAAGGTGTCATAGACTGTACGGAAACAACCAGAACTCGATGCAATACCAACACTGAACAACCATGAAATGTAGTTTAGGTGGAGGTGGGACTACCCTAAGTACCACTTGGCATGTGACTTGCGTAAAGACCTTATCCTCCGTGTACAAAATAAAAAGTGGGCATCGACAAAGAATAGACTGAATATGTTAAAAACAATTTACCTTAGAGGTTGAACTTTCAAGAATTCAAAAGACAAAAAAGGATTTTTGAGAAAAAAAGGATTTTATTTATATTTTAAAGACGAGGATATTTAAGTCATTTTTTGAATCTTTCACGGTAAACCAAGGTCAAGGGAGATGTCATCAAATATTCAGGAAAATATGAAAGGGCATGTCTAAATAACCCGAAGAACAATATCAGTTACAATTATCCTTGAGGAGGAAGGAAACCTTCTACTTCCCAACCTCTTCTGTCTTTCTCTATTTGACCATAAATCCTTGATTCCTTCTTCATCTTCCCAACCACTCTCTATTTTTTGACCATAAAAGTGTCAATAAAACCCAAACAATGCTTCTTCCTGCTATCTCCTCCTCAGTCAACGTTATTCGTTTCCCCTACCGTTACCCAAACCTATTCTCCGCAAGGATGCCTAACTTCTCTTCTTTCGCTTCTGCAACCTCAACCTCTACCATAACCACACCTGTCGAGACGAAGCCCAAGCCATGGTTGCTCGTCGGCCTCGGAAACCCAGGCAAGAAGTACAAGGACACCAGGCACAACGTATGGCTGTTTTCTCTCACGCTTTTTCATAAACACATGTATTACACATTCCTCAGGTTTTTTTTTTTTTTTTTTTTTTCTTTTAAATTTTAAAAACAGTTGTTCTCTTTTGCTTTATGTGCCCTAATTTTCTTTGTTGCTATGGTAGATTCCTTGCGATCGTTTGCGTTTGTTTGATAATAATTCTTTTCTGCTTTTTTCATTGAAATGAAAGACTTTAAATACAAATAAGTTACCACAGCACCACTTCTTCACCCATGACCTAGAAACAAACAAATCCTCCTAAACCCAGCATCTACTTCTACCCAACTAGGATTGTTACAGACCCAACTACCCTACAACTAAAAGACATGGTTACAACTCCTACAACTGAAAGACATGGTTACAACTGAGCAACATGGGTGTAATTGACAGCAGAACCGGTCCCACGTTTGTGCACTCGTGTATGTGGAATTAGGCACACAACATTCCCTCCCACTTGGCAAGAACTTTAGTATGGTTTTGATTTTTGGTGGGTATGATGGAGCTAGAACAGTCCTAGTAATGCTGTGGATTTGTAGAAACATGCTAGAGTTTCTCTTAAGATTGGTCTTTGTTGCATTCTTTTTGTGAAGGAACCCCATCTCCTTGTTGATCTCTCCTTTGAATATGCATGATTCTGTCTCACTTTTGAACTCCATGGTAAGGTTGGCAAAGTCCCCTGCAATAGGCCCCAACTCTTGTAACCATTGAGCCTCCAAAACAACATCACAACCGCCTAGGCCCAAGAGATAGAAATCAGCCACAATAGAGAGTCCTTGCATGATGAGTTTAACACCGAAGCAATGCCCTTGACATGGAAGAAGATCTCTGTTTGCCACAACAACTTGAAATTGACCACCTCTAATTATAGGTAATCTAGCCTTGAGGGCAATATGAGGGTCTAAGAAATTATGGGTGCTTCTCGAGTCAACCAGTACCATGATAGTGACTTTCCTCAATCTCCCTATGACCCTCATGGTTTGCAGTGATTGATTTCCCACAATGGCATGGAGGGAAATTTCTGGAGAAGGGTTTGAGTCTTCCCTTTTTACCTCTTCTTCAAAGTCTCTGACTTCCCCATCCCCCTCATCAGTATCTTCTTTAGGTTAGACCCCTTCAATGAGGGAAAGTTTTTGCACTTTACAACGGTGCCTAGGAGCAAACTTTTCCTCACAATTATAACATAAACCCTTCTCTCTCCTTTCCTTCATTTCTACTGGTGTTAAGCGTTTGACTGTTTGTTGTGTCAGGCATTAGGGACGAAAGACAACCTTTCAACATCTAATCAAGGTTGCCTTCGTCGGGCCAGAATTTTTTCTTCTTGCATACACGCCAACCCGATAGCATCCGTGAGAGTGGTAGGCTTTAGCATTTGGATGCTTAGGCGAATCTCCTCCTTCAATCCTCCAACAAAGCAACTTACCATGAAAGACTCTTTAAGCCCTTCAGTATTGTTGGCAAGTTCTTCGAATCGAGTTTGATAGTGTTCGACTGAAGTAGTTTGTCGAAGTTTTGAGAAAAGTGTTGTGGGGTCTTCATACTGAGAGGGACCAAACCGTGCAAACAAAGATGCAGCAAACTCTTCCCAACATGCAATCTCCCCGGATTTTTCCATCCACTTGAGCCATTGGAGGCCTTGCCTTCCATATGGAATGAAGCCAGCAACAATCGTTGAGAAATCGGAATTTGTTGGTGGATAAAAAATTGTTTTGCTCGATACAACCAACCCGAAGGTCCTGACCCATTAAACAGAGGAAAATCCAACCGAGCTGTTTGAGTTTGAATTGCGCGGTCAGGTTCCATTGTAGAGTTATCTTCAATTTGGTTAATGGATTTCGTGTTGGAGGTCTCCCCTTTCTTTTTTTCTAGGCACTTGAAATTCCTTCAATTTTAGAGTCCATAATGGTGACTTTCTGCACCAAGTCTTGCAACATCTTCCCTTGATTCTTTGTGGATTCCTTCAATAAGGCAATCACCTCATCGATTTTGGAGTTCCTTATTCCGTCAGCCATGATAGGATCATCCGCTCTGATACTAGTGTTATGTGCAAGCCTTTTGTTTCTTACAATTTTGAAAGAGAAATGGTTACTTCGAGGGTAATCGACCTCTTGAGACAATTTTTAGGATAATTCTTTTCCGCTCTTTTCATTGAAATGAAAGACTTAAATACAAATAAGTTGCTACAACACCACTTCTTCACCCATGACCTACAAACAAGTAAATCCTTCTAAAAACAAGCATCTACTTCTACCACAACTAGGATTGTTACTGACCCAACTACCTTATAGCTAAAAGACATGATTACAACTCCTACAACTGAAAGACATGGTTACAACTAAGCAACATGGGTGTAACTGACAGCAGAACCGTTCCCACGCTTGTACACTCATGTGTGTGGAATTAGGCACACAACATGATTCGTGCTTTATTTTTTTTGTCAAATCAAATTGGGGAAATCCGTTTCAATTTAATTCTGTCTTACTTTTCTGATTTGATTTGGTTTGGATTCCTGAGTAGAAATATCACCAACTTGTTATATATATAAACATAAAATTGGATAATAGAGAAGCTGTTAGTTATCTAAATATTAGTAATTGAGGGTACAATAATATTACAGGTTAAGAATCTACTTATCGTAGTAAAGCTGATTTGTTGATTTAGTCATTTTAAGTTGGACTGTGATGAATTTGAAATAGGAGTGATGCAGGACAGTGCAAACTAACTTAGAATGGTGAATCTAAGATATCAAATAAATTAAGAACAAATAAAAGCATAAAATATCATAGAATATAAAGAAAATCTAATAGAAAATTAAATTATTAATGGAAGACACAAACCATGTCAACAGTCATGGGTTGCATTGGCAATCTTGTAATCATTTAAATTATAACTTATTAGGTATAGATTTATTTATTTATTAATTTTTTGTCATTTTCATTTTGTTGCGATTAGTTTTAGATTAAGTTTGATTTTTTATGAGTTTGATTTATTTATTAATTTTTTGTCATTTTCATTTTGTTGCGATTAAGTACTATTCACATCATTTTTCTTTAGACGTTTCTTTGAGGGGTCAAAACTTGTCATATTAGGTTGATTTTTGTGTCATTTGGAAGGTTATTCAATTATCCATCCAATGAGTTAAGATTTTACGATTTCGATGAGTTTTGAGAAAGAAAGTTATGATCAAAACACTGATAGATAAGATATCAATTTTACATGAGATTTGTATCTAAAGGTCAAAAGCGTCAATGTTAAAGTCATTTTAGGATTAGGGTTTTGAGTATAATATGTGAGAGCCTATATACATAATATATTACTATTGTAATTGATTTTTTTAAAGTTTACATAATAAAAAAATTGCAATTGTTTCTTGAGATATCTCCAGTGATTGGATATGGTGTGAGACTATCATAGTGTGATGCCAAAGGTCTTTGGTGTGATTGCAAGATAATTATTTCTATCATTTTCATTATATTCTTCATCTTTTCTTTCTTTTCATCTATTTTTTTTTCTTTATTTTTTATTTTAGATCAATTTCTTTCCCTAAATCTAAACCTAAAATCTACTTACACTATCCTCTTGCAAAATATCATAACTATAAAACTTCATATTTTCCGCATACTCAATTGGCCACCATTGAAATCTGTCACAAAGGCCAATAAAACCTTTTGGGACCGAAACCCTTTCTTGAAATTCTTTTGTATAATTTTAATGTCTTCATCACCACCTCATTAGACTTTCCACCACCCTTCCTAAAGTAGAATAAACTTAGACTTGAATAAATATAGATTGTCCTATATCAAAGTTAAATCTAGATAGAGTGACGCTTGGATATGGTATTGGAAGTTAAGATCATATTTGTCTTACCTTTCGGCGAGTCATCTAGGGAATTGTGTAGTGATGATAATGAGAACTTAGTTTCCCCAAGTCTTATTAAAAAGGTCTTAGAGAACGTTGAAGATAAGATGTTGATGTAGGACGAAAAAGATAGAAAATGAACGAAGGGGGTTTAGGGACTCTAGTTTGGGGTTTGGGCGACTATAGGATTACCCTAAAGTTTAGGATAAACCCAAGGGTTTGGTTGCGGGGTTTAATTACAATATTTTGAAAGTACAATTAGGGGTGTAGGTTTATATGGTAAACAATAGTTAAAAGTTGAGGTTTGTATGTTAAGGATAAAGGGTTAGGAGAATGATGAGGGAAATGATTAAGGGTAAAGAAAAAATAGTTTCAAGAATTCAAGTTTCAAAAATTTAAGAATTAAGAATCAAGAATCAAGAATTCAAGAACAAGAAAATCAAGAAAAGAAAATTAAGATTAAAAAAGAAAGATAAGGGATAGAAGGATAAAACCTTGGAATCACACAAAGAATAATGGAGAACTTACATTAAGAAACCCCATTGAAAGAAACTCAGTCTTTATTCTAGTAAACTCTCCGTCAATAAATCCTAATACAATTTATATGTAAAGAAAATCAATCTGAATCTTAATAAAATTAAAATACCTAATAAAAAAATTAATAAAACTCTAATTTTAGCAATTTAATCTCTCCTAAATTTTTGCCCTTATAAACTTAAATAAAAGACGTTGAGCTAATAAAACGGGAAAATAAACTAAAAAAATAGAGAAATAAAAGTCCAAAACAGAAAATTAAATAAATAAAATTTACTCTTCAAACTTTGATGTCCCCATCAATTCTCCCTGATTGAGAAAGTTTGCCTTTGGTGAATGCACGCAATTCATGGGCATTCTTCCAATGTGGAGTCTTCATGATGTTATGCCTATGAGGTCTTCTATGCTCAAAGAGCAACCCATATGTATCTTCCTGATGTGGGGTCTTCTATTGTGTCTTACATATTAGGTCATCTAACTCTAAATAAACATAATTTTATATTTATTTAGTTTACTATTTTGGGCTTTTATTTATATATATTTTTGGACTTATTTTCATGTTTTATTAGCCCATAGTCTTTGTATAATGTTTGGGGGTGGTTATGTATTTTATTTAAGTTTATAATGGTTGGAAATTTAGAAGAGATTAAATTGCCAAAATTAGATTTTTATTAATATTTTTATTTGCTATTTTAGTTTTATTAGGATTCTTAGATCTTAGATTGGTTTTCTTTATATATAGATTGTATTAGGATTTATTGACAAAAAGTTTAATGGAATAAAGAATGAGGTTCTTTCGATAAGGTTTCTTGGTGTGAGTTCTCCATTATTCTTAGTGGGATTCCAAGGTTCCATCATCTATCCTTTATCTTTCTTTTTTAATCTTAATTTTCTTTGAATTTTCTTGTCCTTGAATTCTTGAAACCCTTTTTTCGTTACCCTTAAATCTTTCCCCCATTATTCTCCTTACCCTTAATCCTTAACCTACAAAGCTAACCTTTACTATATAAGCCGACACCCCTAATCTTAATTGCAAAACAAACCCTTGGGGTTCACCTTAAACTTTTCGGGTAATCCTATCATAGCCCAAATCCTTAACCCATATCCCAAATTAGATATCCTAAACCCATTTTTTTTTTCATTTTCTTCCCTCTTCGTCCTACATCAAATGCATTGTGGATGTTGTGACGAAAGTTTCGTTGTTCAGTTCCGTTAGGGCAAGTTTATTGATGGTCTTGAGTGCAAGGTGATTTTTTTTAAGGAATGTCATATCATGTTGGGACGAGCTTAGACCTTAGGTGTATAGGCTATGTTTGATGCGAAGCAAAATCTTTTACGTGTCACTTTAGGCAGATGATATCTACTTAGGAGATTGTCATGGAAATCAACTTCTATGGTACCATCAATAGAATAATAGGTAGACAAAAAAACAGATGAGATAACGTTAGGGAAAAGTCAACAACTTTCTATTTCTTGGCATATGAGATTTCCTTAGATATACCTCTTGTACTAGGCTCACAACGCATCAAAGGGGCCTAAGGATGATTTTTTTGGAGACAACACTTATAGTTCTTGTTGATAATATAGCTTTCATTACCTCACGTCGACCTAATCATCTTAGATGAGTATACTAGAGGTTCTGTCAAGATAGTAGATAGTAGATAGTAGATAGTGACATGAAATTTATGATTCAACGTAGCATCGAGACAAGAGGACAAATCTTCGCCAAAAGGGAAGAGCTACAATTTGTTATGATCATCCTCGAGCATTTTAAAACTCGAGGATGAGTTTTCTCCAACTAGAGAAGAAAATGCGGGACACAAATCAATCCAATAGTCACAAGTTATAATGTCAATTTTGTAATCATTTATATTACTGCTTGTTTGGGTTTAAAGTTATTTTTTATCATCTTTATTTGTTGTGATTTGTTTTAAATTAGTTTTGAGTTATTCTTTTAAGAAAGGTGGTGGAAAGGTGACTTAGGGAAGAACAAGAAAAAAAGTTGTAGAAAGGGGTTTCAAGAACAGATTTAAAACCCAAAAGGTTTTATTGGCCTTTGTCAAAGATTTCAACAAAGGCTAATTGGGTATCTGAAATTTTAAGCTTTGCAATTATGATATTTTGCAGTAGGGTGTTATAGTTAGGTTTTGGTTAGGGTTAGAAATTGACATGAAATATAAAATAAAGAAAAAAAAGTGATGAAAAGGAAGAACAAATAAATAAGAAATAAGAAAATAATAAGAAGGATAAAAATTATCTTGGAATCACACCAAGGGTTTTTGGCACCACACCAAGATGGCATCACATCATATTCAATCACGAGAAATCACAAGAAGAGTGCTAAAACTTTTTTTATTCATGGACTATTAAAAATAAATTACAATAGCCAATACATAGGCTATTAGACTCAAAACCCTAATCCTTACATGATTTCATATTGACATTTTTTATCTTGAGATGCAAATCTTGTGTAAAATTGATACTCTATTAGTATTTTGACCATACCTTTCTCAAAACTCATTATCATCGCAAAATCTTGGGCTTGTTGAAAAGATTAATTGAATAATCTTTCAATTGACACAAAAATCAACATAATATGACATGTTTTAACTCCTCAAAGTAAGGCTAAAGAAAAATAACATGAATAATACTTAGACACAAAACAAACTCCAATTTTTTTTTGAAACTAATCTAAAACTTATCCTAACAAAATAAAAGTGATAAAAATAACTCTGGCTGAAGCTGAACAAGGTATTCGATGGGAAGGAGCCTTTATTGAGACAAAGCAGTTTCTTGAATTTACAGGGACTTCTTTTGAAGATCTTTTGTTTAGATGGGACCTCTTCTATAGAGATTGAGTGTTTTGTTTTTCTGTTTTTTTTTGTATTTTTTCTCTTCTTTGTTGTGTGACCATCTTCGTCACTTTTTTGTTTTTTAATAAAATCTTTCGCTTTGCCTATCAAAAGAAAATAACTCTGAACTCAAACAAGCGATAATCTAAATGATTACAAAATTGCCATTGCAACCTGTGACTATTGGCTTGATTTGCGCCCCGCATTAGGAGATTGTAAGGTTTTAGAATTACAGAAAATTGTGGGAACCTAATCATTCTTGGATCACTTAAACAAGGTTATAAGGGTTTGATCTCCACCTTTCTACAGCCCTAGGGCTGCTGCCCACCTTTTTAGGTTTATCACCAGCCACCCAGCCAGCATTTAGGGGCTGTTTCCATCAGCAGCAGCCATCTAGGGGCTGTCACACATCATCATCAGCCATCTAGGGCTGCCGCACATCAGCAGCCACCATTTAGGGGCTGCCGGATACAGCAGCCACCCCCTCTAGGGGCTGTCGCACCACTTCAGCCACCTCCTAGGGCTGCTGCCAGTCACCTAGGGTTGTCACCACCTCCCACAGACCATCCTAGGTCGATCGTTTCCCTTCAAAACCTCTTCTGGGTTCTTTATCCAACCTACTAGGGTTTTGTGGATCTCTATTGAGTCATTCTTCACACTTGATTGGCTGTTACATCATATGTCATGGTTGTAATAGCCTTCAAGGTAAGGCATAGTTTTTTCCTTTCATCAGGAATGTGGAGATAGATTCTAATCTTATGTTGTGAGTGGTTCATTAGTGTTTTCGAGTAATCTATCATATGATTTGGATTTTCTGTGAGTAATTATTTTTTTGAAGTCATGTCAGAAGTACTTCACAGTGAAGTAGAAGTCAGATGGATCAATTAACAGGTATGAGGCTAGGTTGGTTGCTAAGGGCTATGCCTAGAATTATGACATAGACTATTAAGAAACCTTTACCCCGATAGTCAAATGAATTATATTCGTGTCCTTCTCTCTTTGGTGGAAAACTTCTCTTGGGAGCTTCACCAAGTAGATGTGAAGAATGCCTTCTTGCATGGTGATTTGCAAGAAGAAGTATACATGGATACTCCTCTAGGAGTTCATTTTTCCAATGCTGATGGGAAAGTGTGTTATCTAAAGAAGTCCTTATATAGTCTCAAACAATCCTCATGTGCTTGGTTTGAGCGGTTCTATTTTGGTATGTAGGATGTGGATTACAAACAATGTTAGGGATCACACACTATTTGTCAAACATAGTGGACCTCAAACTTCAATTCTTATTGTGTATGTTGACAATATTGTCATTACAGGAAATTGCCTTACTGAGATTCAAACTTTGAAGCATTTTCTTGAAAATCGCTTTGAAGTAAAAGAGCTTGGACTTCTAAAATATTTTTTGAGTATTGAGGTAGTTCAATCCAAGACGGGCATTTTTATCTCACAACGCAAGTATGTGTTAGATCTGCTTTAGGAGGTTGGCAAACGTGGAGCTAAAACAGTTGACACTCCAATTGAGTCAAATCATCGATTGAGTGAAAGTGATGGTGAAGCTCTAGAAGATATTAGTCGTTATCAACGCTTGGTTGCTAAACTCATATCTATCTCTCACACAACCAGACATTGCTGATGCGGTAAGTGTTAGCCAATTCATGCATGCCCCTTGTACGACACATCTTGATGCTACCTTACGCATCATTCGATATATGAAAGGATGTCCAACGAAAGGTTTATTATTTCATGCGTGTGGAAGCATGGATAGATGTTGATTGGGTGGGTTTTATTACTGATCATCGTTCGACTTTTGGGAATTGCACAATAGTTGGTGGTAATTTGGTTACTTGGTGCAGTAAGAAACAATATGTAGTTGCTCGCTTAAGTGCCGAAGTTGAGTTCAGATCCATGACTTTTGGCATATAAGAGTTATTTTGGTTACGACTATTACTTTATGAGCTAGGTTCACTTCCTCAGCCTTTTCAGTTGTACTATGATAACAAGGTTGCCATTAGCATAACTCATAATCTAGTTCAACATGATCGCACCAAGCACATTGAGGTCGACCAACATTTGATCAAGGAGAAAGTCACTTCTGATGACATCTGTATCATCTTTGTTTCTATATCACAACAATTAGCTTATGTCCTCACTATTACCTTGGGTCATGCCAGTTTTGATAATCTTATACGCAAATTGGGTATGTGTGATATTTTTGCAACAGCTTGAAGGGGAGTATTATCAGATATAATTCCTTTTAGTTATGTTTATGTCATGTCTTTTTTCATCGTTTCCTATTTATCATGTAACTTAGATAAATAGAAATGAAGAAATAATAACACAACTTTTCTTTGGAATTTCTTTTTTTCTTCTTTCTCTTTTATCTTCCCTAAACCGTAGATCATGTTCCACAGGTTGCAATAGTTGGACTGGATTTGTTTACAAAAAAATAAAATAAAGAGATGGAGAATAAGAAGAAATAGAGTACTTTGAATCACACCAAGAAAATAACATAATCCTTGGAATGACATCGAGGCAATGGCATCACATGATTAATCCAATCTCTAAATCACAGGAATAACCTGAAAATTAATCTCATCATAATTAAAAATTTGGATAATGTCCTTACAATTATTTATCTCCTAATCCAAGGAAAGAAGATATTAATATAAAAAAAGATCAAACAAGGATCCACTCCCAAAAAGATAGAGCCAATTATGCTCAAAGTAAAAAAATCGGACTGACTACAGAGGAGCATCATCTCCACTTTAAATCCTTCAAAACAAGGAAACTGTGGTTGTGCGATGGAGGAGAGGATGTTGTTCCTAGAGACCCAGAGATGAATGTTGTTGGTTCGAAGTGGGTGTTCAAAACCAAGCTTAAGGCAGATGGGTCGATTGAACAGTTTAAGGCAAGACTAGTAGCAAAAGTCTACAACCAACTGGTTGTTAGCCACTCGAATTTTCGATATTTCTTTTTATTTCTCATCAAACAAATGACATCTTTTGGAAATCTTGGCTATTCTTATCATGATATTGGGGAATCTCATTGCTATTACTCAAACAAGTATGAAACACTTCGTTCCAATCCCTACTAAGATTCAAAACCCTAATCTAACCTCAACCATTATGGAAATCTTAGCTATTCTTGGCATGATATTGGGGAATCTCATTGCTATTACTCAAACAAGCATGAAACGCTTTATTCCGATCCCTACTAAGATTCAAAACCCTAATCTAACCTCAACCATTAAAAGCAACCAATGGCCAAGATTAAAGCACAACTTGAGTAATTCTAATTAATATGGGACACAACTTAAATAAAATCACACTATAACAAATCTTACACATAAACTAAACTATTGTTAGGTTTAAATTAGAAAATTTCCACAAATAAATCAAATACGTAAACTACCTAAAATACCCCCGAATAACATAAATTTTTTAAAAATAAATCCTAACAAATATGTTGGTTGTCCAACCCTTTATTGGGCTAAATATATGTAATAAAAATGACCTCATTGACTCCAATGATGTCCTTATCAATTCTATACCAAAATTGATGTAGGACAACTTAAGTTTCATGGATTCTAGGTTTGTTTTACTTTAAAAAGAGAGGGGAAAGACTAATTAGGTGGTGAAAAAGAAAAGAAACATTATAGAGAGTCATTTCAAGAAAATGTTTTAGGCCCCAACCATTGTGAAGGATTTCAACATGGCCAATTGGGTTTGTGAAACACAAAGTTTTGCAGTTAAGGTAAGATGAAAACAATTATAGAACTTAGCAGTGGTAAATTTTCAAAGAGAAAAGTTAACTTGGCTTAATGGTCAAAGGTTTAGGCCTGAAGGGTTCAATGAATTTTTTTGCAATAGGGTGTTGTAATGAGGTTTATGTTTGGGTTTGTGATTGATCTACAATAAAAAAATAAATAAAAAGAAATGAAGAGGAAGTATAGATGAAGAAGAAGATAATAGAAAAAGATAGAAGAATTACCTAGTGAGCACATCAAGGGTTCTCGACGTCACACCAAGATGGTTTTATACCATATCCAATTACTAAAGAAGTTCACAAGAAGATATCTTTAAATTTTGAATAATGCTGAAGTGACCTCAAGATTGTACCTCATCGCACATCATGATGTGAGTGTGTAGGAATCATAGATGTTTTTCATTGAGATACGAGTCAAAAGCATCTATGGTTCCTACACACTTTCACGTCAGGATGTGCGAATATGAGGTCACTCTAGCACGACTCTAAAATTTTTTATTCAATAAACTGAGATTGATATAGGCTCTCACATGTCAGACTCAAACCTTAATCCTATCATAACTTAACCTTTGACCTTAAGATGCAAATCCTGTGTAAAACTGATATCGTATCAACATTTTGATCAACACTTTCTTAAACACATTTAATTAACATAGTCTTAGGCTTGTTGGATAGGTAACTAAATAACCATTCAAATGATGTGACAATTAAATATAATACGATAAGTTTTGATCCCTCAAATAAGACCTAAAGAAAACTGATATTAATAGTACATAGATTCAAATCAAATTTCTAGAATAACGAAAGACAACTCAAAAATAGAATATAAATTTTTTAACTAATCCTGGTAAAAGAAATGATAAAAAAATAACTCTGTACCCAAACAAGCGATAACCTAAATTATTTTACAATTGCCATTGGAACCCGTGATTGTTAACTTGATTGTGTCTCGCATTAGGGTAACTTTATTACTCACACCTATGAAGAGGAATATCTAGAGAGGGAGTAGGGGAAAAACTAAAATTATGGAGAGATGTTGTAGTCTTTGGCTTTAGAATAAGTAAAACCCAAACTAATTATGGGGAGTATTATTTTATTACTACACCCTTGAAATGGAATATCAAGTAGAAAATTGATGGCCTAGAATTATCCAGAAGTAACTATTTTCATTGTCTCGGGTCTATATTATAGCTGGGATAGAAAGATTGAGAAAAATTTTACCCATAGAATCGGAGTTGGATGCTTAAAGTGGGGGTTGTGCTTCTAGAATGCTAAGTGACCTTCCTTTACCGATCATGAAGTAGTAAGTATTTCCATTATGTGGATATAGTCTTAGAGAAAGCCGATTGAAATGACAAAAAACAATGTAGATTAAGGTAGTGAAAGTGGATATGAACATATTCTCAATAACAAAATATGTCTCTAGACAAAATTGAATGGAAGAACATGATTCATTCGACTAACCTCAAATATTTGAGGTAGTAAGGTCTCGATGATGATGCTAATCGCTCTATAAATGTTCTTTGTACTTTGATTTAAAGATCAAAGAATACTATGAAATAGAATCCTTTGGGTGTATGAGACTAACTATCTTCACTTGGCTAAGTAGTCTGATCACCTTGAATCAACCATCCGCTTTTTTATTTTCTTAATTTTTCTTCTATTTATATCTCGATCCGACAAGAACATAGAAGTGATATTTGAGCATCATGCATCAAGTTCTAACTTGATTAAGTGAATAAAAAGAAGTTTTTTTCGAACACTAGTCAATGAGTGAATGTTTGAAGGATTATCACCATTTTATTAAAGAAATGCTCATATTCAGTTATCCTTTTAGAGAATATCCTAGTGTGCTCCTGAAGATAATCCTACCACCAAAGATGATCCCATGATAGAACCCATTCCTAACAAGTTGTCAAAATTCTCATTTTAGATCGGAAGGTTCTGAATCTAACATAAAAGTGTTGATTTCATACCAATCCCCATGATCATGGTGCTAGAAATACGAGATAAATGTCAACATCACCATGCATGTGAATATACAAGGAATGAATGATTTAGTGACAAGAAGTATGACATTGATTTAGGAGAAAAATTTGCAGAACAAGAAGCAATTGATTTTGTGTTTCTTTTTGAGTTTGAGGTGTATACTATCAAGCCAAACATTTTCGAAAAGTGCCAAGACAAGAAGATCGACGAATATGGAATCATTGACAATGCTATTTTTTGAGAATAATACCATCAACTACAAGAGACATTTGGCCTATAATATACGTGTTAAAATGGATGTGGTTTGACATTGTGATTTTGTGGTTTTGACCTAGAGGGAAAGGTCATTCTCAAGAGGAGTGAATATTAGGTACTTAAATATTAGTAGTTGGGAGTATAATAATGTTATAGTTTAGGCTACATAGTAGTTAAGCCAGTTGATCAATTTAGAGGCTAGGTTTGGGGTTTTGATTAGTTTTGGATTCCGATGAATCTGAATATGACGAAATATCAATAAATAAACTGAATTCATACTTTGAGCTACGTAGTCAGAGTTACAAAGTCAAGAATGTTGCGACAGTTCTAAATTAATTTAAAATACTATTAGTTTACACATTGTTTGGATGTTCGGTATTTGGTGTTTTTTTTTTTTGAGTGCCTTCGTCAACTAATACACTCATGTAAGGATGCATTTTTTACAGAATAATTTGATTTTTTATATGGGTTTCCTTTAATCCTACATTTCTGTCAAATGGACTTTTCAGGTTGGTTTTGGAATGTTAGATGCCATAGCTGAGGCTGAAGGGATATCAATAAGCAGTGTTTCCTTCAAAGCACTCCTTGGAAAAGGTTTGCATATTTTTTAAGAATTATTTTGATTTTTAAGTAATTTTTATTGCTAAAATTGAGCACATGGAATTGATGCATAAAAAATGATGTAATGAATCCTGTCATAGTTGCAATATTCTTATATTTTATTTTCAGCATATTGAAAAAATAGTCATGCATAATTTCCTTAAGAATCGTGTTTATAATACCTTAATTTAACTATTTTATTGCAATATTTTGATGAGGATGTTGAAGGAGTTTAAGTACTTCTACGGTGTTTGGGTTTGAGGATTTTTTGAATCTCATTGGTTACCTTGGCTAGCTTCCATTTTGAATACAATTTCATTGATCCAAAAAATAAAAAGAAAATTAAAAAGAAAAAAGACGAGGTACTGATACAACACATATCTCTCTCCTTTAGAGCCTTTTTTTTAATAAGATAAAAATTTATTTATGGGAGGATGAGGAATCCTCAAAAATGTACAACGACAAATACTTCCTAATTATAGTATCCTACCTAAACATAAAATCTTCAAAGAAAAAGCCCCTAAACTCCTTACTGTTTTCACAAAAGGAAAAGCAAGCCACAAACGTCGAAAATAATTTGTTGAAAGTTATTCTCCTTGTTGTCGAACTTGTGCAAATTCATTTCTTTCCACAAACCCCAGCAAATTGCGAGGGGTCTTAACCTCCATAAAATCTTCAACCTACCAGAAAAGGAAGTGGATTTCCAACTAAAAAGAAGAGTTGCAAGAAGATTGGGCTGACACCTGGAGGCATTAAATAAGGATAGAAAATGGCACCAAACACGAGAAGCTACCTCATAATGAATTGGAAAGTGCTCCATAGACTCATCACTGCCTTTACACATTCAACAATAATCGACCATGATAAGACCCTTGGGTTTAAGGACATCAACCATTGGCAATTTAATCAAGCCGCCGACTACAAAAAGAAAGACACTTTGGAAGGAACTTGGATTTCCAAATAAAAGAAGGAAAACACGAATCTTACATATATTCGATTAAGGAATAGAAATATTTGATAGAGAAACGACCATCATCACTTCCTTTCCAAATTCGACGACCCGCCCTATCTAGCGAAAGCCCCGTAGCGGCTAACAAATCAACGATAAAGATACCATCCTCAACCTCCCAATCATTAGTCTTCTCCTCAGGCCAAGATCCCAAGAAACACCCCTCTCATTAGGAACCAAGAAGGCGGAGACCGACATTACTTTTCTCATGGATAGTGAGTACAGACTTGGGAACAACATCTGAAGAGGGGTATCAATACACCATTGATCCTCCCAAAAATGCACACATCACCTCTACCCACTTCGTAGCAGATATGATTGCTTACGGAAGCTCCCAACTTAGAAATGCCTTTCCAAACACCACACCCAAAGGGGATTGTGCTCCGTTTGCACTCCCAACCCAAATGATCCTCCCTAAACTTATCCACCATCAAAATTTTCCAAAGCTCATCTTTTTCAATACCAAAACACAAAATCACTTCCCCAACAACGCTTTATTCATATCCCTAAACCTTCTAATTCCTAGACCACCTACTTTCTTAGGATGACACTAACTTCCAATTAACCAAGTGGAACTTATGATTACCACTCCTATCATTCCAAAGAAAATCCCTCACCTGCTTTTCCAACTGCAACTCAACACTCCTAGGCATGATGAGCAACGAGAGGAAATGAGTTGCAATACTAGTTAAAGTGCTCTTGATCAACGTCTTCTTGCCCCCATTTGATAGGTATTTTATTTTCCGCGAGCCTCGTCTCTTCCTAATACTTTCCAAAACCTTGTCCCACACCATTGAAGATTTATAAGTCGTACCCAAAAGACGACACAAATAGGACGTGGGTAAGGAATCAACTTGGTAACCCCAAAGATTTACCCAAACCTCAAAAGCAGGGATTTTCCTAATATTATAGATCTTGCTTTTCTTCAAATTAATTGAAAGGTCATATACCACTTCAAACCAGCATAGAAGACCCTTAAGAAAACACACCTGATTAGGCCCAATGAGTACAGAACGGGGAACAACATCCGCAGAGGGGTAGCACTGCACCACTGATCCTCTCAAAAACGCCCTATCACCTCTGCCCACGTCATAGTGGATATGATTGCCCACGAAAGCTCCCAACATAGAAATACCTTTCCAAACACCACACTTAAAGGTGATTGTGCTCTGTTTGCACTCCCTACCCAAATGATCCTCCCTAAATTTATCCACCATTAAAATTCTCCAACTCATCTTTTTCAATACTAGAATGCCAAAGCCACTTCTTGAACAATGCTTTATTCATATCCATGAACCTCCTAATCCCTAGACCACCTACTTTCCTAGGACGACACACTAACTTCCAATTAACCAAGTGAAACGATAACCATTGCTATCATTTTAAAGAAAATCCCTTACCATCTTTTCCAATTGCAACTCCACTCCTTGGTAAGACGAGCAACGAGAGGAAATGAGTTGGAATGCTAGCCAATGTGCTCTTGATCAATGTCATCTTACCCCCCTTTGATAGGTACTTTTATTTCCACGAGCTCAGTTTCTTCCTAACCCTTTCTAGAACCTTGTCCCACACCACTGAAGGTTTATAAGCCACACCCAAAGGAAGAGCCAAATAGGATGTGGGTAAGGAATCAACCTAGCAACTCGACAAATCTACCCAAACCTCAATATCAAGGACCTCCCCAATATTATAGATCTTGCTTTTCCTCAAATTAATTGGATGGCCATACACCTCTTCAAACCAACACAAAAGACCTCTAAGAAAACACACTTGACTAAGCCTAGCATCTAGAAAAACTAGCATATCGTTGGCAAACTGAAGATGAATTACTTTAGGCCCAGACTCTGAAACACTGAATTTTGTCAAAGCCCCCAAAGAATTTGCCTGAACAAACATCCTCCCCAAAGCTACAACCACAATGTTAAAAGGGAAAGGGGACAACGAGTCACCTTGTCTTAAACCTCTAGAGTTTTTGTAGATACCAGTCGAACTACGATTAACTAAAATCGAAAAAGAGGCCAAAAACACATTTACTCATCCAGTTAATCCATTTCACACCAAACCCCATTCGATGTAGAAAATACCAACGAAAGTTCCAATTGACGTGGTCATAAGCATTTTCAATATCTACTTGCACACTAAGCCCTCTTTACCCAATTTCCTCCTAGAATCAATGCAGTTGTTAGCCGTCAACCCAACATCCAACGTTTGCCTCCCTTTTATAGATGCCCCTTGCTCCTTCCCAATGATCTTGGGGATTACTAGCTTCAGTCTCGAGGCAAGGGTCTTAACCAAAATCTTGTACGTTGAAGAGATTAAACTAATTGGTCTAAAATACCTCAACTGCTCAGCCCCTTCTTTCTTTGGGATCAACATTATGAATGTTGCATTCGAAAACCTTCCTCAAAGAAATCACCTAAGGCCAACAATAGGTCCTTGATCAACTCCCAACACAGTTTATAAAAATCCATTGTAAAACCATCAGGCCTTGGTGCCTTATGGCTACATGCTATCAATAACTTGGAACACCTCATCTTCATCAAAAGGTCTTTCCAAGAAACCGATTCTAACCACACTGTGTTGAGGATAGGACCCCCATCTTCGAAAAAACCAGGCCAAAGCAACTCTAACAGATTGTGCCACACAGACTGACTCTGGTAGTCCGAAGAAACCGAAGGACGGCTACAAGTCACAAATCCGCAATTACAGTGTTAGTTCCAGCAGTGTTCGCCATTAGAGCCTTTTCTTCCCATCTCAGCCTTATGTTTTTCATTGTGCATCAAATTTTCTAACCTCAAGAAACTTTGAAGTTCTCCATATGAGCAGAAAACACAAGTTTCCTAGAGATTGGTATTGTATTCTTAGGGACCAGTTTTAGTTTTCTAGGAATCCATTTTTATTGAAAATCCCTTGATTCCATCTCTGTCCTTTGAGGCTAGCATTTTCCTTTTTGAGGCTTTCCATCAAACATACAATTGAGATGAGAGGTAAGATGCGTTTCCTCGAGATCAATATATATTTTCTGAGGATCCATTTTATTCGGAATCTTTTAGAGTATCCTCCCATCTGAGCCATTCGTCTGATTCAACATTAAAATATTGAAACATTGTTTTGTTTTAGCCGCCCAAGCCCTACCAAGGCCCCAGGGGGTGGGGGTGTCTACCGTCAAGGCCTCACCTAGCACTTTTAATACGTAGAGATCATTCTTATAGTCCAAAAAATATCACCATTTTTATGCATTTGTGGTGTTATCAAGTTAACAATGTGAAGATAAAATAATTTGTAAATTTTAAAGCACTCATTAAGTTTTATATTGGACTGTTTCTTAAAGTGCAGGCTATATAGGAGATGTTCCAGTTATCCTTGCCAAACCACAAACTTTCATGAATGCAAGTGGTGAGTCTGTAAGTAATTTCATCTGGCAGAACTTTTATGTTTTACTATCACTATATAGTTTTACTTCACACTTATTTAACCTTGTGATCCATTTGTGAAGGTTGGAGCTATTGTTGCATATCACAAGATTCCATTGATGCAAGTACTTGTGGTAAAGAATTTAGTATTCCCTTAAATGTTTCGAATTATTAACATTTTTCTCTTCGTTCTGCTCATGAACTTATCATACCTTCTCTTCAGATATTTGATGACTTAGATTTGCCATTTGCAACACTGCGTTTACTGCCAAAAGGGGGACATGGAGGGCATAATGGGTATTTTCTCAACTAAACTTTTATATGCGTAGCTCTTCACGAAGGGTAAATGCTCTTCTTTGGATCCTCTATTAAAAGTTTATTTTTTTCTCAATTAGAAAGTTGTTATCTAATACAAGATAACAGAAAATCAAGCCTTATACCGAGTCTTCGGTGATATCCATATTTTCCTTACATTTGTAAACACAGAGAAAGAGTGTTCAATGTGAGTGAATCAAATGCTGGGTTTGGTTTATTGGATTTCTGGTATTTGATGTCTGCTTAACTGACATCCATTCTCTTGCTGCGCTAAGAATATATTGTGCAAGAATGCACTAAATATGTTTAATGCTTAGATAAATATCACATACCCTTGGGGAATAATGGATAAGGTGTGGCAGTACTATTGGATAGCAGGGTTGAAGGTTGGGCCGTTTCAGTTGGGTAGTATTCAAGTGACAGCAAGGTGGAGGCTAGAATAGGGTTTAGCAGCACAATTCTGGGAGCACAAACAGTTGAGGAAACATAAAAATAAAAGAGAGGATAGAAAAGTGAGATGGAGAAAAGGACGTTAGATTGGCCTTGGCATCACACCAAGGATGTCAATGGCTTCACACCTTTGATGATGGTTTCACACCATTAAAGGACACTCATAAGAGAACCTGTAAAAAAAAATCTTTTTATTCATCTCTAAAAGATGCTATTACAATGTCTAAATAGAAAAAGGAAGAAACAGAAAGAAACCTAATAAAAGAAGCCTTCTAAAACTAGACTTTCTAACTTCCTAACCTTCTAAAAACCTAATTACTTGTAAAACAAATAACTACAAATAAAAATGGCTGGTTGAACCTACTTAAAAGTGGCTGCCGAACTGTAATATGGGACCCACAATATTAAGTTGCCGGCCCTCTTATCAATTAAAATAGATATATACCTTGGGCCCACACTTTATTAATGAGAAAACATAAAATAGTCCTCCCGAAAGACATTAAACTCAAATAAAAACAGAAAATAAGTTCCTAAAATAAATCAACTTTTCATGCTTGTGGTCCCAATCACTTGGTGTAATGACATACCCACATTATTTCTAACCATTAGGTTCAATCATTTTCATGTAGTGATCTCTAGCCATTGGATTTAATTTTTCATCCTTTTTATTCTTTGATAAGTAATCGAACATTTGGTTTTGTTCATGCTAAGGCGTTCCCAGAGGCCATGCTTTGCTTTGGAGTCAATTGCATTGGGAAGTAGGCAAGCGTTAGCAAGAGCATCCTCTGGAAACAACGAATCACAAAGACATCCAATTGTGGGGAAAATTAGGCAACAGTTATTGCATTAGACTTCCGAACGTGAGTAAAGATGCTAGTCCAAGAGTTTAGGATTCGTTTCACCACTTGTCCCGGACTTTGACATGTAAGAGCTTAGAGTTAAGTGGATACAATGGAAATAAGAAAAAATTAAATAGCTTGTTTACTATAAACATAAATGAACAATAAAATTTAAATAGCTTGGATACAATGCCATGTAAGAGCTTAGAGTTGGTGGATACAATGGAAATAAGAAGAAATTGCGTAGCTTGTTTACAATAAACAAAACTGAAAAGAATAAAAAGCTAAGGAATTGATGGCTACAAGCTCTGGCACATGATAAAAGTTAGAAATAGAAATGGATAAATTGTAAATGTCAGGAGAATAGGTGATTGATCATTAGCTATAAAATTAGTAAGATAGAGTGATAAGAAATATAATTAGTGCATATGATCCCCAAGTTGGATTAGGAGAACGTGTCAAAAGACAATCTAGGAAGACGTGAAGGAACTCATCAAATGGTTTCAGATGTAGAGTGGATATTTAGAAGGAAACTTAAATGGTCATATAAGGAAGGAAAGTGGAGGGTCGTGGGAGGGTTCATGTAGGATTTGGGTTTGGAAAAGGAAATGAGATGGGAGATGCTATACTTGAATTCATTATAACATGATCTTGCAATAGCAAACACATTTCAAAATAAGGAACATTTGGTAACTATTAAGAGCAGAAGCAATACAAGCCTGATTGGGCCTTTTTTCTATTTAGAAAAAATGAATGATCAATGTGCAAATATTGTAAGGTTATCCTAGGAGAGAGTTTAACTGCTTAGTATCTTTTATTTACTTTCATTGCAGGATGAGAAGCATCATTGACCATTTCAAAGGGAGCCGTGATTTTCCTCGTTTAAGGATAGGTAGGGACCTGTATGAGCCTTATTTGTTGTTTATATGTAATCCATTCTATCATAGGTTACAATATCTTGATAATGTTTACTGCAATTATACAAGGAATTGGACGGCCTCCTGGAAAAATGGATCCTGTCAACTTTGTTCTTCGACAATTTAATAGACAAGAACGTGAAGAGGTACATATCATAACAACCATAGATGCATGCACAAAAATCAATTGAAAGATAAGGAAAACAAGAAAAGAAAGTTTTTGTAACTCTTGGATTTAATGTCTGTGTTTCAGTTGGAATTCACTTTTCAAAATGGAGTGGAAGCAGTGAGAATTCTTTTGCTGGAGGGGTTCAATAAAAGTGCGACATTCGTCAACACTGCAAAATCGATGAAACAGCTTGGTTAAGGGCTAAAATGTGATAAGGTTTATTACTGGATTATCATATATTCGGATGCTGTTCAAAGGTAATGTGTGTCATATGTAAATGGGGTGGAAAAATGTAATATCAACCCATCGGCTAGAGGCCTATCAGCGTCAGCGGGGAAAAGAAGCCCTGATGAGTGATACAAATCCATTCTTTTTTATTTCAAGTTTTTTGTACCCATAGAGAATGCTGATCATCAACATTTCAAGATTAAAGATACTGTCTGTATAAGGATTTGATAGCAATAGCTGCTTTGATTTAGATATCTATTTGGACTGAAAGCAGTTCACTTTCTCTCGACTGAGTTGCTCTGGTTATGCCTTGCTTTGCCATCTCTGTCATTATTATCTTTCACTAGTTGACCAGTCAAGTCTCCATTGAAAAAAAAAGGTACATACATATATAGGGAATCTTTCTCAGTACGGAGAGGCTGACTTTGCCCATACCATGCTGCTGATACAATGATATGGTATTTGCAACATTTTGTTGGAATTATTGGAGACTTCTTGAGGCAGTGACAAGGTAATAATAATGTTTAAGAGGACAATTTCAGGGATAATATGTGATCTGCAGGAATATATACTATTTGTAAGGGTGGGAGTCTGGTCGTCCTAGCAATTTTTTTAATGTTCATAAAATAGGGACTTAGCAAAAGAAGAGGTGACCGTTAGGGTGAAATAGGGGAACATGAGGCAGTATCTCAAGAAATGGAGATATCATTACTGAAGATGATGAATTTTGTTATGTTAAACCGACCTGTATGCATAAGAATCTCAAGATGTCAAATCTTCAGAGGGGACCATTTTATATATATATATATATATATATGGGAAATGTTCGGCACCAAACATTTTGGCAAAACATGGGTTAGAAGTTTTGGAATTGGCTGATTTTTGGTGAGGATGATCTTTATGGTGAGGAGATCATCATCACCAAAAATCAGCCCATTCCAAAACTTCTAACCCCATAAAAAATGGTTTACAAAAAGTGGACGGTCCACGATTTTTCAACTTGTAGACATGGGGCTAATTTTTTGGTGAGGATGATCTCGTCACTGTAGAGATCATCCTCACCAAAAATCAGCCCATTCCAAAACTTCTAGCCCCATGTCTACAAGTTGAAAAATCGTGGACCGTCCACTTTTTGTAAACCATTTTTGATTGGGTTAGAAGTTTTGGAATGGGCTGATTTTTGGTGAGGATGATGGACCGTCCACTTTTTGTAAATCATTTTTGATGGGGCTAGAAGTTTTGGAATGGGCTGATTTTTGGTGAGGATGGTTCTCACAAAAAATCAGCCCATTCCAAAACTTCTAGCCCCATGTTTACAAGTTGAAAAATCGTGGACCGTCCACTTTTTGTAAACCATTTTTTATGGGGTTAAAAGTTTTGGAATGGGCTGATTTTTGGTGATGATGATCTCCTCACCGTAGAGATCATCCTCACCAAAAATCAGTCCATTCCAAAACTTCTAATCCATGTTTTGAAAAATGTTTTGCCAAAATGTTTGGTGCTGAACATTTCCCATATATATATATATATATATATATATAGGGTGACGTTCCTACGACTCACATTGTGACACCGTTTTTGTCTTATATGGGCAAAAAGGTTTGGAATTGGCTGATTTTTTGTGAGGATGATCTCTGTGATGAGGGGATCATCCTTGCAAAAAATCATCCCATTCCAAAACTTCTAACCCCATCAAAATTGATTTACAAAAATTGGACGGTCTAAAATTTTTCAACTTGTAAACATGGGGCTAAAAGTTTCATAATGAGCTGATTTTTGGCAAGGATGATCTCCTCACCATAGAGATCATCCTCACAAAAAATCAGCCCATTCCAAATATTTTTGCCCATATAAGACAAAACACTGTGTCGCAATGTGAGTAGCTTTATGTGTTTACGGAACCCGACCCATATATATATATATATCAGGACTCAGGATCCGTGTACACATATATCTACTCATATCTAAAATGTGTTTTATCCTATGTGGGTTAAAAGTTTTAGATTGAGTTGATTTTTGGTGAGGATGATCTTTATGATATAGAGATCATCCTCACCAAAAATCAGCTCAATCCAAAACTTCTAACCTGGTCAAAAGTAGTTTACAAAACATTGGACGGTCCACGATTCTTCAACTCATAAATATGGGGTTAGAAGTTTTAGAATTAATTGATTTATAGAGATTATCCTCACCAAAAATCAGCTCAATACGCAACCTTTAACCCACATAGGACAAAACATGTAGATATATGAGTAGGTATATGTGTACACGGATACTGATCCATATAGATATGTATATAGGGAAGCTATCATCCTCATAAAAAATTAGCTCATTCTAAAACTTCTAACCCTAGTTTACAAGTAAAGCAATCGTGGATTGTCTATTTTTTGTAAACCACTTTTGATGGGGTTAGAAGTTTCGGAATGACCTGGTTTTTGGTGAGGATGATCTCCTCATCATAGAAATCATCCTCACAAAAAATCAGCCCGTACCAAATCTTCTAACCCATACATTAAAAAATGTTTGACTCCCTTTAGGCCTCTCATCGTCACATATATATATATATATATCTGTCTCTGTGACAGTGAGTGACACAACAAGATATATAATTGGAAAAAGAAAGAAATGGAGGGGGATCAGAGATTAGATCTTAAAATTGTCTGTGCATTAATTAAATAAAAAGAATTCCAAAAAGAGGAATGTGAAGTGTGAGGAGAGCACCAAAGTTGAATCTTAATAGTTGATGGCATTGATCATGGAGTGTGAGTATTTTTCCTCTACAATCATGGTTCCCAAGGTTTGAAGAGATTCATTATGTCTCTGCGACATTTGACTAACCAACCGTGGTTCATCCTCATCCGTAAGAGAAAGGGGTGTTTAAATTCAAATGGTATATGTAGCTACATCTTATAGAACTAATCATCATAAAATAAAGAGTAATAATAGTGGGAGACACCCGAGGAACGGTTATGATAAATCCTCCATGAGTTGGAGGGTAGACACATCAAATAAAGGCACTCAATCCCTATGGGAAGAGAGAGCCCAACTGGTGATTCTTGCTAGTCATTTACTGCCATCAATAACTAATTTGAACGTCTGAATGATTCTTATGCAAGATAATTTCATAGTAATTGTGAAATTAATTTGAGTATTTCCCCCTATTGGGATGTAAGTCATGGGGGTTGATGATGGGTGTTTTCCTCATTGGTAGGGAGCTCAGGAGTTCTATTGAGGATTGGATCCTAGACAAGAATTAATCCTGCCTAGGCAAGGTGATGTAAAGTTGTAAATGCCAGCGGAGATCCAAGGATTGGATAGAGTTAAACCCTTGCAATCATGAAGAAGATCATTGTGATCATGGTATAAGAATACTACCAAATAAAGGTATTGAGGGAAAAATTCCTACAAATAGAAATGGAATGGTAAGTGTAAGGGAACTTTTGGCTCTCGAACTCTAAAAGAATATGCATTCTAGGTTTAATCCTTTGCTTTGGATCTGACTTTGGCATCGGAAGCTCTTTTTGTAAGTACCACATGAGTACCCTAGGGTGGAAATAGCAAGCAGATAAGGAGTGGAACCAAATCTAATTGTACTCAGAAGTGATTTCGAGGGGTATATGATTTAAAGGGTAGGAATCACCAGTACATCTTTTGTATCGTCTGGATTTTACAATCAAGTTTTAAGACCATTAAATGGCACAAGAGACCATATCAAGGAAAAGCCTTGCAGTAGGTTCAACATTGCTTTGATTTATAGGTTGTTCCCTACAAGTTTTTGAGGGATCCTATGGAACCAATCCATAGTGGAAGCATATCTAGTTTTGAGTAGTTGGGCACAACGTTTGTGGCCTGATGCATTTGCAGTAGGATGCATGAGGAGATGTTGACTCTTGGTTCAATTTGAGGATAAAGCCATGAGGGTCTTTACAATGAGGTTTTGGGAGAAAACCCTAACGATAGATAACTATGATAGATTGACGGTTGTGACGGCTTTTGGAAATGCTCTTCTTCCAGACTCGTGTCTTTATGAGTCTTCAGTGAAGATGAGGCCCAAAACACTGGAGGACTTGTCTGGAAGAGCAGATAGCCCTCAAGGATCAGATGGCACTCTGTACCATCACAAAACCACCTGTGAGATTCTCTCGATGATCCAAGCTGAGTCGTGTTTTGAGTGGCCATGGCCACTAACATAGCAGTAGAAAAAGCCCAAGGATGAATATTGTGTGTTCCATAGAGTGTGTGCTTATTTCACCAATCAATGTCAGGCACTAAAGAACCACTAACAAAAGTTGGTAGAAAGTAGTCTCTTGACATAGTTAGCCTCACTAAAATTATCTTCTACTTCCTCTTCCTCCTACTTGAAGAATTGACTCTTAGGGAGAAAGGGTTGCAGTCATATATGTGATAAGTCATATATGTGATATTTAAGAAGAAGAAAAAAAGATGGGAGTGTTTGGAGAAGTCCTGCATAAGCGACAAAGAAAGAAGAAGAAGGCCTCCAGCTAACAGGTGGTAGAAGCTCATACCCCATTGTTAACCCTTTTGAGCTTGAGTAGCCTTACCCTGTCCGTACTTGAGATTCATCCTATCCCTCTCCTACTGACACTCTTTCCACTAACCCGTTATCAAGGTTGGCTTGGATATTAATCTTGCTGAATTCGACATAAGCCGACGTTCCCCACTTGAACTTCCACCTAGTGTAGTAGAAGCTCATGCTCCTTTGGTCTCTTTGGCTCATCATATCATTGGTCAGCCTCGACCCAAGTGAGTTATAAAAGAAGCCATTGTTGAGACTCCCCCTTTAAGAAGTCACGAAAGGGGGATAAGTCAATGTATGCCATTCCAATTCCTCTCGATGAGAACCTTCAATTATGTTTTGACCTTTCTTCCACCATGTTGTTTGTGTTGCAGCTTTTACACTTGCAACTTCAATTATTCCAAATATTGTTGTTATTACACCTAGAGCTAAGGCTGCTAGACCTAAAACTAAGGAAGATGGAGGTTCCGTTGCTACAAGGCTTGTGGTTGTAGGAGGTGTTCTCGTTGCTATTACGGCTAAGGGAGGTGCTCATGTTGTCGAGCTTTCCCCTATGTGTAGACACCCCATTTTTATAGTCACCTGATTAATCAACTCGTCAACCTGATCGCGACGATTCCCAATGATGGATGATTATTTCAATACTTTATTTGTTACTATATATGTTTCAGAAATTCAGATGAGGTATCTCAAACTAACAAAACTATAGAAACCATGCTACGCTAGGAAAATATAATCTCAAAAACATAGAAATCATCTTGCAGACAAAAAGAAGCTTTACGATAAAAATCACTCAAAAATGACCAAATTACCAAAATACCCCTAACATCAAAACATCACTAGAGCCCACAGTACGCTTAGAAAAATCCTTTCAAACACATAAAACAACAAATGAAATCAAATAAATCATTTCGTAAATTTTTACCAAATTCGACAAAATGATGAAAATGCCCCTCATAAGGGTTGACAATCATTTCACGCAAAAAAATTTCATAAGTGACATAAAATAATAATCTCATTGAATTCTTTACGAAAAATCAATTCCAAAACATCCCAGAACATCGAAAACTGACTTGAAACGCAAAAGTTCTCTTCGGGGGTAAAACGATAATTTTACAATTTTTAAAATTTTTAATTTTGAAATTAATAAATAAAATATTAATTAACGTAAAGTAAAACTTAATAAAATTAATTTAATTTAATCTAAAAAACCCAAGAGACTTAAGTCAAAACCCTAATATAAAGAAACCAAGTCAATCTCGTAAGACTTAAGTCAAAACCCTAATTAAAACCCTAATCTAAATAAACAAAGTCAATCTCATAAGACTTAAGTCAAAACCCTAATCTAAAAAGATCAAGTCAATCTCATAAGACTAAAGTCAAAGCCCTAATTAAAATCCTAATCTAAAAGGACTAAGTCAATCTCATAAGACTAAAGTCAAAATCCTAATTAAAATCCTAAAAGAAACCTAATCAAACACTAACTTTACCCAAAAAACTCTATAAATAAAGAGCCTCCACAGTCCAATTTCGTAGGTCAAAGAAAATCATAGAAAAAGTATGTCAAAAAGTCACCCTATCCTTCCCAAAACCCTGATTTTGAAGTCCTAACCCCTTACCTATCATCCAAACCCTAACTTTTATAAAAAAGACTCTCAAAACTCTCCAAAAATCACTTAGAAACCCATCACAATACTAGGAAAAACTCAGATCTAAAGAGGAAATACTTCGTTTTGGAGATCCGAAGCAGATCTGGTGATAGAATAAAGCGAGGATAATTTATACGAGAAACTGTTTTACCATATCTGAGGGAACAAGTCGTTGCGATCGTCACAAGTATAATTTCTTTGTCTTTTTTATTTATTTTAGGTCTTTAACAATATAATATTCTTGAGAATTAGTAGAGACCGACGTTTGCCAGGCGGGATTGGTGCCTAACACCTTCCAGCCTCGTAACGTGATCTCCAGACTTAGTATCTTTTGTAGATTAGTTGTTTTATTCGTTTTGAGTCAATGCTCTGTTCCTAGACCGTAATAACTAGGTGGCGACTCCCAAACCTAGAAAATCAAAAGTAGATCCGCACACCTCGAGGATCGAGGACGCTTTCAGTGGCGACTCCACTGGGGATTATTGAGAATCAAACTTGAAAAGTCCCAAGTATGAGAATATTACCATTTAAACCTAGTTTTTTTTTTATGTTTGTTTTGTTTATTTTTTAGTTTATTTGATTCGTTTATTTTTGGGATGGTATTATATTATCTCGGCATCATTTTTAGCATATTATTATTGAATATTATTTGCTATGATTCAATTTAGGGTCGTTTGGGATGACCCTAAATAATGCAGGATATTGAAAGGATGATGATGTGGAAAAATGGGTGTAGACCCATTTTTATTTGGATTATTTTTTAGGTTTGTATTATCCTTTATTGGTATCCTTTGATTTGATTTTAGATACTTGGATTTGACATATAAATTTTTTTTTTTATGGTTCAATCGAGGGTCATTTAGAACGACCATAAATAATGAAATATTCAAATTGACATATAAATTGAGAATGAGATGATGATGGTTGGACCACGAAGTTTTGTTGTTTTTTAAAGGTGTGCCGATCTGCCCTTAGGCAGTATTATTTTCTTGTTCAAAACTTTCATTTTTTTTATTTTGTATTTTATTTTTATTTTTATTTTATTTTTAATTTTGTTTATTAGGGGTCGATCTGTCTTTTGATAGATTTCTTTAAACGTATGGATATGTCCTTTGACAATAGTATTTTTTTTTTAATTTTCTTTTATGTTCTGTGGGGGTGTGACTGTAAACAAAAAAAAAAAATATATCAATGTTTGGGGTGCTGTAGACAACAACAATGCATGTGGGTTTTAAATTCTTTTTTATAAAGGGTGTGCCATTAATAAAACATTGTTTTTAATTATTAAACCATTAATGTTTTAACACAATGGGTGGTGTGCTTTTAATAAAAAATCATTTTTTTTTTGTTAATACCCCAATTCCTACCATCTTGTTCATCGTCTCTAACAGAGATTTATTTTAAAATTTTTTTACACCTTGCTTCATCATCTTGAGAGACCACTTTGTCCAATTGGTTTCGTTCCATAAATCTAATCGGTCTATGAGTCAGAGCATCGAAAAAAAGATTTTTTTTACAAGAAACTCGCGTCGGTGTTTTTTTTTAAAATCTGATTTTGGGTTTCGAACTTGAATCAAGAACCTTACTATATTACATTTTCAATCAAACCTGTAACATGGGAAATCTTGTAATCGTTGAGTTTATAATGGAGGGGTGAACTGAGACTGTGGCTGGGGAGTGTGTAAAGTAATTCCACGGAGGTTTTTTTAGTCGGAAAAGTAATTCCGCTTTGGGTCCGAGCTCTAATAGAACGTTAATGGCGGGTGATTTAATTTTTTTTTGCTTTTTATTTTCTTTTAAAATTCTGTATTATTTTAAAGATCAAAAGAGAAGAAAGAGAGAGAGATCTATTATGATACATACCTTTCGTTAGTTTACTCTCTAAATCTGGTTCTGGTTCCTTTAGACATGGTTTTCCTTTCTCGAGTTCATCTAAAACTCTCCATACGTCGAGAATACTCGCTCCTACTGCAGATATGACAAATAAAAATAAAAATAAAAAAATGTTGATGTTGGGTGGTACTACAGGAATCCAACCAGATTTAATTACTTTTAACATCTTGGGCGGATTGGGTTGTGAAGGTTCGAATCAATTTAGATAATCGTTTCTCAAGGGACCCTATATGGAGACCAAACTAGAACAGATGATGGAGCTGTTTAACAAAATAGTAAATAACGGGTGCCCAATCGATGTACCCACCTCACCTTTCTTGTTGTAATTAACAAGCTTTGCAATTTGGAACACCGTTGAAAATCTTAGGGCCTGTGTGGATTGACTTTTCTAAGTACTTCTGACTTTTGCGGGGAGTCAGAAGCACTTTAAAGGTGTTTGGATAAATTACTCCTAGAAAGAACTACTTTACTGTGGAGTCATTTTAGTGCTTTTTCACGGAGTACCGATGGTGCTACTTCTCTAAACTACTCTTGCGCGGAGCCACAAAATATTGTCAAAATGACGAGATTAGGACAAGTATGCTCCTCATAAATTTCAAAAATTACAAATCTACCCTCCAAAAAGTAATTGAAATAATATTATATTACTATCCATTGATATGGTGGTAGCTTTTTGGTGTAACATTTGGGACAAGTATACCCCTCATAAATTTTGAAAATTACAAGCATACCCTTAAAAATGCAATTGCAGTAATACTATATTACTATCCATTGATGTGGTGGTAGCTTTTTGGTATAGCATTTAGGACAAGTATGTCCATCATAAATTTTGAAAATTACAAGCATACCCTCAAAAATGCAATTAAATAATATTTTATTATTATCCATTGATGTGGTGGTAGTCTTTTAGTGTAGCATTTGAATTTGAATTTCTAACTCCCCAATTGCTTACTCAATGATTTATCCATGAGCATTCCAACTATGGTTGAAATTTTCTTATTGAAAAATTGATGTGAACAATTACACACAAATTTACTATCCATTGATGTGGTGAAAGCTTCTTCATATTTTTAGTGATTGTATATATTTGCTCACAATATTTTCTATTTATTTATAATTGTTGGGTGTTTATATTAGTTTTTATGGATAAAAACAATAACTTTTATTTCTTTTGAAAAATAATTTGTTGAGTTATAATGTTAATAATAGTAACTGATACTTATAAGGACATTTTGATCATTTAAACAGAATTCAAAATAGTTTCCAAACACAAAACTCTATCAAAAGTACTTCTAACAGTACTTTTCAGAACCTGCATCCTAACACACAACAGTTATCCACTTACTCCAGACAGTACTTAAAAAAGTACTTATGAAAATACTTATGTTCTAAGTACTTCTAGCTCCTGTATCCACACGGGCCCTTAGGTTCCTAGATTGAAGGAGAGAGGGAAATTTTTTTAATCACACTGATTCTTTACCTAGGACGCACCAAATTTGGATATTTGCTTAAATCTTTACTTGATTGCAAAAGTTGGGGTAGCCATAGAATCTACTTAAGGGGCTGTTTTCTTAATTTTTTAGTAAGTTTTTTTTTTTTCTCTGTTTTGTTTTGTTTTAATCAGTTTCTTTTATGAAAATCATGGTTTTTTTAAAATCAGTTTCCTTTATAAAATAAAAAAGGGGGTTAATCTATTATTTTTATTTTTATTTTTTTAAAAATTAAAAAAACAAATCTCCCCGTTTCCACAACTCTCATTCTATCGTCACTTTAATGTCGATTGAAATCTTGATTTATTGCGGGTAGCCCAAAATAATCCTTGATTGGACCATAAAAAAATATATTTTTAGTTTGGACTAAGAATTGTATGCTTGTTCAAACAATCGAATCCGATGATTAGTCCTTGTGTTGAATGCCCATCTAATATTGTCATGATCTTGATATATGTGCTTGTTTTTTTATCTTAATGATGTGATTGGATTGGTATATATTCATGTGGTATCAATACTGTGATGATATGATTAGGCTTATGGCCCATTGGTTTGAAAAAGTCCCGGGCACATCCCACCCTGTTTTGCACACACCACAGGCACGTTTATTGCTTTGTACTCTTGCATGTCCCATATAGCCAACGTGGCACTAGTGCGTGGCCCGGTCTCTTCGGAGATGCGACGTCATTCATGAAAATTACAACTCCAGTCATGTACCTTAGGGTATATAAAACTGGGGCATCAGTATTGTTTGATCAGGTGACTCTGAAAGGTATATCGATGCACCCAGGCTGGAGTGACCTGAGCCTTTGACCTATTGTAAACCGCACAGTCACATGTCTCGATTGCCAACGTAGTACTAGTACGTTGTCGGTCCCCTCGTGGGATGCTAAACCATTTATGAAAGCTACAATCCTAGATTCGTACCTATACGGTATATCAAAGATAATCCAAGTTCACCAATTGTACTTCTTGGTCAAAATCAATGCCTAAGAAAGATCCTGCCCCGCTGTACTCTACTGTACGAGGGGGATAGACTACGTCTATTCTAGACGAGAGGTATTTAAGAGGGCCCTTGCTCAGCATTGTGCGCCACCTCTCAACTAGGGATTAAACTGGCTGCTTTTGACTTCAGAGAAGTGGGTTGAAGTTTTAGATTATCACCTATACGGTATATCAAACCAAGTCATCACGTACTGTCTGATTGAGTACGCTCGAGAGGTATATAGGTGCACTTGGACAAGGGTGGCCAGATAAATTTCATTGCACGTAGTAAGCTTAGAGTCTAGAAACCTCCCCTGTAGGTCACGACTCGAACTTATTGTGGGTGTTCCCAGGTTGTTTATTGAATGAGACCTTGTGAATGATGAATGTGTGTGAATGATGAGATTAGAATGCATGTGAATGATAAGATCAGGATGTATGGTTGTCCTCAGGAATCGAAATTTTTATTTAATCTGATTTGAAATTAAAATGGGTGCACTGACTCAATAAAGAATCCATTTTTAGCAATGATTCATAATGACCCAGTCTATCTCGATCCAACGAACATGATGGGCCAAGCCATTTAAATCAAAATGCAAAGCAAAGTTTTTTCTAATTCGAGTTTCAACCCATCTTAGAAGAAGAAAATGTTTTCCAAAAGAAAAGTATTTTCCAGAAAAAAGTGTTCACTAAAAAAATGTTTTCCAGAAAAGTGTTCTTTAGAAAAAATATTTTTCTTTTCCAAAGAAAATTTTTTTTCCAAAAAGAAAATGAAATAAAGGAAATAATTTACAAAATGATTTGTTTGAATAATGACTTACAAAGATATTTTACTTGGACTTTAGAAGTATACTAACATACCCTTTTGTGTCAAACTAGAATGCAAGTTGCAGGAATAACCCGATCGACCAGTTAGTCAAAACAACCATCTTGGGGATGCACACTGTAGAGAAAATCAACTTTGGCAAATTCATGTTGAGATGTGCTTTATACTTCCACGAGTTTGAGATAGACTGGAACCTCTTTCGTGCTATGACTAAGCGCTGGAACCCCTACCTTCACATATTCCATATTGGGCGTATGCATTTGTACCCCACTCATGAGGATTATTGTGGCGTTATGGGGATATCCACTTCAGGACCTCTAGTCAGGCCCTCATTGAAGACAGGAGATTCTGGTGACCTCGTCACAGGACTGAAAATTTCAAAAGAAGAAGCCAAGGCCCTAGTCCATAACGGGAGATTGGACTTAGTACCTTTACTAGGCCTGTATCGCTTTCGCAGTCATCCCGTCAAGGTAAAACCAGAAGCCTGGCGAGTTACTAGAGACTATCGATTGTGCCTATGTAAAACCCCAAGTTTTCAATTCGTATCTCGAGAAAAATAAATAGTAGAATTTTAAGAAAATCTTGAAAGTGGGACTTAGGGGTAAAACTTTAGAATATTTCTGATCATTTTTAAAGGAAATCTGACATCACCATTATATTCAAAATGATCAAAAAATATAAGTTAGCCTGTAAACACTCTCAAATGCGAGTCCAAATATAAAAGTTGCAAAATCCTCGATTATCGAGTCGGACCAGGCTAAAATAGTAATTTTTTGCTAGAGCAAGAATTATTAAGATTTGATTATACCATTGGGTTCGTAACGAAAAAAATATTGAATATTGACTATTTATTTGTCATTTTTGGAGCACAGAAAGTCGAATTATTGTCAAAAACGAAAATGACGTCAATTTTATGGGTCACCTCAGAGCAAAAATGTAAATTTTTTTTAGAGACAAAATTTGTAGAAATTGACTATACAATTAGATTCGGGATAAAAAATTAGATAAAATAGAGTATCCATTTGTCAGTTTTGGAGTCCGAACGGTCAAGTTATCGTCAATCGAAACAATAGCCAAAATACTGATTTCATCTCGAGACTTTATATAAATAATTTTTTTTCACTATTCATCTTCCCCAACCCGTCCAAAACCAGTCACGTTTTTTAAAAAAAAAATTTATTTTTCTCTCGATCTTCCAACTCCGATTTGTCGCGAACCGTTCACCGTCGACGTTCGACGCAGAAAGGAAAAACGTCCGCAGCTTCGTTCTCTACAAAACCCACCAAAATTCCTTCCGTTTTCTCGTCTTTTTCACCCCGTATCGTAAAAAATCAACCGTATTTTTATATGGGAATTTTGTAACTTCCACCTCGGATTTCATCCGTTTCGGGGTCAAACCTTCCTCTGCCGCAGAAGGGAGAAATGACGACCACATCGAGATTTTCGAAACCACCGGGCTGGTTTCGAAAATCAACCACCTCGAAGTACGAGTTACCTCAATTTCCGCACCGATCGCCTCGATTTCCGTGCACGTACTTCAATTCCGTCGCCTAGTGATTATAAGAAACTCTCAATTTCTATTAGTAATCATAGATTGTGAAAATTACATTTAGGAATTTATTAAAAATTTGTGATGAGTTTCCCAAAATATCGAATTCAATTGGTTATTTCAAATTCACGCCAAAACTTGCATGTTTGATATGTTTAACTGTATTTTATAATAAATTATACGTGCGTAGCATATTTCAACGGGCTATTTCTGTTAGTTGGGTCCTGTGCACCGCTCGGACCCCGTTTTGATCTAAGTGTTGTACTTTTTTCAATATTATTGATGAAAATGAATTTTATAATAAAAAAAAATTGATTTAATATTCAATAAACTCAAATTGAGTTGATGAATATCAGAAAGTGGATATTTTGTTTGAAATATTTAAAATGGTAAAAATCGAAAAAAGGGTATGAAACGGTAAAATGTCAGAGTCACACCCGAGGGGTGATGTCTGCATTTTATATTGTTGTGTTGTATGTAGGTTGGTGAACGGATATCCAGGGATAATATTACTGGTTGCAGGTTTATTTACTTTCTATTAGCGCGAGACGCTGTTTACGTTTCCGTTCTGTTATTTATTTTAGGCCGATTGACCACAGTTGCATGGTAGAAAACTGGATATCCATTCTCAACCTTGTATTGTTAATTTCTCTTTTGTTTTTAAATGAAAATAATATATATATATAGCTACTTTGTGAGCTGTTAAAGAGTCTGTGAATGCCTGAAGGGATAGTGCGTCATATCATCCGGAGTGGTGTACTATCCTGGGATGTACGGTAGGGACCACCAAGCTCATACGTGATATGGGACGCGTATGAGAATGGAGTCACAACTGGAATCCGGGTTTATTCCTCTCTATCTTAACCAGTAAACTTGTAATGTAAAGGTGGTCGTATACGAATGATTTGTATATTTGGGAATCACATGCACGCCTGATAAGTATAGACGAAGATGATTAGTCAGTGATCACTAACAATCTATAGTAGTTGAATGTTCTGACACATCAAAAAGAGACCCATTGCTTACGGTCACGTCAAACGGCCAGCCTGAGCCGGATAAATGGTCAACCAAGCGTGGTAAACAGCGACCAGCTACAAAATCAGGAACTAAAAGTCAGAGAAGAATTGTAACATCATGTCACGACTGGGAGCGATCCAGTCGTGAATCCCAACTCTCTAATTCCAATACTCCACCATAGTGTATTATATATCTGTTGCTTTACTTTGATATATAAAATGAAATGCATATTTAATGTTTCTATTTGATCAATTAGATTTGTATATAAAGAAAATGTTATAGTGAGTACTGTTGATCGATGTAATGTGAGTTTTAAAACGTTTAATTGCTCATCCCTGGCTATATGTACCAGTTAATCGTAGTTTCTTCTGTAAAACGTTGCATATTTTAAAATGATTCAGTACGTTTATTCATTCATGTTAGGAGAGGTTATTGATAGAAATTGTTTCCTTACTGGGTAACCATTGTTACTCACCCGTTCCTTCCTATTTTTTTTTTAGCTTCAGAGCCTACAGTTGACGAGGCGGGCATAGAACTAGCGAGTGGGGACCATCTGGTGGGTCAGATAGACGACCAGAGTCCATTACCTAGTAAGTACTGGGGTTATTTCTCCTAGTGATGTCAATTTGTCTAAGAGTAATATAGATTTTGGTTTTGAGCGTTAGGAATTTTGTTAGAGTGAGGAATTCATGTAGAATCGTGTATATAAACTTCTTCTTTCGCACTTTGATTTTCATACGTTATTAGATGTATATAGGCTTCCGCTAGTATTATATTTTGAATGTATATATGCAGGAATGTATGTCGTTTATCAGGTGCAGGTTGAACGCCTTGGAATGTTAACATAAACAGAGGAGACCATACCGAAATTTCGAGGTGCCACCTAGTATCTCGAGTTTTGACATGGGGATTTGTGTTAGTGTTTGGCGGGACCCCACAACCTAGTCCAATACATACTGACTTCTAAAAGTGATGATCAAACTGTCCCTGAGTCTTTCATAGACATAGCCTCCCAACTCTTAAGGAAAGCCAACCGTGTACCTCTTATCCTAGCTGAAACTTTCTCAGGTCTAAATGCTATAAAGAATGGTGAGGGGAAAAGCTTCAAAGGAAGCCCACACTTACTTTATATGTGGCTTTGTGACCGACTCAGAATTGTGGAAGTTCCTTTAACCCTCGAGTATGAACCATAACATTTTTCCAAAAGAAATCTATTAGTGCGTCACAACTCAGTCAAGGCTTGGAGCAAATGGTTGGATTCTCGTCTTGCTTGTCATATTGATTTTAGATGTCCTTGGTGGATGACTAATCCTCCTGTTTTAGGAACCAAATGATCCTACTATGTCCGTTTGATTAGACTAGAAGAAACATCTTTCTACAAACCTGCATTGATCCCAGAGCAGTACGATGTACTCATAGAGTTATCTTTACCTCAGCACAAAGTTTTCTTCCCTCCCGATCCATTGACTGAGAAATTAGTACATCTTATTGAGAATGCTTGGAACAAACGCACCTTAGGGTATCCAGACGGACTAGCATAATTCAAAGAGCCAGTTGTTAGAGCTAAGAGGATCAAGCCTAATAGTTCTAGCAATCCTGATGACCATCAAGACAAGGCCAAGCGTCCATTTAAAAAAATAATTTAAGTCAAAAAGATGTTATTCAATGAATTTTTTTTGTCAACAATGTTCAATACTTTCAATAAAGCTATTTTTCTTTTGAATAAACATTTGTTTTGAATGAAGAATGAATGGATTATTTAATGGATTGGTACACAACTTTAATCTAAATGACTCATTAAAATGTTATCAAGGGGGTAACACTAAAATTGATTAAATCTATCTTTGATGGGGTCCAATAGGATTTTCATTGCGTCCAAACTCAAGCATCCACCTCCTAGTTGGAGTCATAAGTCCAGTCAGTTAGAACGAACGACAGCATCAAGTCAACAGGCAGAAATGGCTTCAAAGTTTGAGCTTACAGAGATCCGTAAGATTTTGGTAACCTTTGCCAATGATATCAATAGTATAAAAGGCAAAGTGGAAGTTTTAGAACAGATTTCAGAATCAACAGGCAATCCCCTTGACGATCCAAAAAGAAAAAAAGGGTAGAAGAGAATGCAATGAGACGTACACATGAGGTCTTGAGCTTGACGGGGATGAAGAACATTTTGATGAAAATCCGGTGTTAGCCAACAGGATGTCTCAGTTGGAGTCAGCCCTGAAGAGTACAAAGGGTATCAATGAAATTGCAACAGGCATTGAAGCTCTGAATCGTATCCCTAAAATCTACTTGCTAGACAAATTTGTGATGCTTGAAATGGACAAGTTCAGTGGGGTAGGTTGTGCAAAAACGCATCTCAAGGCGTATGTTACTAACATGCGTACTGTGGGGCTCAGTGATGAACATATGACATTGCTATTTCAGCGGGCTCTATCAGGATCAGCTCTGTGATGGTTGATGTCTCAAGATCCAACTGTAGTAGATACATGGGAGAAGATGTCAAAGGCTTTCTGACATTAATATAAGTACAGTACTGAGATTGAAACTTCAAGAAGGGATTTAAAGTCAACTAAACAGAAGAATGGGGAGACGTTTACTGATTTCATTGGCCGTTGGAGAGCCAAGGCTACCCAAATGTGGGATCGACCCTCAAAGAAGGAACAAGTGGAAATTATCTTGAAAAACCTTACACAAGGATACGCTCAGCACCTAGTCACCCAATATCTCCCTACTTTTGAGTCCTTATTATAAGTCGGAAGCCAATTCGATGATGCTTTTGCCTCTGGAGTTCTTTTTAACCCCTCGGACAATAAATCTAGGAAACCCTATGTTCCCAAATCTAGTACCAACCATGTTTACATAGTCAACACATCAGCTACCCTAGTTCAGCCTTCAGCGCGGACCAATAATCAAACTCACCCAAGTCAACCCCGAACTCCGCGTCAATTTACCAATCTAGGGATGACTCTTACTGTAACCTTTCAAAAACTGTTGAAAAAAAGGGTTTCTTACCCCGATCCAACTGTAGACACCCCATTTTTGCACCCGTCTGATTAATCAACTCATCAACCCGATTGCAACAGTTCCCAATGATGGATGATTATTCCAATGCTTTATTTTGTTACTAGATATGTTTTAGAAATCTGGATGAGGTATCTCGAACTGACAAAACTATAGAAATCACACTACGCTAAGAAAATATAACCTCAAAAATGTAGAAATTATCATCTTACAGACAAAAATAAGCTTCATAGTAAAAATCACTAAAAAATGACCAAATTATCAAAATACCCATAATCTTAAAATATCCCTAGAACCTACGTTATGCTTAGTAAAATCCTTTCCAACGCATAAAAAAACAAATCAAAATCAAATAAATCATTTCGCCAATTTTAACAAAATTCGACAAAATTACGAAAATGCCCTCCATAAAGTTCACGACCATTTCGCACAAAAAATTTCATAAATGACACAAATCTATATTTTCATTGAATTCCTTACGAAAAATCGATTCTAAAACATCCTGGAATATAAAAACCCGACTTGAAACGCAAAAATTCTCTTCAGGGGCAAAATGGTAATTGTCCAATTAAAAAAAAATTTTAATTCTAAAAGTAATAAATAAAACATTAAATAATGTAAAGTGAAACATTAATAAAATTAATTTAAAAATCTAAACAAAAAAAATCGATCAATCAGGCTCTCAGGCAAAAGTGTTGATAGTTGCCCAGATATTTATTAAAGGACCCCTCTATCTGAGGGCTCAAAGAATTAAAGATATAATAAAGGGGGGTTCTTCAAAAAATAAAAATATATTTTTAGTCAATCACATAAAACTAAAGTCAAGATCTTAAAGTCAATCAAGTACGACTAAAGTCAATCTTAAAGTCAATCAAGTAAAACTAAAGTCAAAATCTTAAAGTCAATCAAGTGAGACTAAAAGTCAAAATCCTAATAGAATTTTAATTAAATAATAACTCTATTTAAAACAATCCTAATTAAAATATAACTCTACCTAAAATAATTATAATTAAACACTAACTCAACAATTCTAATAAAACATTAACTCTATGTACAAAGCACTTAAAAAATCTATAAATAGGGGTAAAAGCTTCCCTAGCCTCCCATAAATTTTGATTTGAAGTCCCAACTCCTTACCTAACATCCATATCCCAACTTTAGCTCATAAAACACTTAGAAACCCTTCCAAAACACCCTAGAAATCCATAAAAAAATTAAAAAAATTAAGAAGGAGATACTTTGTTTTGGAGATCCGAAACGAATCCGGTGACAGAACAAAGCGAGGAGTGCTATACGAAAAACTACTCTACCAGATCTGAAGGAACAAGACCGTTGTCTTCGTAAAGGTAAATATTTAATTTTTTATTATTGATTAGGTCTTTTTAGCAATGTAGTTCTATTTGGGAATAAGTAGAGACTGGCGTTTGTCGGGCCGGATTGGTGCCTAACACCTTCCATCCCCGTAACGTGATCCCCGGACCTGTATTTTTCTTTCATAGATTAATAGTATTTATCTTTTTAGAGTCAGTATTCGGTTCCTAGACCGTAATAACTATGTGGTGACTCCCAAACCTCAAAGGTCAAAAGCGGATCCGCGCACCCCGCGGATTTAGGACGCTTTCAGTGTCGACTCCACTGAGAATTATTGAGGATCAAACTTGAAAAATACCAAGTATGGGAGCATAGCCAGGATGACCTAGTTTTTTTTTATTTTATTATTTAGTTCGATTTATTTTATTTGTTTATTTTTTTTTATGGCTTGATTGTGGATCATTTATTTGGATTTTGGATATTATATTTTTGTTTGTTTTTTTTTATCCAATTGGGGGTCACTTTTTTGTGACCCTAAATATTGAAAGATTCAAATTGACATATGAATTGAGGACGGGATGATGGTGGTTAGGATGAGAGTTATGAATTTAAAAAAAAAAAATCTTGGATGAATTTTTTTTAGCACGTTAATATGCATGGGTGATAAGTTGTGAAATAAATTATTTGTGACTGATGCGCTAAGAAACGAAAAAATTACCTTTTTTAATGTTGTTCGTGATGAGGAGAGGATTTCAAGAAAAAAAAATCAGAAAAAAATTAAATAAAAAAAAAGAGTTTTTATTTTTTTGCTTGGTGTGCCGTTAGCAGAAATCTGTTTCTGCTGTTTTATATTTTCTTCTCCACAAAGAAGAGGACAAAAAAATAGCAAAACAGAGAGAGAGAGAGAGAGAAGCGTATCTACCCTCTTCATCTCTCTCTTTCTCTCTCCCTCGTTTATTTGTTGGGTTTCTTGAGATTAACAACAATGGCAGCAACATATATAAACGAAAAAAGGTGCATGTGTGTTGTTAAGCAACATCAAGAATGGTGAAAAAAAAGAGAGAGAGAAATGGATTTACTTATTGGCAGACCTATCTGTGTATCACAATTTTGTTTTTGAAGTCTGTTACACAGTAAACATATTCATGTTTTCCTTATAAACTTTGAAACATCATTAAATGACTGTATTTGCAGCAACCATGATATTTTGCGTCTCATGTTGGCTAATTTTGGTATGTTTAACTCAAGGGGCAGTTATCATCAATCAAAAAATATAGAAGTCCATTATGAGTCTTTTCTGTTAAAGTCAATCAAGCAAGACTAAGGTCAAGGTATTAAAGTCAATCAAGTGAGACTAAAGTCAAAATTAAAGTCAATTAAACAAGACTAAAGTCAAGATATTAAAAGTCAATCAATTAAGACTAAAGTCAAAATATTAAAAGTCAATCAAATAAGACCAAAAGTCAAAATCATAATAGAGCTCTAATTAAATAATAACTCTATCTAACAGAGTTCTGATTAAAACACAACTCCACCTAAAATAATTCTAATTAAAACACAACTCTACCTAAAACAATTCTAACTAAAACACAACTTTAATTAAAAGAACTCTAATTAAACACTAACTCTATCTAAATCAACCCCTAAAAAAATCTATAAATAGAGGTCCCCACACCCTATTTTCGTATCAAATCATAAACCCTAAGAGAAGTAGGTCTAAAAGCCCCCCTTGCCTCCCATAAACCTGAGTTTTGGAGTCCCAACTCCTTACCTAACATCCCTCCTTCGATTTTAGCCTAAAAAACACCTAAAAGCCTTTCCAAAACACCCCAAAATCCATAACAAACTCGAATAATCCAAATCAAAAAAGGAGATACCTTGCCTCGGAGATCAGAAATCAAATCCGGAGACAGAACGAAGCAAGGAATACGGTACAAGGAGCAATTTTTGTCGGATCTGAGGGAACAAGGTCTTTGCTATCGGAAAGGTATAATTTCTTCATTTTTTTATATCTAGATTTTTTTTAGCAATGTAACTTATTTGGAAAGTTAGTAGAGACCGACTTTGGCCGGGCGGGGTTCGTGCCTAACACCTTCCAACCCCGTAACATGATCCCTGAATTCAGTTTTTTCTGTTCTAGATTAGTTCTTTATCTATTTAGAGTCATTGATCGGTTCCTAGACCGTAATAACTAGGTGGCGACTCCCAAAACTCAAGGGTCAAAAGCGGATCCATGCACCCCGCGAATCGAGGGCGCTTTCACTCACTAGAATATTCTGTAAAAACGTTTTAACATTGCTGTCCCAACCTTCATTCAGCAACAATTCCAGATTTACAGATTGAACTTGCATCGATAATATCTAAGGCTTCCGATAACGAAATTGAGTGAACTCAGGTTCTAAATTAATCTACTCGATGAGATCTATGTTTTATTAATAGATTCCTAGATTTAATTCTCACTACAATGTTCTGTAAACACGTTTTAACATTGCTGTTCCAACCTTCATTCAGCAACAATTCCAGATTTACAGATTGAATTTGTATCGATGATATCTAAGGCTTCCGATAACGAAATTGAGTGAACTCTAGTTCTAAATTAATCTAGTCGAGGAGATCTAACTTTTATTAATAGGTTTCCAGACTTAATTCTCACTAAAATGTTCTGTAAAAATGTTTTAACATTGCTATCCCAACCATCATTCAGCAATAATTCCAGATTTACAGATTGAACTTGCATCGATGATATTTAAGGCTTCCGATAACAAAATTGAGTGAACTCAGGTTCTAAATTAATCTACTCGAGGAGATCTAAGTTTTATTAATAGGTTTCCAGACTTAATTCTCATTAGAATATTCTGTAAAAATGTTTTAACATTTCTGTCCAACCTTCATCATTCCATCATTTTCATATGTCAATTTGAATATTTCATTATTTAGGGGTCATCAAAAGTGATCCTTAATTGGAAAAAAAATACAATACCCAAAATCATCCACAATCAAGTAAAAAAAATAAATAAATAAATAAAATAAATCGAACTAAATAATAAAAAAAAATTAGGTCATCTTGGCAATGCTCCCATACTTGGGGTTTTCCAAGTCTAATCCTCAATAGTCCCCAGTGGAGTCGCCACTGAAAGCACCCTCGATCTGCGGGGTGCGCGGATCCGCTTTTGACCCTTGAGGTTTGGGAGTCGCCACTTAGTTATTACGGTATAGGAACCGAACATTGACTCTAAAAGGCAAAAGAAACTAATCTACAAAAAATAAGAAACTAAGTCCGGGGATCACATTACGGAGTTGGAAGGTGTTAAGCACCAACCCTGCCCGACAAACGCCGGTCTCTACTAATTTCCAAATAGAACTATATTGCTAAAAAGACCTAATCAATAAAAAAAATAAAAAAATACTTACATTTTTCGAACACAATAGTTTTTTTCCCTCAGATCTGATAGAACAATTTCTTGTACAGTATTCCTCGCTTCGTTTTGTCACCGGATCTGATTTCTAATCTCCAAGTTGAAGTATCTCTTTCTTATATCTAAATTCTTCGGATTTGTTTATGGGTTTTGGGATGTTTTTGAAGGACTTCTAGGTGTTTTTTGAGCTAAAATTGATGTATGGGTGTTAGGTAAGGAGTTGGGACTCCAAAACTAGGGTTTATGGGAGGCTAGGGGGACTTTTAGACCTACTTCTCTTAGGGTTTATGATTTGATACGAAAATAGGGTGTGAGGACCTCTATTTATAAAATTTTTTAAGGGTTGATTTAGATAGAATTAGTGTTTATTAGAATTCTTTTAGTTAGAGTTGTGTTTTAGTTAAAATTATTTTGGGTAGAGTTGTATTTTAATTAGAATTGTTTTAGGTAGAGTTACATTTTAGTTAGAATTCTATTAAATAGAGTTATTATTTAATTAGAATTATATTAGGATTTATACTTTTGGTCTTATTTGATTGACTTTAAGATTTTGACTTTAGTCTTAATTGATTGACTTTAATATCTTAACTTTAGTCTTACTTAATCGACTTTAATTTTGACTTTAGTCTTACTTGATTGAATTTAATACCTTAACTTTAGTCTTGCTTGATTGAATTTAATTTTTTGGAGAACCTCTATTATATCTTTAATTCTTTGGACCCCCAAATGGAGGGGTCCTTAAAGAAATATCTTGCGAACCCTCAACAATTTTGCCTAAGAGCCTGATTGATCGATTTTTTTAGTTCAAAATTTTAAATTAATTTTATTAATGTTTCACTTTAATTATTTAATATTTTATTTATTAATTTTGAAAATTTTAATTATAAAAATTATGAAATTATCGTTTTACCCCCGGAGAGGATTTTTCGCGTTTTAAGTCGGTTTTCAATGTTCTAAGATGTTTTAGAAATAATTTTTCATAAGGAATTCAATGGGAATGTTGGTTTTTATCATTTATAAAAAATTTTGTGTGAAATGGTTGTAAACTTTATGAGGGGCATTTTCGTAATTTTATCAAATTCTATGAAAATTGGCAAAATGATTTATTTAGTTTCGATTTGTTGTTTTATGTGTTCAAAAGGGTTTTCCTAAGCGTAATATAGGCTCTAGGGATATTTTGATGTTGGGATATTTTGGTAATTTGATCATTTGGTCATTTTTAGTTATTTTTATCGTGAAGCTTCTTTTTGATCTGCAAGATGATGGTTTATATATTTCTAGGGTCATATTTTCCTAGTGTAGCGTGGTTTCTACAGTTTTGTTAATTTGAGATACCTCATCTTGATTTCTGAAACATATCTGGTAACAAAATAAAGTATTGGAATAAACATCCATCATTGGGAACCGTTGCAATCGGATTGACGAGTTGATTAATCAGGCGAGTGCAAAAATGGGGTGTCTACAAGTATTGCTTGATCTGGTCAAGGTTGGTTGACTTTGATAGTTCGATTCCATGATCTTGAAGTCTGACAGCTTTTTCAGGTAATATTTTTTGATGATGAACGGACCTTCCCAATTAGGTTTGAACTTCCCTCTAGGGTCAAAAATAGGTACTTGATTCTCTTTAAAATATGATGGTTTTCCAAAGTAGTATTTTCTTACTGATAGATGAATCTCTCCAATTGAATTTAGACTTCCTCCTATGGTCGAGGACGAGTGCTCAATTTTCTTTGAAGTTTGATGGTTAAATCCTTAACTTGTAAGTGGAGAACTTTGATTTTCTTGTCAAACGTGTGAGCGATTCTTTTTTGATAAGTTTGCACGTGGTACAAACTTCTAGGTTGTTTTTCTTCAATCAAGTTTAGCTTTTCGCACCCAATGATGAATCTAGTCTGTTTCTAGCAATTGACTTTCCATCAAGACCTTGAGATATGAAATTTCCCTTTTAACTGGTAAGACTGTTTCTGTACCCCTATAGTGTGAATGGTAGCTTCTCTAACTAATCCTGGTGCAATTGACATATTTTCACAATAGTTATTTTGAGACTCTTATTAGTTGCTTGCTTCAACCGTTCTATTAATCTGAGGACGATAGGGAGATGATGCCAAATCTTGAACTTTGAACATAGAGTAATAATCTCGGCTTTTAAGTATGACCCGTTATCAGAGATTAATTTCGCCTCAACCATTTCATTAGTCTAAGAATGTAATATATTCTGGGAGCTCTACCATGTTGAGAAGTCCAACATTAATACATTTTGTAACGTTTTTTTTTTTATCTCATTGGTATTTCCATTTTATGGAGTGAGTATTTATTCCGTGTCGGACAACACCTAAGCTTGCACTTAACATGTCCTCATAGGATCACGTGAACAAATCTTTTGAAATTTCTGAGAAAATTTATTACCCCCTCGTGTTCCTTTAGGGATATGATGGTTTCTATTTGAATTTCTTGGGAATTTTTTGTTCTAAGGTCAATGATCTAAAGGTTGAGTCCAACCATTATTTTCTCGTTCAAGAAATAAATCTATCCTTGAAGTCAGATTATTAGTTAATTCGTTAATGCGCTTGAGGTATTCAAAAATTTCTTTTATCCAATCAAATTCAGATGGGGCGACAAACACCTCTATAGACTTGATAAATTAACTTGACTCAATAGAAAAAGAGTAGACTCGATCTAAAGAAAACATGACATTGAAAAATTGGACTTGAGCTAACTCAAATAACTCATGAAAACTCACGACAACTACCCACAACGGGCTTGATTTGGACTGAGGACTAAGACATTGCTTACAACCAACATAATTGAGGCACGGTGATTTTCAGGGAACAACTGGGTGATATTGAGAAATTCTGAGGCTATTTCTAACTGTTAATTTGGTACTGACGTTTGTTCTAACTGACCGGACTTACAACCCTAGCTAGACGATGGACGATTGAGCTTAGGTACAATGATAACCCTTAAATATCATTAAAAGTGAATTTAACCAGTTTTAGTGTTACCCCTTTGATAACATTTTAATGAATCTTGAGATTTTATTGAATTCTGTGCACCAATCCATTAAACAATTCATCTATTCAATGATTATTCAGAAGGAAAATAATTTTATTGCACTTTTGAAAATTATTGAAAAATAATGTTTTTATTGAATAATAATTTTCACAAATCTGATTATTTTTTAGAATCATTTTCTTTTTAGAAAAACATATTTTGGTAATTTTCCAAGGTCCATGCAAAAAATAGATTTTTGGTAAAAAACATATTTCAAAAAATTTCCATGCAAAAATAGATAATTTTTTTCTTCATTTTCTTTTCTTTTGGAAAGCATTTTCTTTTGAAAAGCATTTTCTTTTGAAAAATATTTTTTCTGAAAAATATATATATTTTTTAAAGAACACTTTTTCTGGAAAACACTTTTTTAGATAACACTTTTTTCTGGAAAATACTTCCTTTCGGAAAATATTTTTTTTAAGATGGGTTAAAACTCGAATTAGAAAAGACTTTGATTTCCATTTTGATTTAAATGGCCTGACCCATTATGATTGTTGGATCGAGATGGATTGAGTCATTATGAATTATTAAAAAAAATAGATTATTTATTGGGTCGGTGCACCCATTTTAATTTCCAAAACAAAATTTTTGATCCTTGAGGACAACCATACATTCTGATCTCATACATACATTTTGATCTCATCATTCACATCATTCACACACATTCATCATTCACAAGGTCCCATTCAATAAACAACCCGGGAAAACCCATGATAAGTTTGAGTCGTAACCTACAGATGAGATTTCTAGATTCTAAGCTTACTATGTGCAATGCATTTTTATCTGGCCACCTTTGCCCAAGTACACCTATATACCTCTCGAGCGTACTCAATCAGCCAGTACGTGGTGACTTGATTTGATATACCATATAGGTGATAATCTAAAACTTCAACTCACTTCTCTGAAGTCAAAAACAGCCAGTTTAATCCCCAGATCAGAGGTGACGCGCGATGCTTGAGCAAAGGCATTCTTAAATCACCTCTTTTCTATAATAGATGTAGTCTATCCTCCTAGTACCGTAATACATCGGAGCAGGATCTCGTTTAGACACTGATTTTGACCAAGAAATGCAACTGATGTACTTGGATCATCTTTGATATACCTATGAGTACGAGTTAAGTGTTGTAACTTTCATAAATGGTTTGACATCCCACAAGGGGACCGACCACGTACTAGTACTACGTTGGCAAACGGGACATGTGACTAGGAAGGCTTATAATATGTCAAAGACTCAGGTCGCTCTAACCTGGGTGCATCGATATACCTTTCAAAGTCACCTGAGCAAACGGTACTGATGTCCCAGTTTAATATACCCTAAGGTACGTGACTGGAGTTGTGATTTTCATGAATGATGTTGCATCTCCAAAGAGACCGGGCCACGCATTAGTGTCACGTTGGCTATAAGGGACATGCAAGCGTGCAAAGCGATAAACATACTAGTGGTGTGTGCAAAACAGGGTGAGGTGTGCCCGGGGCCTTTTTAAACAAATGGGCCCATGAGCCTGATTATACCATCACACATTGATACTATATGAATATTAGCCAAAATAAATACCAATCTAATAACATCATTAAGATCACCAATAAGCACATCAACTATATATCTGATCAAGATCAATGGCAAATCAATTAATGAGTATGGTATAGAATAATTGACCAAACCCAAACATTGCAATATGCATAATTTTTATAATTTTTAAGGTCCAATCAATGATCACTTTTGGGTGATCCAAAATAAATCGAGATTCCAATAGATGTTACATTGATAATAGAATGATAATTGTTGAGATGATGAGCGATGAACCCTCTTTTAAAAAAAAAAATTAAAAAAAAAAACTAGAAACACATCCCAAAAGAAAATCAAAGAAAAAGATCCTAATGCAAAATGAGCTCGCTCTCACAAAATAAATCAGAAACATTAACTGTGCTAACACTAGATAAATTCGGATTTTCTGTGAATTAGAAAAATACAATCTGAATTTGCATCGATGATATCTAAGGCTCCCGATAACAAAATCGAGTGAATTTAAGTTCTAAATTAATCTACTCGATGGGATCTACATTTTATTAAAGGTGCCCAGACCTAATTCTGACTAGAATGTTCTGTAAAAACGTTTTAACATTGCTGTCCCAACCTTCTTTCAACAATAATTTCATATTTACAGATTAATCCAAACTTGCATCGATGATATCCAAGGTTCCCGATAACGAAATTGAGTGAATTCATGTTCTAAATTAATCTACTCGATGAGATCTACGTTTTATTTAGATGTGCCCAGACTTAATTCTCATTAGAATGTTCTATAAAAATGTTTTAACATTGCTATCCCAACCTTCATCATTCGATCATTTTCATATGTCAATTTGAATATTTCATTATTTAGGGGTCATCAAAAAGTGATCCTTAATTAGACAAAAATACAACACCCAAGATCATCCACAATCAAGTCACAAAAATAAATAAATAAATAAACAAATAAAATAAATTGAACTAAATAATAAAAAAAAACTAGGTCATCCTGGTAATGCTCCCATACTTGGGGTTTTTCAAGTCTGATCCTCAATAGTCGCTAGTGGAGTCGCCACTGAAAGCGCCATCGATCCGTCGGGTGAGCGGATCCGCTTTTGACTTTGAGGTTTGGGAGTCGCCACCTAGTTTTTACGGTCTAAGAGCCGAACATTGATTCGAAATGGATAAACAAACAACTAATCTACTAAAAAATACTGAGTCTGGGGATCACATTACGGGGTTGGAAGGTGTTAGGCACCAATCCCGCCCGGCAAACGTTGGTCTCTACTAATTCCAAAAAACGATTACATTGCTAAAAAGACCTAAATAATAATAATAAATAAATAAAATAAAAATATTTATCTTTGCAATGCAACTGTTTTATTCCCTCAGATCTGATAGAACAGCTCCTCGTATAGTACTCCTCGCTTTGTTCTATCACCGGATTCATTTCAGACCTCTAAGACGAAGTACCTCCTTCTTAGATCTAAATATTTCTGATTTGTTTATGGATTTCTGGATATTTTTAAGGGGTTTCTAAGTGTTTTTTGAGCTAAAGTTGGGGTATGGATGTTAGGTAAGGAGTTAGGACTTAAAAAATTAGGGTTTATGGGTGGCTAGGGAAGCTTTTTGACCTATTTTTCTTAGGATTTATTTTTTGATACGAAAATAGGTTGTAGGGACCCTTATTTATAGATTTTTTAAAGTACTTTTTAGATAGAGTTAGTGTTTAATTATAATTACATTAGATAGTTTTATAGTTTAATTAGAATTCTATTAGATAGTTTTAGAGTTTAATTAGGTTTCTTTTAGATAGTTTTAGAGTTTAATTATAATTCTTTAAAATGGTTCTTGAGTTTAATTAGAATTCTATTAGGGTTTTGACTTTAGTCTTATTAGATTGATTAGGGGTTTGACTTAAGTCTCACTTGATTGACTAGAATTTAGGATTTTGACTTAAGTCTTACTTGATTGACTAGAATTTAGGGCTTTGACTTAAGTTTCACTTGATTGACTTGACTTTAAGATTTTGACTTAAATCTTACTTGATTGACTTGACTTTAGGATTTTGACTTAAGTTTTACTTGATTGACTTGAATTTTAATTAGGATTTCACTTAACATTAATTAATGTTCTAATTATTAATTTCGAAATTTTTAATTATTAAAATTGTAAAATTACCATTTTACCCTCGAAAATGACTTTTTACGTTTTAAGTCCTTTTTTAATGTTCCAAGATGTTTTGAAATCAATTTTTCGTAAGAAATTCATTGGGAATATTGATTTTTTTCATTTATGAAATTTTTTGTGCGAAATGGTCGTGAATTTTATGAGAGGCATTTTCGTAATTTTGTCGAATTTTGTGAAAATTGGTGAAATGGTTTATTTGATTTCAATTTGTTGTTTTATGTGTTTGAAAGGATTTTCCTAAGCGTAATGTAGGCTCTAGGGATGTTTTGAGGTTAGGAGTATTTTGGTAATTTGATCATTATTTAGTGATTTTTATCGTAAAACTTCTTTTTTTCTGGAAAATGATGATTTCTATGTTTTTGGGGTTATATTTTCTTAGCGTAGCGTGGTTTCTACAGTTTTGCTAGTTTGAGATACTTCATCCGAATTTCTGAAACATGTTTAGTAACAAATAAAGCATTGGAATAATCATTTATCATTGGGAATCGTTGCAATCGGGTTGATGAGTTGATTAATCAGGCGAGTGCGAAAATGGGGTGTCTACACCAAGTCAAGCTATCCTTCAGTTGAAAAGATGAGTTAATTAAAGGTAAAAGGCTAAGTAGGGATGTCACTATTGGAATCTCCTAGTTATTGAAGTTTCTTCTGAAGTCAAGGTCCCAAGACACCTATTGATCCCTTCTTAACAAAAAACAAGAGATAGACAACCATTTTTTTGAGAAGAGGACATAGTTCTTCTTAACAACTCTTAATCAGGGTTGACGACAAGAAGTAAAGAAATAGTTTTGCTTATCCTTCTTGGTTTTTTGAAAACTTTCGTATCCCCTTGAGTGGTGGCGCATCCAGGTATCTTTTCTTTATTTCTAACGATCATGTCCCAATCAGATGCCATATTTTCAATTTACTACCTTCGAATTTGGTCCCGTATCTACTAGCTTTTGTTATGTGATCTTTCCATGTTGGCAGACATCCTCCAATTTCCAACTTCTTAGATATAAGAGATCATCACCTGCAACAAGGTTGGATGCTTCACCTAAAATCTCATGTCGGATTAATGGGTAACTCTCTCTACTGTCTGTCTTGTTGAAGATTGCTAGTCGTTTTAACTAATGGTGATCAACATCCTTCTTGGTGAATTAATATTATCTTTATTTTTTTTTAAAACTAGAGAAGGAATTGAAGTGGTTTGACACCAAAATTTGAGTGGTCATAAATGCCCGCACTTTCTATATTTAAAGTTAATAGAATCTCGGACATTTTGGTCAAACATGAGCATTGCAACCACTTGTCGCTTTGTTTTCAAAATTATAAAAACAACTTTTTACTGTATAATATTCAAAATTTCATTATAAGCCCTTTTGATAGATGTGCGTTTGCAATATGCCACCTTCTGGTACACTTAAAGTTAAGATTAGAGTTATCATTTTACAGCATTCTTCATCAACAACCGCAAATCCCATTTTATTTTAATTGTGGTCCTCAGTCAGGGGCGGAGCCCTCCACTAAATCCCTGTTTTGGTAAATATTTGATACCCTATATTATAAAAACTAATGGCATATACCCTATGTTTTTGGGTAATCCCTCTTCATTTTGAAAAATATTTAAGATACCCCTATTTTCAAATTGACGACTTGCCCCCTTTGACTTTGTTCTTCTTTCCAAACTATTAAAAAAATAGAATCCAATTAGCCTTGCTAAGTTAGTAAGGATTTCACCCCTACTAGAGATCCTTGGGCTCATCTCGTGCATAAAAACACAAGGTCCAAGGATAAAATTCTGGGAATTTTGAAAATTAAAATTAAAAAAAATTTATTTGTCATCATTGAATTTTAATTTTAAAATTTGGAGTTAGGTGGAAGTTTGTCTGCCCATTTTTCAAAATCTTGGATCACATTAAAAGAAAATTTATTTTTTGAAAAATAAAAATTTGAATTTGAATTTTTCGATGAAATTTAGAGGGTTGTGATATTGGATTTTTGATGTGGTAATCCATTTGGGTAAAATACCCTTAGTAAGGATTAAAATATTTATCAAGTTAGTAAGGAAAATGTTTCTCTAAAAAAGAATCTAAATTTTCTCTCTTTTTCCATAATTAACCAATTCTTCCTATAGATCGACTTATCTTCAAGTTCTCACCCCCTATAATAAATTAACTTTAATTTATTTGTCTTCATCTTAAATACATCATTACCTTAAATTCCTTCAATGGAAATCATAGAAAATCACATGATCTTCATTAAAAAAATCCTATCTTCTGTAGGTTTGGAGGTTAAAGTATATCAATTCAAGGTCGAAGACAAGGGTAACACTTTTTACTCAATAGGTTGAATGTAATCAATTTTGGAAAGAGAAAAAAATAATTTATTTTTGGTTGAAAACAAGGGAATAATGAGATCATTTTCGCATTACTCTATTAGGGAAGAGCAAGGATAAAAGGTGGCATGTCGGCATTTTGATGAATATTTTTTGTTGTTTAAACTAATGACATTATTATTATTATTATTTTTAATGAGTAGTAAGCTGTGACCACAAAGTTGCTTTGCAATGTGGCAAACCAACTGAGAGTCCGAGGCCAACTAGTAATTCAAATGCCCATTTTCTTCTACTACTAATCAAAAATCAGATTACCACGATTCAAAAAAAAAAAAAATTACAAAATTTTAAATTTAATTTTTTTTTAAATATTGGTTCGGTCCGTCCAATAGTTTGACCAAGACCACCAGTAGGTGGGCCAACTAAGGCACCTTTGGGCTCTGATCACAATAAAAATGTGGACCATAGCATGCGCAATTTAAGAGGTGGGTCCACTGGAAAAAACTTGGGAACATCCTTATGGGATAAAAGCGATTCCACAGATTTACTGTTCCCCAAAATTTCATATCCCAAGAAAGTGACTGACAAATAAACAAACAAAAGCCCACAAATAAAGCAGATTCTCTCTCTCTCTCCACAAAAACCAAAATCACCGACAGTCATTATATACAGTAAGCAATTAAATCGTGACACGTTGCACTCATGCAACGTCTTCATAAATAACTTTGACTATTTTTTCCTCTTTTAGAATATTATACTCACAATAATATTTAATTCCTATAAAACAAACAAACAAACAAATAAACAAACATTAACCTAATAATAATAACGCGGTTACAAACAACAGCTCCTATTTAGAATTAGGATACCTCACTCACTTTCCCCCTTAAACTTCTATTAATTTACTATACATGCCACTGGAAGCGAGAAAGATACACACCACCACCCACTTGCCTCTCAGTGGTAAAATGGTAAAGTCATGTTCTAGCACTTATTAGACGAGAAACCAACTAGTGAGTTACCACGGTCGAAACTGACACGTGTCCCTTGCTGTTGTATGTTTCCAATTATTGACATAGAAGAGGAAGTCGGTGCAAACGCGAAACAAAACGTTCCAACTGAGTCAACTGGGATCAAGTAGTTCTTCGCAGGTAACGGTAACGATTTTCCATCAGGGAAATGAAATTTAACGGTGGGAACTTCAACGCTCGTCTTTGATGATAAATCGTAACAAGTATCAAACAATGCAACGCCGTTAGTTGACTGTAAGCCTTTCGTGCCCTTAACGAACGCATCACGGAGCGAGTTGTATGCGTCGGTTTGTAACCGAGTCACAGCCGTTCCTGAATCAATGATAACTCCGCCGTTACCACTCTCGTCCATCTCAAAAAGTGACGGAGGGATTGACAGCATTTCTCCGCCAACGCTCATCCCCGTTAAGCCCACGTAATAGAACGTATCGAGTTGACGGTTGCGGAGTAACGGAGCGGTTACGGCGTTAGTGGGTTCAGCGATTGAGCCGAACTGGAGGGTTGAAGCGGAGTTGGAATCTCGATCGACGAGGCAATAAGAAAAAGAGGAGGAATTCACTTGAGAAGGGAAAGAAAGCAAGCCGCCGCCTAAGCCAAGCAATCCGGCTGAGCCAACAAACAAACCCTCGTTATCATGGCCACATCCGATAGCGATGTTGTTAACAGAAGCAGAGTCTCCAAACGTTAGGGTTTCAGTGGAGAAATCTCCCACAGTGTAAGATCCGTCGCCGTACGAAACTTGGTAGAGACAGGAACCGTTACGACACGCCGATACGTCTAGAGATTTGCATTGTTTGCTGTCGCAAGAGAGAGGAGCGTAAGAGGAAGATGAGGAAGGTTCGAATATCGGATCAGTTTGTTGGTAGCAGTCCGTACAAGGCGCGCATTGTACCCAGGTGACGTCACTGCCTGTGTCAAGGACCATGTAAAGGGGTTTGGACGGACGACCGATTCCGACACGGGAGAAGTACTCACCACTTCCTTGACTCGTTCCGGAGATGATCGGACCTTCTAGATTCCCGGATTTGTCTTCTACTTGGGTTGTGTCCATTGGCTTAAGATCTGATTTCTTGATGCCTTTAATTGCAAGATGTAGCTTGATATTGAGGGATTTGACTCTGGCCGAGTCACGTTCGAGTCGAGCTAGGGTTAGGGATTTGTAATCTTTGTGGGGGGATTTGTGAAGAGCGTCTCGAGAATGTAGTTGAAGAATCAAGGAAGAAGAGACAGTGGATTTTGATGATGAAATACTCTGCTCTTGATCTTCTTGTTGGAGGGTTTGAAAGGTTTCTGGATCGAATGAGAGAACATCAAGGGTTTTCTGAATCGAAGTAGCGATGTCGAGTACAATTGTTGATTTGGGGCTTTCTACTAAGTTTCGACAGAAAACGGATGAAGAGAAGAAAAACGAAACGAAGAAGAAATAAAAGAGAAAACCTAATACCGCCATTGTTGTAGCAGAGAGAGAGAGAGAGGAGTGTGGAGATTGTGAGAGAGGTTTGGATTATTTAATAGAAAGAGAGAGGAATTACAGTCACGTCAGTCTCATTGTTGAAAACAAAAGCAGAATTAAACGGGAGAGGGAGAAGGGTTGAACCTAACTTACGGTTAAAAAGTAGAAAGATTTTTACGGTTGGATCTTTGTGTATCTTTTAAACTTCATTCCTTAGGCATGATGAGTTCATGTTGTTTGTTTCTCTTTTTCTCATTCTCATTTTAAGATTTGGATTTTAATTGATTTAAAATATAACACTCTTATTTATTGTATAAAAAGTAATAATTTAAACGTTTTGGCTTCGTTATCTTTTATCATCCAATTATTTTAGGAAAATTGTGGGGGAGGTGGGAATGGATTACTCAACTATCCAACATTATATTTATTTGTAACACTCTCTAAGATTAATTTGTTAACTCAAGAGCAATTTAATCAATGTTATTAGATTATTTAATTATCAAAGTATGAAACAATAGATAACCCAACAATTATGTTGCAATTTGTTTTGATTTTAAAGGGAAATTTAGCCTTACCCCTATATAAAATTAGTAAAATTAGTGATACCCCTCTTAAAATATAAGATGACTTTTGCCCCCTTGACTTTTGTTGACTTGGTCAAATTGTTAAAATAATAATTTGCTATTTCATTGGGAACTTCAATTATCAAATTAGTCTTCATCTCTCTCTTTCTCTCTTTTCATTTTCAATTTCAACTACACTTTTCACATCTCTCTTCGAGACCCTAATCATAAGAACAAGTAAAAAGAGCCAAAAAATTAATCCACTACTAGATCTATTAAGGGTGAGTTCTAGATTTCATTCGAATCAAAGGTTCATTGTTCGAGCATCAACTTCATCTATTGTAGTATTTGTGAGCCATGGCAACGAGTTTCATTGAAGCCATAAATGGCTTCAATCGCGACTAGAGTCATTATCTGGTTTGTTCCAATACCATCAGAAGTGGCGAAGAAGACATGGCAGTTGCTAACCTTACTAAGTAAGGATTTTACCCTCACTAAGGGTCCTTGGTCTCACCTTGTGGTTTCCAAAAACACAAATGGATGCTTCATGGTTGTAGAGGACAAAAGTCTATCAAATTTGGAAAAAAAATTCCAAAAAGTTATTTTTTCACCGTTGAATTTTAAGTTTGAGGTTATGTGAAAGTTCGATAGCCATCCATTTTCAAAACCTAGGCTCAAGCTCAAAAGAAATTGTTTTCTGAATTTTTTTTTATCTAAGTACTTTGAAGAAACTTAGAGGGATGTGTTGGATTGTTGATGTGGTAATCCATTTGTGAAAAATGACTCTTAATAAGGCTTACAATCTAACTAAAGTAGTAAGGAAATTGTTTGTCATCATTCTTCTCCCCATCAACCAAAGATGGAGGTGTCTCCATGGTTGCAAAGCCACCTACAACAACCTTCATTTAGAGAAAGAAAAAGATGAAGAGTGTTTTGGTAATTGTATGAATCCAAGGGTATTTAAGTCATTTGATGTTCTCTGTTAATAGCAAACTCATTTTATTAATGGTGTGACCAAGTCACGAAATTCAAGGGGGGTAGACCTCATCTTGTTTTTTGCAAGGGATATCACTAATATTTCACCAAATTTATAGGGGGTAAGAGTAAATTCCTCGCAAAAAAATGAAAAATTAAACTGTCATCTAACGTTGGACAATCTATAATTTTAAATCAATTTTTTATATATATAATTTTTAAAATTTTATAATAAAAACTAAAATCAACAATGTTTTTGACATCATAGAAATGATTGTTATACATATTATATTTGTTTGATAGGTACTATATCAAGCGATAAATCATCTGCATCTACTTTTACGAGTATGTTACTAGTCATTCATGATATTGACATGTTTTGTATTTCTTATTAAATGTCGGATTTTGTAAAAAATTGATTATTTGTAACAAGTGCACGTATCCCTATGAGATATAGTATAGATGGAAAACCTATTGGGAAAAATTCAAACAAATTATGTATATCCATAGAGTGTGTTATGAAGACCTATGTATCACCAACTTTTGTCAAGTGGAAGAATGTGCCTAATGATCTTAAAAATCAAATGTGGGAAGTTATATTGTGAAAAAATCCCATAATTGACAATTTCTTCCCATCAAAATTTGTACAGTCCTGAACTATCAAATTATTGGAGGATGAGTTTAAAAAAATAAAAATAAAGATCTGTAGTCCATGATTATTGAATATGGAGGTTTAACAAACAATGGGACGGCTTTCTAATTCACTAATCACAACAAACGAAACATTAATAAATAAAAAATTAGAAAAAAAAAATCATTAAATAAAGATCACTCATAGAAATTAAATCTTGACCACCCAAGAAATTCAATTCACATAAAATCCAATTAGAAATAGATCACAAAACGCATCATTCCAATACTAAATAATTCACAAACAATATAGTAAAACAAATTATTCAACTAAAATTAAGAATGGGAATAAAAAACGTAGGTTTCAAATTCAAAACTACTTCTCACCAAAGATGCAGAGATGTCAATCGTTGATGCTCCTTTCTTTGCCTATTCATCATATCGTCAACCTTGAACCTACTTTGCTAGGTTTTAAATTTCACATTTCATCATATCGTCATGCCAACTTAGAAATATTGGATCTGCAAGATCAATTGATCTTTTATAGACTTAATCTTGACCACGTAAGGGAACAAAGTGATTGACTGCTACATACTTGTAGCTAATACAACATAAAACCATCTTTGGAGACATATTCCTTCCTATCTGCACATACAACAGTAGACCTTCCATGGGGCTTCACCTGTCAGGGCTTTTTAACATGAAAGGGTTCTAAGCATTAACTATAGGGTTAGGTTAACAAGGGCATTTTAAAAACTATCTACTCCCATAGTTTTAATACATAATCAACACATTATCCCCATAAGTTTAAATATGTTTAATGTATAATTAACTAATCTAGAGAAAAGATAAATCTCATAACCAACAACCCAAAACCTCTTAACATCAACATGGATAGAATAGCCACAGATGGAAACAACACCCACAATACTATAAAGCACACATGCCTCTTAGTTATTCTAAAATGACTAAAATTTCTCATGGAGACTCATGAGTCTAATACCTACTAAATTCCTACTATTGGTCAGACTCAGGAGATCCATCTCCATAAGAAACTAGGCCCTTACCACCAACAAGACTACTAGAGGGTGATCTAGACATGCCATTGCTTGCACGCTTTGGGTGCAAACATTGGGCAGCAAAAGAGTAGAGGATTGAGAAGAGGGGTTACAACACAAATTCGGTATCATCTCAGGTTTAAGATTGCCATCATGGAGCCAATAGGTAGAGTTGAGCCTCCAGTTACAGAAAACCCATTTGCTACAGACAATCTGACTGACAACCATCCGATTAGTGAAAAAGCGTTCAAGAAATTGAATGACCAAGTGGCATCAATTGGGAACATACTATCAGCATTGATTCAGATTCCTGGGGTTACTCAAGCTATTTAAAATCATGTAAACGAACCAGGACAGTCTAGTCAGCAAACACCCATAGCAGCCAATCCAATAGTGGTACCTTCTCTAATGGCACCAACTTTTGATCCTATGTCGACACAAGCTTAAAACAATGTGCCAGTGCCAGTATCGACACTACCTCAAGCCACAAACATTCTTCCCCTCATCTTTACTCAATGTCCACCTCTTCAACATATCATGATAGCACACGAGGAAGAGTCAAACTGGGTTAGAATGCCCGAGAGGAATTACGTTGAGGTCAAGCTGTGAAGTTATAGAAGAGTCAAATTGACTAAAACGGGGAGATTCCCTAGATAGCTTCGGGTTTGATGATCTATGTTTCTATTCGGACTTCATATTACCAATGGACTTCAAGTATCAAGAGTTCGAGAAATACAATGGCATTGGGTGCCCACTCACACATCTGAAACTGTACTGTGGCATTATATGCCAATTTAAAAGAAATGATAAGTTCCTAATGAAATGTTCCAGAGGAGCTTGATTGGGGTAACACAAAGATGGTTCACTCTGTTGTTCCACAACAAAATCAGGTATTGGAGAGACTTGGCCACTGCCTTTACGGGTAACTACATATTCAAGAAAAATGTGGCGTTAGATAAGCAGGGTGTAACCAAGATGATAAGGAATCCCAAAAAGACTATGCGAGAGTATGCTCAATGATGAATGGAGTCCTTTTCATTATAGAAATCGAAATGAACACAATGTTCATCTCAACATTAGGGCAGCACAAATATACTCATCTCATAGCGCATACCTCATCTAGTTTTTCCTCATTGGTTTAGATTGCTGATAAGATAGAGGATGGTTCGAAGTCAGGGATGATTATAGATTGGACAGTTCCACAGCAAGGTATTTCATCCAGTGGTGCAGTACAAAATAAATCGATAGTTACGATAAAGAAAGATGAAAGGTAGGTTAACTATATACAACCAGCTCAACTACCGGTTCATTTCCCAACTACAACACCTAAAACACCTGTAACTATTCAAGCACCACTGAGCTGTCCATATCAAGCACAACAACCCCAAGCAATGCCATACAACAATCAAAAATAGTTTCAATTTCATGCATAACCGTAACAACAATACCGTCAACCCTACAACAACAACTAGTACAACAACAACCAACAACAGAGAAGAAGAAAGTTTACTTGATTGCCAATGAAGTTTTCGGAGCTCTTGCTTATCCTTGTTAAGGGAGGTTATGTTATATTGAGACAGCCACATCCAGAAGCTGAGAACACATTTGGGTATGATCCTACCACTAACTGTGAGTTTCATATGGGAGCTTTTGGTCACCCCACAGACCGGTGTTGGGAGTTAAGGAATCTTGTTCAAACCCTCGTAAATAGGAAGTTTTTAGTTTTTGATCCCGCACCAATGCAACATAATATCAATCAAAATCCCCTTCTAGCTTATAATGGTAACGGAAATGGTATAGGACTGGCGAATACATAAACCCAACACTTCAAACACTTCAGTCAACACTATCATATCTCTCTCAAAGTCAAAATAACACTCCCATTTGCATCACCACCAGTTTGGAGGCCTCATCTTAAACTCTTTACCATCTTCTCCAAACCCACCACTTCTTATTTTATCCTCAAATTTCGTCACTCTGTCAAACATTACACCAATCTCATTACCTTCAATTCTGCCACCACTCATCATTCACACTCCCATTTCATCTTGATCCACTACACTACCACCACCTCTAATCCTTCATGTTGAACCAGAGCTTCCCTAACACACTTTCAAAACTTCCAAACCCTTTAATTTTATATCCAACAAAGCTGTGCCTGGGAGTTACAAAACGGGTTTAATATTCCTAAAAGGAGGAGAGAAAGTTGTGGAGACAAAAAAGGCTAAAAAATTGGAGAAAGAAGAGGAGCCCAAGGATGTAGACCACATTACTAAGGCAGGTAGAGTGGTGAGAACGACTGAAAATGGGACAACATGAAAATGGAAAGACAATGAGAAGAAGACTGAGAAAGAGAAAGGGAAGCATATAGTGATAGAGGTTGGTCAGAGTAGCAAAAAGGTGTAGAATGAACAAACAAAGTGAATAAAACAAGCAATCAAGAAAGGGTTAGTTATTGATATAGAACAAATAAAGCAATCACAATAGATGATTGAAACAGAGGTTATAGTTGATAGAGAACCGACAGTAGTCAGTATAGAAGTAGTAGTTAGAACAAATGAGGTAGTAGAAAAAGGAAAAGAAGTTGAGATAGAAGTAATAGAAATAGTGGTAGAGAAAAATAAAAAAAGAAAGGGAACAACAATCATCATAGAAGAACATAGCAAACAGGCATAGAAGAAGAAAAAAGTAATAAACAAGAAGGTAATTAATTAAGAAAGAGTAAATATAGCCTTGTAGAGCAATTGAACAAAGTACCAGTCAAAGTATCGGTACTAGGGTTGCTATGAAGCTCAGAAAAGCACAAAAATTCGCTATTCATGGTTCTCAACGAGTTACATATGATAGAGGCCACTTCACCCGAGTAGTTGGGTATGATGATGGAAATGATCGTATCACCGAATGTCATCACATTCTCGTAGGATCAATTTACTCCAAAGGGCTGTGGTCACATAGAACTACTACATATCGCCATGATGTGCAAGGGTATGATCGTTGCTAAATAATGGATTTGTATTGAATGTCTGTCCTTAGACAACTTTGAAGATGTTAGGCGTAAATCGATCTTTCTTAAGACCTAATATTATGTAAATCCGAGCTTTCGATAGCTGAAAGAGAGAATTAATGGATGAAATTGGTTTACCAGTCACAATTGGACCATGTACATTCTAAATCACTTTCGAAACGATAAACATGCCAAGTATTTTCAATTTTCTTCTCGGGAGGTCTTGGATCCAGTTGGCTGGGACAGTGCCATCATATTTTCACCAGAGAGTGAAGTTCATCCTCAACCAAAAATTGGTTTCAGTGAAGGCAAAAAGTTTATTACCAACAAATAGATCTCTAGATGTGCCATACATAGATATTAATGGGTCGAGTAAATATCTCATGTATCATTGCTTCCAATTCAAGTTAGTTAGTCATATTTCATAAGGTATTGAGGTAAAAAAGGCAAGTTTATCACCAACAGTGATGATGATAAGAAGGGTAATGAAGCAGCCTGGATTTCATCAAGGGAAATGGTTAGTGAAGATAAGTCAAGGTAGAGCTAAGTTCATTTCAATTTAGAAAGCCATGCAATGGTTCGACTTTGGTTACAAGTCCACCTGGAAGGACATGCAAGTGATGAAGGAAAAAAAAAGAGAGCTCAAACTAGAAAGAATGGAGCAACGGGAACCCAAGATCTAGGATCTCAGGAAGGTCTTTCATATTAAGGAGACATTCCCCGTGTCGACTTATACAATGATAAGTGATGACAATCCAATTGATTACCAGCAAGTGCAATTACTATCACTGCAAGGTCAGAAAGAGCCAAACGTACTCCCTAAACATGAGCTATCCCTCGAAGATGACATCAATGGCTTGTTCAGGAGGACTTCGAGAAAAAAGAGCCTATAAAAACAGATGATGCTAGCAATGATAGTTTTTTTTTTATCACACCTAGTGTTGACTAGGATTCTAATGTAACCCTACCTTTAGGAGAAGTATCACTGTCAGATGACCATTAATATTCTATGATGGTTATCACGACTGAGTTAGGGGATGCTCCCTCCCCTTCAGTAGTCTACCTTGTGAAAGAAACAAATGTTCTTTGTAACTGATGAGTGTCTCCAAACACTCAATTATACGCACATTTTCTGGATATTTATCTTGATTTTTGTACCTATTTCTCTATATTAAGATAATAATCATGATAAGCCTCAAACCACTACGTTGCATGTTAATTAGGCTTAATTATATATAAATAAATTCATTTACTAGATAAATCTAATTACGTGTGTTTCTTGTGCAGAAAATCAACAATTTGGAATCAAAATCTCAAGGCAAAAGCATTTGGGCCCACTTTGGAATGCCCTAACACTTTGGAATGCCCTAATCCTTAACTCATATTCTCCTCTTTTGTCTTTTTGTGCAAAGAAAAGTGGAGGCTACTTTTAGACTCTTCTACACACATTTTTCTCTATAAATAGAGCCTTCATTTCTAGAGAAAGGGTCCCATCTTGGTTCTCTTATCCAAGACTCCTTTAATCTAAGGCTCTTAGCCTATTCTCTTATTTTTTGTATTTTCATTTTCTAGTTATTTTCTTTTGGTTAAATAGTCTTGTAAGAAGTAGAAGAAGAAGAAGTTGTAATTTTCTCCATGAAATGAAGAAAAGTTCTTTCATCTCTTATCTTCCCTCTCTTGCAATGACATTAGGCTAAGTTCCCCTCCATTGGAGAGTGGAAAAGCCTAGAGCAAGTTCTTGTGTTATTTCTAATTTTATGCCTTTCTTTTATTTAAAATGCTTATGAATTCTCTTTAAGTTTCTTGCACATTTTATTCTTAATATAGATACTTTATGCTTAGATTAGATCAAGATAAAGTATGCTTAAATTAGATAATTTGTAGTAAGAAGTTCTCAAGAAATTCTACTTTTTTTGTTCCTTTATTTCATTTTAATTGCAAAACTTTCCGATCTAAGGAGCTAACACCAAGCCCTTATGATTGAGTTATAAAAAGGCTAGAGACTAGAAATTGCTCATTAACATGTTTTAGGTAGATCCACCTCCAATGGTGTTTTAATTCATAAGTTTACTTGCTTTTAATTTCATTTACTTTAGTTTCTTTTCTAGTAATTTTACATTTCTTATAAGTTCAAAAATACAAAGAAAAACAGTTTTAATTCCTTTTAGTTAATTTGAATTTTATCTTCTTAGCTTAACTCTATTCCTCCTTTCTCTTGGGTTCGATCCCCTACTTGCCCCACAAGTAAGGTAAACGTAAGATTATTATTAACTCCGGTGAGAAGAACAACGATAGTCTCATCAGAATTTTGGCGCCGCTGCCGGGAAAGGTAAAGGTAGTAGTGGTAAGTTTTGATTTAAAATTTATTTTTTTTCATTTTTATTTTATTTTCTTTTTTCTTTTGGTTTCTTTCTATAAGTTCAAGTGTTCTTGAGATTTTAAGAGAGAAGAAAAAAGAAAAAACATTGAAAAAAAAAAAAAAAGTCATTCTCGTTTTCTTTTTCACCCTTGACAGCAGAACTTAAACTGACTGTAACTTTCTACTCCGATCTCCGATTATCTATTAGTGTATATCGATTTGGGGTAGAACGAAATTTTCTATAAAATGTGACAAAGTCAGCAAGATAGCGGTAAGTCAGATTCTGTTTTTGAGTCCATTTACTATCATTTCTGCTAACATTTCTGTTTTGCTTCTTGTAGGTGAACATTTTTTTTTTCTTCTTTTCTTTCAATTTCCTTTAATCTTTAGTTAGGTTTATTTTTCTGTTTTAGAAACTCTTGTATAGGATTTCTTGTAATTTTTATTAATTATCCAAGAAGGCTTGGATTGTAATAGACTAAGGAAGGACGACGGGTGGACAATACCGTCACGGCTCCTTAGGTTCGCACACCAAAATTGGAGTTGGTGGCCTAAGTCGACTCAAACCGTCTTCACCCCGTCTAGCACGGGAGGTAATCCCGAAACACCCACGCCTCTCTTTGCTAGTGGGTTACTCCTTGCCTTTGTATGTTATTTTTCCAATTTGCACACACTTGGAATAGTTAATTAAGTAGTAAAGAGCACCCCTCTCCTAGGGATGGCATGATAAGATAAGGATTGGAAGTCATTACCAATTCCTTGCTCTAATTAGGATAATCAATTCACTAGTCATCCAATCAAATTAATTAAAATCAATTAGACTTGACTATAGGGCCCACGAGCTCAATAGGAGAAATTTCGCTTCAAGTTGTGCCAATTGCGCTTCTTGGTCATTTTTGTATCTAGTAAGATCTTGCCCTTTGAGGGGATAGACTCAGTCTATTCAAGAAAGGAAGGTATTTAAGCGTGCTCTTGCTTATGCATTATGCGCCTCCTCCGATCTGGAGATCCGAATGATTCAAACTTGATTTCATAGAACCGAGTTGGAAGGCTAGTTGCGCTATTTCTACCCAGTTAGGAGCTGTCTAGCTTTAGGCAACCTATCTAGGTCCAGTCTTTTCTTTTCGTGATTGTTTGATCGACTGTGTGATTTGTATGCTTGGTAGACGTTCACAAAATAACGTGTTAGAACCATTTGATCCTGAGATCGAACGTACCATCAGTAGGATACGCAAGACACCATCAGTAGTTATGATGGGTGATCGAGAGCGAACTCTCAATGAGCTCTTCGCTCCAGCTTCCGCATCTCCTCCCACATGCATTGTTTTACCATTGAACAATGCACCTCAGTTTGAAATTAGGGCTGCCACCATCAATATGCTCCCTAAGTTCCACGGTTTAGAGCGTGAACAACCTTACACCCATCTTAATCGATTCTTGACTATATGTCAAACTTTTAGAAATCAGAATCTAGATGAGGAGAGTATCAAGCTTATTCTGTTCCCGTTATCCTTGGAAGACCACGCAGCTGCGTGGTTGAACTCCCTAACACCCAATTCCATATCTACCTGGGATGTTCTATCCAAGAAATTTATGGCCAAATTCTACCCCGTGGCCAAAACTGAGAAAATGAAGGACTCTATTAGAAATTTTAGAGCCCGTCCTGATGATGAATTTTCCCAAACTTGGGAAAGATTCAATGATTTATTGGTCAAGTGCCCACACCATGGCATTGACAAAGCACAGTTGGTGCAAAGTTTTTATAGAGGATTAACAATGAATCAACGTACCTTAGTCGAGTCAATGCATAAGGGTCAGTTCATGAACCAGACTCCCAACCAAGCGTACGATTTCCTCGTAGAGTTAGCTGAGAGTGCTCAAAACTGGAGTACTAACCAAGAAGAATTTGATAGAGACGATCCGGTTAGGAAGACAGGCATGTATGAGATGAAGGCAGACCCTGATCTCAAAAATGTCATGTGTAGTCTAGTGAGTGGGATGAATAATCTCACGAAGAAGTTAGATGCATTTACCATCTCAACATCCAAATCTCACCTAGACCCTCGTACAATTTCGCAAGTGACTGTCGAACCGAGTTCTTTGTGTGTCATGCGACGGCAACGACCATTTGGTCGAGTGTTGTCCCATGTTGCCTCAAATCAAAGCTGAACAAGCAAATACAATTAATGGCTATAGTACTTTTAGGAAGCCAACTCCAAACTCTTTTAGTCAAACGTATTACCCAGATAATAGGTTCCATCCTAATTTCTCATACAAACAGAACAAACCTATTCAATCTAGTGGTCCGTCAGGTTACAATAGGAGTTTTCCTAGGCAATCTGGTTCTTCCACAAACCAAGCTATTGTTCCTCAAGTCCCTTATCAACCCCAACAATCTACAGATTGCAGAGCCATCATACCAGATCCCATGACCAATTACCAGCAGCCTGCCCAACAACAGTCGTCCTTAGAATCTATGATTGCCGAGTTGATGAGACAGCAACAGCAGTTCATCCAAACTCAACAGCAAACCCATCAAAATCAAACTCAGATTAACCAGGTCACTGCGCAATCCATAGCTAAGATGGAAGTTCAGTTGGGGCAGTTAGCTCTCTCCTTGAGTGGGAGAGAGAAAGGTCAATTTCCTAGTCAGACTATCCCTAACCCTAGAGGTCAACCTTTGATTCCAAACGGATCGAAAGGTCAATACGAAGTAGGAAGCCATTCTGGAGCTCCACAAGACTCAGTCCAGGCTATCCACACCTTGCGTTCGGGAAAGAAGGTGGACAACAAGGTCCAACCTATTGACACGGGAGAAAAAGTCTTAGAAAAGGACAAAGTTCAAAAAGAAGCCATAGAGTCTCCAACAGAGAAGAAGAAAGATTTGGAAAATCCTCCTATCATTTCGCCAATTCCAAAAGCTCCATTTCCCCATCGCCTTAGAGATTCTAAAAAAGGTAAGCAGTTTGAGGGTATCTTAGAAGTCTTCCAAAATGTTCATATCAATATCCTATTCCTAGATGTCATTAAGCAATACCTTCTTATGTGAAATTCCTAAAGGATTTGACCGCAGCTAAAAGGAAAACACCATTTCCTCGGGAAGCCATCATGGCAACCCAAGCTTCGTCACTCATCCAACAAACGATTGCACCAAAATTTAAGGATCCTGGATGTCCGATAATTTTCATTCATATTGGAAATCAAGTGGTCGAAAAATGTCTCTTAGACTTAGGGGCCAGTGTAAACCTTTTACCATATTCGGTTTATAAACAATTAGGTTTGGGGGTTTTGAAACCCACCGATATCACGTTGAGTCTAGTCGATAGGTCCATAAAAATTCCAAAGGGTATAGTTGAGGACGTGATAGTTAAAGTCAAAGATTTCTATTTTCCTGTTGACTTTGTTGTCTTAGACACAGAGCCAGTCATCAATTCGAACAGTCATATTCCTATCATCTTAGGACGTCCATTCTTAGCCACGTCTGACGCAGTCATTCGTTGTAGAAACGGAATTATGACTTTAGCATTTGGGGATATGAAAGTGAAACTGAACGTCTTCCACAATTTCAAGGAATTGATGTAGATGATGGTATGGAGGAAGTGAACATGATAGATACGCTAGTCAATCAAACGTATCAAGAGTTAGGGTACTCTGATCCCCTAACGAAATGTTTGGCTCACTTTGGCCTTGACTTGGACGTAGAAGAGTCTATAAGCGAAGTCAATGCTTTGCTTGAATCCGTTCCACTCTTAGATTCTGTGCGGTGGCACGCAAAAGCTGAAAGTCTTCCTGTGCGCACATCCAATCTTGTTCCTTCTCATGTCGAGCCTCCAAAATTAGAACTCAAGTCTCTTCCAGAGACCTTGAGATATGCATTTCTTGGCAAGAATCAAACCTTGCCGTGATCATTTCCTCTCACCTCAATGAAGTCCAAGAGGGAAAGTTGTTAGGAGTATTAAGGGAACATCAAGAAGCTATTGGTTGGAGCATAGCTGACATCAAGGGAATTAGTCCATCTGTGGTGATGCACCACATTCGTTTAGAGGATTTTGCTAAACCTTCCTTAGAACCTCAGAGACGACTAAATCCTGTCATGAAAGACGTGGTTCGGATGGAAGTGATGAAATTGCTAGATGCGGGTATTATCTATCCTATCTCTGACAGTCGTTGGGTGAGTCCTATACAAGTAGTTCCTAAGAAATCTGGTATCACTGTGGTAGTGAACCAAGACAACGAATTAATCCCCACTCGAGTCCAAAATGGATGGAGAGTGTGTATCGATTATAGGAAACTCAACTCGATGACTCCTAAGGATCATTTTCCCTTACCTTTCATTGATCAAATGTTAGAGCGTCTAGCAGGACATTCTTATTATTGCTTCTTAGATGGTTATTCCGGGTACAACCAGATACCTGTTGCTCCAATCGATCAAGAGAAAACAACGTTCACCTGTCCCTTTGGAACTTTCGCGTATCGTCGCATGCCTTTTGGATTATGCAATGCACCCGCTACTTTTCAACGGTGCATGATGAGTATATTTTCGACATGCTAGAAAGATATCTCGAAGTGTTCATGGACGATTTTTCAATTTTCGGACCAAGTTTTGAGGAATGTCTCCATCACTTGACTTTGGTCCTTCAACGTTGCAAAGAGGTCAATCTAGTCCTCAATTGGGAAAAATGCCATTTCATGGTAACATCGGGGATTGTGCTAGGGCACATTGTTTCTGCTAAAGGGATTGAGGTAGATAAGGCAAAGGTAGGTCTAATTGAAAAATTACCACCTCCTAGAACGGTCAAAGAAATTAGGTCATTCCTAGGCCATGCGGGTTTTTATCGTAGATTCATTAAAGATTTCGGGAAAATCTCGAAGCCTTTATGTGAGCTATTGGGAAAGGATGTTCCTTTCGACTTTTCAGAGTCATGTCTCTCTGCGTTCAACAAGCTCAAGTCCGAGTTAACCTCGGCACCCATTATTCAACCTCCAAACTGGAGCATTCCATTCGAAGTTATGTGCGACGCTTCAGATTATGCAATAGGCGCTGTTTTGGGTCAGCGAATTGAAAAACAACCTCATGTTATCCAATATGCTAGTAAAACCCTTAACGATGCTCAGCTTAACTACTCTACAACGGAGAAGGAAATGCTAGCAGTGGTCTATGCCGTTGAAAAATTCCGCCCCTACCTTATAGGATCTAAAGTTGTGATCTACACAGACCACGCAGCATTGAAGTACCTTCTATCAAAGAAAGATGCTAAAGCAAGATTAATCCGTTGGATTCTACTTCTACAAGAGTTTGATCTCGAGATCCGAGACAAAAAAGGGGCAGAAAATGTCGTAGCTGATCACTTGTCTAGGATAGTTAACAAGCCATCCGAGGAATCCTTACCCATCTCTGAATCCTTTCCCGATGAGCAACTTATGCAAATCTCTCAAGCCAATGCTCCATGGTATGCGGACATTGTCAACTACCTAGTTACAGGTCAATTCCCAGTCAAATGACTAGTCAAGAGAAACTTCGTCTTCTGTCAAAAACAAAATGGTATTTCTGGGATGAGCCATACTTATTTAAGTATTGTCCTGATCAAATCATTAGACGTTGTATTCCAACCTGTGAGCAAGTCAGTATCCTAGAGTTTTGCCATAATCATGCCTGCGGAGGGCACTTCAGTGGTAAGAAGACCGCCATGAAAATCCTACAATGCGGTTTTTTCTGGCCTAGTATTTTTCGTGATGCCCACGAGTTTAGCAAATCTTGTGATAGATGTCAAAGATTAGGAAAAATCTCTAAGAGAAATGAAATGCCTCAAAATCCTATACTGATCATCGAAATTTTTGACGTGTGGGGTATAGACTTCATGGGACCTTTTCCTATCTCCCAGGGTTACCAATACATCCTAGTTGCCGTTGACTATGTGTCAAAATGGGTCGAAGCTGTGGCATGTAGAACTAACGATCACAAGGTTGTGATAAAATTCATCAAGGAGACGATTTTTTCAAGATTTGGTACTCCGCGAGCTATCATAAGTGATGGTGGCTCGCATTTTTGCAACAAGATCTTTGCTGCGTTGATGAAGAAATACCTCATAACGCATAAGGTTGCCACACCTTACCACCCACAAACAAGTGGACAAGTGGAGATTTCTAACAGGGAAATAAAGACTATCTTAGAAAAAACAGTCAATCCTTCAAGGAAAGATTGGTCTTTGAGATTGAGTGATTCACTCTGGGCCTATAGGACTGCATTCAAGACACCCATAGGGATGTCTCCCTACCGGTTAGTTTTTGGCAAGGCCTGCCATCTCCCTGTAGAACTAGAACATCGTGCATATTGGGCGATCAAACGCCTCAACTTTGATTTTGATAAAGCCGGTGAGAAGCGAAAGTTACAACTAGACGAGTTAGAAGAGATTAGAAATGACTCGTATGATTGTGCCAAAAGGTACAAAGAGCGTACCAAATTCTTTCACGATAGGCACATTCTTAGGAGGAATTTCATTCCTAATCAAAAAGTTTTGTTGTATGATAATAGACTCCACCTTTTTCCTGGAAAACTTAAGTCTCGATGGACTGGCCCATATATTATCCAAACAGTTTACCCCCATGGTGCTGTTGAAGTCCTTAATCCTAAGGACGGATCCACTTTCAAAGTGAATGGCCAACGTCTCAAACCGTTTCTCGAGTATGTTCCGCAGGAGGAAGTTCTTTTTCTCGATGATCCCGTCTATCAAAATTAACTATGTTTTCGTCTAGCTAAAGACGTTAAACTTAGCGCTTCTGGGAGGCAATCCATGCACTTCAAGGGACATTGTGTTAAATATCAACAGGACTATAAGGTCTTTCTCAGGTGCTATCTAACCCACTTCATTTCATTTTGTCAATTTCAATTTTACCTTTGCATGTATATGTTGAAATATTGAGGACAATATAATGTTTAAGTTTGGGGGTGTATGGGTTGGATTTCCACTTATTATTTTCTTCTTTTAAAAAAAAAAAAAAAAAAAAAAAAAATTGAAAAATATTTGGTTGGCAACTTTGTTGTATTTTTCTCAAAGTCTTAGCTTGTATCTTTTAAGCACTTAGTGAAAATATTTAATCAGTCTTTCATTGGAAGCTATGATCTGGAGTCCCCATTTATGTTTCTCTTAGGCAAAAATTAGAGCAAAGTTATCTTTTGGTTTATAGTCACTTCTAATAAGGTTACCAAGAGTCTAGATTGTATTAAAAGAGCTTGTTACCTTCTTTCTACCTAGAGTTTAAGGAAAAACTAGGTTTGATGAACTTTGACTTCCTTGTTCAATTGGTTGGTTGATTAGAAGAAAAACAGAACTGGACTGTATACACCTTGTACAGCAACCATTGAATTAGACTGGGTACCGTGAAAAGGGCTGCCTACTTTTCTTAGAAAAATAGTGAAGAAGTAAAAAAAAAAAAAAAAAAAAAGAGAAAAAGTCAAAGATCCAAAAGTTTATGTAAAGTTTTAGTAGGGTGAAAGCCATCAAGTGTAAAAATGTGAGTATACTGGAATATCACAGATAAAGCCCCTTAGAGGTATTAAAGTGAATATCCACACTTCTCACTACCCCAGACAGGATGCTAAGTTTAGAATTAAACCCTAAGTTACTCCAGTTATTCTTGAGTAGTTAGAAGGTTGAAACTCATTTTGGGAAATCGAATCTCTTAAATTTCTAAGTTAGAATCACTATCGCTCAAAGGTCAATTTAAGTCTAAGTTTTGTCGTAGAGAAATAAGGGTTGGGACTCTATACCAAGCAGTACTTCTAATTGATTGACAAAACCAAAAAAAAAGACTTGTGCTTTTCAATATAAGTTTTGATTTTGACTATTTTTACTTCAAAGTTTTTTCAAATTTTGTGGGTATATTTTCTGCAAACCCTCACGAGTCAAACTCGTCCACTAGGGGTAACCTAGCGGTTCAAGGGCTTGCTGCATTCGCTAAATGCAGTCGAGGTGCCTGCGAAAGTGGCAGTTTTATTTTCTAGGGACTAGAAAAAGGTAAGTTTGGGGGTGTGATGAGTGTCTCCAAACACTCAATTATACGCACATTTTTTGGATATTTATCTTGATTTTTGTACCTATTTCTCTATATTAAGATAATAATCATGATAAGCCTCAAACCACCACGTTGCATGTTAATTAGGCTTAATTATATATAAATAAATTCATTTACTAGATAAATCTAATTACGTGTGTTTCTTGTGCAGAAAATCAACAATTTGGAATCAAAATCTCAAGGCAAAAGCATTTGGGCCCACTTTGGAATGCCCTAACACTTTGGAATGCCCTAATCCTTAACTCATATTCTCCTCTTTTGTCTTTTTGTGCAAAGAAAAGTGGAGGCTACTTTTAGACTCTTCTACACACATTTTTCTCTATAAATAGAGCCTTCATTTCTAGAGAAAGGGTCCCATCTTGGTTCTCTTATCCAAGACTCCTTTAATCTAAGGCTCTTAGCCTATTCTCTTATTTTTTGTATTTTCATTTTCTAGTTATTTTCTTTTGGTTAAATAGTCTTGTAAGAAGTAGAAGAAGAAGAAGTTGTAATTTTCTCCATGAAATGAAGAAAAGTTCTTTCATCTCTTATCTTCCCTCTCTTGCAATGACATTAGGCTAAGTTCCCCTCCATTGGAGAGTGGAAAAGCCTAGAGCAAGTTCTTGTGTTATTTCTAATTTTATGCCTTTCTTTTATTTAAAATGCTTATGAATTCTCTTTAAGTTTCTTGCACATTTTATTCTTAATATAGATACTTTATGCTTAGATTAGATCAAGATAAAGTATGCTTAAATTAGATAATTTGTAGTAAGAAGTTCTCAAGAAATTCTACTTTGTTTTGGTTCCTTTATTTCATTTTAATTGCAAAACTTTCCGATCTAAGGAGCTAACACCAAGCCCTTATGATTGAGTTATAAAAAGGCTAGAGACTAGAAATTGCTCATTAACATGTTTTAGGTAGATCCACCTCCAATGGTGTTTTAATTCATAAGTTTACTTGCTTTTAATTTCACTTACTTTAGTTTCTTTTCTAGTAATTTTACATTTTCTTATAAGTTCAAAAATACAAAGAAAAACAGTTTTAATTCCTTTTAGTTAATTTGAATTTTATCTTCTTAGCTTAATTCTATTCCTCCTTTCTCTTAGGTTCGATCCTCTACTTGCCCCACAAGTAAGGTAAACGTAAGATTATTATTAACTCCGGTGAGAAGAACAACGATAGTCTCATCAGTAACTAGGACATTGTCCTAGTTACCTTTGAGGCTGCTATGTTCTCCAAAAAAAAGTTGTTAGTTTCTAATTTTTCCCTTGAGGATCCTAATGGACCTTTGTCCTCAGAGGGTATTGGTTTAAAAGGTCCATCCTTAGTAATAAAATCAAAAAAATCAAAAATCAAAAAATCAAAAGTTTGTAAAGTTTTCTAAGCCAGGGAATATGGAACTAAATGATTGCAACCTCGAACCCAATTTTGATCTCATGGGGATTGAGAAAAAGTTTGGTGCACAAGAGGTCGATGTGCCAAAAGAACTGAAAAAGCTTGTAGAACGTCATGAGGAAGAGCATCAAACAAATGTTGAAGAAATAGACTCAATAAATCTCTTGTCAACATCGGATCCCTTCTAATCCCAACCCAAAAGACGAAAATGATTGAATTCCTTCGACAATACCAATATGTGTTCACATGGTCCTATCAAGATATGCTGGGGCTTAACACTGATCTTATAGTACACCGTCAACTCATTCTTTCCAATACAAAGCCGATCAAGCAAAAACTCAAGAGATTGAAACTTGAATAAACTCTCAAAGTCAAAGATGAGATTACAAAATAGATTCAAGTAGGATTTTTAGTAGTATCAACTTATCTAGAATGGCTAGCAAACAAGTTCTAGTACCAAAAAAGATGGAAAATAAAGGATGTGTATAAATTACAGAGACTTGAATAAAGCTACTCTGAAAAATGATTTCCTACTTTCGCATATCGACACGCTCATCAATAACACAATAGGACATGACAAATAGTTACAATCAGATCAAGATGATAGAAGAGGATCAAGAGAAGATTGCATTTATCACACCTTGGAGTATTTTTCATTATACGTTATGCCATTCGATCTCAAAATACTAGCGCAACCTATCAGCGAGCCATGACTGCTATCTTTTATGATATAATTCACAAAGATATGAAGGTCTATGTGGATGATATGATCGTTAAGTCTGATTTGGAAGAAAATACCTCATCAACTTACACAAATTTTTTTATCATCTAAGGAAGTTCAATTTAAGGCTTAATTATTCAAAGTATATATTTGGGACAACTTCAGGGAAGTTACTAGGTTTCATCATAATTCGAAGAGGTATTGAAGTAGATCCAGCTAAAGTAAAAGAAATTATTGAAATGCCAGCACCAGAAACAAAAGTAAAAATACGAGGTTTCTTAGGAAAGAATCAATACATAAAGTAGGTTTAGTATACAACTCACATCAATCTGTGAACTTGTTTTCAAACTCTTAAGGAAGAATGAATCTTTAAAATGGAACAACGACTGTCAGGAAGTACTTGAAAAAATCAAGAATTATCTACTCAGTCCTCCAGTCTTCGTTCCCCCAACCCTAAGGAGACTTTTGTTAATGTACCTGTCAGTTTTTGAAACATCTATGGAGTGTGTACTAGGGCAGCATGATGAGATGGATTGTAAGGAAAAGATGATATACTACCTCAACAAAAAGTTTACAGATTACAAGATAAGGTATTCTCAGCTTGAGAGGACATGTTGCACCCTAGTTTGGGTATTTCAAAGATTACACCATTATTTGCTAAGCTATAAAGTACAACTTATTGTTAGGATGGATCCATTGGGTACTAGTTTGAGAAACTTGCACTCGCTGATCGCACTGCTAAGTGGCAACTATTACTATTAGAGTTTGATATCGAATATGTCACGCAAAAGGCAATCAAGGGGCAGGCTATCGCAGACCATATAATAGAGCACCCTCTTCCAAATTACAAACCGTTGAAGACCAGCTTTCCAAATGAAGCCATTCTTTTTTAAAACAATAGAGGAAGATGAAGACGAACCAGGTTGGAAATTGTATTTTGATGGTGCAATCAATTAGAAGGGTAATGAGATCAGGACTATTTTAGTGAAACCTAATGGATCACATCTGCCCAAAACAGTCAGGCTACGTTTTCAGTGCACAAATAATCAAGCAAAATAAGAGGCATGCATAGTGGGTCTTAAGGCAGTAGTAGAGATGGAAGCCAGCAAGATCAATGTATTTGGAGACTCTAGTCTAGTTGTCTACTAGACTACCGGTGAATGGTAGACACAAGAATAGAGACTAGTATCGTACTATAAGTATATCAAAGAACTAAGTACTAATTTTTCTCGAATCACTTCAATTACATGTCAAGGGTGAAAAATCAGTTTGCAGACACATTTGCAACATTGGCCTCTATGAGCAAAATCATTGAAGAAATAACTATCTATCCCTTGGAGATAAGGATTCAAGATGAGCCAGCTTATTATTTACCAATTAAGATAAGGATGCAGAAATAGAAACTCCATAGTTATTCGATATCAAGCTTATTTAGAAAATAGAACCTACCCTCCAAAAGTTAAAAAAGTTGAAAAAGAACAATTAAACGATTAACAAGACGATTCTTCTTAAGCAATAGGACACTCTACAAGCAATTACACCACGAGGTTTGATGTCGTCATTATAATCTCATCATAAATTAATATTTTTTATATTCTCTTTAGCTTGTGGGCAAGTAAGGGATCGAACCCAAGAGAAAGGGGGGATGTTACCAAGCTAATCAAAATGAAGTTAATCTAAGTTACAAATTTAAAATCTATTTTTATATTTTTATAAAATAAAATGGAGAGTAAATGTTATTGGAAAATAATATAATAGAAAGGAAATTTATACTAAGAAACAAGAAAATAAAGTCATTAGTGATTAGAGTAACCTAGGATTATCAAATAAAACTATATTTAAGTCTGTCTTTCTTCGTACTCAACCCCAGGGGCTTGGTGTGAGCTCCTTGGATTGAAAGATATGGCATGAAGCTTGAAATATTGCTATAGTTAGGACTCCTTTACTTACTAATGTGTGAAATCCCTACTATCAATTATCTGAATTAAACATGTTTTATCTTGATTTTATCTAAGCATAAAATATCTAAGTTAAGTATAAAAGGTGTAGAGATTCATCTAAAACTTTGATCCATTAGAGTTGGATAAAGCTTTGAAGAGAACTCTATAATCATAAAGAATATGGAAGGATAAAGAATATAAATACAAACTTAAAAGCTTTCTTTTATGCTTGTTCCTCTCACTAATGAAGGGAGTCTAGCTTATGGTTATTACAAGGATACAAGAAGAAGTAATGAAACTAATACTTGTATTCATGTGGTAACTAATATACACTATCTCCTTATCTGAGAAATTACAGAAGTGGCTGAAATAAAACATATCTAAAAAATATAAAATTACAAAGAAGATGCCAAGGGCATTGGGAGGAGAAAAGAGAAGGGACAAGGGCCCAATAACTCTTTCCTAATTGGGAAAATGATCTATTTATAGACTTGAGGTGCTCTAGAATGATAAAAAAAAATAGTCGTTATCACTCGTGCGTATAATCTCACGTGCGGAGCACACTAAAGCAATTTTAGGGCATTCCATTTGAAAAGGACTATGCCACATTGATCTTGGATTGTACCATATTGATATGGAGACATCCTGATATTCAATTTTGCATGGAAGCTTGATTGGTCTTCTAGATTGTGATACACTTTTTATTGATTGATTTGGTGTTTATCTTGATGATTTTTTCATTGACTTGTACAATGAACACACGTGATCAGTTTTTTGATAAATACAGTTATTTTCAGTAATTAAGCCTAATTAGCATGTATAACATATAATGTGATAAATTGAGGTTTAACATAATTATTTACCTAATCTAATGAAATAAGGATAGAAATCGGGATAAATGCCTAGGAAAAGTGTGGATAAATCAATATTTTAAGACATTGATCACATCCCCAAACTTATTTTTTTTAGTCCCTTAAAAACTAACTTTGCCACTTTTGCAGGCATCACATCTGCGTTTAGCGAATGTAACAAGCCTTTAAATCGCTAGGTTACCCCTAGTGGATGAGTTTGACTCGTGAGACTTTGAAGAGAATATACCCACAAAATTTGAAATCACTTCAGAAATAATAATAATTAAAATCAACACTTATATTTAAAAACATAAGTTCTTTTAAGATTTGTCAGTCATTTGGAGGTAATACTTGATATGGAATCTCAATTCTTATTTCTTTATGTCAAAACTTAGACTTAAATTGACCTTTAAGATATAATGATTCTAACTTAGAAACTTTAGAGATTCGGTTTCCTAGAATGAGTTTCAACCTTCTAAATAATCTGGAATAATTCTATCAACTTAGGATTTAATTCTAAACTTAGCACCATGTCTGGGGTTGTGAAAAATGTAGATGTTCACTTTAATACCTCTAAGGACTTTATCTGTGATATTCTAGCGTATTCACGTTTTTATACTTGATGCTTTTCACCCTACTGAAATTCTAAACTTTTCTATTTCGATTCTTTTGAATATTTCTTTCTTTTTTGCTTCAAGAGATGTTTTTCTTTTTCTTTCTCTTTCTCTTTTGATTTTTCTTTTCATTTTCTACTCATTTTTTCACCTTTTTTAAAGAAAAAAAAGCAACTCTTTTTAAGGTACCTAGTCTAATTCAATGGTTGTTGTTCATGATATATTAAATCAGTTTTATTTTTCTTCTAATTAGCTAACCGAATGAACAAGTGAAAGTTCATCAACCCCAATTTTTTTTATACTCTAGGTAGAAAGAAGGTAACAATCTCACTCAATTCAACCTCGATTCTTGGTAACCTTATTAGAAGTAACTATAAACAAAAGATAACTTTACTCTAATTTTTGTTTAAGAAAAACATGAATGGAGAATTCAGATCAAAGCTTCCACCCAAAGACTGATTTAGTATTTTTAACTAAGTGCTTACAGATACAAGCTAAGATATTAAACAAAATATAACAAAGTTGCCACTGAAATATTATTCAAAAATTTTCAAAATTTTCAATTATTTATTTAATTTTTTTAATAGAAAATAATAGAAACTAATAGAAAATAGGTGGAAATCCTATCCTATACCCCTAAACTTAAACATAATATTGTCCTCAATATTTTAGTATGCACATGCATATACAAATTGAAATTGACAAAAGGAAATGAAGCGGATTGGACAGCACCTGAAAACAATCCTATAGTTTTGTGATATAAACACAATGTCCAATGAAATGAGACAACACACCACTCACCACTGTCACAGCATCGATTGTATCTGTCGTATTAATCGTGATCATGTTATATGATGCCAGAAGCAGCATGAAAGATATTGTGATCATAGTTTAGGTAATTGGTTCTTAAGCTATGTCGAAAAAATACAAATCAGTATTTTCAACCAACACTGTGTAAACTAGTACAAGACGAAATAACTATGAAAAATAAAAGGATTTTTGGAAAATAATGCAAAAAAAACTATTTTTGAAATAAAACATGGATAATACAACATTTAGATAAACATAAAAACTACTAAAAACAAATTCTAATAAAAATATAATACTAAAAATGCCTAATGAAATATTTAATTAAACGTCTAATCCCTATGAGTTCTGCCTCTAGCAATGGCTATCTTAAACTCTTGCATCTAGTTGGGTTATTTAACCGCATCGAGTCATCGATGCAACACCTTCTATTCTTTATACAGTTTACCCTTCCCCTTGAAAGTTTTTGTAAATGCCTTCTGGAAGGAACGTGGTTTGACATCATCTAAGAAGGATGTGTCTTCAAAATCTAGGCTAGATGATCTAGCTTTACTCGTTTCGACCTCATCAAACTCTTATCTTGGGCACTCATAACCATGAGGGCTCCCGTGCTCTTCAAAGTGCTCAGGTATTGGCTACCATCTAGGGCACACTCAACGAAATACAGTGTACCATTGAATTTTGAAAGCTGGATCATCTCGCCTTGGGGTGCTAGAACTACCGTTGGCACTCCCATACGCTTATCAAGAATCTAACAGACTAAGTGTGGGAAAACCAACGAACGCCCCTTCTTGGGCTTGACATAGGCATTGATCAAAGTTTCTAAGATGAGACGGGACTCGCAAAAAATGAGATCCCTAGTCTGGATCTCATGTATGATGTATATGTGTTTTTCAAAGAACAAAGTATTATTCTACATCCCTAAGATGTTTGATGCCACCCATCGCCAACAAAGATATTGATTATCTTGAAAGCTCTTTGATAGTAATCATCCACTCCTCTTGCTAATACGTTGCGAATCAAGACCCTATCGTGTAATAAAAAATTCAAATAGATGATGGGTTTGGCAAGTTTCATCCTCAACTTACAGAATGCCTGAGATCGTGTGGATATCTTCAAAACTAATGGCAAACGTGATGCCACAGAACTAGATGGTGAGCGAAGGAATGATGGGATTGCTCAAAACAATGGAAGCATAAAATTCTCTCACTAATTCTTTGCAATAGAATTCAAACATAATGTAGAGAAAATTACTCCATCCTTGTCAGATGGTCTTATGAAACCATGTTCCATTAATGCCTTAGAAGTAATGGCCAAAATCAAACTCCTAAAAAATTATTAGTTTGGAAGAAGCAATGGGCACCACTATAATCAGGAAGAGAAAATAATTGATTTTCAAAAATTTGACTGTGCTTGCTGATTAAAAGATTGCGATGTAGTGAATACTGAATGTGCATAATGAATGTGATAGATCTGATGATGTAGTGACTGCGAGCTGGTCGTAATTTGATGTTGACTACGTTGATTATCTTTGAATTGTACAAAAATGACTGAGGAAAAAAATCAAAAAAATGTATTCTTGATGGCTATGATTTTGGACAAATTTGAAAATGGAGATGGAGGAGAAAAGTTAAAAATTAGGGCTTCTTATTTGGTTTAAGGTTGATTGGAAATTCCCAAATTACCATTTAGACAAAAAAAATCCTAAATTGCTAAGAAATACAAATTAAGGCAATTCTAACTTGCTAAAAAGAATCCTAAAAATCAAAAGAAAAGAAATGCTAAAGAAAAAACTAATTTCCTAAGATTTGGATGGGAAGGTAGCTATGAGTATCGCTTAATGTGGTAAGGGATCAACTCGTCACTTTTTAGCACATAAAACTTGGGTACATCGGGTATGCCGTCCCGATTCATTGGTGACTATTTAAAAAAGGCCAACAGGGAATAAACCTATTGATAGGTAGACCATTCCTTTCTGCTAAGTGTTGTGCAACCTTAAACATATGAGACCAATAATGATTTTTCTTTTAAAACTTACTACTCGGGTTCCGAATCGATAATTATTCCCGATAAGGGAAAGGGCCAAGTTCTAGGTCTAACTGAAGCGAAAACTACAGTATTCATCCAAAACTTCTAAAATTACTATAAAAAAAAAGGAAAAGAAGAGGTTGCTTATCAGAAATGTTAAGTCTAATGTCTTCAGCTAGACGAAAATTCTGTTAACCCTAATAAATCGATTCATTGAGGAGAAGAACTTCCTCTGGTGGTACACACTCGAGATATGATTTGAGACGTTGGCCATTCACTTTGAAAATGGATCCGTCCTTAGGATTAATAAATTCAATAACACCATGGTGGTAAACTATTTGGATAATAAAAGGGCTAGTCCAACAAATTTAAATTTTCTAGAAAAAAGGTGGAGTCTATTGTTATAGAACAAAACTCTTTATTAGACTCAAAATTTCATCGTAGAATATGCTTATCATGATAAAAATTTGTATGCAGTTTGTAACATTTACCACAATCATAAGAGTCATTTCTAATCTCTTCTAATTCATTGAGTTGTAATTTACAATTTTCATCGGCTTTATCGAGATCAAAGTTGAGGTGCTTGATTGCCCAATATGCTCGATGCTTAAGTTCTACAGGGAGATGACAGGTCTTACTAAAAATTAATCGGTAGGGGGACATCTCTATTCGTGTTTTGAAAGCAGTTCGATAGGCCCATAGTGAGTCATTTAATCTCAAAGACCAATCTTTTTGTGAAGGATTGACTATTTTTTTCAAAATGATTTTGATTTCCCTGTTAGAAATCTATACTTGTCCACATCATCAATGCTGCAAATATTTTATTATAGAAATGTGAACCACCATCACTTATAATAGCTTATGGAATACTAAATCTTGTTAAGATAGTTTACTTGACAAAGTTGATCACTACCTTGTGCTTGTTTTTTTAATAAGCTACTATTTCTACTCATTTGGATACGTAATTAATGACAACGAGGATATACTAGTAACTTTGGGAGATAGAAAAGGATCTCATAAAATCTATGTCCCAAACATCAAAAATCTAAATGATCAAGATAAGATTATGAGTTATTTTGTTTCTTTCGAAAAATTTTCCTAATTTCTGACATCGATTACAAGATTTGTTAAACTTATGGGTATTTCAAAAAATAGAAGATCAGAAGAAACTGCACTACAAGATTTTTGAAGTAGTTTTCTTACCACTGAAGTGCCTTCCACAAGCATGATTATGACAAAACTCTATGATATTGGCTTGCTCACATGTTGGAACACAACGTCTAAAGATTTTGTCGGGACAATACTTGAATAAGTATGATTCATCCTAGAATAACATTTCATTTTTGAAAGGAGATGGATTTTTTCTTGCGTAGTTATTGAGACTAGCAATTGACTTGTAACTAGGTAGTTGACAATGTTAGCATACCACGGAGGATCAGAATTAGAGATTTGCATAAGTTACTCATCAGAAAAGGATTTAGAAATGGGTAAAGATTCATCAAATGCCTCAGTGACTATCTTAGATAGATGATCAACTACGACATTCTCTACACTCTTTTGGTCTTGGATCTCGAGATCGAACTCTTGTAAGAGCAGAATCTAACAGACAAACCTTACTTTATAATTCTTTTTTGATAAAAGATACTTAAATGTAACATGGTCTATGTAAATCACGACTTTTGATCTTTTTAAGTAGGGATGGAATTTATCAACTGCATAGACTATTGTTAACACTTTCTTCTCTATTGTAGAGTAGTTCAACTAAATATCACTGAGGGTTTTATTGGAGTACTGGATAACATGAGGATGTTTATCTATTCACTAACCTAAAACAACACCTATAACATAATCCGAAGTGTCGGACATAACCTCAAATGGAATGTTCCAATTTAGAGGTTGAATGATGGGTGCCGAGGTTAACTTGAACTTAACCTTGTTGAATACGGAAATGCATGATTTTGAGAACATGAAAGAAACATCCTTGCCTAAGAGTTAAGATAAAGGCTTCAAGATTTTTTCAAAATCTTTAATGAATTTATGGTAAAAGTCTACATAACCTAATTTCTTTGACTATTCTAGGAGTTTGTAACTTTTCAATTAAACCTACTTTTGCTCTATCTACTTCAATCCCTCTCGCAGAAACAATGTGCCCTAGCAATAATAGGAATAAAAGGTAACTTTGTTATAATGTTTACCTAAGAGAAACACGAATAAAGAGTTCAGATCAAAGCTTCCATTCAAAGACTTGTAATATCCTAAATTCTAATTAGTATCTCGAGGAAATAAAAATAGTAAAGTTTGGAGAAAATTCTGACAGAGAGACTTAAGGTAAAATACTTGGATTTTGTTATGTTCATTTTTTATGAAATTTGACTTCGCTATTGAATTCAAAATGGTCGAAAAACATACTTTAGCCTATAAGTATACTCGAATTCGAATTCAATCGAAAAAATTATAAAATCCTCGAGTTTCACATCAAGTAACTACCAAATAGGTATACGTCACTTTAGAGATATACTTTGAGGAATCCGATCATTCCATTAGATTTGTGTCAAAAAATCACTCAAAATAGAGTATAAGTTTGTCCAAATTGATATTCGGGAAAAATAACTCCCTAAATGACACTTATGTCCTACTTAAGTTATAAATATTTGAAATCATAAAAAAAATCGACTTTTTTCTCTTCATCCAAATATCAGCCCATTTTCCTCTAGATTTGTAACTCAGATCTACGCCAAACTAGAACAATTCAAGTCTTGTTGCAAGAAGGAAAGTTGTGTACTTCATCAAGGGCTACGCGTGGACACAAAGAAATTCGATTTTCGTCAAAGGAAAAAAACTTGAAGATTTGGCCGTAGGCAATTTTAAACTCCCTTCTACCGTCGAATATAGTCCGAGTTAGAATGCCTTCCCTTCTACCTTCTAGTTACACAACAAACTCATAGAAATTTCATTTTTATACGTCAGATTGCGTTTGTCCTTCCCATTTTCAAGTAATTCATTGAGTTCAAATATGTTTTGAATGAATTTAATCATGTTTGCGTGCTTATTTATGATTGATTTTAGTTCTTTTAATGTATTTTAATCATTATATGATTAGTTTAATGGTTGGAGTGAGTTTCGATGACTTTCGATGAAAATCAACATTTCGAAAAAATTCCATTTTTGAGCTTTCATGCTTGCTGATGGCACCACCATCAGCCATGCATGTCTCCACTATAAGCCACCGTTAGACCTGAAAATTTTCAAAAACTGAATTTTCTCTTCAGTTTTTATTCCCACTCAGCGTATACACTATTTTCAGTCTTTTATTTCATTAAAAACATATACACTATTTTTTCTTTCTATTTACTTAAAGTTTTATAATGAAATTAAGGTTTTACCCCCCATTTGAAAACTTTGAAAATGATTTTGAAATCCAAATCTCATCATATCAAAATGTAATTTTTGGTTTCAAGCACAAAACGTAAAATTCGACGTTTTCGATCGATTTTCAAAATGCGATAACTTTTGCATTACTTTGAACTAAGTTATAAAAATTACATGACCTTTCTCATGTTCTCGAGGGCTTTCATGTACAAAAATCATTTTAATTTCGACAACTTTAAAAAATCACTTTTTCCAATACTTAGCCAAATTTTGACAACTTTTTTAATTTTTACGTATTATGACTTTATCGTATTTTTCGAGCCTTTCTAATCAACCAAAACCATCGAATGGAATTGGTTGATACTCTATAGATTTCAAATAATTTTTAAAGGGAAAAATACTTTAATAGATATGTAGAAAGTTAGACAATGGATTGATCAATCGATTGATAGATGAATAGAGAGAATGTATGTTCTCGACTGATTGATGGGATAGTGCCTTCAGTTCTACTTGAAGGTCATGCTACGTAAGATATGATAGATAGATAGATGGATGGATTGATTGATGGATGGAAATGATAGATGGATGTCACTGTAGAATATTACCAAACCTTATTTGTATTTTCGATAAAAGAAAATAATATACTATATGCAAAATAAAATAATTTGTTTACTAGAAAAAAGTTGTGGGAAAACCTACAAAAATTGATTCGTTGTTGTATATCCGGAAGCGATGGGTCAATCTACGATCAGTAGTAGATATCATATGCTCTTCGGTAGTATGAGGTACCTTAGAGCATATTATAGCTTATGAGATTTGGGAACTTCTCTTACTTCTTTCTTAAGGAACGTTTTGTGAAAGGTGATCTCTGTATAGTGTAAAGGTAGGTGGGATTTACATATATTGCCTCTTGATAGGCTTCGACGTGAGGAGTCTTTTGGGCTAGTTAGTAATCACTGTTAGTCTGTAGTCGTCAAACAATGGGCCTCACAGTAAGGTGATCTCTCTAAGCTCTTGGCCAATGACCAGTCTTAGTCGGATAAACAGTTCCAAAGTGTGGTTTGCCAACTGGCTACATAATCAAATTCTAACGATGGAATTCCATATCGGAGGTTAAGTTTGAAATATCGATTGTCATACTGAGGCCGTTGTATCGGTGTGTTCCTCTATTCTCTTATCTATTATACCGCCGTATTCTTATTATGTATTTTCTTTATTTTCTGATGTGATAGATGTTTTCCATTTGCAAATATATATGTTATTATAAATGATAGAAATGATAGATTGAAATTATTTACAACTGTTTACTGAGTATATTTAGACATTTATCGTATGATTATGAAAATCTGTATTATTTATCTATTCAGTTTGATTACTCGTGCATGTATGACTCGTTGTTAGAAAAACGTTCATCCTACTGAGTAATATTCCCTTATTACTCACCCTATCCTTTCCCTTTCAGATGCTTTAATTTTTGTAAAGCCTGCTTATGAGGAGTTATTCAAGGAGGTTCTTGTAGGTGGATATGCAACCACCGCCAGCTTGATGAGTAGTTTAGTGGTTTAGCGGGTGTGTTGTAATGTATTTTAGGGAGTTGATGTATATATTTTGAAAGACTGTATTTAGGAGATGGTTATGATGTTATGGATTCGATGAATTTAATTGATAATGATTAGCTTCCGCTTTGCTCTGATTTTAGATTATCTAGTATAGATTCTACTTCGTGTATGTTTCACTTCATAATATTATTATTAATGATTGCTCTATCAGGTTGTGTGTATGTTCATTTCACACCTCTGAAATCGCCTCGACCCTTCTCACTAAATAGTGAACAGGGGTCTGATTGGTAAATTGGGGACTTTTAAGGAATAAAGAGTCGTCACCTAGTTTAGGTCTAGGAACTATAAATGATTCCGAAATGGATCGGGTCGGTCCACGGATCAGAGAAATGGGTAAGGGGTCAAATTACAAGTTTCGGAAGGTGTTAGGCACCGAACTCGCTCGATCGAGATGATCGGTCTCTACTACGATTCAAAATATGCTACGGTCAACGGATAGAGACTAAAGTCAAGACAATGGTCCAATCATCATCACCATAACCATCAAATTATATCAAATGTGCTAAACGAATTCCAAGGCCAATATTCCCCAAATATCATATGATTCTCGAATTCCGCACAAAAATGAAAATATTTGAAAAAGCCTAAATTCTAGATCATGCTTCAAGGCTCACGTGGCAAGAGATTCCTATTACAAATCCAAATGTACTAATATTTTTCGAATATACTAAACTAGGAATTTATAAAAATTTTCTAAATTACAAAATCGTGAACATGAAATTTCTAATTTGGTAACTCATAGAATATCTAAATTAAAATTTTGAAATTTCCTAAATTGGGAATTTATGAAAATATGAGAATTTTCCAAATTAGAAATAAACTTCCCAAACTAGGAATTTCCAAATATGATGAGTTCCCAATTAAAATTTATAAAAAGATTTTCCAAGTTAGAGAATTGTCAATATTGGATTTCCCAAATTAGCCAGCTATGATCTTTTCAATAACCCATTTTTGTCACATGCACACAAATCAGCGAGTTGACTCGTTGACAACGTTTTGAAACATAAGATATGTTTTCCCTTCCCAATGTCCATCAAAATCAGTGAGTCAACTCACATGTTCATTTTATAAAAAAAAATCCAATTTTGAAATTCTTATGCACAACAAAAATCAGTGAATTGGCTCACATGTCAATTTTATCAAAAAAATCGATTTCAGTTTCCTATGCACACATGCAAATCGGTGAGTTAACTCAATGTCTATTTTGTTGATAAATCAATTTTGAAATTCCAATATACATAGAAATCAGTAAGTTAACTCACGTGGCAATATTATTAAAAAAAATTGATTTTGAAATTATATGCACACGTGCAAATCAGTGAGTTAACTCAATGTCTATTTTGTTGATAAATCAATTTTGAAATTCCAATGTACATAGAAATCAGTGAGTTAACTCACGTGAAAATATTAAAAAAAAAATTGATTTTACCCATATGAGCACACAAATCAGTGAGTTAACTAGCATGGCAAATTAATAAAATATCAATCCTAAACTCCTAATGCACACAAGTCAGCGAGTTAACTCGATACCCATTATTAAAAAGAAAATCGATTTTAAACCCATATGAGCACAGAAATCAGTGAGTTAACTAGCATGGCAAGTTAATAAAAATGTCAATCCTAAACTTCTAATGCACACAAGTCAGCGAGTTAACTCGATACCCATTATTAAAAAGAAAATCGATTTTAAACCCATATGAGCACACAAATCAGTGAGTTAACTAGCATGGCAAGTTAATAAAAATGTCAATCCTAAACTTCTAATGCACACAAGTCAGCGAGTTAACTCGATACCCATTATTAAAAAGAAAATCAATTTTAGACCCATATGTGCACACAAATCAGTGAGTCAACTCAATATCCATTTTATTAAAAAAAAATCGATTTTAACTTCTAACGCACACAAATTGATTAGTTCATTCGTTGATCACTTGAAGTCTCAACGTCCCACTCGATGCACTCCCCTAAACAGTGAGTTGATTCACCTCTTTTAAAAAAAAAATTTTGAACTTCCAATGTGCGCACAAAACAATGAATCAATATGCAAATTCCCGAATTAACATTCACGAAGAAAAATCCCCACATGAAATGACGATTGAAGAAGAATAATAATGAAAAAAATAAATAAAAAATAAACAAAGTAAGCAAAACAAATTTACCACCAACGGGAATTCGGCTGCGTGAGATCCCTTCAGAGTTATCCGACTATTAACTGCTCAAAGGTGTGAGAGTGATGAAGTAGTTGCTGTCCGAATGTGAGGCGTCAAGAGATATGACGGAGGTGACGGATTGCTATAGAGAGGGCGTCAAAGAAAGAAGGTAGAAGGAATACTGGGCTGCTATGTTGGGGTGCTCAATGAGAATGTTTGGGACCGTTATAGGGGCTATAATGACGCTGTTCTCGAACCAAGGTTGGGGCTGCTGCAAGGATAAATTTTAAGACTAGTTATGGGGCGGTAATGGTGCTGTGATGGGTAGGTTGAGAGGAAGAAAGGGAGGAAAGGAGATGGCGTTGAAAGTGATTGTGAGGAGGTTGCAATGATGCTTATTTTGGATGGTGAGGTTGCTGGTTTTTGGGACAGCAAGAGAGCTGTTAAGGATGTTAATGGAGGATGGTTATGGAAAGTGTTTGGGACGATGGTTTTGGACTATTTTAGGGGTTAATATGGGTTGATTTTTCGGATTGGCTTTGGACTAAAATGGGACTGCTAATGGAGGGCGTTCACAGCTTCAAAAATGACAAAGAGAGGGGCTGTTGGGCTGCTGTTTTGGAGAGGGAAGAACGTGAGTGAGAAGAAGAGATGAAATGGGAAGAAAAACCAAGAGGAGGGTGATGAATGATGGAGCTGCTGCAATGGTTGAATGGGATAGAGAGGTCATTAATGGAGGTGGTGCTGTTGGGTATGTGAGGGATGTTAATGGAGGCTACTAGAGGTGGTGTGGGATTGAAGAGGGTCCTCTAATGGTATAACAAGTTTTTTGGGAAGAAGAATGGGCAAGAAGGGACTGTGGGGTTGTAGATTTTCTTTGGGAAGAAGAGGGTACATCAATGGGCTGTAACGGTTGGAGAAGATGAAAACCAATGGGGTCCCTCTCTTTTCTCTGTTCTTCTTTCTTTTCTCTCTTTTTTTCCTTGGTTACTGTCCAAAAAACGTCAGCTCTTTCCTCTTTGGTCTTTCAAGAATCAACTAATGTCCACCCCCTTTTTTTTTTTCAAAAGAAAGCCTCTCCTTCCCCCTCAAGAGGACGTATGGCTCTTTTATAGAGAAAATGTTTCCATTTTTTTTTTATCCTGTATTTTTTCTCTTTCTTTTATTTGTTTCTTTTTTTTATTTGATTTGATTTGACTTTTTTATTCTTACTAACTTTGTTGACCGAACCGAGAAAAGTAGATATTTTACTTCTAATTTCTTTGGGCTTTTTAGAGGAGGTGATCCCACGCATCGCATAGGTTTGTAGTTTAAGTTTATCGGTTGGATTGATTCGTTGGCTAGTTTATTTTAATTTCAATTTGAACGTTGATTGGTTGATTTTGATTTTAATTTCAAGTTGATAGGTTGATTTAATTTGAATGTTGATTAGTCAATTTTATTTTTGATTGGTTGATCACTTTTAATTTACATGTTGATTGGTTAATTAGAATTTTTATTTGGATATTGATTGGTCGATTGAGCCTGAATTTTGATTTTTTAATTTGTTGATTGGCTTTAGTTGGGTTTTGATAGAATTTTAATTCGGATTGGTTAATTGACCTTTAATTTGATTTTAAAATTTATTTTTGATTTAATTTTGAATTTTAATTTGAATTTCAAGTTGATCTTAAATTTTAAGTTGTCGATTAAATTCTAATTTTAGTTTAATGGTTATTTTCAATTTGAAATTTTTTATTTGATTGTAAATTTTATTTGATTTAAATTTTAATTTAAAATTAATTTTGATTATTCGAGGTTTTTATTGAAGTTTTTTTTTTTAAAAAAATCTTTAGTTGAGTTTTCCTAAGCATCAAGGTTTCTACGTGCAAATTGGACATCAAGGGGCATTTTGGTCATTTTTTGATTTTTTCATAAATTTATCTGATTTCATCGATTTGGGTCCCGTTAGACTCGAAATCCTATTATGAGTGCAATGGAAGTACTTTCGAGACTTTTCGGAGGTTCAAAATTCATGAGGGGTATTTTCATCATTTTTTTTTATTTTTGTCCATTTGGGTGAATTTTGGCGTGAAGTTTCTTTTAATCGCAATGTGATTATTTTCAAGTCTCGAGGTCATGTTTTCCTAGCGTAGCGAGGTCTCTAAGTTGTCCAAATGTGTAGCGAGCCTAAGTGTACGTGCTTGCTAAGTTGAGTGTATGGTGTAGCGATCATAAGCGTGCGTAATTCTATGTCGCGTATCGAGGAGAAAGAGTAGAATAAAATTGAAAGACAAAGAAAATTGAAAGGAGACTTCTCACAAGTTTTCGAGTTCTTTTGCGCTCATCATTAGGAATCCATAGCAATCGGGTGACGGATCGCCAAGTCAGGCGGATGCAAAAATAAGGTGTCTACAGATTTCCCTCTTTGGCAGAGGGTAGAAGCAAACTAGATGGCAAATCTACTTTGGTAGATAGTGCGATATCCGAATGCCAAAGTCAATGACATTTCATTTTTGTAACCTGATTTGGTGGTTCGTCGAGGCGTCCAGATCTTTGAACGTAAGTTCTCCCTGGACTAAAAATGTCAAATCCTCGAATTTTGAAAAATTCTCCTTGACTTACGCAAAAGTGCACGTGTGTGCAATGGTGTGATGCTCACAGAATAGTCTATCGAATCATTTAGATTAAACCCTCATCGATAACAACAAATGTCAGGTCCTAGAGATCTTCTCTCGCTGACGATGATGATTTAGATCGAAATGCACATATGCAATGAAAATACTCATATGATATTAAATTATGGCAAGTCTGAACAACAAAATAATTAAAATCATAACATTATCAGAATCAGGTGTTATAGGAACTTCATTAAATCCTATCGAAATTCTAGTTAGAAAAAATTTGAGTCTCGCTCATCGGACTCAAGCTTTTTGGAACCTCGCTTTTCGAGTTGAAGTTGGAAGGAACTTAAAAAAATCCTATTTCAAATGGTTGGAGTCTTGTTTCTCGGATTCGAATCTACTGAAGCCACGCTTCTCGGGCAAACGTTTGTAGGAACTTAAAAAATCCTACTCATTCTATGATTCAAAAAGATTGGTTTTTAGGAACTTAAACAATCCTGTTAATTCATTATATGATTCAAACAAAGCTGGAATCTCGTTTCTCGGACTCTGGCTAAGGTTCACAGGAACTTAAACAATCCTGTCACAATTGGAGCCTCGCTTACAGGACTCAAACTGTTGGAGCCACGCTGCTCGGGCCAAGGTTTGTAGGAGCTTAAACAATTCTGTTAATTCATTTTATGATTCAAAAAAGGTTAGAGTCTCGTTTCTCGGACTCAAATTTGCTGGAGCCACGCTTCTCTGGCTAGGGTTCGCAGGAACTTAAACAATCCCGTTAACTCATTTTACGATTCAAAGGGGTTGGAGCCTCGTTTCTCGGACTCGAACTCAATGGAGCCACACTTCATGGGCTTGGATCAATTAAAGATTCAGTATTATCGAGCTCAACGATTGAGAAATTGGCCTTTTATTGGCTTATCATGCATCTGGATTCATAATTATGATCGGGCTTCGCCGGACTTTTAAGCTTTTGAATAAGATTTTTTCTTTTGATCATGGGATCAAGAATGCAAATTTCAGAATCAAAATTATTCTCAAAAATGCCCCTAGTTTCAAGGTTGGCTTATATCTGAAACTTGACTATGAAACTGATTGAATGGATTGCACTTGGAAAGTGGATGAGAAGCTACAGACTTTGACAGACAGAAAAACCGACATTCCTTTAAATGTTCAAGACTCTTAAGATTATCATATGTGCAATAAGGAATTTGATCATTTTTTTTCGAATTTCTTTTTGAAAAAAGCTTAAGCTGAACTTTGATAAATATCGAAATATAAGATCTTCCTCTTTAAAGTGGTCAATGATTCTACATTTCCCATTGGCAGACACTACTAAAGATCTTGCAATGTTCAAACGAAAGGCTTCTGAGTTTCTTCGACTTCAACATTGTCACTGTCAACTATGAGCTCTCAACTGAAGAATGAATATTCTAACTTGAACGATTTTCTACATCTTCCAGCTTCTATGTAAGCTTTTTTTTTACTTTTCTTTCTCGGTGGGATCTTTCCTTTCATTTGACGATGCCCTAAATTTTGCCTAGATCGCCTTTTCAGGTTTTCAATCTAGTGGGCTTTGTTTTTTCTTTTTTGAAGATGCCTTGATTTTTGCCTAGGTCGCCTTTTCAGGTTTTTAACCTAGTAGGCTTGCTTTTTTTTGTTATGCCCTAACTTTTGCCTAAGGTGCCCTTTCGGGTTTTCAACTTAGCAGGCTTCTTTCTTTTTGATGATCTGATATTCAGCTTGACAATCTTTGATCCTTTGGACCTTGACCAAATCAATTAACATTCAGAAGGACTTAGTAGGTGGGCTTAGGAAATGATTTAGAAAGAAAAGGTATAAGGCTCAACTTCCCAAAATGCCCCTAGTATGACATTCTCCCTTTTTGACAACTCTTTTGAGTCTTTCTCTTTCTAATGCCCCTAGTTAGGCATTTTTGTCATCATTTTTTTTCTTTTGTTTTCAATGCCCCTAGTTTGGGTTTCTTTTTTTTTCCTTCAATTCTTTTGATTCTCTTTTTTAATGCCCCTTGTTTTGTATTATTTTCTTTTGCACATTTCAATAGGGGGCTTTCCCTTTCGATGACACTTTCCTTAAGATAATGTATATTTTATTTTTTTATTGTGACCGGGCCTGAAGTAACTTCTCAGGTTACCTACGTACCCCAAATATTTTTTTTTCTTGGGATCAGGTCAAAACGTAGTTCATACAAGATTTCCCTCCCAAGGTTAGTTGGTATGGTTTAGAAAGAAAAAGGCTATTGAATTATTTTTTTTAAAGGCTGCGAGGGACTAGAGAAGGTTACATTTTTCTTGGTAAGATAAGCAAATAGTTCGGCCAAAGAAAGTCTCCTTTAGTGAAAGTTACTTAATCTGGTCAAGATTTTAGGAACCTGGTATCTTGATTGCTTTGTTGAATGAGATCTTCTTTTGAGAATGAACCACCTTGAATCTTCTTTTGTAAAATTGAATATGACTGAGTTTTCCGTATTCGACTGTTCAATTTTTCTAGGACTCCGAGAAAATCTTTTGTCCTTTGTAATGGATCATTTCTTGCGAATCTTAGCACCTTTGTCGATGGTTTCAACTATATCATTCTTGATGATCTTTGAGTTTGAAGTTCTCTCTCGACTGTAAATCCTGGTCCATTTTGGTGCAATCCATTCTGATGAAAGGTAAAATGGTGTTCGCATTTAACATATCCTTATAAGGCCATGTGAGAATACTGTAGAATTTCTTAAATGAGTTCATCGTTTTCTCATGTTCTTTTGAGGATAATGTAGTACCAATTTGCACTTCTTGAGTGTACTCCCCTATTCCAATATTTATCTAGTTCAATTAGTGAGCTCTGAGTCATTCTTCATATTAGATTTTATGTTCACATTATTATTGCACGCATGATAATCAAAAGCTTCTTTACTTTATTGGAATAAAAAGACATAGACCTACCAATTTGACTAAAAGTTAAAGATTAATAAATCCTAACACAATAGAATTGACCAATTGAATTTAAAGACTGACGCAACTAACACTTAAGCAAAAACTCAAAAAGGGATATAACTCTGAATGGAAAGGCACAACGCTGGGGTCTATGCCACTTTAGATATCTTCACAAGGGATGATTCAGGCTCGTCCGTTTTTGCCATACCTTCATGTTCTGATTTAATTTTGTTTGATGTTGGATAACCCATTGCTTCAATACTCTCTTTGCTTTTCAATTTTGTCACTGTCTTAGGGCAGATGGACTGATTCTCGCATGATAAGGATGCACTATCAAGACCAATCAAACGGATAAAAGAAGATGGGTCAACTGAATCGGGTTTGGACATGGATATTAGATTCAGAGTAGGAGGGGGTTGATTTTGAAAGGTAGGCAAAGGGTTAGTTTTGACATTAGGTGCAGTAGGAGCGAGTATGGTAACTTTTCCTTGTTCGGTAAGGTCTTGGATAACATGGCGGAGGGTAATTGAAAGCTCCCTCGATCCGCGGGGTGCGCGGATCCGTTTTTGACCCTTGAGGTTTGGGAGTCGCCACCTAGTTATTACGGTCTAGGAACCAAACTGACTTTAAAAGGCAAATAAACTAATCTACGAAAGAAAAATACAGGTCCGGGGATCACGTTACGGGGTTGGAAGGTGTTAAGCACCAAGCCCGCCCGACAAACGCTGGTCTCTACTTATCCCAAATAAGACTACATTGCTAACAAAAAATCTAGATAAAAAAATAAATAAATAAAAGAAATTTTACCTTCGAATGTAACGATTCTATTCCCTCAGATATGCTAAAACTGCTTCTTGTACCGTACTCCTTGCTTCGTTCTGTCTCCGGATCTGATCTCTGATCTCCGAGACAAGGTATCTCTTTCTTAGATCCGGATTCTTCGAATTTTTTATATGGATTTTGGGATGTTTTTGAAGGGCTTCTAGGTGTTTTTCAAGCTAAAATCGAAGTAGGGGTGTTAGGTAAGGAGTTGGGCTTCAAAATTAGGGTTTATGAGAGGTTAGGGAAGCTTTTTGACCTACTTCTCTTAAAGTTTATTATTTTATACGAAAATAGGTTGTGAGGACCCCTATTTATAGATTTTTTTAAGGGTTGATTTAGATAGAATTAGTGTTTAATTATAATTCTTTTAGTTAGAGTTGTATTTTAATTAGAATTGTTTTAGGTAGAGTTGTATTTTAATTAGAATTATTTTAGGTAGAGTTATATTTTAGTTAGAACTCTATTAAATAGAGTTATTATTTAATTAGAACTCTATTAGGATTTTGACTTTTGGTCTTATTTGATTGACTCTAAGATTTTGACTTTAGTCTTAATTGATTGACTTTAATATCTTGAATTTAGTCTTGCTTAATTGACTTTAATTTTGACTTTAGTCTTACTTGATTGACTTTAATACCTTGACTTTAGTCTTGCTTGGTTGACTTTAATTTTTTGGAGAACCCCCCTCTATTATATCTTTAATTCTTTGGACCCCCAAATGGAGGGGTCCTTAAAGAAATATCTTGCGAACCCTCAACAATTTTGCCTGAGAGCCTGATTGATCGATTTTTTTAGCTCAAAATTTTAAATTAATTTCATTAATGTTTCACTTTAATTATTTAATATTTTATTTATTAATTTTAAAATTTTTAATTATAAAAATTATGAAATTACCGTTTTACCCCCGAGAGAATTTTTCCCGTTTTAAGTCAGTTTTTTATGTTCTAGGATGTTTTAGAATCGATTTTTCGTAAGGAATTCAATGGAAATATTGGTTTGTGTCGTTTATAAAATTTTTTGTGTGAAATGGTCATGAACTTTATGAGGGGCATTTTCATAATTTTATCAAATTCTGTGAAAATTGGCGAAATGATTTATTTAGTTTCGATTTGTTATTTTTATGTGTTTGAATGGGTTTTCCTAATCGTAACGTAGGCTCTAGGGTTGTTTTGATGTTAGAGGTATTTTGGTAATTTGGTCATTTTTTAGTGATTTTTATCGTGAAACTTCTTTTTGTCTAAAAAATGATGATTTCTAAGCTTTTGGGTTCATACTTTTCTAGCGTAACGTGATTTCTAAGGTTTCGTCAGTTCGAGATACCTCATCCGGATTTTTGAAACATATCTAGTAATAAAATAATGCATTGGAATAAACATCCATCATTGGGAATCATTGCGATCGGGTTGACGAGTTGATTAATCAGGCGAGTGCAAAAATGGGGTGTCTATAGTAATGCACCTGTCAGGAACATGACCGGGTATTTGATGGAATTCAAAGAATTGCCCATTGTCTAAGTTTGGAGGTAGAGGGTTAGGTAACGGCTTAGGTTGTAACGGTGTCAACAGTCCCCTTTTCATCAATTTTTGATAGGCAACACTAAGGGACATCCCGAGATTGGAGAACTGTCTCCTAGGCTTGGCTTGTGAGGATTGAGTGGCTTGAGGAGCTAGGGCAAAAGAGGTGTTGGCCACTTGTAAGGAATTTGCACTGGGTTTAAAGTGTTTGGATTTTGACTCAAACGAGTTGCCAAAGAGTCCTGAAGAGTAGGCATCCTCGAGTTGGTTTCCAGCTTCAAGAAGGGATTAAAAGGTAAGCAAGTATTGAGGCATCAAGTACTTAGCGTAATTGGGAGTAAGATTCCTGAGGATGATCTTAACTTGCTTTTTTTCTTGTGGTCGGTCCCATAACTGAGCAGCTTTAGCTCTCCATCGAGTAATGAATTCTGTGAAGGTTTCCCCGGGCTTCTGCTTAGTCGTTTCTAGATCTCTTATTGTAAGTTCAATGTCCGTGTTAAAGGAATATCGACCAATGAACTCTTTCATCAATTCGTGCCATGTTCTTACTCGAGACGAGTCCAGTGACATGAACCAGCGTAAGGCGGGACCTGTAAGGGTTCTCTGAAAAAGTTGGGCCATCTATTCTTCACTCAGACCCGGAAACTGCATGATACTGACATATATTTTCAAATGAGTCCTAGGGCATCCAGTCCCATCAAATTTATCCATATCTGGCATTGTGAACTTTTTTGGCAGACGGACTGTAGGAAATAATGTCATTGTCCCTAATCCTAGGGCGAGATCGTCAGGGTCCTTGATATTCTTCAATGCAGTTTCTACCTGAGTTATTCGATGAACTAATATAGGGTCAATAGGCACTTGATCATCTTCAAAATCTTCAACCAGGTCAAACACGGCCTGAGGTTCTATAACTTTATCTTTTTTCTTTTCAGTCTTCAGGGCCTCGATTTGTGTCTGGACAGAAGCAATAATCTGCGCTTGAAAGGAGTGCAAAATCTGATAGAGTGTTGCTTCATCTATGATACTTGCTTCTTCTTGTGGCAAAGATTGACTACTTTGGCTTGATAAAGGTACTCTGGCGAGATGAATCTTTTCACGGACCCAAAGTGGCACAGTTGGTTTAGAACGCCTAGGAGCAATTATTACCTAATTAGAAGTAAATCAGGATCAACTATTGACTCGGAAGGTTGGATTTTTAACCACATGATAAAAAGAAATTTGACATGAATTAGCCCAAGTTTGGTTGTAAACATTAAGTCCAAATGCATTATAAGTCTATAAAGACCACAAGGGTGAAAGAAGTTAATTACGAGTCTACCCCTGGTTGGGGTTGAAGCTTGGGTCAGACTAGTTAGTTTGACCTCCTCATTGCATCTATTCGGTATGAGTTAGGTTGAATCTTTAAACCTAAAAACTAATTGGTCTAACCGGTTTGATGTTCTTCGGTTAGATCCATTTGCCAATTGGGCCAATTGGTTTAAATTGATTGGTGCATTTTACTAATTGGGTCGGACCAATATTGCGGGTTTAATTTGAACGGTGTGGATCGATTCGCCGACTTACCTTTTGATTAGATTAAATGGAGCAACCCGGGAACACTCATGGTCGATTCGAGTCGTGACCTAATGGGACCGCACTTAAGTTCGAGGTTCTAAGCTCACTATATGATTGAGGCTAGGTTAGGACAAAGCTTAGGTTACTTCAGCCCGAAACATCGATATACTATCCCAGTTTCACTTGGTCAAGCAGTACGTGGTGCTCCAGTTTGGTATACCCGAAGGTACTTGATGAGTGTCTCCAAACACTCAATTATACGCACATTTTCTGGATATTTATCTTGATTTTTGTACCTATTTCCCTATATTAAGATAATAATCATGATAAGCCTCAAACCACCACGTTGCATGTTAATTAGGCTTAATTATATATAAATAAATTCATTTACTAGATAAATCTAATTACGTGTGTTTCTTGTGCAGAAAATCAACAATTTGGAATCAAAATCTCAAGGCAAAAGCATTTGGGCCCACTTTGGAATGCCCTAACACTTTGGAATGCCCTAATCCTTTGGAATGCCCTAATCCTTAACTCATATTCTCCTCTTTTGTCTTTTTGTGCAAAGAAAAGTGGAGGCTACTTTTAGACTCTTCTACACACATTTTTCTCTATAAATAGAGCCTTCATTTCTAGAGAAAGGGTCCCATCTTGGTTCTCTTATCCAAGACTCCTTTAATCTAAGGCTCTTTGCCTATTCTCTTATTTTTTGTATTTTCATTTTCTAGTTATTTTCTTTTGGTTAACTAGTCTTGTAAGAAGTAGAAGAAGAAGAAGTTGTAATTTTCTCCATGAAATGAAGAAAAGTTCTTTCATCTCTTGTCTTCCCTCTCTTGCAATGACATTAGGCTAAGTTCCCCTCCATTGGAGAGTGGAAAAGCCTAGAGCAAGTTCTTGTGTTATTTCTAATTTTATGCCTTTCTTTTATTTAAAATGCTTATGAATTCTCTTTAAGTTTCTTGCACATTTTATTCTTAATATAGATACTTTATGCTTAGATTAGATCAAGATAAAGTATGCTTAAATTAGATAATTTGTAGTAAGAAGTTCTCAAGAAATTCTACTTTGTTTTTGTTCCTTTATTTCATTTTAATTGCAAAACTTTCCGATCTAAGGAGCTAACACCAAGCCCTTATGATTGAGTTATAAAAAGGCTAGAGACTAGAAATTGCTCATTAACATGTTTTAGGTAGATCCACCTCCAATGGTGTTTTAATTCATAAGTTTACTTGCTTTTAATTTCATTTACTTTAGTTTATTTTCTAGCAATTTTACATCTTCTTATAAGTTCAAAAATACAAAGAAAAACAGTTTTAATTCCTTTTAGTTAATTTGAATTTTATCTTCTTAGCTTAGCTCTATTCCTCCTTTCTCTTGGGTTCGATCCCCTACTTGCCCCACAAGTAAGGTAAAACTAAGATTATTATTAACTCCGGTGAGAAGAACAACGATAGTCTCATCAGTACTGTACTGAAGTTGTAGCGTTCACTGTCATCCCCCATGTCCCGAAGGACAGGGTTAGCTTGGATCCGGCTACGAGGTTTATAGGGACATGTAATGATTAAAACATGAATATGCATACTCATGAGTGTGTGCGTAGGGACAAAGTGCGCCCGGGGCGTTTTCGAGGATATCCAATCATACAAGTCACATACATCTCATCATCAAACCAATCACAATGAAAACAATAATTAATTACATCTAATCACAAGCCAATGGAAGAAAGGATAAAATCTAACTTAATCTAATAGTCTCATTAAGTCAATTGGGTTAACTCGAGTAAAGGTCAACCTAAGGATAGTCTTGGATCGGGTCAAGTTTGACCCTAAAATCCCTAGTGGAGTCGCACTGAAATCGCCTCGACCCTTCTCACTAAATGGTGAACAGGGGTCCGATTGGTAAATTGGGGACTTTTAGGGAATAAGGAGTCGCCACCTAGTTTAGGTCTAGGAATCATAAATGACTCCGAAATGAATCGAGTCGGTCCACGGATCAGAAAATGGGTAAGGGGTCAAATTACAGGTTTCGGAAGGTGTTAGGCACCGAACTCGCCCGATTGAGATGATCGATCTCTACTACGATCCAAAATATGCTACGGTCAACGGATAGAGACTAAAGTCAAGACAATGGTCCAATCATCATCATCTTCACCATCAAATTATATCAAATGTGCTAAACGAATCCCAAGGCCAATATTCCCCAAATATCATATAATTCTCGAATTCCGCACAAAAGTGAAAATATTTGAAAAAGCCTAAATTCAAGATCATGCTTCAAGGCTCACGTGGCAAGATATTCCTATTACAAATCCAAATGTACCAATATTTTTCGAATACACTAAAATAGGAATTTATAAAAATTTTCTAAATTAGAAAATCATGAACATGAAATTTCTAATTTGGTAACTCATAGAATATCTAAATTAAAAATTTGAAATTTCCTAAATTGGGAATTTATGAAAATATGAGAATTTTCCAAATTAGAAATAAACTTCCCAAACTAGGAATTTCCAAATATGATGAGTTCCCAATTAAAATTTATAAAAAGGTTTTTCAAGTTAGAGAATTGTCAATATTGGATTTCCCAAATTAGCCATCTATGATCTTTTCAATAACCCATTTTTGTCACATGCACACAAATCAGCGAGTTGACTCGTTGACAACGTTTTGAAATATAAGATATGTTTTCCCTTCCCAATGTCCATCAAAATCAGTGAGTCAACTCACATGTCCATTTTATCAAAAAAAAATCCAATTTTGAAATTCCTATGCACATCAAAAATCAGTGAATTGGCTCACATGTCAATTTTATCAAAAAAATCGATTTCAGTTTCCTATGCACACATGCAAATCGGTGAGTTAACTCAATGTCTATTTTGTTGATAAATCAATTTTGAAATTCCAATATACATAGAAATTAGTAAGTTAACTCACGTGGCAATATTATTAAAAAAATTGATTTTGAAATTATATGCACACGTGCAAATCAGTGAGTTAACTCAATGTCTATTTTGTTGATAAATCAATTTTAAAATTCCAATGTACATAGAAATCAGTGAGTTAACTCACGTGGAAATATTAAAAAGAAAATCGATTTTACCGATATGAGCACACAAATCAGTGAGTTAACTAGCATGGCAAATTAATAAAATGTCAATCCTAAACTCCTAATGCACACAAGTCAGCGAGTTAACTCGATACCCATTATTAAAAAGAAAATCATTTTTAGACCCATATGTGCACACAAATCAGTGAGTCGACTCAATATCCATTTTATTAAAAAAAATCGATTTTAATTTCTAACGCACACAAATCGATTAGTTCATTCGTTGATCACTTGAAGTCTCAACGTCCCACTCGATGCACTCCCCTAAACAGTTAGTTGACTCACCTCTTTTAAAAAAAAAAGCTTTGAACTTCCAATGTGCGAACAAAACAATGAATCAATATGCAAATTCCCGAATTAACATTCACGAAGAAAAATCCCCACATGAAATGACGATTGAAGAAGAATAATAATGAAAAAAAAAATAAAAAAATAAAATAAACAAAATAAGCAAAACAAACTTACCACCAACGGGAATTCGACTGCGTGAGATCCCTTCATAGTTATCCGACTAATCACTGCTCAAAGGTGTGAGAGTGATGAAGTAGTTGCTGTCCGAAAGCGAGGCATCAAGAGATATGACGGAGGTGACGGATTGCTATAGAGAGGGTGTCAAAGAAATAAGGTAGAAGGAATATTAGGCTGCTATGTTGGGGTGCTCAATGAGAATGTTTGGGGGCCGTTATAGGGGCTGTAATGACGCTGTTCTCGAACCAAGGTTGGGGCTGCTGCAAGGAAAAATTTTAAGACTAGTTATGGGGCGGTAATGGTGCTGTGATGGGTAGGTTGAGAGGAAGAAAGGAAGGAAAGGAGATGGCGTTGAAAGTGATTGTGAGGAGGTTGCAATGATGCTTATTTATGACGGTAAGGTTGCTGGTTTTTGGGACAGCAAGAGAGCTGTTAAGGATGTTAATGGAGGATGGTTTTGGACTATTTTAGGGGTTGGAATGGGCTGGTTTTTCGGATTGGCTTTGGACTAAAACGGGACTGCCAATGGAGGGCGTTCACAGCTTCAAAAATGACAAAGAGAGGGGCTGTTGGGCTGCTGTTTTGGAGAGGGGAGAACGTGAGTGAGAAGAAGAGATGAAGTGGGAAGAAAAACCAAGAGGAGGGTGGTGAATGATGGGGCTGCTGCAATGGTTGAATGGGACAGAGAGGTCGTTAATGGAGGTGGTGTTGTTGGGTATGTGAGGGCTGCTAGAGGTGCTGTGGGACTGAAGAGGGTCCTCTAATGGTGTAGCAAGTTTTTTGGGAAGAAGAGTGGGCAAGAAGGGACTGTGGGATTACAGATTTTCTTTGGGAAGAAGAGGGTACATCAATGGGCTGTAACGGTTGGAGAAGATGAAAACCAGTAGGGTCCCTCTCTTTTCTCCTTTCTTCTTTCTTTTCTCTCTTTTTTTCGTTGGTTATTGTCCAAAAAATGTCAGTTCTTTCCTCTTTGGTCTTTCAAGAATCAACCAATGTCAGCCCCCTTTTTTTTTTTCAAAGGAAAGCCTCTCCTTCCCCCTCAGGAGGACGTATGGCTCTTTTATAGAGAAAATGTTTCCATTTTTTTTTTATCCTCTATTTTTTCTCTTTCTTTTATTTGTTTCTTTTTTTTATTTGATTTGATTTGATTTTTTTATTCTTGCTAACTTTGTTGACCGAACCTAGGAAAGTAGAGATTTTACTTCTAATTTCTTTGGGCTTCTTAGAGGAGGTGATCCTACGCATTGCATAGGTTTGTAGTTTAAGTTTATCGGTTGGATTGATTCGTTGGCTAGTTTATTTTAATTTCAATTTGAACGTTGATTGGTTGATTTTGATTTTAATTTCAAGTTGATTGGTTGATTTAATTTGAATGTTGATTAGTCAATTTTATTTTTGGTTGGTTGATCGCTTTTAATTTACATGTTGATTGATTAATTAGAATTTTGATTTGGATATTGATTGGTCGATTGAGCCTGAATTTTGATTTTTTAATTTGTTGATTGGCTTTAGTTGGGTTTTGATAGAATTTTAATTCGGATTGGTTAATTGATCTTTAATTTGATTTTAAAATTTATTTTTGATTTAATTTTGAATTTTAATTTGAATTTCAAGTTTATCTTAAATTTTAAGTTGTCGATTAAATTCTAATTTTAGTTTAATGGTTATTTTCAATTTGAAATTTTTTATTTTATTGTAAATTTTATTTGATTTAAATTTAAATTTAAATTTAATTTTAATTATTTGAGGTTTTTATTGAAGTTTCTTTTTATTATTTTAAATTCTTTAGTTGTGTTTTCCTATGCGTCAAGGTTTCTACGTGCAAGTTGGACATCAAGCGGCATTTTGGTCATTTTTTGATTTTTTCATAAATTTCTCTTATTTCATTGATTTGGTTCCCGTTAGACTCAAAATCCTATTATGAGTGCAATGGAAGTACTTTCGAGACTTTTCGGAGGTTCGAAATTCATGAGGGGTATTTTCATTATTTTTTCGATTTTTGTCTATTTGGGTGAATTTTGGCATGAAGTTTCTTTTAATCGCAACGTGATTATTTTTAAGTCTCGAAGTCATGTTTTCCTAGCGTAGCGAGGTCTCTAAGTTGTCAAAATGTGTAGCGAGCCTAAGTGTACGTGCTTGCTAAGTTGAGTGTATGGTGTAGCGATCCTAAGTGTGCGTAATTCTATTTCGCGTATCGAGGAGAAAGAGTAAAATAAAATTGGAAGACAGAGAAAATTGAAAGGAGACTTCTCACAAGTTTTCGAGTTCTTTTGCGCTCATCATTAGGAATCCACAACAACCGGGTGACGGATCGCCAAGTCAGGCGAATGCAAAAATGGGATGTCTACAGATGCCCCTCTTTGGCAGAGGGTAGAAGCAAACTAGATGGCAAATCTACTGTAGTAAAATGATCTATTTATAGACTTAGGTGCTCTAAAAGGATTCAAAAATAGTCACCATCACTCTTGTGTATAATCTCATGTGCGGAGCACACGAGAACAATTTTAAGGCATTCGATTCAAAAAGGATTATGCCACATTGATCTTAGATTATGCCACATTGATATGGAGATATCCTAATATCCCATTTTGCATGAAAGCTTAATTGGTCTTTTAGATTGTAATACACTTTTGATTGATTGATTTGGCATTCATCTTGATGATTTAATCATTGACTTGTATAGTGAACACACATGATCAATTTTTCAATAAATATATTTATTTTGTGCAATTAAGCCTCATTAACATGATAAAACATGTAATGTGATAAATTGAGGCTTAACACAATTATTTACCTAATCAAATGAAATAAGGACGAAAATCGAGATAAATGCTTAGGAAAAGTGCAGATAAATCAATGTTTTGAAACACTAATCAAGGTCATGATTTGGAGTGTAATAGAAGTTGAAGCTAAATATCTCATAGAAGTTGTCCATGGTGGGGTCTGCAATCCTCACATGAATAGACACATTCTGCAAGAAAAATAATGAGGATGGGCTATTATTGGTCTATAATAAAGAGCGACTGTTTTCAGCACGTCAAAAAATGACACTTATGTTAGATATATGTCAATAGGATCAATGCACCACCAAATGAACTCTACAATATGATGTCACCATGGCTTTTCTTGCTTTGAAACATGGATTTTATTGGTCTGATAAATTTTAAAGCATCGAATGTTCACAGATTTATCTTGGTTGCTATTGACTACTTCACTAAGTGGGTAGAAGCCTGTCTTACACAAACGTTATGAAAAGACAGGTTATCAGATTCTTAAAGTGGAATATTATTTGTAGATATGGCCTACCTAGCGCCATTGTGTTAGATAACGCTTTCAACATGATGAACAAACATATAAAGAAGCTCTATGAAGATTTTTCAGATATATCTCCATAGATTGGTGACTTATAGACTGAAGATGAACAGAGCAATGAAAATAGCTAATAAGAATATCAAGCGGATCATTGAAAAGGTGACGGTAACTTACAAAGACTAGCATTAAATGTCATCATTCGCTCTCTATGCTTACAGAACCTCGATCAGAACCTCTACTGGGACAATGCCATTCTCACTCGTCTATAAGATGGAGGCAGTCTTTCTAGTTAAAGTAGAAATTGTTTCTCTCAGAGTCCTTATAAAAGCAAAGTTGGAAGAAGTTGAATAGGTTAGAACAAAGTATAACCAACTCAACCTAATTGAGGAAAAGAAACTTGTTTCAATACATCATAGACAATTGTATTATAAATGAATTGCATAAGCATACAACAAGAAGGTTAGATCGAGATATTTTCAACCGGATGATCTAGTTTTGAAGAAAATCCTTCCGATTCAAGAAAATTCAAGAGGCAAGTTAAAGCCAAACTACGAAGGTCCATTTATAGTTAAGAAGGTGATGTTAGGAGGTGTGCTAATCCTCACAGAGATGGATGGCAAAGTATATCTTGAGCCACTAAATACTAACATAGTTAAGAAATATTACCCTTAAAAGATCCGATACTTGAAAGTGAGAGAGGCCATTTTTCATTTCCCATCCTTTTACCAAAATTTTCCTTAGTCAAACCTCTTAGAACCTGATCATTTTTTGACCACCCAGAAATGGGGTAAGTTAATGAGTATGCTAAGACAAGCCAGAGAATACACTGGGCAATTTGGGGGAATAACTAGGTATTTTCATTAAAAAGTAGCTGTAGAGTAGAGTCTCTAATCTGCTAGCTCAACTTGAATCATCAGACTACTAGAGTCATTGGAAATTCATATGGGCTCAAGTTATTATATCCAGTTTATTTTACAATGTTAATAAATGTAGCACTGCCTGAAATGTACAATGAACACCTGAAAGGACTGAGTAAAAACATCAACTGTGACAAGATAAAAAACTACCGACACGATGAAAATCCCAAAAAGGGCATTGATGTGCAAAAAGGGTAGAAAACTGGACTTGGTGAAAATCTTAACGGACGTTGAAGGTAACATTAGTAAATTAAGACAAAAAGAAAAATAGAAAAGTCACCAAGAGTTTCTTTCAGATATCGCCTACTAATCTAATCACACCTCTTCGTATACACCTTTTACCTCAACCCCTCAAATTCCCAGATACGAACCTTTTCGACTTTGAGGATGAGCCTAAAGGATCTAGGAGAAGTAGAGAACACGTCTACATAATTTGTTTAACCCTTTACCTCAATGACTACAAGGTGTTCGGGCCTGGCCTACTCATGTCCTGACCTTGCCTAACTTGAATAACTTTACAAATAAAAATAATTTACTTGTTGTCTTTCAGCTTTATGTTAAAATTTTAAAAATTCAAAAAAAAATCTTAAAACCATCAAAAATCTGTATTTTTGGTCTATGAGGAAAAGTCTAGAATTTGTATCAAAACAAAAGATAGATATTTCTAAAGCCAATAATACTAAAAAACTATTTTCCCATTCATTGCATAATTTTATATCTTTTTGTTCAAGTGTGGAGGAAATAAAGATGTAGAAAATACAAAAAAATTTCGTCTAGCTAAGTGAAACATAAGAAGCATTTAGGCAAAGTTTTAAGTCATAGACTCGAACCACCAAATCAATGACCACCTAGTTTGCAACAAAAGAAACTCGTGTAGACACCACATTTTTGTAGTCACCTGATTAATCAACTCGTCAACCTGATCGCGACAATTCCCAATGATGGATGTTTATTCCAATGTTCTATTTAGTTACCAGATGTGTTTTAGAAATTTAGATGAGGTATCTCGAACTAACAAAATTATAGAAACCACGCTACGCTAGAAAAATATAATTCCAAAAACGTAGAAATCATCATCTTACAGACAAAAAGAAATTTTACAATAAAAATCACTAAAAAATGATAAAATTATCAAAATACCCCTAACCTCAAAACATCCCTAGAGCCTACATTACGCTTAGGAAAATCCTTTCAAACACATAAAATAACAAATCGAAACCAAATAAACTATTTCGCCAATTTTCACAAAATTTGATAAAATTACGAAAATACCCCTCATAAAGTTCACAATCATTTCCCACAAAAAATTTCATAAATGACACAAACTAATATTCCCATTGAATTCCTTATGAAAAATCGATTCTAAAACATCTTGAAACATTGAAAAATGACTTAAAACGCAAAAAGTCCTCTCTAGGGGCAAAACGATAATTTTACAATTTTAATAATTAAAAATTCTAAAATTAATAATTAAAACATTAATTAATGTAAAGTGAAATCCTAATTAAAATAAAAGTCAATCAAGTAAGACTTAAGTCAAAATCCTAAAATCAAGTCAATCAAGTAAGACTTAAGTCAAAACCCTAAATTCTAGTCAATCAAGTAAGACTTAAGTCAAAATCCTAATAGAATTCTAATTAAACTCTAAAACTATCTAAAAGAATTCTAATTAAACTCTAAAACTATCTAAAAGAAACATAATTAAACTCTAAAACTATATAAAAGAATTCTAATTAAACTCTAAAACTATCTAAAAGAAACATAATCTAACTCTAACTCTATCTAAAAAACTCTTAAAAAAATCTATAAATAGGGATCTCTACAACCTATTTTCGTAGGTCAAAATAAACCTTAAGAAAAGTAGGTCAAAAAATCTCCCTAGCTTTCCCAAACCCTAATTTTGAAGTCTTAACACCCAAACCCCAACATTTGCTCAAAAAACACCCAGAAACCCTTCTAAAACACCCAAAAATCCATCAAAAATAAAAAAATACTCAGATTTAGGAAGAAGATACTTCATCTTAGAAGATAAGAAGTGGATCCAGTGACGGAAATGAAGCAAGGAATCACTAGCAAGAAATCTCTCCGCCAGTTCTGAGGGAACCATTGTTGCGATCATCAAGGTAAACTTTTTTATTTTTTTTTATTATTATTTTTATTTGTTTTAGGTCTTTTAGCAATGTAATCTTCCTTGGAGAATAGTAGAGATCGGCGTTTGTCGAGCGGGGTTGGTGCCTAACACCTTCCAACCTCGTAACGTGATCCCCGGATCATAGTTTTTCTATTTGTAGATTCGTTATTTTTATCTTTGTAGGGTCAATGTTCGGTTTCTAGACCGTAATAACTAGGTGGCGACTCCCAAACCTCAAAAATCAAAAACGGATTGATGGCGCTTTCACTCGACCCACCAGATATGATGCCATGTCGTCAATGCGAGTACTTGAACTCAATCCCATCCTAAGATCATCAATCTCAGCCTAGTATCTTTCAGCATCACTATGTATCAGAGTCTCGTTATCACTCAAAGCGAACTCAAATGATCAATATCAGATTACAGCCTCTACTCGAATTGTACCCAGATATGCTCAATACGATGGTAATCTACTCGAAGCTTCTCAATCCGATCATGGTAATTGTGGATATGAGAAACATGTAAATCAAGGCAGTGACCAAGAGTAGGAAAATGATGACCACCTACCAAATCTCTAAGCAAGACTGGTACTGAACAAAATTGTGACAAGCAAAGATAAGAACACTAAGAATATCCACATTCTAGCAAATCCTACAAAGTCGATCTCATAAATGGGGTGCCTGAATAGTCAAAATCTCCAATCAAGTCAATAAAGTCCTCAGGGCAATGGATTCCCTAAATGTAACCATATTGACAAAGGACTCGGAACAAAAAATAGTGTGTAGACTTCGACACACCAATCAAGGCTAAGAAGTGGTAGTTACTAAAAGACAAAGAAGGCTGAGCAGAATGTTGAAAGGAGCCTACCCATCTGATCATGTTCTCATCAATAAACTGAAGACAAGCATACCAGTTATCCTTCCCAACCTTGAAAAGTGGATACTTTCTTGTAGACATCAAGAAAATTAAATCGGCGATACAAGAGAAAGGACGCTCGATCACCTCGACAGAGAAGAAATGATCGAAAAACAAAAGTTGCATCAGAATAAGGAAATAATTGAATAATTAAAATAAAATTTTTAAACAAAAATCTATAAAAATATAAAAATTTAAAAAAAAATTTAAAAAAAATAAAATAAGTATGTTTTTGTTTTTACCTGCAAAAGGGGTGTACACCCCAAAAAAAATGACGTCTCTTAACAACGCAAGTTGTCAAAACTCTATAGAGCTCAGCTAAAATCATTGGAGCTAGTCGACTACCTTCATGAACTTGAGTGATTATGCTTATCAAAGAGGGATCCATTAGGTTATCTCCCCTAAGAAATAAGATTTGGTCCACAACTATCAAGGATAGGACATTAAATTGGATATCCGACTAAATACTCGAAAATATGTGTTTAAAGATGAAAGGTTTTGATAACTCAACCAAAGTAGAATCTAGCTTAGGACGATGAATTCTAAGAAATTAGACTACCTCATTTCGATAGCTAGGACGTAAGGGATGACATACTTCCTTGTTCGAGAAGTATAACTTGAGGATCCTCTCAAACTCTTAGATAGTTGGTGTAAGCTCATACTCTCCAAATCGAAACACATTAGATCTGGTAACCAACATTCGATCATAGCTTCAATCAAATCCCATTTCACTCTACCTCATACAAAGATAGAACAAACCCTAGGTTGTTCTTACCAATCTATCTCACCCTTTCATTTGTAGACATAGATTGAATTTATCTAGTTGTATGATTATCCTTGATAGAATATCGATTCAGGTTGAGAAAATAGGATTCGAGACATTGAATCCGTCATCGATTTCATTATCGCTCATTCTTGAATAATTGGTATGCTCCATCTTCGATCTAAGGCAACATAGTCGTAAGTTTTTTTAACAAAATAGTGACTTTTATGAACAAAAAATCAATTTTCATATTTTAAAATCGTAAAAAGTTTTGGTCTGTACCTTACCCACAAACAAGGGAAAATTTTTCCTGGTCAAGGGTGACCCACGGCCAGGGTAAAATTTGCCCAATTTTTAGGTAAACTAAGGCCAACACAAAATTTTGGCTTGGCCAAAAGTAAACCACGGCTAGAATAAAAGTTTGAACTTGCTAAGGGTGACCCACGACCAAAACATAATTTTCAACTGGCCAAGGTTCACCCATGGCCAAAACAAAATTTCATTCAAATTTTTTTCTATTTTTCAAAGAATGTGCTTATAAAATCCCTAGGGAGTTCTCCCCTTTGCATTTTGGACCTCACCTGTCAATTTTGTAGAAAATAGACATTCATTGAAGCATACATTTAGAAAGCAAGATAGGTGAAAATCGACGAATTTAGGTAAAACGGAATAAAATTTTTTACACATATACACAAGTTACGAGGTACGTAATATGTTTTTATTACAAAATGACTAATAAAAAATACTCATGCTAGCCAAAAGAAGCCTTTGGTACCATGAAGAAATTTCTTATCCCAATTTGTTCTGATCAAGTCATAATTGGCGTTACCTTAGGCTCTGGCTCTCTTTCAGCCTCCAGCCTAGCCTCTGACTCTGGCTCAACTAGATAATCAGACTCATGCCCCTCATAGACGTAGTTGGTTTGGGGCTTAGAAGGTCCCGTGAACAAACATTTTGTGAACCCAACATGGCTAGTTCTTGTTGCTTTCCAAGTAGCATTGTTTCTAACCTGGTAGTACCCTTGAAAATCAAAGTCGCTTACCCGATGTGGCTCTGAGTAATAAGATGTCTGGTAAGTGCTAGCCGGAGTATAAGGAACACTATTCCTAGAAGCTTCGTGGTGAGACCCAAACATGTTAATATGCATTGTCATTTTGTTGTATTCGATTGTATAAATAATTACTAACGAAGATGTTTTTTCTACTAACCCATAATGACTCAGGTGGCCTCTGATAGGAAGAATTGGCATGTTCTCGTGCCTGCTAATGAGCCTATAGAAGATAATAGGATGATTAAATCAGAGTTTTCAAAATGAGGGAAAGTATTACAAGTATATATCAGCTCACGCTGGAGTTGCTCAATGTAAAAAGCATGTCGAGCCATCTCAAGATTTCTCCTCTCCTCTTGTTAGAATACCTAGCCAATTTAGCTCTTTGAGTGCAAACAAAATGAAAAATGAGAAGTGAGAAAATGATAATGATAGCCTAAAGAGGAAAAGAAAAAGAGGGTAAAAAAAGATACTTGGGCCTCATGTTGGCGAACATAAATGCCATCAAATTCCTTGATCCCTCAACTACATCAACTACAGGAAGTAGGCACCCAATAGATACCTCCTAAAATCATTCGTCATAGTTCCCAGAAAGAATCAATCGTTCTCCAAGAATACTCTTTGAATTAGCGAGCATGCTATCCTCGATGGCTCTGACACTCAAGACAAGTAAAGGATTAAGAGGAATGTGAGCTTCGCTATGGAACTAAAATGAGAATCACTTTCCTAGCTAGAGTACATAAAAAAACTCACCAATGTAACATGGGAAGACCATCCTCTAAAAGTCAAGAAGGTGAATTGTGACAAAGCCAAATAAGCAGAGACAAAATGTGGTAACTTGAGCACTTGAGGATTGATGATTTGAAAAAAAGAAATGAATAGTTGAGGAAAATGAGAAAAAATGAATGAAAATAAAGAATGATAGAAAAATGGGATAATATTTACATTTCGTCGGAAGCATCGATCTAAGTGAGCCTGAGCAGACAAATCCCTACTCTTTTGCATCTTTTTGGGATGGGCAACGACTTTTTGACCTATGGGTAGTCATCTCCTTTGGAGGGTACACAAGGACGATAGAATGAAAGTAGGGATGCGAAAATAACTACAAGAGAGGGAAGGATTGTGATACACAGAAAAAAATAGTACAAAATTATAGAAAAATTGGGAAGTGCCTCAATAAAAGGCTAAAAAAAGTAAAGGGATAGCCCATCACTAGGCCGTCCCATCACACCTGAAACCACTCGATCCATTCCACCCATGATGGCCCAAATATCATGCTTTCCCAATTGTATTCATGAATACGATATATGTCTCATAAAATCGAAAGGAAAATGACATCGACTGAAGCTTGGTCCTTGGAGAAAAATCAAACACACCCAGCATGATAAGGAATATTCATCTAAACATGATGATAAAATAAGGGTAATTGGCTCGAATCCACGAGTAAAGGTCGTTCTTCAAAAACATATATTTTAGCTAAGTGATGTTCAACCTCTTCTCCCTTGGCTACTCACATACAAGAATAGCTCGAAGACTAAGAAGTCTCAACATTTCTTCATCCTCAATCCTCACGAGAGGTATAGGTAGTCCACTTATTCCAATTTCAGTAATACCCACAAAATCAAATGGTCGGATTCCAAGCTCTACAACAGGGAGATGGAAAGTGTGAGTTTGAGGAAACCATCTCTCCATATGTGGAATGATTAAAGTTCTATTGACCATGGAGTGGGGAATCTCAAAGAAAGTATAGAATCTTGCCAACCCCATTTGTGCCTTAAATGCATTAGAAGAAGTAGCATAAATGCTGCAGAAAATATACCAACTACCCCTAAACTGTCTATCAGGTAGAGGTACTTTGATGCCAGCACGCGTGCAAGTAGACATATGACTATAGAGATCGGATTGTAGAAGAGTATCATGTATTTGAGCAACAATCTTAGGGGCAAGTGATCACCCTCAACCCCACAGTATTATCAATCTCGGCTGGTACTACCTCAGGCTTTACTACTGTTAGAGGAAGATCATGTATTGTTTCATACTCTTCTCCACTATCCAAGGGTACTTGAGGTCTCGTCTCATCTGAACTACTCGAAGAACTGTCCTTAGGAGGAGTAACTTTCTTGATTTTACTCTTACCGAAAGACTCCCCCCTCAAAGTTTTAAAAATATTAAATTAGCTCATCCGAGGAGAAAAGAAAGTATGATAAATGCCAGAAGTCAACTGAAATCGCCTCAACCCCATTTTATCCGCTAAATAGCGAATAGGGGTCCGATTACGCAAATCAAGGATTTTTAAGGAATAGGGAGTCACCACCTAGTTTAGGTCTAGGAACCATATATAACTCCAAAATGGATCTGGTTGGTCCACGAGTAATGGGTAAGGGGTCAGATTACAGGTTTCGGAAGGTATTAGGCACCGAACCCTCTTGATCAAGATGATCAATCTCTACTACAATCCAAAATATCCTACAGTCAACATTCACACACTAAAAGTCAAACTAGGGTCCAATTATCATCAAATTGCATCAGATTTACTAAACAAATTTTACACCCAAAATAATTACATTGTTTCTCTAATTTCGCATAAAGGAATCCCACGATTTAATAAGGCTTACGTGGCATAAAAAATTAATGAATCAATTCGATCACATTTTGAATAATATGAAATCGATTTTCAATATCACATATACAAAATTAGTGAATTGGCTCATTGACGACATTTTATCAAAGAAATTAGATTTTTAAATCGCCACGTGCACTAAATTAGTGAGTTGACCCACACATTTTTTTATCAAAAAAATTCGATTTTGAATCATCACATGCATTAAAATCAGTGAGTTGACTCACATATTTTTAATAAAAGAAATTCGATTTTTGAATTGCCACGTGTATTAAAATCAGTGAGCCAACCGACAAATTATTAATAAAAGAAATCGTAATTTTTTGACTTGCCACATGTATTAAAATTAGTGAGTCGACTCACATGTTTTCTTAATCAAAGAAATTTGATTATTGAAATGCCACGTGTATTAAAATCAATGAGTTAACCCACAAATTTTTTATCAAAGAAATCTTGATTTTTTAAATTGTCACGTGTATTAAAATCAGTGAGTTAACCCACAAATTATTAATCAAAGAAATCTTGATTTTTTTAATTGTCACGTGTATTAAAATCAGTGAGTTAACCTACAAATTATTAATCAAAGAAATCTTGATTTTTTGAATTGTCACTTGTATTAAAATCAGTGAGTCGGCTCACATGTTTTTTTAATAAAAGAAATTCGATTTTTGAAATGCTACGTGTATTTAAATCAGTGAGTTAACCGACAAATTTTTTATCAAAGAAATTTGATTTTGAATCGCCACGTGTATTAAAATAATTGAATTAACCCACAAATTATTAATCAAAAAAATCTTGATTTTTTGAATTACCACGTGTATTAAAATCAGTGAATTAACCCACAAATTATTAATCAAAGAAATCTTGATTTTTTGAATTGCCACGTGTATTAAAATTAGTGAGTCGACTCACATGTTTTTAATCAAAGAAATTCAATTTTTGAAATGCTATGTTTATTAAAATCAATGAGTCAACTCACATGCCCAATTTCATAGAAAATTTCGATTGAAAATTTTCAATGTACACAAAAAATTAGTGAGTCGACTCACGTGCCCATTTCATAGAAAATTTTGATTTGGAATTTTCAATGCACACAAAAAATCAGTGAGTTGACTCATGTGTCCATTTCATAGAAAATTTTGATTTGAAATTTTCAATGCATAAAAAAAATTAGTGAGTTGACTCATGTGCCCATTTCATAGAAAATTTTGATTTGAAATTTTCAATGCATACAAAAAATTAGTGAGTCGACTCACGTGCCCATTTCATAGAAATTTTCGATTTGGAATTTTCAATGCACACAAAAATTTAGTGAGTTGACTCATGTGCCTATTTCATAGAAAATTTTGATTTGAAATTTTCAATGCACACAAAAATCAATGAGTCAACTCATTATTTTTTTTATTGAGGAAAATCGATTTTTTAATTTTTTGTGTAAACAAAAAAGTTTATGAATTGATTAATATCAACATTAATGACTTGGCCTAATAACATGAAAAATCGACGAATCGACTTGATAGATATTAACATCCAATGAGCTGGTCCACCAATTTTATATTAACGAGTTGGCCCGGTCAATCTAGCAACAAAAAATGAGCGAATCGATTCACTAATATTTTGGAAGCGTAAAGATTGCCATTAGTACCATGTACACCCCAAAAATCGATGAATCAATTTAAGTGCATTAAAAAAAAGTAAAATCAAGAAAAATAATAATAATAAAAAAAAAAAACAAAGGGGAGGTAAGTTTAGCAAAAAAAAATAAAAAAAAATAAAAAGAATAAAAATGGAATTACCTAAGAATAGTAGGTTGATTCCTTCAGGCGGGATTCAAAGACTCGTGAATACTCGTTACTATAGAGATCTAAGAGACGAGGGCAGAGAGAGATGTGCTCTTGCCAACAATGGAAAACACTTAACTGGGCAAAACGCGAGAGAGAGTTGGGATTTCGATGATGAGGGCTGTGTTGCAGGTTTAATGATGGGAATATTTTTTTTTAAGGGCAGAATGTATGTTAGTTGAGGGAGATGATGGTGTTGTTTTGGACCAAGGTTGGGGCTGCTAATGGAAGGTGGTTGGGGCTGTAATGGTACTGAAACTAAAGGTAAATTGAGCTGCTAATAGCGATGATAATGATGCTGAAACTAAAGGTAAATGAGGCTGCTAATAGAGGTGATAATGGTGCTGTTAGGGGCGGTGGTTGGGGCTGTTGAAAAAGGTGATAATGGTGCTAAAACTAAAGGTAAATGGGGCTGCTAATGGCTACTAATGGAGGTGATAATGATGCCCAAACTAAAGGTAAATGGGGCTACTAATGGCTACTAATGGAGGTGATAATGATGCTGAAACTATAGGTAAATGAGGCTGCTAATGGCTGCTAATGGAGGTGATAATGATGCTGTTAGGGACAGTGGTTGGAGCTGTTGAAGAATGTGATAATGGGCTGATCTTAATAGTTGAGAAGAGGCAAAGGAGGGTAAAGAGGGCTTCTAACCTTGGCTGAAGAATCAGGAGTCAATGGGGTCTTTTTTCTTTTTCTTCTCCCAATCAGTTGCTTTTTTTTTTCTCTTTTATGGTGGTTTTCTAAAAAATGTGAGAAAGAGAGAGAGTGGGGAGAGATGGGATAGAGGTGTGCAGTTATGGAGAGATAGGAGAGAGGGCAACGATTGGATAAGAAGTAGGCTAGAGGAGGCGTTGGAGAAGAAGGTGTTAGAAAAGAAGAAGAAGAAAGAAAACGTGCCCACGTTTCTTTTTATTTTTTCTTTTTTTTTATTTATATTATATTTTTTTTTTTGAAGAATGGGGGGTGAAAATCCCATGTTACTCGTACTACGGTAATTTACTGTCGTTGAATTCTGATTGGTTGATTTTTTTTATTTAAGTTTCAATTTCTGATTTGTCGACATTTTGATTTAAATTTTAATTTGATGTTTTAATTTAAATTTTAATTTGCATTTGATTTTAAATTTTGATTCTTTAATTAATTTCAATTTGATTTTAAATTTCAATTGTTCGATTTGAATTTTGATTTTATTATTGGTTGTTGGTCGATTTGATTTTATTTTGATTGGTTGATCGATTTGATTTAATTTTACTTTTTAATTGGTTGAATGATTTTTAATTTGTTTTTGACTTTGTATTTTAATTGGTTTCTTGATTTTTATTTTAAACTTAATTTTTATTTTGTATTTTAATCGAAATTTAATTTGATTTTCGATTTTAAATTGATGTTAAATTTTGAATTTTAATTTGATCTTGGTTAAATTTTAGTTTAATTTTCAATTTGAATTTTATTTTGATTTTTAGTTTAAATTTGATTTGAATTTTAAATTGGTTTCTTTGTTGAATTTTAATTTGATTTTCGATTTGAATTTTATTTTCCTAGAGATCAGGGTCTCTATGTTTGGGTCCCGTTAGACTCGAAATCACATTTTGAGTGCAATGGAGGTACTTTCGAGATTTTTCAGTGGTCCCAAATTTATAAAGGGTATTTTCGTCATTTTGGTAATTTTTTATAGATTTTTCTCGAATTCTCTGTTTTCATCGATTTGGGTCCCGTTAGACTCGAAATCACATTCTGAGTGCAATGGAGGTACTTTCGAGATTTTTCCAGGGTCAGAAATTGATGAGGGGCATTTTCAATATTTTGGTGATTTTTTACAGATTTTTCTCGAATTTCTCTGTTTTCATCGATTTGGATCCTATTAGACTCGAAATCACATTTTGAGTGTAATGGAGGTACTTTTGAGATTTTTTGGAGATCCAAAATTTATAAAGGATATTTTCATTATTTTTGTGATTTTTACGGATTTTAGCGTGAGGTTTCTTTCAGTCCCTGTGTGGTTATTTCTAAGTCTCAAATCCATATTTTCCTAGCGTAGCGAGGTCTCTAAGTTATCGAACTGTGTAGCGAACCTATGCGTACGTGCTTTTTAAGTCGGGCGTAAGATGTAGCAATCCTAAGTGTACGTAAACTTCTATATCGAGTCGTGACGAGTAGGGGGATGAAAAGAAACTAGAAACAGAAGGAATCAAGTAGTACTCACAAGCCTTCGAATTCTTTATGTTCATAATTAGGAATCCACAACAACCGAGTGACGAATTGTCGAATTAGGCAGATGCAAAAATGGGGTGTCTACACCGACCGGGAGTCATACCTAAAAATCACAAAGAATTCAAAAAATATCTAAACACCAAAAATACCATGGCTTAGCCAATTCAAACCCCAAGCTATTTGTCCCAAACCCATGTCCACCGCATTGAAGAATTTTGCCAAACACGTGGCATATTCGACATGAATTAATCATCCTAAGCCAATAAAAAGCCCACATAAACCATTCAAACCCCTACCTAAGACTAATCCAATACCTTCATATCCCCAAACCTCACCATCTCTTCAACCCATTTTATTGAGGCATTTCATCGAATACGTGAAGTGTCGAAATGAAATAGCCTCTCTCAAGCCATTGAATCATTCTCCAACCAATCCTAATCCATCAATCCAACCCAAAGACACCCAATTTCCATGCTCATCGATTCAATCAAAGCTCCAATCTCATGAATTCAAGGAATTAAATGACAAATTGAAGAAATTTGAAGATTATCACATACCTTATAAGGAAATTTGAGGTTCAAAGACGAATAATTGGATCAACTTGATCACGATTACTTGCAAATCTTCAAATCATCGTAAATCGGATGTGTCAAGCAAAATTAGACCGAGGTAACTCACCATGAGTTAACTTCACATCTTGGGTTAAGCTTGAAAACAAAAATCTAAATAGAAATTTCTAATTTGAGCCTCGTTAGATTTGAAAATTTCTATTTTTAAGAAGTTTATTTCAACAAGTTCCTAATTTGGGAGTTCATCATGCATCGCTAAACTTCTAATTTAGGAAATTCTAAATTTTTAGTTTAGAAACTCTATAGATTGTCAAATTAGAAATTTTATATTCATGATTTTTTAACTTAGAAAATTTTCATATTTCTATTGTAATTAATTGGGAGCATATTTGTGCATTTGGATTTGTAATCGAAATATTACCACGTGGACTTTGGAGCATAAGCTAGAATCAAAGCTTTTTCTAATATTTCTATTTTGGTGCGGACTTTGAGAAATCATGTAATATTTGAAAAAATATTGGCTTTAAAATTTGTTTAGCACATTCAATACAATTTGATAATGATGGGACCCTAGCTTGACTTTAGTCTTTACCCGTTGACCGTAGGACAGTTTGGATCGCTACCTAACACCTTTCAAAATCCGTAATTTGACCCCTTACCCATATCTCTTAATTGTGGACCGACCTGATCCTTTTTAGAGTTATCTATGGTTACTAGACCTAAACTAGGTGGCGACTCACCATTCCTTAAAATCCCCAATTTACCAATCGGACCCCTATCCACTATTCAGTGAAAACGGGTCGAGGTGATTTTAGTGACGACTCTATTGGGGACTTTAGGGTCAAACTTGATCCAATCCAAGATTATCCTTAGGTTGACTTTTCACTCGAGTCAACTCAGTTGACTCAAAGAGACTCTTAGATTAGGCTAGATTTTTTCCTTTCTTTCATTGGTGTGTGATTGGATGTAGTCAATTGTTTATTTCTTTTGATTGCTTTGATGGTTGGATGTACTTGACTTATATGGTTGAATATTCGCGAAAACGCCCTGGCCGCACTTTGTCCCTTCACACACACTCACGAGCATGCATATTCATGTTTGCATCATGACATGTCCCTATGAACCCCGTGCCAAATCCAAGCTAACCTGATCCTTCAGGACATGGGGGATGATAGTGAACATTACAACTTCAGTACAGTACCTTAGGGTATATCAAATTGGAGTACTACGAACTGCTTGACCAAATAAAACTAGGATATTATATTGGAGTTTCGGATTGAAGTAACCTAAGCTTTGTCCTAACCTAGCCTCAATCATATAATGAGCTTAGAACCTTGAACTTAAGTACGATCCCATTAAACCATGACTCGAATCGACCATGAGTGTTCCCGAGTTGTTCTATTTAATCTAACCAAATGATAAGTGGGCGGATTGATCCACACCATTCAAATTAAACCCGCAATATCGGTTCGACCCAATTAGTAAAATGTATCAATCAATTTGAACTGATTAAACAGTTGGCCCAATTGGCAAATAGATCTAACCGAACAACATCAAACCGGTTGGACTAGTTGATTTTTAAGTCCAAAGATTCAACCTAATTCACATAAAGAAGATTCAATCAAGTGGTCAAACTAACTAGTCTGACCCAAGGTTCAACCCCAACCAGGGGTAGACTCGTAATTAACCTCTTTTACCCTTGTGGTCTCTATAGACTTATAGTACATTTGGACTTAATGTTTATCACCGGACTTAGGCTAATTTATATCAAATTTTTAATCATGTGGCTAAAAGTCAAACCTTTAGAGTCAATGGTTAATCTTGATTTGTTTCTAATCATATAATAATTGCTTCTAAGCGTTCTAGACCACCATCCGTGGCCCTTTGGGTCTGTAAAAGGAGTCGTCTTACCAGAATACCTTTGTCAAACTCAAATAGTCAATCCTTTCCATAAGAAGAAACAAGTGACATTGATGACACAACACTCCGTCACATTTTGGAATCCTTTCAAACATTGATTATCGCTTCGATTCAGACACAAATTGAGGCCTTGAAAATTGAAAAGAAAAAGGATAAAGTTGTAGAAATGCAGGTTGTGTTTGACCTCTTCGAAAACTTAGAAGAGGACGAAGTACCCTTCAACCCTATCTTAACTCACTGAATAACTCAATTCAAAACTGCATTAAAGAATATCAAAGATCCTGATGATCTTACCATTGGATTAGGGGCAATAATGTTATTTCCTATGGTCTGTCTACTAGAAAAGTTTACAATGCCAAACATAGAGAAGTTTGACAGGACCGGATGCCCTAGGACTCATTTGAAGGTATATGTTCATGTCATGCAATCCCAAGGTCTGAGTGATGAATAGATAGCCCGACTTTTTTAGATAACCCTTACAGGTCTTACCTTACGCTGGCTAATGTCATTGGAATCATCACGGGTAAGAACATAGTATGAATGGATGAAGGAGTTTATTGGTTGATACTCATTCAATATGAAGATTGAACTCATAAGAAGAGATTTAGAAACGACTAAGCAAAAACCTGAAGAAACCTTCACAGAGTTCACTGCTCGATAGAGAGCTAAAACTATTCAATTATGGGACCGACCTCAAGAAAAGGAACATGTCAAGATCATCTTTAGGAATCCTACTTCCAATTATGCCAAGTACTTGATGCATCAATACTTGCCCACCTTTCAATCCTTTCTTGAGGCTGGAAATCAATTTAAGGATGCCTACTCTTCGGGACTCTTTGGTAACTCGTCCGAGTCAAAACCCAAACACTTCAAACCCAGTGCAAATTCCTTACAAGTAGCCAACACCTCTTTCACCCTAACTCCTCAAGCCACCCAGTCCTCACAAGCCAAGCCTAGGAGATAATTCTTCAATCTTGGAATGTCCTTTAGTGTTGTCTATCAAAAATTGAAGAAAAAGGGATTGTTGATACCATTACAACCTAAGGTTTTACCCAACCCTCTCCCTCCAAACTTAGACAATGGGCAATTTTGTGAATTCTATCAGATGCCTGGCCTTGTTCTTGATAGGTGCATTACCCTCTGTCATACTATCTAAGACCTTATAAAGTAAGGAAAAGTCACCATACCCAATCCTACTGCGTCTACTGTTAAAATTAACCCTTTGCCTACCTTTCAAAATCAACCCCTTCCTATGCTGTACTTAATATCCATGTCCAAACCCGAATCAGTTGACTCGATTTCCTTCATTCACTTGATTGATCTTGATAGTGCATCCTCATCATGCCAGAATGAGCCCATTTACCCTAAAATAGTAATAGAATTGAAAAGTAAGAAAAATATTGAAGCAATGGGTTATCCAGCATCAAACAAACTTGAATTAGACCATGTAGAGGTGGCAAAAATAGGCCAGCCCGAATCGTCTCTTATGAAGATATCCAAAGTGGCATAGGCATTAGCATTTTTTTCTTCTATCCAGAATGAGATCCCCGCTTTGAATTTTCGTTTTGGTCTTAGTCGCGTCAATCTTTAATTTCAATTGGTTATGTTAGGTTTCTTGTTTAATGTCGAGCTTTAGTTGAGTCTCTCAGTCTACATTTTTCTAATTCTAATAATAAAGAAGCTTTCGACTATCATGCGTGCAATAATAATGTGAACATAAAATCTGACACGAGGAATGACTTAGAGCGCACTAATCGAACTTGATAAATATTGAAATTAAAGAGTACACTCGAGAAATGCAAATAGGTACTACATTATCCTTAGAAGAACATGAAAAAATAATAAACTTACTTGAAAAATTCAATAGCATTCTCACATGATCTTATGAGGATATGTTGAGTATGAGCATCACATTACTTTTCATCAGAATAGACTACACAAAAATAAATCAAGACATAAAGTCGAAGGTGGACATCAAAGTCAAATATTATCGATAATGAATTATGCAGTTGAAACCATCGACAAAGGTGCGAAGACCTACAAGTGTATCCACCATGTTTTTCACTTAAGAAATGAGAGTTCTCGTTTATAAATGAATAAAATATTTTCTCGAGGTTCTAAAAGAATTGAATAGTCAAATACAAAAGACTCGATCATACTCGATTTTACAAAAGAAGATTGAAGGCGATTCATTATCGAAAGAAAACCTTACTCAACAGAGTAATCAAGAAATCGAGTTCTTGGAACCTTGACCAGATCAAGTAACATTCTACTAAAGGAAGCCTTCTTTGGCCAAAATATTCTCTTATCTTACCAAGAAAAATGTAACATTTTTAAGTCCCTCACAGCCTTAAAAAAAAATCAATAGCCTCTTCTTTCTAAATCACACCAACTAACCTTGGGAAGAAAGTCTTGTATGAACTACGTTTTGACCTGATCCCAAGAGAAAAAAGAAAGATTTGGGGTACCTAGGAAATCTGAGAAGTTACTTCAAGCCCGGTCACAATAAAAAATAAAATATATATTTTCTGAAAGAAAGTATAAAAAAAAAATCTCCTATTGAAAGATAAAAAATGGGATAATGCCAAACTATGGGCATTGGAAAAAAGGAGAATAAAAAATTGACAAAAAATACCTAACTAGGGACATTAGAAAAGAGAGAGACTCAAAAGAGTTGACTAAAGAAAGAGAATATCAGACTAGGGGCATTTTGGGAAGTTTAACTTTATACATTTTCTTTCTAAACCATATCCTAAGCCCACCCATTAAGTCCTTATGAATGTTAATTGATTTGATTAAGGTCCAGAGAACTAAAGGTTGTGAGTTGAATATTTGATATCATCTAGAGGAAAGAAGAGCCCGTTAAGTTGAAAACCCGATAGGGCAACTTAGGCAAAAGTTAGGGCATAATAAAAAAGCAAGCCTGATAGGTTAAAAACCTGAAAAGAAGACCCAGGTAAAAATCAAGGCATCCTAAAAAAAGAAAAGCAAAGCCGCTAAATTAAAAATCTGAAAAGGTGATCTAAGCAAAAATTTGGACACCAAAAGAAAATAAAGGGAAGATCACACCGAGAAGAAAAATTCAGAAGAGAAGCTTACACAGAAACTGAGAAATGTAGAAAATCATTCAAGTTAGAGCATTCATTTTTCAGTTGAGAGCTCGCATTTGATAAAGACAACGCTGAAGTCGAAGAAACTCAGAAGCCATCTTGAACATTGTAAAATGTTTAAGACTATGTTTACTTGTTCGAGTGTTCAATAAAAGAAAATGTAGAATCACCGACCACTTTGAAGAGAAAGATCTTCTTTTCCAATATTTATCAAGATTTTCTAAGTTCGGCTCAAGCATTTTTCAAAAGAAATTCGAAAGAAAGTTATCAATTCCTTATTGCACATATGATAATCTTAAGAGTTATGAAAATTTAAAAGAATGTCAATTCTTCTATCTGTCATATATCGAAGTCCATATTTTTCAAGTGTAATCAATTCTATCAGTTTCATAGTCAAGTTCCAGTTAGAAGTCTGAAAGCGTCCTCGAGCCGCGGGGTGTGCGGATCAGCTTTTGATTTTTGAGGTTTGGGAGTTGCCACCTAGAAATTATTGTCTAGGAACCGAATATTGACTCTAATAGATAAAACGCTAATCTACAAAGAAAACAGGTTCGGGGATTACGTTACGGGATTGGAAGGTGTTAGGCACCAACCCCGCCCGGCAAATACCGGTCTCTACTATTTTTCAAAAAATATTACATTGCTAAAAAACCTAAATTCAATAAATAAATAAAATAAGAAGTATACCTAGATGATTGCAACGATTTGTTCCCTCAGAACTGGCGGAAAGACTCCTCGTATGAGATTCCCTACTTTGTTTCTGTCACTGGATCTACTTTTGATCTTTAAGTTGAGGTATCAGATCTATGTTTTTTAAGGATTTCTAGATGTTTTTGAAAGGTTTCTCAGTATTTTTTGAGTAAAAGTTGGGGTTTCGATGATAGATAGGGAGTTAGGACTTCAAAATTAGGGTTTGGAGGAAGCTAGGGAGACTTTTTGACTTACTTTTTCTAGGATTTATTTTGACCTACGAGATTGGATTGTGGAGACTCTTATTTATTGATTTTTTTGGAAAAGTTGGTGCTTAATTATGTTTCTTTTAGATAAGGTGAATTAGGGTTTTGACTTAAGTTTTATTTGATTGACTAGGTTTCTTTAGATTTGGATTTTAATTCTTAAGTATAATGAAATAATATATTTTTAATTTTTTGGAGAATCCCTCTTAATTATATTTTAATTCTTTAAGCACCCAGATGGAAGGGTTTTTTAATAAATATCAAGGGGCTCCACTTAAATAAGTTAATTAATGTTTTATTTACTAATTTCAAATTTTAAATTTTTAAAATTCAAAAATTATCATTTTACCCCTAAAGAGAACTTTTGCGTTTCAAGTCGTTTTTCGATGTTCCAAAATCTTTTGAAATTATTTTTTCATATGGAATTCAATGGGATTATGGGTTTGTGTCATTTACGAATTTTTTGCATGAAACGATTGTGAACTCTATGAGGGGTATTTTCATAATTTTATCGAATTTGGTGAAAATTGACGAAATGATTTATTTGGTTTCACTTTGTTATTTTATGCGTTCGAAAGGATTTTCCTAAGCATAAGGGGGGCTCTAAGGATGTTTTGATGTTAAGGATATTTTGGTAATTTGATTTTTTTTTTAGTGATTTTTATGGTAAAACTTCTTTTTATCTGCAAAATGATGATTTCTATATTTTTGGAGTTATATTTTCCTAGCGTAACGTGGTTTCTACAGTTTTGTTAGTTTGAGATACCTCATTCAAATTTCTGAAACATATCTAGTAAAAAAATAGAGCATTGGAATAATCATCCATCATTGTGAACTGTTGCAATCAGGTTGACGAGTTGAATAATCAGGCGAGTGAAAAAATGAGGTGTCTACAAAGCCAACCTTGAAACTAGGGACATTTTTTTTAGAATAACTGTGATTCTAAAGTTTTCATTCTTGATTCCATGATTAAAAAGAAAAATCTTATTCAAAAGCTTAAAAGTCTGGCGAAGCCCAATAATGAATCCAGATGCATGATAAGCTAATAAAGGCCCAATCTCCCAATCTTTGAACTCGATAATATTGAGTCTTTAATTAATCCAAGCCCGAGAAGCGTGGCTCCATTGAGTTCGAGTTCGAAAAATGTGATTCTAACTTATTTTGAATCATAGAATGAATTAATAGGATTTTTTAAGTTCCTACAAATCTCAGCCCAAAAAGTGTGGCTCCAACAAGTTCGAGTCCAAGAAACGAGACTCCAACTTTAACAAGATTTTTTAAGTTCCTACAAATCTTAGCCCGAGAAGCGTAACTGTAGTAAGTTTGAGTCCGAGAAACGAGACTCCAACTTTGGTAGGATTTTTTAAGTTCCTACAAACCTTAGCCCGAGAAGCATGGCTCTAATAAGTTTGAGTCCGAGAAACGAGACTCCAACTTTGGTAAGATTTTTTAAGTTCCTGCAAACCTTAGCCCGAGAAATGTTAAGTTTGAGTCTGAGAAATAAGACTCCAACTTAAACAGGATTTTTTAAGTTCCTATAAACCTTAGCTCGAGTCTGAGAAACAAGACTCCAACCTTGATAGGATTTTTTAAGTTTATACAAATCTCAGCCTGAGAAGCATGGCTTCTACAAGTCCGAGTCCGAGAAACGAGACTCCAACTTTAACAAGATTTTTTAAGTTCCTAAAAACCTTTGCTTGACTCCAAGAAACGAGGCTCCAACTTTGATAGGATTTTATTAAATTCCTGCAACTCCCATCCTTAGACGCATGGCTCCAGTAAGTTTGAGTTTGAGAAATGAGACTCCAACTTTGATCAGATTTTTTAAGTTCCTACGAACCTTAACCCGAGAAGCATGGCTCCAATAAGCTAAAAATTGATAAACGATACTCAAATTTTTTCAAACTCTAAAAAAGAATTTCAAAAGGATTTAATGAAGTTGCTACATTACTTGATCCTGATAATGTTATTATTTTAATTATCTTGTTGTTCAAACTTGCCATCATTCAAATATTGTATGATTGATTCATTGCATATGTACATTTCAATTTGAATCAATTCGTCAACGATAGAAGATCCCTAAAACCTGACATTTGTTGTTATTGAGGAGAGTTTATTCTCAATGATCCGATAGTCTACTCTGTAAGCATCACAACTTTGCACACGTGCACTTTTGCATAAGTCAATGAGAATTTTCCAAAATTCGAGGATCTCACATTTTTAGTCCAGGGAGAACTTACCTTTAAGGATCTAGACATCCCGACGAACCTCCAAATCAAGCTGCAAAAATTAAATGTCATTGACTTTGACATTCAGATGTTGTACTATCTACCAAAATGACATTAACTAGCGTAGGGCAGGACCTGTAAGGGTTCTTTGAAAAAGTTGAGTCATTTATTCTTCACTCAAATCCTAAGATTACATTATGCCGACATATATTTTTAAGTGAGTCCTAGGGCATCCAATACCGTCAAACTTCTCCATATCTGTCATTGTGAACTTCTTTGACAGACCGACCGTGGGAAACAAGATCATTGCCCCTAATCAAAGAGTAAGATTGTCCGGGTCTTTAATATTCTTAAAAGCAGTTTCAACCTGAGTTATTCGATGAGCTAAGATAGGGTCGACATGTAATTGATCATCTTCTTGGTTTGCGACAAGGTCAAACACATCCTGAGATTCTATAACTTTATCTTTTCCCTTTTCAAATTTTAGGTATTCAATTTGTGTTTGGACTGAAGCAATAATCTGTGTTTGAAAAGATTCTAAAATCTTACGGAGCGCAGCTTCATCCATGGTACTCGTTTCTTTTAGTGGCAAAAACTGACTACTTGGCAATGGTACTCTAGAAAGATGACTTTTTTCACAGACCCTAAGTGATACAGATGGAGGTTTAGAACGTTTGGGATCAATTATCACCTGATTGGAAGTAAACCAAGGTTAACCATTGACTCTAAAGGTTTGACTCTTAACCACTTGATTAAAGTTTCGATATAGAATAGTCCAAGTCCGGTGGAAAATATTAAATCCAAATGCACTATAAGTCTATAGTGACCAAGAATGAGAAAAAGATTAGTCACGGGTCTACCCCTGATTAGGATAGAACCTATGATCAAACAAAATATTTTGATCCTAAAATCGAATCTTTCTATATAAAGAGTTCTGGATCTTTAAAAGTGAAACCAATTGGTCCAATTGATTTGGTATTGATCAGTTTGATCCATTTGACAATTGGGCCAACTGGTTTAATTGGTTCAAATTGATCGGTACATTTCACCGATTGGGTCAGACCGATATAGTGGGTTTAGTTTGAACAGTCTGGATCAGTTCACCCACTTACATGTTAGTTGGACTAAATTGAGCAACCCGAGAAGGCTTCTAGACTCTAGGTTTACTACGTGCAATTGAGAACACCCATAGTCAGTTTAGATCGTGACCTACAGGAAGGCTTCTAGACTCTAGGTTTACTACGTGCAATGCAATTTATCTGGCCACCCTTTCCCAAGTATACCTATATACCTCTCGAGCGTACTCAATCAAACGGTATGTGGCAACTTGGTTTGATATACCATGTAGGTGATAATCTAAAACTTCAACTCACTTCTCTGAAGTCAAAACAGTCAGTTTAATCCCAGTTGAGAGGTAGCGCACGATGCTGAGCAAGGGCCCACTTAAATACCTCTCGTCTAGAATAGATGTAGTCTATCCCCCTCGTACAATAGGGTACGGCGGGGCAGGATCTCGTTTAGGCACTGGTTTTGACCAAGAAATTCAATTGATGTACTTAGATTATCTTTGATATACCTATGGGTATGAGTCAAGAGTTGTACCTTTCATAAATGGTTTGGCATCCCACGAGGGGACCGACCACATACTAGTACTACATTGGCAAAGGAACATGTGACTGTGTGGCTTACAATAGGTCAAAGGCTCAGGTCGCTCCAGCTTAGGTGCATTGATATACCTTTCAGAGTCACCTGATCAGACGGTACTGATGCCCCAGTTTGATATACCTTAAGGTACGTGACTGGAGTTGTGGTTTTTATGAATGACGTCGCATCTCCGAAGAGACCAGGTCACGCACTAGTGCCACGTTGGCTATATGGGACATACAAGCGTGCAAAACATTAAACGTGCATGTGGTGTGCCCGGGGCCTTTTTAAACAAATGGGCCCATGGGCCTGATCATATCATCATACATTGATACCATATGAATATTAGCAAAATAAATACCAATCCAATAACATCATTAAGATCACCAATAAGCACATCAACTATATATCTAATCAAGATCAATGACAAATCAATTAATGATCATGGAATAGAATAATTGATCAAAAACCCAAATATTGTAATAGGCATAATTTTTATAATTTTTAAGGTCCAATCAATGATCACTTTTGGGTGATCTAAAATAAATCGAGATTCCAATAGATGTTACATTGATGAGGAGCGATGAACCCTCTTTTCTTTTTAAATTATAAAAAAAATTAGAAACACATCTCAAAAGAAAATCAAAGAGGAAGATCCTAGTGCCAAATGAGCTCGTTCTCATGAACATTAAATGTGTTAACACTAGATAAATTCTGATTTTCTGTAAATTAGGAAAATACAATCTGAACTTGTATCGATGATATCTAAGGCTCTCGATAACGAAATCGAGTGAATTCAGATTCTAAATTAATTTAATTGATGGGATCTACTTTTTATTAATAGGTGCCCAAACCTAATTCTGACTAGAATGTTCTGTAAAAATGTTTTAACATTGCTATCCCAACCTTTATTCAGCAACAATTCCAGATTTACATATTGAACTTGCATCGATGATATCCAAGGCTCCCGATAACGAAATTGAGTGAATTAAGGTTTTAAATTAATCTACTTGAGGAGATTTACGTTTTATTAACACGTTCCTAGACTTAATTCTTATTAGAATATTCTGTAAAAACGTTTTAACATTACTGTCCCAATCTTCATTCAGCAATGATTCCAGATTTACAGATTGAACTTGCATCAATGATATCTAAGGCTTCCGATAACGAAATTGAGTGAATTCAGAATCTAAATTAATCTACTCGATGAGATCTATGTTTAATTAAAGGTTCCTAGACCTAATTATGACTAGAATGTTCTGTAAAAATGTTTTAACATTACTGTCCCAACCTTCATACAGCAATAATCCCAGATTTACAGATTGAATTTACATCAATGATATCTAAGGTTCCCGATAACGAAATCGAATAAATTCAGATTTTAAATTAATCTACTTGATAGGATCTACGTTTTATTAATAGGTGCCTAGATCTAATTCTAACTAGAATGTTTTGTAAAAAGGTTTTAACATTGCTGTCCCAACCTTCTTTCAGTATCAATTCCAGATTTACAGATTGAACTTGCATCGATGATATTCAAGGCTCTCGATAACGAAATTGAGTAAATTAAGATTTTACATTAATCTACTCGATGAGATCTACATTTTATTAATAGGTGCCAAAACTTAATTATTACTAGAATATTCTGTAAAAACGTTTTAACATTGTTGTCCCAACCTTTATTCAGCAACAATTCCAGATTTACAGATTGAACTTGCATCGATAATATCCAAGGTTCCCGATAACGAAATTGAGTAAATTCATAATCTAAATTAATCTAATTGATGAGATCTACGTTTTATTAATATGTTCCCAAATTTAATTCTCACTAGAATGTTTTGTAAAAATATTTTAACATTGTTGTCCCAACCTTCATTCAGCAACAATTTCAGATTTATAGATTGAACTTGCATCGATGATATCCAAGGTTCCCGATAACGAAATTGAGTGAATTCAGGTTCTAAATTAATCTAATCGATGAGATCTACGTTTTATTAATAGGTGCCCAGACTTAATTTTCACTAGAATATTCTGTAAAAATATTTTAACATTGCTATCCCAACTTTCATCATTCCATCATTTTCATATGTCAATTTCAATCTTTCATTATTTAGGGGTCATCAAAAGGTGACCCTTAATTGGACAAAAATACAATACCCAAAATCATCCACAATCAAGTCAAAAAAAAATAATAAATAAATAAAATAAATCGAACTAAATAATAAAAAAAACTAGGTCATCTTGGCAATGCTCCCATACTTGAGATTTTTCAAGTCTGATCCTAAATAGTCTCCAGTGTAGTCGCCACTGAAAGCACCATCGATCCGTCGAGTGCGCGGATCCACTTTTGACCTTTGAGGTTTGGGAGTCGCCACCTAGTTATTACGGTCTTAGAATCGAACATTGACTCTAAAAGATAAAAGAAGCTAATCGACGAAAAATAAGAAACTAAGTCTGGGGATCACGTTACGGAGTTTGAAGGTGTTAGGCACCAACCCCGCCCGGCAAACACCAGTTTCTACTAATTTTCAAATAAAATTACATTGCTAACAAGACCTAAATAATAATAAAAAAATAAAAATAGTTATCTTTTCTGAACGCAATGATTTTGTTCCCTCAAATCTGATAGAATAATTTCTTGTACAGTATTCCTCACTTCGTTCTATTGCCGGATCTGATTTCTGATCTTCAAGTTGAGGTATCTTCTTCTTGGATCTGTGAGTTTTCTGATTTTTTTTATGAATTTCTGGTATGTTTTTGAAGGGTTTCTAGGTGTTTTTTGAGCTAAAGTTGGGGTATGGATGTTAGGTAAGGAGTTGGGACTTCAAAATTAGGGTTTATAGGAGGCTAATGAAGCTTTTTGACCTATTTTTTTTAGAGTTTATTTTTTTATACGAAAATAGGTTGTGAGGACCCCTATTTATAGATTCTTTAAGTGTTTGTTTAGATATAATTAGTGTTTAATTATAATTCTTTTAATTAGAGTTATATTTTAATTAGAATTATTTTAGGTAAAATTATATTTTAGTTAGAATTCTATTAAATAGAGTTATTATTTAATTAGGATTGTTAAATAGAATTATTATTTAATTAGAACTCTATTAGGGTTTTGACTTTTGGTCTTACTTGATTGACTTTAATATCTTGACTTTAGTCTTACTTGAGTGACTTTAATTTTGACTTTAGTCTTACTTGATTGATTTTAATATCTTGACTTTAGTATTACTTAATTGACTTTAATTTTTTGGAGAACCCCCCTCTATTATATCTTTAATTCTTTGGACCCCTAAATGGAGGGGTCATTGAATAAATATCTTGGCAACCCTCACCAATTTTACCTCTTGATTGATCGATTTTTTTGGTTTAAAATTTTAAATTAATTTATTAATGTTTCACTTTAATTATTTAATATTTTATTTATTAATTTTAAAATTTTTAATTATAAAAATTGTAAAATTACCGTTTTACCTTCGGAGAGGTTTTTTTGCATTTTAAATCGTTTTTCAATGTTCCAAGATGTTTTGGAATTGGTTTTTCGAAAGGAATTCAATGGAAATGTTGGTTTTTATCATTTATAAAATTTTTGTGTAGAATGGTCGTGAACTTTATGTGGGGTATTTTCATAATTTTGTCGAATTCAATGAAAATTGGCGAAGTGATTTATTTGGTTTTGATTTGTTATTTTATGTGTTTGAATGGATTTTCTTAAGCGTAATGTAAGTTCTAAGGATGTTTTGATGTTAGGAGTATTTTGGTAATTTGGTTATTTTTTAGTAATTTTTACGATGAAACTTCTTTTTGTTTGAAAAATGATGATTTATAAGCTTTTGGGGTTATATTTTCCTAGCGTAGCGTGGTTTCTACAGTTTTGTCAGTTCGAGATATCTCATCCGAATTTCTGAAACATATCTGGTAACGAAATAAAGCATTGGAATAAACATCTATCGTTGGGAACCGTTGCGATTAGGTTGACGAGTTGATTAATCAGGCGAGTGCAAAAATGGGGTGTCTACAGTAGAAAAATCAATTTTGCATCCACTTGACTTGGCGATCATCACCTGGATGCTATGGATTGCTAATGATGAGCACAAAGAACTATAAAGCTTGTGAGAAACCTCCTTCTAATTCCCTCTGTCTTCTAATTATATTATCTTTTTTCTCCTCATCACGCGACATAGAATTACGTACGCTTAGGATGGCCACACTTTCCACTCGATTTAGGAAACACGTACGCTTAGGTTCGCTGCACATCTCGATAACTTAGAGATCTCGCTACGCTAGGAAAATATGACCTCAAGACTTAGAAATAATCACGTTGGGACCAAAAGAAATCTCACACTAAAAATCTATAAAAATCACAAAAAGATGAAAATATCCTTCATGAATTTTGGACCTCCGAAAAATCTTGAAAGTACCTCTATTGGATTTAGAACATGATTTCGAGTCTAACAAGACTCAAATCGATGAAAATAGAAAAATTTATGAAAAGATCACAAAATGATCAAAACGCCCCTTGATGTCTAATTTGAACATAGAGACCTTGACTTCTAGGAAAACTAAAATAAAACAACCTATTTGAAAATTTTTAAATCAAAAAGAAAATTAAAATTCAAACATCAACTTGAAAACTTTAAATCAATATTCAATTCAAAATCCAATCAACCGATCAACATTTAAACTAAAATCCAAATCAACCAATTAACATTAGAATTAAAATCCAATCAATCAACCAACCAAAAATAAAATTGACTAATTAAAATCTGATCAACCAATCAAAAAATAAAAAATGTGATCAACCAACCAAAAATAAAATCGACCAATCAACATCCAAATTAAAAGTCGATCAACCAATCAAAAAATAAAAAATGCAGTCAACCAATCAACATTCAAATTAAAATTTAATCGACCAATCAAATTGAAATTTAATCGACCAATCAAATTGAAATTTAATCGATCTATTAAAATTCTGGTTCAATCGACCAACCACAAGTAATTTAAAATTTAATCGAACAATCCAATAACCAATCGGATGAAAATTCCAACTCTTCAACCAATCGACGAATCTAACCGACCTTGAGCTATGGAAGCGGCGTAAGTCACAAAGCATGGAAATGTGCCCCCTCTTCTTTTGTAATTTTAATTGGAAAGAGAATGGTCCCTCTTTGGTTCGGTCAAATAAACAAACAAAATGAAAAATTAGAAAGAAAGAAAAATGGACGACCAAAGGAAAATTTGTGGAGAATTTCTAAGAATGGAAGAGAAGGAGATCTTGGGTTGGTAGGATCAATCAAATGAAGAAAACTTCTAAAAACAATTATCAAAGGAAACTTATAAAAAGAAGCCATTCTCATGTCAAAAGGGCTGTTCTCCAACCATCTAGACGCTGGCTGGACCTCTCTTTTCGTTTCCTACTCTTCTGGCATTTTACACTAAAGAGTAAGAACAAAAAACAACAAGAAAAAGGAAGAAGAGTGGAATCATTCCTCATGACTAGAGGAGGATAGCAATAAAAAGGAAAAACATAAGCGAAAAAGAAAAGAGAGAAAAAAATAGGAAAAAAAAAATAACCTAACTCACTTAGACAGTGTCGTCATCTTCTTCGTTGTCCTCTGTTAACATCCTCATAGCAGATTCACCTTCTTTGTTGTCTTCTCTCATTGTTCCCAACAACAACAATCTCCAAACACTTCGATTCAGCCATAAACCCATCTTACAACCACGTATATCGTACAACCACTTCTCTTCATCCTAACCCTCTGCAGCAACACTTCACAGTACTCTCTTTATTTTTCCTTAACAACCAATGCAACCATTACTACTTTTTCTTTTCCAAAACGTCCTAATAACAGCCATCACAGACATCCTTTTTCTGCCAAAACTTCCTAACAACAACCACTCCTTCATGCTACACCTCCCTCTTCGTTCTTCTCAGTTTTCACAACAGCCCCAAGAGGCTGCTCTCATCACGTCATTATCGTTTTTGATATTCTCCCACTTTGTCAACTTTATTACAGCAACTACGCACACCCAACTGAAATTTCTCTCATTGTTGCTTTTGAAATTATGCCTGAAAGTATCACATTCAACCACCATCCTATTGTAAATGTACGTTAGATTATTTTTTTTCTCCTCTTTTCTTATTCTCCATTAATCATTATTTCATGTGCGAATTGTTTTTATGAATGTTAATTTGTGAATTTATATGAATTAACTCACGGATTTTTATATGCATAGGAATCTGAAAATTGATTTTTTAATAAAATAGACATCGAGTTAAGTTACTGATTTGTGTGTGCATAGGAATCTCATAATCGATTTTTTAATAAAATAGACATTGAGTTAACTCACTAATTTGTGTATGCATAGGAATCTCAAAATTGATTTTTTAATAAAATGAACATCGAGTTAACTCACTGATTTGTGTGGGCATAGCAATCTCAAAATCGATTTTTTTCATAAAATGGACATGTGAGTCGATTCACTGATTTGTGTGTGCATATGAAGCTTAAAATTGAACATTTTTTTATAAAATTGACACATGAGTCATTCACCGATTTTTGTGTGCATAGGAATTTAAAAATCGAATTTTTTTGATAAAGTTGGTATATGGGTTAACTCATTGATTTTGCAGATATGGGGAGGTGAAAATTTACTTTTAATTTTTAAAATCTCATCAATGAGCCAACTTACTGATTTGTGTGCACGTGGCATTAAAATTGATTTCATTTTTTTCCAAAATACAACCGAATCAATTCACTAATTTTTTGTATCTCGTGTGCATTATCAATTACGAGATCCTATTATGCGAAATTCGAAGAATTCACATGACAAAAACAAGTCGCGAAAAGATATCAATTTACCAATTTTGGAGATGCTTGTAAATTCAGATTTTTATTGATTTGGTGACTTTCCTAAGATCATAATTTTCTATTCTAGAAAGTCATTTTTAGAACTTTTTGATTTGGGGTTCGTCAGATTTGAAATTTTCTATTTTGGGAAGTTTATTTCATCAAGTTCCTAATTTAGGAGCTAATCATGCATCCCTAAACTTCTAATTTAGGAAATTCCAAATTTTTAGTTTAGAAACTCCATAGATTGCTAAATTAGAAATTTTATATTCATGATTTTCTAGCTTAGGAAATTTTTATCTTCCTATTTTAATTAATTGGAGGAATATTTGTGCATTTGGATTTGTAATCGAAATATTGCCATATGGACTTTGGAGCATAGACTGGAATCAAGGTTTTTTCTAATATTTTTATTTTTATGCGGACTTCAAGAAATCATGTAATATTTCGAAAAATATTGGTCGTAAGATTTTTTTAGCATATTCGATATAATTGATGATGATGGGATCCTAGCTTGACTTTAGTCTTTACCCGTTGACTGTAAGATAGTTTGGATCGTAGTAAAGATCGATCATCTCGATTGGGCTGGTTCGATGCCTAACACCTTCCGAAACCCGTAATCAAATTCCTTACCCATTTCCCTTACTCGTGGACCAACCGGATCCATTTTGGAGTTATCGTGGTTCATAGACTTAAACTAGGTGATGACTCCCTATTCCCTAAAAATTCCCAATTTACCAATTGTATCCACTATTTAGTAAAAATGGGTCGAGGTGATTTCAATCTGGTTCTATAGTTGATCTCCATACCTAAAAATAAAGTTATCATTGTTTTAGATTTTTCTTTTAGATTTTTGAATTTTTGGAGGGTTTGGTGCTTTTATTTTGTCTCTAGTTATTAATATTGATGATTTTTTAGTTATTGTTGATGGTGATTATCACAAATTTATGGGTTTCAAGTGGTTTAAAACAACTGCTCATGATTTTAGTAGGATTTTGTGAATTTTTTATACAAGATAGTTGAGAATTTCCACATTCTGAAACAAGGAAAATAAAAGGAAATGGCAATTCAGATAACTGAACAATAAGGAACTAACACAGGGGAAACTAGAACGATGACCACTGAATGATACTATACTAAGTACCTAAATTCACATTTATTTAAGAGAAAAAATTCACATACATATTGGGTCACAATGGTTATCACTTTGCATTCCTATGCCTTAACAATATTGTTTGTTTAGGGATGCCATTATAAACCTTAAATTTACAAAATTAGGATGTTTGAAGTGCAATGACCACATTACGTTGCATAACCAACTAGGCCATGTGATCCACCAAAATTGAAACTTGAAGTTATATGGTCATATGTTCTTCATTTGTTTATATTTTGTCAACAAGGACGCAAACAATATCGTATTGCTTAAGGAAGTAAAGACTTCCTAATTAGTTTCTAATTCATAGATTCAATCTTTAGGGATCGTACCAAGGACATAACTGTATCCATTGCACCACAAAGTTCTCTGCTGCAGTTAGGATAATATGGTTGATCTTGTGTCAACAAAACAGATTAATCATCCATTGCTGGTCTATTATGGAGGATTTTATTTTTGGATTTTTGGTAAAATGGTTTTCCTTGTGACCCACACCAAGTTGACTTCCTTCCTACATTTGATTTTTGTTTTGGTTAGTATGCAATTCAAATCCTACCACTTTCTACATCATTCATCTCTTTGATTGTTTCCAACAACTTTGCTAAAAATTAAAAAAATGATATTTTATTTCTTATAGGAAAACCAAAAGAACTAGGAGGAATCCTTGTACAAATTGTATATGGGTATAATATACCTTAATAAGCTTTATGATGTCCAATAAATGTGGGGCACCTCTTGGATCAACTAACTTTTTACTATAGTGTCTTAATGGATTTTCAGGGTTTGTGATCTTGGATGCAGTGTCCATAGGGTATGTCATGTTTCTGGCAGGGATGGATGATGACCAAAAGGCTTTGGCATTGGGTCCTAAAGGGCCTTCGATGGAGGAGTTTTGGAGCAACATGAAGAAATATGGACTATAATTATCTTTTTCTTAATTTTAGTTATATTGGAAATTATCATCGATATCTTTAGGTGCTAGAGTTTGAAACTTTAATTAGAGTAAGGTGTCAAATTTTTATTATAGTTTTTGTGATATTTCTTATAAATAACAGGATTGTAGTCAAAGATTGGTAAGTTTGATGATAAACGAAATTGGCTCAATCAATTTTGTAGACTAGACCATTTCGAATTTGTCACGTACCCCCTTAATCCATTTTAAAAAAATTATGTTATTATATTTTCTATGCTTGTCTTGGTTATCAGAAAATATCTTAATAGGGTTGTCTTAGGGAACTAAGCCTCTACTCCGTTGTGAAGACATGTGGAGAAGTTCTAATAATTTGATTAATAAATTTTTTTTTAAACAATACAACTAATCTAATTTACATTAGTCTTTTCCTCTTCATGTTTATGTATGGTGCTTAGTTGGAAAAGTTATTACCTGAACTACATCCAATACTCTTATATGAATTGAGATAAATTTGAAATTCCTTGATTAATCGAAAAGGAACAATGTTATAGATGCCTAGTCTATTTCAGATAATACAAGATTTGGCCAAATTATGAAAATAGGTCAGTGTTGTTTGTCTGTATTTGGGAAAAAAATGTGAACAAGAGTTCCATCTATGATGTTGAACTTTATAATGCAAATGTCAAACAGTTCAAGGATGCAATTGAGAATGCATATTGGTTTGAATTCTTCATGGGTATGTTCTTAATATGATTGGTGATTGATCTTCTATTTGTTTTGTGATATTGTTTGGAGTGCTAATTTTTTTTACCCTTTTTTCCCTTCTCTATCTCTTTGTTATTGTGAAATGTAAAATACTTATCCAGATGATCTTCCTTAATTGGGTATGCACTCATGTCATATTAGGAAAGTCAATATAATCCCCGGACTAATGCCATAATTCTTGTATATTCTTTATTCTATTTTCCATAATAAGGTACTAGAAGATTGGATCCTATCAATAGAAGATACTAGAAAATTGGATCCTCTCTCTATATAAACCTTTTGTAATCTGCTGTACAGTAAGAGAAAAGATAGAGAATTCATTTCAGATTTCATCTTCAACCTTTGTTTTCTCTCCACTTTATTTCAGTTTTGTTATGGTATCAGAGCAAGGTTCTGCTCAAGTTTATCTTCTGTTATAACAGTAATCATTCCATCATGGAGAATTTGATTTCAACTCAATACTCCATCAGTTCTTACTATTTGCATCACTCTGAGAATTCGGGAACGATGTTAGTGTCTCAGCCATTAATAGGCAAGAACTACAATACTTGGAGTAGAGCCATGATTATGGATTTGACAGTAAAAAATAACATGGGTTTTATTGATGGATCAATCAAGAAACTTTCTAACACCAATAACCTAGACTATTTGATGCAATAATATGACTTTGTCATGGATACTAAACTCGCTATCAAACGAACTTGCCTCTAGCGTCATTTATGTTGATTTAGCATATGAAGTATGGGAAGAACTCAAGTAACGATTCTCACAAGGTAATGCCCCTAGGATTTTTCAAATCCAACGAGAGATTTCATCCCATACTCAAGAACAACAATCTATTGCTAATTACTTCAGCAAACTAAAGGCATATTGGGGTTAACTCGACACATACTAGCAGATGCCAATTTGCTCGTGTGGCGCAATGAAGAAGTTGATGAATTACCAACAAGAAGAAATGACAATGTAGTTCCTCATGGGGCTAAATGATTCTTATACTGCCATGTGAGGACAAATCATTCTTATGGATCCCCTTCCTCCAATCAATCACACTTTTTCTTTTGTGTTTCAAGAGAAGCGACAACGTGAAGTTGATGATGCTACTCCCCAACTTATGGAGTCTACTGCCCTCTTGGCGAAGGGAAGATACAACAACTAAAAATAACAAGGGTACCAACTTTCCAATCAAGAAAAATCAAGGATCAGAATAGGATCGACCAACCTGTGCTTACTGTAGTTGGTTTGGGGATACCATTAACAAATGCTACAGAATACATGGATATCCCCCAGGGCATCGATTTCAAAAAGAAAGAACTTCTACAAAGAAAGTGGTAGTAGTATCAAGTGATAAACATAATACTGGATCCTCATCTGCACTACCTTTTATAGATGAGCAATGCTGTCAGCTTTTAGCTTTACTAAACACTTCGGAACCTATGGCTCACCAGGCAGGTATATCACAACCAAAAACCACCTTGTCAGGTACCTCTCTATGCTTGGCTTCCTCTAAAGATCACATCCCTTGGATAATTGATACAGGAGCAACCGATCATATGGTTAGCTTTGTTTCATCTCTTTCTTCCATTACCTCTCTTGGGACTTCTTCAATTAAATTACCAAATGGGACTGTTGCTCATATTTCCCATGTTGGAACAGTGAAATTAACATCTTCCCTTATTTTACACGATGTGTTTTGCATTCCATCATTCAAATTCAATCTCATTTCAATTAGTAAGCTTACCAAGCATTTTAAATGCTGTCACACCTCGAAATCCCAACACGAATCCCTACGATTCATCAGTCAGAATCTCGAGGTGTGAGGTAATCAATCACACAATCTGATAGAACATTCACAAATAATAATACTTATGGAAAGAAAATATACACAGCGGAATAAACATTTAACTAACATCTATATGAGAGTCTAGAGTAAGCGAAAGAAATCGACAAACACTGATATAAGTCAAGATCCTCAATCTCATAATACATCAGGTTAAAAATTTCTAAACTAACATGTTTCTTATCTACAAGCAAAAATCACTAGGATCCTCTACTAATCCTCAAAGACACGGTGGCGGCAAGATATCAATCTGCTCCTCTTCGGGGACCTCCTTAAAAAACTCATCAAATAACGGCTCTTCAAGAGCTGAATAATCTGAAATGTGAAAAATATGGTGAGTAACAAGGGAATGTTACTCAGCAGGATGAACGCCGTTCTAACAACGAGTCATACATGCACGTGTAATCATCAGAACAATTAAATGATGCAAGTTTTTATAATGTAACATACGATAAATGTCTAAGCATACTCAGTAAACAGTTATAATAACTTTAATCTATCATTTTCAATCATTTAAAGTAGCATATGCATCTTTTAAATGAAAATATTTATCAATCATTACAAAATAAGGAAAAGATACATAATAAGAACACGGCGGTGTAATCGATAAGAGAGCAAAAGAACACGTCGATATAACCGCCTCGGCTATGGCAATACGATATTCCAAACTTAATCTCCGATGTGGAATCCCATCGTTATAATCTGATTTTGTGGCCGGTCTAGCATACCACAATTGGATAACCATTTATCCGGCTCAGACTGGCCGTTGACCAAAAACCCAATACTGAGTTCAACTAACGGTGAGGTCGACCGTTTGACGACTACAGACTAACAGTGATCACTAACTAGCCCAGGAGACCCCTCGCATCGAAGCCTATCAAGAGACAATGCATGTGAATCCCGCCTAGCTCTACACTATACAGAGACTGCCTTTACACACAACGTTCCTCAGGAAATAAGTAGGAGAAATTTCTGGATTTCATAAGCTGTAATATGCTCTAAGGTATCCTATACTACCGAAGAGCATATGACATCTAGTGTTATCCTAGATTGACTCGCCGCTTCTGGATACACAGCAACTCGTCACTCTTTATGGGTTTTCTACAAACCTTTACTGGTAAATAAAATAGTTTATTTTGTATATAATATATCATATCCTTTAATCAAAAATACAAATAAAGTCTGGTAGTGCCCTCCAGTGACAGTTATCTGTCATTTCCATCCATTAACCATCTCATCCCTCTATCTATCAATCATGTTTTACGTGGCATGGCCACTACGTAGAACTGGAGGCACTGTCCCATCAATCAGTTGAGAACATACGTTCTCTCTATCCATCTATCAATTAAATCGATCAATCTATCATCTAATTTCCTACATATCTATCAAAGTAATTTTACCTTTAAAGTAATTCGAAATCCATATAGCATCAACCAATTACATTCGATGGTTTTGGTTGAGTCGAAAGACTCAGAAACAAAGATAAAACCATAAGACGTAAAAGTTGGAAATCTGTGAAAATTTGGCTAAGTGTTAAAAAATTATTTTTCAAAGTCAAAATTTAAAATGGGTTATTTATTTATTTATTAAAGAACTTAAAGTAATACTTAACTATTTTTAATGAAATATAGGTAGGAAATGAGTATACATATTATATGGAAGCAACAAAAAAAAATTAGAACCAAACTCAACATTTGGATACTTTTTCGAATTGTTGATTTTTTTTTTTCGAAACTCGACCAAAATCGATCCAAATATTATACCAACTATAAAATGCTTATATTACATCAAATGAATTAAAACCAATCATAAATAAGCATGCAAACATGATTCAAATCATTCAATTATGTATAAACTTAATGAAACGATCGATTTATCGACAATCACATGGATTTTCTATGAAATTATCGCATAACTAGAAGGTAGAAGGGAAGGCAACCTACCTCAAGCTATTTTCAATGGTTAAATAGAGTTTAAAATCACCTCTGGCCAATCTCCAAATTTTTCTTTCAGCGAAAAGCGGATTTCTTTGCGTCCACGCTTAACCCTCGACGAGAGGAACAACTTTCCTTCTTGCGGTTAAGCTCAGATCATTCTCGTTTGGCGTAGATCTGAGTTTCAAATATCGAGGGAAAAAGGTTGAGATTTGTTTGGAGAGGAGAATAAGAAAAATCTAATTTTTCTAATAGAATTCGGATATTTATATAACTTAAGTTGGGACATACTTGTCATTTTGAAAATTATTTTTCTCGAATACCGAATTGGATAAACTTATACTCTATTTCGAGTGATTTTTCAACACGAATCTAATAGTATGATCGGTTTCCTCTAATTACGTCTATAAAGTGTCATTCACATGTTGAAAAAATATCTAATGCGAAACTCGATGATTTGATAACTTTTTCAATCGACTTCAGATTTAGGCGTGCTTATAGGCTAAAATATATTTTTTGATCCTTCTAAATCTATTGGTGAAGTTAATTTTCCTCAAATATTAAAAATTAAGAATCCATATTTTTTAAATCAATGCACGGATCTAAAATTCTTTCCTCGAGATATATTTTTAGGATTTTCAGGTCATTACAAATGCTTTATCATTTTTTTCCTCTGATTCGTGTGTCATACAGGACCAGTCTTTGAGGACGATGATTGGAGTAGGTAAGGATATGAATGGGCTCTACCATTTTCATTTGGTGAATAAAGAACGAACTCACTTTACAGCTGCTAGTACTTCTTTTGACTTATGACATAAGCGGATGGGACACCTCTCCAATAAACGTTTGGATCTCTTAGTTAAAAATAATTCAGGAAATTTTGTTTCAGATCCCAAATTTGTCCTCTTGCTAACTAGATTGGTTTTCCCTTTGAGTACTATGTCAACCATTGAACCTTTTCAATTAATCCATTGTGAGATATAGGGTAGTTATAACAATGCTTCTCTAAGTGGTGCACATTACCTTTTGACTATGGTCGATGATTTCACTAGATGTACATTGGTGTAGACACCCCATTTTTGCATCCGCCTGATTAATCAAGTCGTCAACCCGATCGCAAAGGTTCCCAATGATGGATGTCTATTCCAATGCTTTATTTTGTTACCAGATATATTTCAGAAATCCGGATGAGGTATCTCGAACTGACAAAACTTAGAAACCACGCTACGCTAGGAAAATACGACCCCAGAAACATAGAAATCATCATCTTGCAAACCAAAAAGAAGCTTCACGATAAAAATCACTAAAAATGATTAAATTACCAAAATACCCCTAACCTCAAAACTACCCTAGAGCCTACGTTACACTTGGGAAAACTTTCTCGAACACATAAAATAACAAATCGGAACCAAATAAATCATTTCACCAATTTTAACAAAATTTGACAAAATTACGAAAATGCCCCTCATAAAGTTCACAATAATTTCACATATTTCATAAATGACACAAACCAACATTCTCATTGAATTCCTTACGAAAAACCGATTCTAAAACATCCTAGAACATTAAAAACCGACTTGAAACATGAAAAGTCCTCTCCGGGGGCAAAACGGTAATTTCATAATTTTCATAATTAAAAAATTCGAAATTAATAAATAAAACATTAAATAATTAAAGTGAAACATTAATGAAATTAATTTAAAAAGTTGAACCTAAAAAATCGATTAATTGGACTCTCAGGCAAAATTGTTGAGGGTTCGTGGGATATTTCTTTAAGGACCCCTTCATTTGGGGGTCCAAAGAATTAAAGATATAATAGAAAGGGGTTCTCCAAAAATTTAAAGTCAATCAAGCAAGACTAAGGTCAAGATATTAAAGTCAATCAAATAAGACTAAATTCAAAATTAAAGTCAATCTCATAAGACTAAAGTCAAAATCCTAAATCAAAACCCTAATCTAAACTAATCGAGTCAATCTCATAAGACTAAGGTCAAAACCCTAAATCAAAACCCTAATCTAAACTAATCAAGTCAATCTCATAAGACTAAGGTCAAAACCCTAAATCAAAACCCTAATCTAAACTAATCAAGTCAATCTCATAAGACTAAAGTCAAAACCCTAAAACCCTAAAGACTAAGTCAAAACCCTAATTGAAACCCTAAAAGAAATCCTAATCAAACCCTAATGCTTCTAAAAACTTTATAAATAGGAGCCTCCACACCCTATTTTCGTATCAAAGAAAAAACCCTAGGAAAAGTAGGTAAAGAAGCCTCCATAGCCTCCCCAAAACCCTAATTTTGGAGCCCCAACTCCTTCCCTAACACCCCTACTCCGATTTTAGCCTAAAAAACACCCAAAAACCTCTAAAAAACATCCCAAAAATCCACAATAAATTTGAAGTACTCAGATCCAAGAAGGAGATACCTTACCTCGGAGATCAGGAATCAGATCCGGAGATAGAACGAAGTAAGGAATACGGTACAAGGAGCCATTCTAACCAGATCTGAGGGAATAACACTTTTGCAGATCAAAGGTAAATTTTTTTTTTTTTTTTAATCTAGGTTTATCATTAGCTATGTAGATCTATTTGGGATAAGTAGAGACCGGCATTGGCCGGGCGGGGTTGGTGCCTAACACCTTCCAACCCCGTAACATGATCCCCGGATTCAGATTTCTATAGTAGATTAGTTCTTTTTATCCATTGTAGGGTCAATTTGGTTCCTAGACCGTAATAACTAGGTGGCGACTCCCAAACCTCAAGGGTCAAAAGCGGATCCGCACACCCCGCGGATCGAGGGCGCTTTCAATTGGTCTTTATCATAAAACACAAATTTGAAACCCGCCATCTCTTTCAATCATTCTTTGCTTTGGTTGACTCAATTTGATAGAAAAAATAAATAAATCCAAAGCGACAATGGGTTTGAATCCAAATGCAAACCTTCTATCAAGATAAAGAAGTTGTTCATCAACGCAGTTGCATTGCCACGTCACAGCAAAATGTTGTTTTTAGTGCAAACACCGACATCTCTTAGAGGTTGCTCGTGCTTTGCGATTACAAGCTTATTTGCCACTTTGATTTTTGAGGGGAATGTGTTCTAAGTGCAGTATATCTCATTAACCGCACCCCCACACCACTCCTCTTTAGTCGTATACCTTATGAATCTCTTGTCAAACGAGTACCTTTATATTCTCATCTACGCATATTCGGTTGTTTATGTTATGCAAGTACACTTGCCTACAATCACTCCAAATTTAACCCTCGGGCAAGAAAATGTATATTCCTTGGATATCCATATGGCCAAAAGGGTTACAAAAGTTTTGATTTGGACTCCCAAACTCTCTTTGTTACCAGAGATATTATTTTTTATGAAGATATTTTTCCCTTCCACTTTGAAACAATGAGAGCACCACCGGCTCCATCAGATATCATACCATCTTTTTTACCTAATTAAAATGCTGCACGTTTTACGGTCACACCAACCCTATTAGAAAATCATGTTGATGTTACCAACCCTTTAGAAAATCATACTGGTGTTACCAATCCTTCCTTTGGAGAGTCCTCACCACTTACTCATGCCATGAATGCTCCAGTACTTAGACGATCTATATGTGAGCGATGTCGACCAAATTATTTACATAATTATCATTGTCAGGTTGTCCTTCATCATTCTTCCCCCATTCTATCATCAACTTCATTAATATGTTCCAAGGTCAGCACTTCTCATCCCTTATCATCTTTTCTTTCATATGATAGTTTTTCTTTATCTCATCGAGCTTTTTCTGTAGCAATCTCTTTTATCACAGAACCTCAATCATTTCACCAAGCAATTAAGGACCCTAAATGGTGTGAAACTATGGCTGCTGAGATTTGAGCCTTAGAAGAAAATAATACTTGGACTCTTACATCACTACTACCTCATAAGAAGCCTATTGAATGTAAGTAGGTGTATAAGATCAAACACAATTCAGATGGTTCTATTGAATAATACAAAACAACCTTAGTAGCAAAAGATTACACCCAAAAGGAGGGCCTAAATTATAATGAGACCTTTAGTCCTGTTGCTAAACTTGTTATAGTTCGATGTTTACTTGCCATTGCATCCATTAATAACTGGCATCTCCCTCAGTTAGATGTAAACAATGCATTTTTACATGGTAACCTTGATGAAGAAGTGTATATGACCGTCCCTCTTGGTTTTGCACGAAAGGGGAGAGTAAAGTTTGTCGTCTTAATAAATATCTCTATAGATTAAAATAAGTATCAAGATAATGGTTTGCAAAACTCTCTGGTGCACTCTTGGAGGTTGGTTATACTCAATCCAAAGCAAATTAATCATTATTTACTCGCTCAGTTGGACCCTCGTTCACTGCTATCCTCGTCTATGTAGATGACATTATACTCACTAGAAGTGATTTACATGCACTTACCGCTCTCAAATTTTCACTCCACAGTTGATTCAAGTTGAAGGATCTTGGTCAATTGAAGTTTTTTTTGGGTATTGAGGTTGCTCGATCTAGTCAAGGCATCTACTTATCACAATGCAAATATGTTTTGGATATACTTGATGATACTGGATTGATTGGATCCCGACCAGCAACATTTCCTATGGAGAAAATTTTAAAACTTACCAAAGATGATGGTCCTTTCCTTACTAATCCATCATGCTACCTTCGTCTCGTAGGCCGTCTTATCTACCTTACTATTACTCGTCTAGACATCCCTTTTTTCTGTGCACATCCTAAGTTGATTTATGGATCAACCACGACAGCCCCATCTTGATGCAGCTCACCGCATCCTACGCTACATTAAGCAAACACTTGGACAAGACATCTTATTACCAGCCTCTAGTTCACTTCAACTACGTGTTTTTTGTGACTCTGATTGGGCTAGTTGCATTGAGACTCGATGCTCTTTCACAGGTTATTATATTATGTTAGGTGATTCTCCCATCTCATTGAAGTCCAAGAAATAATCAACTGTCTCTCGTTCCTCAGTTGAAATAGAATATAGATCCCTGACATCGACATGTTGCGAGGTCACTTGGCTATTTTATCTCTTACAGGATCTTCAAGTTCCTCATCCTCAGCCAGCTATCCTATTTTGTGACAATAAAGTAGCTATGCACATTGCTGCCAATCCCGTTTTTCACGAACGGACAGAACACATAGAAATCGACAACCACATTATTCATGAGAAAATTCAGTCAGACTTGATTCACACCACATACATACCTAGTAATCAACAACTAGCTGATGTCCTTACCAAGCCTCTCTGTAATTCTCAGTTTCTTAATCTCATACGCAAGTTGGGTGTTCACAATGTTCACGCACCAACTTGAGGGGGAGTATTAAGAAAGTCAATATAATCCCCAGAACTAATGCCATAATTCTTGTTTATTCTTTATTTTCTTTTCCATAATAAGATACTAGAAGATTGGATCTTATCAATAGAAGATACTAGAAAATTGGATCCTTTATCTATATATACCTTTTGTAATCTGCTGTACAATAAGAGAAAAGATAGAGAGTTCATTTTAGATTTCATCTTCAACTTCTATTTTTTCTGCATTTTGTTTTAGTTTTGTTATGTCATTTTGATTTTTCTGATTTTCTTTTAAGTTCTTATAGATTGTCCAATCTTAACCCTTATGCATGAGATTGAGCCTATAGCTCAATTGGTTGTCATTCTGAATGCTTATCATTACGTTGCGAGTCTAAACCTAGCTTACCCACCACTAGAAAAATACAATATAAAACTTCTAGAAGGTTTTTTTCTAGTCTTAATAGTTTGTGGTGTTGTTTTTACAGGAGTATGTTGCACAATTTTGCTTGTAATATTGAGATGTATGGGGTTTTGGATTCTATAGCATCTGGTCTTGTTGAAGCTCATACAAGTGAAAACTCAACTTTGGAGAGTTTTTTAATTTCACTTTTTTGTTTCAAATAATTCTCTACCTTGTTAAGTTATTCCAAAGTTTTTTTTAACTTTATAATCATTGGGTGATTAGTCTGATGATTTAAAACAATTGAACAATCTTATTTTTCCCTTCACATTATACAAGTAATTCCATTTTTTATAATTAATAATAAAATCAAAATAAGTATTATTTGGGTGGTAATGTGCTCTGCTCTTTTACCTTCTACATATTCTTAAACATATGGTTGAGTTACCAAAGGTGAAACCATTTTATAATGGATTTATGTTTTGCCACTTTTGTAGGTTGAAGCAAAGAAACAAACATTTTCATCATTTGATGACTTGTTGACAAATTCTGATAAGCCCGTACTGGTAGATTTTTATGCAAAATGGTAAACTTTTGTTTCAAGGAAGTACTATGCTTATGGTTAAACATATTTTTATTCTTGTTGTGAAGTACCATAAGTATGCATCTAGGTTTTAATGGAACTAATTGACCTAATCAACTATTATGAATTACTCGTTTAGGGAATTGTTATTTCCTTTTCCTTTGTAGTAAATTGAACTTTTAATTTTCTAATTTGGACTTGTAAATAAACTGGATTATATGGACATTCAGTTGGTCATGGTTTAACTACTCGTCTATTTACAGGTGTGGTCCTTGCCAATACATGGTTCCCATCCTAAATGAAGTTAGTACTACACTGAAAGATAAGATAAATGTGGTGAAAATCGACATAGAGAAGTACCCAAAGATTGTCGATCAATACCAAATAGCAACCTTACCTATATTCATGATATTTAGAGATGGGAAGCCCTGTGAATGCTTTGTAAGTCAATCCTAAATCTCCATTTAATCAATCTTAAATCTCTATTTCAATGGTCATTAAGATTGATGGTTTTGGGAATTGGAAGTGGAATACTTGTCATTGGAGGCCATGGTTGGTAGGTAAGATCACATGGTTTACTGTTCAAGTATTGGGTTGTTTTCACATATATAGAGAATGAAACGTTTCTATTCTTAGACAATCTGTACTAATTAATAATGCTTGATCTTCAAGAGAAAAGAAACAAATTTGTCCTCTTTAGCTTTGTTCACACGGCTCTCACAATTGAATTCTTATATACATCTTTAGAAACTCAATAAAAATATGAATATGAACAAGAACTAAGACTATGTCATTTTGCGTTTTATATTTTTAAATGACTGATTAAAAGTAAAATCTTTTTTTAAAATTATAAATTCAGAAAAGAACGACTATCATTAACAATGGTTTTTCCCAACTATCTTAAACCATCATTTTTTCTAACATTTATGGTCAGTTGCAAATCAAACACGACACCTTTTAAAATGACTACTCTTGCAATAGTAAGAGCAATCGTATATTATGCCTTATGATGTAGTGGTAGTACCAGTTCTAATGGTGAAAAATGAAAACATCTTTGAAAAAAGCTCTCAACTTAATGAGTTTGGAATGTTGAAAACAGGACAAAATAACACCGCTAGTGAAAGCGCCCTCGATCCGCAGGGTGCACGGATCCGCTTTTGACCTTTGAGGTTTGGAAGTCGCCACCTAGTTATTACGGTCTAGGAACTGAATACTGACTCTAAAAAGGCAAATACTACTAATCTACGTGTAGACACACCCCATTTTTGCATCTGCCTGATTAATCAACTCGTCAACCCGATCGCAATGATTCCCAATGATGGATGTGTATTCCATTATTTTATTTCGTTACGAGAAATATTTCAGAAATCCGGATGAGGTATCTATAAATGACAAAACCTTAGAAACCACGCTACGCTAAGAAAATACGACTCTAGATACTTAGAAATCATCATTTTTCAGACAAAAAGAAGCTTCATGATAAAAATCACTAAAAATTGACCAAATTACCAAAATACCCCTAACCTCAAAACAACCCTAGAGCCTATGTTACGCTTAGGAAAACTCTCTTAAACACATAAAATAACAAATCGAAACCAAATAAATCATTTTGCCAATTTTAACAGAATTCGACAAAATTACGAAAATGCCCTCATAAAGTTCACGACCATTTCACACAAAAAATTTCATAAATAACACAAACCAATATTTCCATTGAATTCCTTACGAAAAATCGATTCTAAAACATCCTAGAACATTAAAAACCGACTTAAAACGTGAAAAGTCCTCTCCGGGGGTAAAACGGTAATTTCACAATTTTCATAATTAAAAATTCTGAAATTAATAAATAAAAACATTAAATAATTGAAGTGAAACATTAATGAAATTAATTTAAAAATTGAAACTAAAAAATCGATCAATCGAGCTTTCAAGTAAAATTGTTGAGGGTTCATGGGATATTTCTTTAAGGACCCCTCCATTTGGGGGTCCAAAGAATTAAAAATATTTTAGAGGGGGGTTCTCCAAAAATTAAAAGTAAATCAAGCAAGACTGAGGTCAAGGTATTAAAGTCAATCAAGTGAGACTAAGGTCAAAATTAAAGTCAATTAAGCAAGACTGAAGTCAAGATATTAAAAGTCAATCAATTAAGACTAAAGTCAAAATATTAAAAATCAATCAAATAAGACCAAAAGTCATAATAGAATTTTAATTAAATAATAACTCTATCTAATAGAGTTTTAACTAAAAAACAATTCTACCTAAAACAATTCTAATTAAAACACAATTCTACCTAAAACAAGTCTAACTAAAACACAACTCTAATTAAAAGAACTCTAATTAAACACTAACTCTATCCAAATCAACCCCTAAAAAAATCTATAAATAGAGGTGCTCACACCCTATTTTCGTATCAAATCATAAACCCTAAGAGAAGTAGGTCTAGAAGCCCTCCTAGCCTCCCATAAACCCTATTTTTGGAGCCCCAACTCCTTACCTAACATCCCTCCTTCGATTTTAGCATAAGAAACGCCTAAAAGCCTTCCAAAAACATCCCAAAATCCGCAACAAACTTGAAGAGTTCAGATCCAAAAATAAGGAGATACCTTACCTCGGAGATCCGAAATCAAATCTGGAGACAGAACGAAGCAAGGGAGTACGGTACAAGGAGTTATTTTTGTCAGATCTGAGGGAACAAAATCCTTACTATTGGAAAGGTATAAAAAATTTTATTATCTTTTTTATCTAGGTTTTTAGCAATGTGATTTATTTGGAAAGTTAGTAAAGACCGGCTTTGGCCGGGCGGGGGTTGGTGCCTAACACATTCCAACCCCGTAACGTGATCCCCGGACTCTTTTTCTCTTTCGTAGATTAGTTTGCCTTTTTTAGAGTCAGTTTGGTTCCTAGACCTTAATAACTAGGTGGCGACTCCCAAACCTCAAGGGTCAAAAGTGGATCCGCGCACCCCGCGGATCGAGGGCGCTTTCACTACGAAAGAAAAATATGGGTCTGGGGATCACGTTACGGGGTTGGAAGGTGTTAGGCACCAACCCCGCCCGACAAACGTCGATCTCAACTTATTTTCAAATAGAACTACATTGCTAAAAAAAACCTAATCAATAAAAAAATTAAAATCTTTACCTTTACGAAAACAACGGCCTTGTTCCCTCAGATCTGGTAGAATAGTTCTTCGTACAACACTCCTCGCCTCTTTCTGTCACCGGATTTGCTTTGGATCTCCAAAACAAAGTATCTCCTTCTGAATTTTTCTAATTTTTTTGTGGATTTCTAAGGTATTTTGGAAGGGTTTCTAGGTGTTTTTCGAGCTAAAGTTGGGGTATGGATGTTAGGTAAGGAGTTGGGACTTCAAAATTAAGGTTTATAGGAGGCTAGGGAAACTTTTTGACCTACTTTTTCTAGGATTTATTATTTGATACTAAAATAGGTTGTAGGGACCCCTATTTATAGATTGTTTTTAAATGTTTGTAATTCTTTCAGTTAGAGTTATATTTTAATTAGAATTATTTTAGGTAGAGTTATATTTTAGATAGAATTCTATTAAATCGAGTTATTATTTAATTAGGATTGTTAAATAGAATTATTATTTAATTAGAACTCTATTAGGGTTTTGACTATTGGTCTTATTTGATTGACTTTAAGATTTTGACTTTAGTCTTACTTGATTGACTTTAATATCTTGACTTTAGTCTTACTTGATTGACTTTAATTTTGACTTTAGTCTTACTTGATTGACTTTATTATCTTGACTTTAGTCTCACTTGATTGACTTTAATTTTATGGAGAACCCCCTTCTATTATATCTTTAATTCTTTAGACCCCCAAATGGAAGGGTCCTTGAATAAATATCTTGGCAACCATTAACAATTTTGCCTGAGAGCCTGATTGATCAATTTTTTAGTTCAAAATTTTTAAATTATTTTTATTAATGTTTCAATTTACATTATTTAATGTTTTATTTATTAATTTCAAAATTTTTAATTATAAAAATTGTAAAATTATCGTTTTACCCTCGGAGAGGACTATTTGTGTTTCAAATCGGTTTTTGATTTTCTAGGATATTTTAGAATCGATTTTTCATAAGGAATTCAATGGAAATATTAGTTTGTGTCATTTATGAAATTTTTTGTGTGGAATGGTCATGAACTTTATGAGGGCATTTTCGTAATTTTATCAAATTTTGTGAAAATTGGCGAAATAATTTATTTGGTTTCGATTTATTATTTTGTGTGTTTGAAGGGATTTTCCTAAGCGTAACATAGGCTCTAAGGATATTTTAAGATTATGGGTATTTTGATAATTTGGTCGTTTTTTAGTGATTTTTATCGTGAAGCTTCTTTTTATCTGAAAAATGATGATTTCTAAGCTTTTGGGGTTATATTTTCCTAGCATAGCGTGGTTTCTACAGTTTTGTCAGTTTGAGATACCTCATCCGGATTTCTGAAATATATCTGGTAACAAAATAATGCATTGGAATAAACATTCATTATTGAGAACCATTGCAATCGGGTTGACGAGTTGATTAATCAGGCGAATGCAAAAATGGGGTGTCTACAGATGCCCCTCTTTGGCAGAGGGTTGAAGCAAACTAGATAACAAATCTATTTTGGTAGATAGTGCGATATCCGAATGCGAAAGTTAGTGACAATTCATTTTGCAGCCTGATTTAGCAATTCGTCGGGACATTCGGATCCTTGAGGATAAAACTCTTCCCGAACAAGTTTGTCAGGTCCTCGAGCTTGAACTCTCACTGACAATGTCAAATCCTCGAATTTTAAAAAATTCTCCCTGACTAATGCAAAAGTGCACGTGTGTGCAATGGTATGATGTTTACTGAATAGAAATGTGTCAGGTCCTAGAGTTCTTCTCTCGCTGACAATAATGATTCAAAATTGAGATGTGCTTATGCAACGAAAATAATCATGGCAAGGTTGAACAATGAAGTAATTGGAGTCATAACATTATAGGAACTTCATTAAATCCTATTTGAAATTCTTTTTTAGAATTCGAAAAAGTTTGAGTCTCGTTTATCGGACTCGAACCTATTGTAGCCACACTTCTCGGGCTAAAGAACTTGAACAAACCTTTTAATTCAATATGATTAAAACAAAGCTGGAGTCTCGACTTTGGCTAAGGTTTACAGGAACTTAAACAATCCGGACTTTGGCTAAGGATTTATAGGCACTTCAAAAAAAACCTATTCATTCTATGATTCAAAAAGTTGGAGTCTTGCTTCTCGGACTCGAACCTAGGTTTGTAGGCACTTCAAAAAACCTATTCATTCTATGATTCAAAAAGGTAGAGTCTCGTTTCTCAGACTCGCACTTAGGTTTGTAGACACTTCAAAAAACCTACTCATTCTATGTTTCAAAAGTTAGAGTCTCATTTCTCATACTCGAACTTAGGTTTATAGGCATTTCAAAAACCCTACTCATTCTATAATTCAAAAAGTTGGAGTCTCGTTTCTCGGATTCGAACTTAGGTTTGTAAGCACTTCAAAAAGCCCACTCATTCTATGATTCAAAAAGTTGGAGTCTCGCTTCTCGGACTCGAACCTAGGTTTGTAGACACTTCAAAAAAATCTACTCATTCTATGATTCAAAAAATTGGAGTCTCGTTTCTCGGACTCGAACTTAGGTTTGTAGGCACTTCAAAAAGCCTACTCAATTTATGATTCAACAAGTCGGAGTCTCGTTTCTCGGACTCAAACTTAGGTTTGTAGGCACTTCAAAAAGCCTATTCATTCTATGATTCAAAAAGTTAGAATGTTGTTTCTCAGACTCGAACTTAGGTTTATAGGCACTTCAAAAAATCTATTCATTCTATGATTCAAAAAGTTGGAGTCTCGTTTCTCGGACTCAAACTTACTAAGCCACGTTTCTCGGACTTAGATTTATAGGAACTTAAACAATCCTATTAATCGAACTCAAAGTTTGAAAGATCGGGCCTTTATTGGCTTATCATGCATCTGGATTCATAATTTTCATTGGACTTCATCGGACTTTTAAATAAGATTTTTCATTTTATCATGTGATTAAGAACAAAATTTTGAAATTAAATGACTTTCAAAAAATGCCCCTAGTTTCAAGGTTGGCTTTAACTGGAACTTGACTACGAGACTGATGGAATGGATTACGCTTGAAAAATATGGACTCTGATGTATGACAGATAGAAGAACTGACATTCCTTTAAGACTCTTAAGGTTATCATATGTGCAATAAGAGATTGACCATTTTCTTTCGAATTTCTTTTGAAAAATGCTTGAGCTGGACTTAAAAAATCTTGATAAATATTAGAATAGAAGATCTTTCTCTTCAAAGTGGTTGATGGTTCTACATCTTCCATTAGCGAACACTTGAACAAGTAAACATACTCTTGAAGATCCTACAATGTTCAAGATGACTTCTGATTTTTTTGACTTCAACATTGTCTTCGTCGGATGTGAGTTCTTGGTTGAAAAGCGAATATTGTGGCTTGAATGGTTCTGCATTTTCTAATTTATGTACAAGCTTCCTTCTGAATTTTTCTTCTTGATGGAACTTTTCCTCCCATTTGATGATACCCTAATTTTTGCCTAAATCGCCTCTTCAGGTTTTCAATCTAGCGGGCTTTATTTTTCTTTTTCTGATGATGCCTTGATTTTTACTTAGGTTGCCTTTTCAGGATTTCAACCTAGCAGGCTTTCTTTTTTATAGTTATGCCCTAACTTTTGCCTAAGTCGCATTTTCGGATTTTTGATTTAGCGGGCTTTTTTTTTTTCTCGAAGATTTTGAATATTCAACTCGACAGTTTCTTGGTTCCCTGCACCTTAACCGAGTCAATTAGCATTCAGGAGGACTTAATAGGTGGGCTTAGGATATAGCTTAGAAAGAAAAAATATAAGGCTCAACTTTCCAAAATGCCCCTAGTTTGATATTTTCTCTTTTCTATCAATTATTTTGATTTTTTTTCTAAATGTCCCTAGTTTTGCATTCTTTTCTTTTGAACCTTTCAATAGGGATTTTCCTTTTGGATGACACTTTTCTTAAGAGAATACATTTTTTTTGCGTGACCGGGCCTAAAGTAACTTCTCAGGTTGCCTACGTACGCCAAATATTTTTTTTTCTTTTGGGATCAGGTCAAAACGTAGTTCATACTAAGATTCCCTCCCAAGGTTGGTCGGTATGATTTAGAAAGAAATGACTATTTATTTTATTTTTTTAAAAGGCTGCGAGGAGCTAAAGAAAGTTTTTTTTTTTTTTTTGGTAAGATAGGGAAATGGTTCAATCAAAGGAGGCCTCCTTTGATGAATGCTGCTCGACTTGGTCAAAGTTTCAGGAATTTGATATCTGGATTGCTCTGTCGAGTAAGGTCTTCTTTTGTGAAATCGAGTATGATTGAGTTTTCTGACTATTCAACTCTTCTAAAATTTCGAGAAAATCTTTTATTCTTTTATAAATGAAAACTCTCCTCTTTTGAGTGAGAAACATGGTAGATCCACTTGTAAGTCTTAGCGTCTTTGTCGATGCTTTCAGCTATATCATTTTTGACTAATAATCTTTGACTTTGAAATCCCTCTTGATTTTATGTCTTGATCTATATTTTTATGAGATCCATCCATATATCCTTATGAGATCATGGAAGAAACATTGTTGAATTTCTCAAGTAAGTTTACTATTCTCTCATGTTCTCCTGAGGATAATGTATCACCAATTTGCACTTCTTGAGTGTACTCTTTAATTTCAATATTTATCAAATTTGATTAGTAAGCTTTAAGTCATTTCTCATGTTAGATTTTATGTTCATATCATTATTGCACATAAGATAATCAAAAGCTTCTTTATTTATTAGAATAAAAAAGAACATAGACTGACATACCTGACTAAAGCCTAAAATTAACAATGACTAACTGAACTCAAAGACTGACGCAACTGAAACTAAAAAAAAACTAAGAAGACCTAAAAAAAAGACGACATCATTCTGAATGGAGGGACACAATTCTAGGGACTATGCCACTTCAATTATCTTCGATGGATGACTTGAACTTGCCTGCTTTTACTATCTCTTCATATTCTGATTCAAGTCTGTCATATGTTGGACAACCCGTTGCTTCAATAATTTTTATGTTCTTTAGTTTTGTCACTATCGTAGGGTAATTGAGCTCATTCTGACTTGGAGCGAATGCACTGTTAAAACCAATTGGGTGAATGAAGGAAACTGATTCGGATTTGGATATGGATATTAGGTTTAGAGTAGGAGGGGTTGATTTTGAAAGGTAGGCAAAGGGTTAGTCTTAACATTGGGTGCGGTATAAGTGGGTATGGTAACCTTTCCTTGTTCAATCAAGTCTTGGATAGTATGACAGAGAGTAATACACCTGTCAAGAACATGACCAGGCATCTGATGGAATTCATAGAATTGTCCATTATCAATATTTGGGAGAAGAGGATTAGGCAAAAGCTTGGGTTGTAAAGGTGTCAGCAATCCCCTTTTCATCAATTTTTGATAAACAACACTAAGGGACATTCCAAGATTGGCAAACTGTCTCCTAGGCTTAGCTTGTAAAGGCTGAGTAGCTTGAGGAGATAGTGCGAAGGAGGTGTTGACTACTTTTAAGGAATTGACATTAGGTTTGAAATGTTTGGGTTTTGACTCAGACGAGTTACCAAAAAGTCCCGAAGAGTAGGCATCCTCAACTTGATTTCCAGTCTTATTGAGGGATTGAAAAGTGGGAAGGTACTGAGGCATCAAGTACTTGGCATAATTTGGAGTGAGATTCCTGAGGATAATCTTGACTTGTTCCTTCTCTTAAGGTCGGTCTCATAATTGAGCGGCTTTAGCTCTCCATCGAGCAATAAACTCAATGAAAGTTTCCCCGGGTTTCTATTTAGTAGTTTCTAGGTCTCTTCTTGTGAGTTCAATATCCATGTTGAATGAATATCGACCAATAAATTCTTTCATCAATTCATGCCATGTTCTTACCCGAGATGAGTCCAATGACATTAACCAGCGTAGGGCAGGACCTGTAATGGTTCTTTGTAAAAGTTGAGCCATCTGTTCTTCACTCAGACCCTGAGATTGCATTATGCAGACATATACTTTTAAGTGAGTCCTAGGACATCCAATACCATCAAACTTCTCCATATCTGGCATTGTGAACTTCTCTAGCAGATGGATCGTGGGAAACAAGGTCATTGCCCTTAATCCAAGAGTAAGATCATCGGGGTCTTTAATATTCTTCAAAGCAGTTTCAACCCGAGTTATTCGATGAGCTAAGATAGGGTCGATAGGTAATTGATCATCTTCTTGGTTTTCGAGAAGGTCAAACACATCCTAAGGTTCTATAACTTTCTCTTTTCCCTTTTCAATTTTCAGGGATTCAATTTGTGTTTGGACTGAAGCAATAATCTGTGCTTGAAAAGATTCTAAAATCTGACGGAGCGCAACTTCATCCATGGTACTCATTTCTTCTTGTGGGAAAGACTGACTACTTGGCAATGGTACTCTGGAAAGACGACTCTTTTCACGAACCCAAAGTGGTACAGATGGAGATTTAGAACGTTTGGGACCAATTATCACCTGATTGGAAGTAAACCAAGGTTAATAATTGACTCTAAAGGTTTAACTCTTAACCACATAATTAAAGTTTCGATATAGAATAGCCCAAGTCTGTAGACACCCCAATTTTGCATCCGCCTGATTAATCAACTCGTCAACCCGATCGCAATGATTCCCAATGATGGATGTGTATTCCATTGCTTTATTTTGTTACCAGATGTGTTTCAAAAATCCGGATGAGGTATCTCGAACTGACAAAACCATAGAAACCACGCTACGCTAGAAAAATACAATCCCGAAAACATAGAAATCATCATCTTGCAAACAAAAAGAAGCTTTACGATAAAAATCATGCAAAATTGACCAAATTACCAAGATACCCCTAACCTCAAAACAACCCTAGAGCCTACGTTACGCTTAGGAAAACTCTCTCAAACACATAAAACAACAAATCGGAATCAAATAAATCATTTCACCAATTTTAACAGAATTCGACAAAATTACGAAAATGCCCCTCATAAAGTTCATGACCATTTCACACAAAAAATTTCATAAATGACACAAACCAATATTTTCATTGAATTCCTTACGAAAAATCGATTCGAAAATATCCTAGAACATTAAAAATCGACTTAAAACGTGAAAAGTCCTCTCCGGGGGCAAAACAGTAATTTCACATTTTTCATAATTAAAATTTTTGAAATTAATAAATAAAATATTAAATAATTAAAGTGAAACATTAATGAAATTAATTTAAAATTTTGAATCGAAAAAATCGATCAATCGGACTTTCAAGTAAAATTGTTGAGGGTTCGTGGGATATTTCTTTAAGGACCCCTCCATTTGGGGGGTCCAAAGAATTAAAGATATTTTAGAGGGGGATTCTCCAAAAATTTAAAGTCAATCAAGAAAGACTAAAGTCAAGGTATTAAAGTCAAACGAGTGAGTAAAGTCAAAATTAAAGTCAATTAAGCAAGACTGAAGTTAAGATATTAAAAGTCAATCAATTAAGACTAAAGTCAAAACATTAAAAGTCAATCAAATAAGACCAAAAGTCATAATAGAATTCTAATTAAATAATAACTCAATCTAATAGAGTTCTAACTTAAAAATAATTCTACCTAAAACAATTTTAATTAAAACACAATTCTACCTAAAACAAGTCTAACTAAAACACAACTCTAATTAAAAGAACTCTAATTAAATACTAACTCTATCCAAATCAACCCCTAAAAACATCTATAAATAGAGGTGCTCACACCCTATTTTCGTATCAAAGAAAAAACCCTAGGAAAAGTAGGTGAAGAAGCCTCCACAACCTCTACAAAACCCTAATTTTGGAGCCTCAACTCCTTACCTAACACCCCTGCTTCGATTTTAGCCTAAAAAATACCCAAAAACCTCTCAAAAACATCCTAAAAGTCAATAATAAATTCGAAGCACCCAGATCCAAGAAGGAGATACCTTACCTCGGAGATCAGAAATCAGATCCGGAAATAGAACGAAGTAAGGAATACGGTACAAGTAGCCGTTTTCACCAGATCTGAGGGAATATCACTTTTGCAGATCGAAGGTAAGTTTTTTTCATTTTTTTTTTAATCTAGGTTTGTCATTAGCGATGTAGATTTATTTGGGATAAGTAGAGACCGGCAATGGCCAGGCGGGGTTGGTGCCTAACACCTTCCAACCCCGTAACATGATCCCCGGATTCAGATTTTCTGTAGTAGATTAGTTCATTATCCGTTTTAGAGTTAGTTTGGTTCCTAGACCATAATAACTAGGTGGCGACTCCCAAACCTCAAGGGTCAAAAGCGGATCCGCGCACCCCGCGGATCGAGGGCGCTTTCAGTGGCGACTCCGCTGGGGACTATTGAGGATCAAACTTGAAAAACCCCAAGTTTGGGAACATTGCCAAGATGACCTAGTTTTTTTTTTATTTAGTTGGATTTATTTTATTTATTTTTTCTGTTTATTTATTTTTTTGTCATGATTGTAGATGATTTTGGGTATTGCATTTTTTTTCCAATTAAGGATCACTTTTTGATGACCCCTAAATAATGAAAGATTCAAATTGACATATGAAAATGATGGAATGATAAAGGTTGGGACAGTAATGTTAAAACGTTTTTACAAAATATTCTAGTGAGAATTAAGTCTGGGAACCTATTAATAAAACGTAGATCTCATCAAGTAGATTAATTTAGAACTTGATTTCACTCAATTTCGTTATCGGAGGCCTTAGATATTATCGATGCAAGTTCAATCTGTAAATCTGGAATTGTTGTTGAATGAAAGTTGAGACAGCAATGTTAAAACTTTTTTACAAAACATTCTAGTGAGAATTAAGTCTGGGAACCTCTTAATAAAACATAGATCTCATCGATTAGATTAATTTAGAATCTGAGTTCACTCAATTTCATTATCGGAAGCCTTAGATATCATCAATGCAAGTTCAATCTGGAATTGTTGCTGAATGAAGGTTGGGACAGCAATGTTAAAACGTTTTCACAGAATATTCTACTGAGAATTAAGTATGGGAACCTCTTAATAAAACGTAGATCTCATCGAGTAGATTAATTTAGAACCTGAGTTCACTCGATTTCGTTATCAAAAGCCTTAGATATCATCGATGCAAGTTCAATCTGTAAATCTGGAATTGTTTCTGAATGAAGGTTGGGACAGCAATGTTAAAACGTTTTTACAGAACATTCTGTTGAGAATTAAGTCTAGGCACCTGTAATAAAATGTAGATCTCATCGAGTAGATTAATTTAAAACTTGAGTTCACTCGATTTCGTTATCGGGAGCCTTAGATATCATCGATGTAAGTTCGGATTGTATTTTCCAAATTCACAGAAAATTCGAATTTATCTAATGTTAGCACAATTAATGTTCCTGAGAGTGAGCTCATCTCAACCATTGTCATTCTATCATCAATGTAACATCTATTGGAATCTCGATTTATTTTGGATCACCCAAAAATAACCCTTAATTAGACCATAGACAACAAATTTATGGGCTTTTTTAATGTTGGATCAGATTAATTATTATTTGTGTTATATGCCCATATAATGTGCCATGATCTCTACAGATATATTTGTGATGTGTTTGCTTTCATCTTAATTTCGATGTGATGGGTTTTGTATTATTTTCTTGATCAATATTCATTTGATATCCATATGTGATAACATAATCTGGCCCATGGGCCCATGTGTTTGAAAAAGGCCCCGGGCACACCCCACCCTGTTTTGCACAAACCACATGCACGTTTACTGTTTTGCACACTTACACGTCCTATATAGCCAACGTGGCACTAGTGTGTGGTCCAATTTCTTCGGAGATGCAACGTCATTCATGAAAACCACAACTCCAGTCACGTACCTTAGGGTATATCAAACTGGGGCATCAATACCATCTAATCAGGTGATTCTGAGATATGTATTAATGCACCCAAGCTGGAGTGACCTGAGCCTTTGACCTATTGTGAGCCACACAGTCACATGTCCCGATTACCAAAGTAGTACTAGTACGTGGTCAGTCCCCTTGTGGGATGCCAAACCATTTATGAAAGCTACAACTCTTGACTTGTACCCTGTAGGTATAAAAGATAATCTAAGTATATCAATTGCACTTCTTGGTCAAAACCGGTGCCTAAACAAGATCTTGCCCCGCTATACCCTACTGTACGAGGGGGATAGACTACGTCTATTCTTGACGAGAGGTATTTAAGTGGGCCCTTGCTCAGCATTGTGCGCCACCTCTCAACTGGAGATCAAACTGGCTGTTTTTGGCTTCAGAGAAGTGAATTAAGGTTTTAGATTATCAACTATACGGTATATCATACCAAGTCACCACGTATCGAAAGGTATATAGGTATGCTTGGGCAAGGGTGGCCAGATAAAAATGCATTGCACGTAGTAAACTTAGAGTCTAGAAACCTTCCCTGTAGGTCACGACTGGAACTTATCGTGGGTGTTCCCGGGTTGTTTATTGAATGGAACCTTTGGATTGATGAATATATGTGAATGATGTGAATGATGAGATCAAAGTGTATGATTGTCCTCAAGGATCAAAATTTTGTTTTGAAAATTAAAATGGGTGCACCGACCCAATAAAGAATCCATTCTTTTACAATAATGACCCAGTCCATCCCGATCCAATAATCATGGTGGGTTGGGCCATTTAAATTGAAAAAAATCAAATTTTCAAAGAATAAATGGTTTACGAAGGGAAAGTGTTTTCTAGAAAAAGTATTTTCCAAAATAAGTGTTTTCCAGAAAAAGTGTTATTCTCTAGAAAATAATGTTTTCTAAGAAAAAGTATTTTCCAGAAGAACAAGATTTTTCAAGAGAAAATGCTTTCCAAATAACAAACTATTTTTCAGAGAAAAAATATTTTTCAGAAGAAAATATTTTCCGAAAGAAAAGAAAATGAAAGAAAAATGATTTACAAAAGATATATTTTTGCATGAAAATTTTTTGAAATATGTTTTTTACCAAAAATCTATTTTTTTCATGGACCTTGTAAAATTATCAAAATATGTTTTTCTAAAAAGAAAATGATTGCAAAAAATAATCAGAATTGTGAAAATTGTTATTTAATAAAAACATTATTTTCAAGAGTGCAATAAAATTATTTTCCTTCTGAATAATCATTGAATGGATGAATTGTTTAATGGATTGGTGCACAAAATTCAATAAAATCTCAGGGTTCATTTAAAATGTTATCGAGGGGGTGACACTGAAATTGGTTAAATTCACCTTCAAAGAGGTTTAAGGGTTATCATTGTATCTAAGCTCAATCGTCCATCGTCTAGCTAGGGTTGTAAATCTGGTCAGTTAGAGTAAACGTCAATATCAAGTCAACAGTCAGAAATGACCTCAAAATTTCTCAACATCGTCCAGTTGTTCTTTGAAGATCATAGTGCTTCAATCCTACCGATTATAAGCAATATCTCAGTCCTCAGTCCTAATCAAACTCGTGTGGGTACTTGTCTTGAGTTTTCATGAGTCATTTGGGTTAGCTCGAGTCCTTTTTTCCAGCAAGGTCATGTCTTCCTTAGATTGAGTCTACTCTTTCCTATTGAGTCAAGTTAGTTCATCGACTCTATAGAGGTGTCTGTTGCCCCATCTAAAATTGATCGGATAAAGAAAATTTTTGAATACCTCGAGCGCATTAACGAATTAACTAATAATTTGATAGATTTCGTTTCTGAACAAGAAGATAAGAGTCGGGCTCAACCTTTAATCGAGAAAGGAAAGGTCTTTGGCCTCGAAACAAAAAATAATTCCTAAAGAGATTCAAATAGAAATCATCTTATCCCTAAAGGAACACGAGGGGATAATGAATTTACTCAGAAATTTCAAAAGACTTGTTCGTGTGATCATATGAGGGTATGTTAAGTACAAGCTTGAGTGATTTTCAACACGGAATAGATACTCGTCTATATCGATGGAATCAAAGAAGATGTTATAAAATGTATCAGCACTATCCTTACTACATCTTGAGTTTCAAATCACATATTATCAGTCGATATGGGGGTACCTTTTGAACTGATCTCTGATAATGGGTCGTACTTCAAAGCATAAATCATTACTCTATATTTAAAGTTGAAGATCCGGAAGCACAAATCATCCCCCTACCGTCCTCAGATCAATGGAACGGTTGAAGCAGTTAGTAAGAGTCTCAAGACTATCATCAGGAAAATGTGTCAATCACATCAAGATTGGTCAGAAAAATTATCATTCATGCTATGGACATATCGAACTTCAATTCGATCCTCTACTGGAGCTACTCCCTACTCCTTAGTGTATGGCATGGAAGCACTCTTGCCAGTTGAAATAAAAATTTCGTCTCTCAGGGTCTTGTTGGAAAATCATTTGTTAGAAACAGATTGGGTTCGTCAGCAGTATGAAGAATTAAACTTGATCGAAGAAAACGAGTTAAAGCCCTGTACCATGTGCAAGCTTATCTAAGAAGAGTCACCCGTGCATTTGACAAAAAGGTCAAAACTCATCATTTACAGGTCAAGGATTTAACTATCAGACTTCAAAGAAAATTGAACACTCCTCCTCGACTATAGGAGAAAGTCTGAACCCAATTGGAGAAATTCATTCATTAAGAAAATACTGTCTGGAAAATTCGTCAGACTTCAAGAAGTGAACTACTAGAGTCAACCAACCTTGACTGAATCAAATGGTACTACATTTAAGGAGGCCATCTTTGACCGAATCAATTTTCCTACTATCCAATTCATTATCTCCTTTCTCAGCCCTTTGCAGCCTTTTAAAAAAAATGATGCATTTTTCTTTCTCAGCCCGATCACCTAACCTAGGGGAGGGAAAATTTGAACTACGTTTTGGTCTGATCCCAAAAATTTGGGGTACGTAGGCAACCTGAGAAGTTACTTCAGGCCCGACCACATCAAAATAAAGAAATATATATAGATTCCCCGACAAAGGAAAAATCTAAAAAGAAAAAAATTCAAAAGAAAAAGAAATATCATCCAAAATGGGGAAAAAAGTTCAAGAAAAAATTTTAAATGAAATGCCACACAAGGGGCATTTGGGTTTTTGAGCCTCAAAATTCCTTTCTTTTTATGCCTAGTCCCAAGTCTACCTATAAACGTCCTCCTAAATACCGTGTGAAAAAGTCAAGGAGGGTAGCGAACCATGATCAGACAGTAATTCTAGAACTTCAGAGGAGAAGAAAAAGAAAAAAAATGAAGAAGCCTGCTAAGTTGAAAATCCGGAAAGGGCGACTTAGGCAAAAATTAAGGCAAGCTCGCAAGGTTGAAAATCTGAAAGGACAATTTTGGCAACAATCAGAGCAAAGAAAAAAGAAAGAGCTCGCTAGATCGAAAACCTGAAAAGGCGATCTAGGCAAAAGCTAGAGCAAGCTCGCTAGATTGAAAACCTGAAAAGGCGATCTAGGCCAAAGTTAGAGCAATAAAGAAAAACAGAAGAAAATCCCAAGCTGAAAGCGGCCCGAGCTGAAACATCAGAAGTTCGAATCATCAAGTTCAATACTCAGCTTAAACCAGGCATAGATTCAGAAGCCACAAGTATCTTGTCTATGATCGATCTGAAAATTCTTACTTCCCCAAGTGAACCAATGGAGAGAAGGATGAATTCTATGATGAGTCTCAAAAGGAAATATTTTATTTTCTTGAGCCTGACTCAAAATCTTCAATAAAATTAATCAAAATTAAAAGTTGGATCTTTATTGCGCTTGTGGTAATCAAATATTTCAAACCTTCATACAAGGGGCATTTTTCTTTTTCCTTTAAATATGTAATTCTCCCCCTTATACTAGGGGCATTTTTTAATGATGTGTTCAATGCCATGTTTATTGTCAAACTAGGGACATTTTATTTTTGAGCAATGTTAATCCTAAAAGATAATGAGAACTCCAAACTTAATGTTACCCTCTTGATAGTAGTTTTTCGAAAAACTCTTGAGGTTCAAACTCAGGTTTTAAATTTATAAAACTTTTGGATAAAACCTTGAGGTTCAAACACATGCATTTTAGATCTCACATAGGAGATAGGGCATCTATTATGTCCTAGATCTATTCATTCCCGGATTCAACCCCTTTTTTTCAGATTTCATTTCAATCATTCTTTCCCAGATTTATTCCTTCATTCTCAGTTATGCTCAGCTAGATGTCGCCAAGGGTTTTCTTGGAATTATGCTCAGATGCCGCCAAGGGTTTTCTTGGAACTATGCTCAGATACCGCCGAGGGTTTTCTCGGAACTATGCTCAGATGCCGCCAAGGGTTTTCTTGGAATTATGCTTAGATGCCGCCGAGGGTTTTCTCGGAACTATGCTCAGATGCCGCCAAGGGTTTTCTTGGAATTATGCTCAGATGCCGCCGAGGGTTTTCTCGGAACTATGCTCAGATGCCGCCAAGGGTTTTCTTGGAACTATGCTCAGATACCGCCGAGGGTTTTCTCTGAACTATGCTCAGATGCCGCCAAGGGTTTTCTCGGAATTATGCTCAGATGCCGCCGAGGGTTTTCTCAGAATTATGCTCAGATGTCGCCAAGGGTTTTCTTGGAACTATGCTCAGATGCCGCCAAGGGTTTTCTTGGAATTATGCTAAGATACCGCCGAGGGTTTTCTCGGAACTATGATCAGATGCCGCCAAGGGTTTTCTTGGAACTATGGTCAGATGCCGCCAAGGGTTTTCTTGGAATTATGCTCAGATACCGCCGAGGGTTTTCTCGGAACTATGCTCAGATGCCGCCAAGGGTTTTCTTGGAATTATGCTTAGATACCGTCGAGGGTTTTCTCGGAACTATGCTCAGATGCCACCAAGGGTTTTCTTGGAACTATGCTCAGATGCCGCCGAGGGTTTTCTTGGAATTATGCTCAGATGCCGCCGAGGGTTTTCTAGGAATTATGCTCAGATGCCGCCGAGGGTTTTCTTGGAATTATGCTCAGATGCCGCCGAGGGTTTTCTCGGAACTATGCTCAGATGCCGCCAAGGGTTTTCTTGGAATTATGCTCAGATGCCGCCGAGGGTTTTCTCGGAACTATGCTCAGATGCCGCCGAGAGTTTTCTCGAAACTATGCTCAGTTACCGCCGAGGGTATTCTTGGAATTATGCTCAGTTACTGCCGAGGGTTTTCTCGGAATTTTGCTCAGTTTATATTCAAATTATGCTCAGATTATACACAGATTTTACTCAAATTTATCTCAGATTTTAAATCACACACTTGCATAGTTGTTATATCAGTTAAGGAGAATTTTTTAAATTCAAGGATCTGACACTGCCAGTGAGAGCTCGCGCTCAAGGACCTGACATTTTTTTTTTAGTTCGGGGAGAGCTTTACCCTCAAGGATCCAAACACCCCGAAGAATTTCTAAATCAGGCTGCAAAATGAACTGTCACTAGCTTTGGCATTCAGATATCTCACTATCTACCAAAATAGATTTGCTATCTAGTTTGCTTCAACCCTCTGCCAAAGAGGGGCATCTGTAGACACCCCATTTTTGCATCCGCCTAATTAATCAACTCGTCAACCCGATCGCAATGATTCCCAATGATGGATGTGTATTCCATTGCTTTATTTTGTTACCAGATGTGTTTCAAAAATCCGGATGAGGTATCTCGAACTGACAAAACCTTATAAACCACGCTACGCTAGGAAAATACGATCCCAGAAACATAGAAATTATCATCTTGCAAACAAAAAGAAGCTTTACGATAAAAATCATGAAAAATTGACCAAATTACCAAGATACCCCCAACCTCAAAACAACCCTAGAGCCTACGTTACGCTTAGGAAAACTCTCTCAAACACATAAAACAACAAATCAGAATCAAATAAATCATTTCACCAATTTTAACAGAATTCGACAAAATTACGAAAATGCCCCTCATAAAGTTCATGACCATTTCACACAAAAAATTTCATAAATGATACAAACCAATATTTTCATTGAATTCCTTACGAAAAATCGATTCGAAAAAATCCTAGAATATTAAAAACCGACTTAAAACGTGAAAAGTCCTCTCCGGGCAAAACAGTAATTTCACATTTTTCATAATTAAAAATTTAGAAATTAATAAATAAAATATTAAATAATTAAAGTGAAACATTAATTTTGAATCGAAAAAATCGATCAATCGGACTTTCAAGTAAAATTGTTGAGGGTTCGTGGGATATTTCTTTAAGGACCCCTCCATTTGTGGGTCCAAAGAATTAAAGATATTTTAGAGGGGGATTCTCCAAAAATTTAAAGTCAATCAAGCAAGACTAAAGTCAAGGTATTAAAGTCAAACGAGTGAGACTAAAGTCAAAATTAAAGTCAATTAAGCAAGACTGAAGTCAAGATATTAAAAGTCAATCAATTAAGACTAAAGTCAAAACATTAAAAGTCAATCAAATAAGACCAAAAGTCATAATAGAATTCTAATTAAATAATAACTCAATCTAATAGAGTTCTAACTTAAAAATAATTCTACCTAAAATAATTTTAATTAAAACACAATTCTACCTAAAACAAGTCTTACTAAAACACAACTCTAATTAAAAGAACTCTAATTAAATACTAACTCTATCCAAATCAACCCCTAAAAACATCTATAAATAGAGGTACTCACACCCTATTTTCGTATCAAAGAAAAGAACCTAGGAAAAGTAGGTGAAGAAGCCTCCACAACCTCTCCAAAACCCTAATTTTGGAGCCTCAACTCCTTACCTAACACCCCTGCTTCGATTTTAGCCTAAAAAACACCCAAAAACCTCTCAAAAACATCCCAAAAGTCCACAATAAATTCGAAGCACCCAGATCCAAGAAGGAGATACCTTACCTCGGAGATCAGAAATCAGATCTGGAAATAGAACGAAGTAAGGAATACGGTACAAGTAGCCGTTTTCACCAGATCATGTTTTCCAAAAAAATGAGCTTTGTGTCACTTGATCGAGGAATTTAAAAGCCCACCCTATCAGATCTCGTGCTTGGGTAGCCGTTTTCCAAAAAAATCATCAATTCATTCGATGTTTTAAAATCATGTTTGAACAAATTATTTTTTCGGACCCGTACAAACAAGGGTCAAGTTTATTTTTTGTAATTCTTTGTACAAACTCCTGCAAAGAGAGGCAGTTGTAGACACCCCAATTTGAATAGACCCTACTTAAAAAGGGCTCAAAACACATTTTTATCAAAAAATCATCAACCGACCTAAGAGCCCAAATCTTCAAAAATCGATATTTTTATTCAAATCAAAAGCCCTAAGACTTCTAATGGTTTAATGGACCTGTAATAAGGTCAATTCGTCACCTAAATCTCCATTCACCACCATCCCATTTCCAAACCTAAAATCAAGTCTCAAACCCATTTCTAAACCCATCTAGGGCCCACCAATCCTCAATTACCCTAAGCCCCCATTTTAACCTACTCTATAATCAAATCCCTACTCAAGCCCAAACTAATGTCCATATCCATATCCGTTATCTATAATCTCAACCAATCAAGATCTACATAACCTATGATCATCAAGGTGGACACTTGTCACCACTTCAACTTACTTCCCAAAATCATTCTATCCAATCTCATAATCACACCTAAAAGTTACACAACTTATACCACAACCCATATCACATGTCATCACCCAACATCATCAAATCACCATTACCAATCATCCTCACACCCCTTCTCCTTAATCAACTCACCTAACCCACTCACCCCATATCATTGGAGACATATCACCATCAAACTCACCCTCCTAAAATTTAACCACCTAATCCCTTATACAAGTTATTCTTTTAACCAAACACCTACACCTCTCAACTTTACCAACACTCAACCGAAGTATGGGTTGTCTAACCAACCTAATTGGATTTTATCCATAGGTTTGGGTCAAAAGTAACCCATCAAATCATTTTACCTTGTTTAATCCCTTCTTAATACAAAATGCCAAACCTTTTAGCCTAAGATTCATATCTTTTTCCACTATCTTTTACCTATGACCATCTTACCCCTAAAAGTAACCCTTAACCCCTAAAAAAAAACCCTCTCACTCTTTGAAAAGCTCATTCTTGAATACCCCTCCTCAAGTCATCTATTTCAATCTCTAATGCTCTCAAGCCCCCCTAAGAAAATTTAAAAAAAATTCTCAATCTCATTCTACTCAACTTTCCCTCTTTCTTTCATTAATTTTCTCTTTTCTAAAAAAGAAACTCATACAGCTCTATTAAGGACTTAAGAAGAAGAAGAAAGAAGATTCAAGCCGCAAGGTAGGTTAAAAATAAAAATATTGTATCCCTTCTCTCCCCTCTCCATCTCCCTCTCTTAGCTCCCTACCCCTTACTCCTTTAATTTTGATTTTAGAAGATCCTTAAGATGTAATATTCACCCTCCCCTACCTGTAGTATATCGAACTTCGATTCGATTAAAAGTGTATGGGTTGTAACTATTTTCAAAAGAAAATCTTGTTAAACCCTCAAACACAATTTGCATACACCACTCAACTCATTTTGAGGTCGTCGATAGTTTGCCCCTGCTCAACCTATCAGAGTGGGCCCATAGCCATAAGCCAACACTTTTTGAAATAATGTCCCTAAGGTGAGACTCGTGTGAGGATCATCTCTTTGAATAAGATGATTTTTTCGATCTAAGCTAATATTAAACCCTTACGTTTAAGGGTACAAATTATCATTTATTAGACTTTTTCTCATTTCATTTATATAAAATGGTTATTTTTAAAGGTTACTATCTTTTGGTGAAAAGAGAATAGGTGTCTAACACCTTTCCCTCTCTCTAACTGAACCATTAACTAGATCTTAGGTGTATTGATGTCTATATCTGTATGAGAGTCACTACAATACTAAAATGTCAATTTTTCGAAAAATACCTTCTGGGTGATCATTCACATCTTTTTCTAAAAGAGAATGGTGACGACTCTAAAATCACGTAGTGGTAATCTTCTGACTCGAAAATCACATATCTATAGAGGTAATCTTCTCTTTCTAAGTCCATTACATGCATAAACCATATGCACACATATCACAATGTACTTCTATAAAATGGGTAAGGGTCAAAGGTGGAAGTCTACCTAGTTCTATACCTAACTCTCTAAACTAATGAAAAGTAGTCACAAAGAGGACACAACTCATGCATAAGGTCCCTAGTTCTTCCATGATGGTGTCCAACTCATGGACACTTTCTAAAAGTTAAACCAATAAAAAGATGCTCTCAAGTGAGCACATAACCTTTTAAAAGAGCCTTGAGATCCAAGATAGTGAAATCAATGTGAATTCCCACCAAAATCCTAGGCTCACTAAAATTTTCAACAAACACCCTCTTTCATTTTTAAATTGTTTATTAGGTTAATTGCTTAGTTTTCTAAAACTAGACTATAGTTCTTTTATCTTTTAACTCTCTATATAATTCCCTCTACTCTCAAAAAATATTTAAAAACTAGTTTTAAATACTTTATTCCATGGTCATATTGGTAACCATATTTGGATGGAAGGGACAAGGTGCTTAACACCTTCCTTATCCCTCAACCAAATTCATTTGGATAGGAGAGTCACTATAGACCAAGAAAAATGAATTTCAAAACTATTTTAGTAGTGTCCATTCACACCCAAACTCTTTGAATGGTGGTGACTCTAAAACCTCAAATAGATGAGATCAAGCCCCCCAAAGGTTTTGAAGACCACATATCTACATAAACCTTTTCCACTGTTTTGGGGGATATTAAGATTAAGATTAAAGTTATTGGGTATATTACTAGTATTGTAAGTAAATGAATTAAAATTGTTATTAAAAATAGGGATTTGACTAGAATGAGATTATGAAAATTTTGAGGATCCATTATCTAAAAATTAAACACTAAAATAAAAAATAATAGAGGTTGATTAAGACTTCACTTGAGAAGAAGAGAAAAAATAAAAAAGGAGGAGAAGAAGAAATTACTAATAATATGAACAAAAATTAGAATCACAACACCTTAATTTTAGAACTTTTGATTTTGCCATGTGACGATTTGACCGATTCTCAAATTCTCACGTAGAAGAAAATCTTCATCTTCAAATTTTGATTTTGCAAGTACTTGACTATTGAGCCTTCCTTGAAAATGCCTTGATCTTAATCACTTGATGTTCTTGAGCCAAAATGATGACTTGATAAATTGATGATCTCCATTTAGTGAAATTAAGATTAAGTCAAATTAATTGAGACTAAATCTCAACTTAATAATAAAGAGACCTTAGAGAGATTGAGAGAATTACTATATAATTATGATAATAAACTTAAAAGTAAAAGATTTAGAGAAATTTTGAGAGTTGTAGATTATTTAAAACGATATGAGGTATCTATAAAGTTATGAAAATAAATAAATAAATATTTTTAACAGCCAACCAGAAACATTGAAAAAAAAGATAAATTTCAAAAAATTTATCTTTTTTTTCAATGTTTCTGGTTGGCTGTTAAAAATATTTATTTATTTAAATTTTTTTTTGGTTTTTTTGAATATTTGGATTTTTGTCAATCTGAGTTCAGTCTTGGGTTTCGTTCCTTAGAACAGATTTGATCCTATTTTAGAGTGGTAAACCCATACTTAAACTGATATTTATCGATTTTGGTTAAGTCTAAATCCAATCGGATTCGATCCATTTTCTCGGTCCGGATTCCCAGTAAAATATACATCCCTATCCCATTATTGGCTCAAGAATCTTTATTAGAATCAGCATCACATACGGTGTCCCTTTCCTAAAATGGGAGCAATGTCTTTGGTTGGAGTAAAAATAAATTGGGGGGTTACTACTACCAAAGTTGTTTTTTAGTTGCACACAGCCCAATTTGTTTAATAAAAACGAACCAGTAGGATTGACCTTATTATTTTTAGTCGGCCAATGTTGAATTGACAGCCCTAATAAAGCCTATGATCAACTTGATTGAGACATTTTAATCAGGCAATGAGTATTTAGATCTGTACATTGGTGATTGGTGATTGGTGGGTGGAATTACTTTTATTTTTTCAAATTATTTCTTTGGAGTGAAATATTTCCAATCGGTTTCTTCAAACATACGACAGAATCAAGGCTGAGTGCAGGGGTGGAGTCAGGGTTTTACCCATTCGGGGGGCAACCAAGAGTTAAAAAAAAAAAAAAAATCCATAGGGGGATAATTAAGAGTGAGTGTGGTGTTAAAATCTGTCGCAGTAACTCACCAGTAATTCTGCCCCTGGCCGAGTGAATCATTATGCTTGAGAGTTACATTTACTTATATTTGAAGAGAAGAAACTTGATCTCCTGTCACCTCGTCAGAAGTTTAGGTGGGGTCACGCTAGAACACTTGGCGACTCACACGTCACAACTCAAATATATACAGTATTAAATGTCCGACAAGAAAATGGGCGTAGACAGGAGGAACATGTGCCCGTAATTGAGGACCTTGTCCTCTGGCATTTGTCTTTTTTTTTTTCCCCACTATTTCATCACTTTTATAAAGGGAAGTCACTAGGTTGATTCCTTTAGGAATCATTAAGTGTTTTATTTTATCGGTTTTGATTTTTATTGTTATCGGTTCTCAAATTAATGAAATGGGAATGGTCACAGTTTTCTTCTCAAATGTTTTTTTTGGTTAAATTCCAAGAGATCCAATCCTAATCAGTTTCAATAAAATAAAATAAAAATCTAGAATCGGGATTTTTTATTAGATAAGTACCGATTGACACCTATCTAATTTAAGGGAAAATTACTTACAGGATCCTGATGACAACAGGAGATCTTTCTAATTAGTCCCTAAGTTTTCAGGTTTCTCTTAATAATCTAATTAGTAAAAATAATTATTTCTAATCAATCTCTAAATCTCATTTTTCATATTTCTCACAATTGAATGTTCTAATCATTTAAATTCATCGATTTCATCCAAAAAAATTAGATTTTTGATATTTCAATCGAGTTTCAAAGACTACATTTTGTTAGAAAGAATTTAAGAGTGAAGAAGATACCATTTTCAAGGAATTTTTTTTACAAATATCTTGAAGACGTGTGTAAAAGAAATTAATATTTTTTTTTCCGTTTTTGGATAAAAATCATTCAATAATGATTATTTTGATTTGAAATCATTTAAACAAGTCGTTATCTCAAATTTTTAGTCAATCTTTTTAGTCAAAAAAACATGAAAATAAAAAATGGGTGGTCGACAATAAATAAAAAGTGAACTCGATAATAAATAAAAAAAGTGATGAGTTTGCCAATAATGAAGGATCATTAAACAATAAAAAAAAACTTACTAAATAGACTATCAAACTACCACAAAAAATTAGGGACTATTTAAAAATAAATCCATGTGCCATGATCCTTTAAGTAATTTTCTCATAATTTTATCTTTTTTTTATTTAACAATAATTTAAAAATAGCTCCATCCCTCTTTGGAAGGGAGGTATCCGAAATACTTTAGTACCTTTGCGGCTGGTCCTGCATTTTTACCAAGTAATAAGTGGTTTAGAATGTATAGTCACAAAATTAATTCTCTGTATTTTTTTTTTTTTTTTTTTTAATTTGTAAAATTCTTTGAATAGGGGACGAGCCGATTGAATTGAAGAATTAATTGATGATTTATGCATTGATCATGGAATATGATAATATTTCCAACCTTCACCCTCAAAATTGTATTTTTTTATATCCCCACCTTAGGTAAGACTAGTCTATCTTGGGCGCAGTGAGGTACCATCGCATCATGTCACGTGTTACTCTCAAAATTGTATTTTCTTCAACATTCAAAAGGTCAAGAAAGAGGCTTCTAGGAATGTTAGACCCACACCAAAAAAAAAAAAAAAAAATCCAATTTATTTTCACAAAAAAGTTGCCAAAATTTCTCAGAATTGAACCGAACTTGGTGACAATGCTTGAATGCAGTGGTCAAAAAGCTTTCAATCAAGGTAATAAGGAAAAATATGGGCCAAGGCCTTGATCTTGGAGAGCCCCAGTAAATAATGTCGTAGTTATAAGTCATAACTCAGAGATCTATAGCTCCTTAACTCAGAGATCTATATGATCTATAGCTGGATCATATATGCTTAATTACAAAATTTTATTTATTTAATAATATTAAAAAACATTAAGGGTATGTTTGATTGCACATGGAAAATAAGGTGGAAAATCAATTTCCATGGAAAATGATATTTTTCAAGTGTTGATTGCACACGGAAATGGAAATTCATTTTCCACTCTAATCAAAAAGTCCATCAAAACATAGATTTCACTTTCCCACTCATATGGGTGGGAAAATGAACTCCACCCATATTTTCCATCCTCAATTCTTTCTTACTCATATATTCTTCTTTCCTATCACCACCACCACCATTACACTAATCTCGTCGTCATCGTCATCATTATCACCGTCGTCGTCGTCATCGTCGTCACCGTTGCCATCGCCGTCGCCGTCGCCGTCTCTATCATCACTATCTCCGACCACCTTCTCTCTCTTCTTCTCTTCTTCTCCATCACTCACCTCTTCCGCCACCACCACCACCACGTTTTCCTCTTATCTTCCTCATCATCTTCTTCCTCACTTACTTCAGCCGCCGCCACCATCACCATCACGTTCTCCCTTCTTCTTCCTCACTTACCTCCACCGCCACCATTGCCGCCGCCGCCACTACCACATTCTCCGTCGCTGTCGCAACCGCCACATCCTCCCCCTTCCCTCTTCCTCCTCATCTTCTCTTCTTCTTTCTTCTCATATTTTTTTTCATGATTTTATCTAAGTAAAATCAAACAATGGAATTTGATTTTCCAACCCTACCTATTTTCCACCATTATTTTTCCATGGATTTCAAATTCCATGGAAAGTCACTTTCCATGCAATCAAACATACCCTAAGAGAGATCTCTGAGGAATTGTATTAAATATAGAAATGGGCTGGACGAGATGTCCTACTAAGACTAGGACGACCACCCAAATTGACCCAATCCCATCTCCTTATTAAATCTTCATAGAAGACCCTTCGAAATTCCTTGTAGATTTTATTTTACCTGAAAAAAAAAAAAACAAAACCATAATAGAAATAATAATGTCTTTAACATTCTACTCTTTGTATTCTAACACTCAATTATTTCTCTCATTCCAAATTATGAATGAGTTAAGACTATGTTTGGTAACACTTTTGAAGTCTCAAGTTAGGAAATCAGAAATCAGACTTCAGAAATTTAATCTAAATTCCCTCATCACTAGTTCCAAACTTCTGAATTTTTGTTCTCAAGTTTGAAATCTGAAACCTAAAACAAAACAAACAAAAATAAAACTTTTCAAGTTTGGATTTTACAGGTGGACCACCTCCATTCAGACTTCAAAAGTGTTACCAAACACATACTAAGACTCCAACATTTCCTCTTTGATGCCAAGAACACAAAATCAAAGGGACCCCAAGACTCAAACAGATAGGGTAAGCAACCTAAGATAGCGAACAAAAGATCTAAGAAATGGGACAAGATCTCCCTCTACCATGAGCAATATAAAAGGACATACTTAGCTGACTCCCCATCTCTTCCACACAATCAATAGAAACTGGCTCCACAAAATCCCCAATGCATCAGGTGATCCATAATCAAAATCTTCTCCAAAGAAGCAATCCAAATGAAAACAAAAAAAATTGTTAAGAAATCTTGGAAAGCACCTTCATGCTTCAAATTCAGGAGTAGAGCCAAGATTTTCATGTGTGTGGGTGGGGGTTAAGTTTTGGGCAGAAAATTCAAGTTTTTTTTTTTTGTTAGAATTTGAAGAAAAGCACATTTAGGTCATTTCTCATTTATCTATGAGAGAAGATCCAAGTCAAGGGACAATGTCCTCGGCTTAAAAGCATAGGTATCTCATTTTCAAACAATGTTAAAGGGTGGCATGTTGTTAGTTTGAAAACCAAAAGGGGAGCCTAAATCACCCAAAAGTTTTAAAAATGTGGGTGACAAGGTTAAAGGGGTGTCTCAAATATTCACCAAACACTAGTGTGGTGTATAAACCAATAGAAAACGAGGGGGTGGGGAATTTGAATGGGGAGGTGAGCAACACTGCCAAAGTGGGCATGTCATTAGCTTGTAAACATTGAGAATCTAAGATAATCACCAAATTATGAGGGTCTCCAAAGCAAAAATAAAAATGAGGGGGGAGGGGGGGCTCCTTCTTGGCTTTGCCACTGCTCAAATTGCTACCTCCAGGAAGCGGGAGGAATCATTGCTAGCTAAAACACGATAGAAAGACTTAAACTTTCCGCTCCATTGACGCCTAGGTACTCTTTTGGAGCATTGATTTAGATCTTAACATTTGGTATCGGAGCCAACTCCCGTCCAAGGTTCAAGTCATGGGGAGGCGATTATGGAAGGAAAAAAAAAAGGGCTCCTTTGTAGTATGGGATATGAACTCTTCTATAGTATGGGATATGGAAGGGTTCCTAAGGGGCTCGCCATAGTATGGGATATAGAAGGGTCTGCCATAGTATGGGATATAGAAGGGTCTGCCATAGTAGGCTACTGTGATTAGTCATGGAGGGGCAATTTATGGAAAAAGTGAAACGGGTACTTGGTACTTAGTACTTTGAAAGAAGGCCAAAGGGCTGGGGGGGCTTGCCATAAAGTGGGCCAATGAGGGCGTTGGCCTTGAAGCATGGGAGTATGTTATGATTCTTAGGTTAAGACTTAAACTTTTCGCTCCATTGACGCTAGGTATTTTTGGAGCATTGGTTTGGGTCTTGACAGAACACTTCATTTTGCTCCTCCGATAACCTCAGATTTTCTATCTCCCTAACAATCTGGCAACACCATTCACTTCCTATCTCCCTAACAATCTGGCAACACCATTCACTTCCTATCTCCCTAACAATCTGGCAAAACACCATTCACTTCCTATCCCATGACATATCTCCATTCACTTCCCATGTCATATTTTCTTGCTCAAGAGCCTGTATAAGGACGGAAACTACATCACCAGGGTATGCCCGCAATGCAAATCTGGAGCTGATGAACCCAGAAGTAGCAACAGATGATATGAGAGCGGCATGGATTTAGTAAAGTATAGCTACTGCCTGGTCTTCTAATCTATCAAATTAATTCTAAAAAATTAGAAGGATAGGCACAATGATATAATTTAGAATATTTTCTTTTATGTTCATCTTCTTCTTCATCTCATCTTGCTTCCCCTAGAAATTTGTTTCTGTTTAAAGAATTTATTAAAAAGGAACTGAAGCACCGAAGATAGCCTTGACCCACCTATGGCCTCTCCTACTGGGTCAGGACATTGTGTCAGATCTTTTAAATTTGGCATTTCTAGTACTAATGTTTAACCCCAGGACCCATATCAGATGTCAACTTCATGTAATTCAGCATTTCAATTGTGTACAGAACTCAGCATGAAAATCTAAACGTTTTAAAACAGAACAATATCAGAGAAAGATTAAACAATAATATATCAGTCTCCATAACGAGGAAAAACTAAAGTGACTTCATTTAAACAAGTCCGATCATTGTTTTATTTTCCATCTCTCTTGTCTTAATTTTATGAACAAAGTGATCAAGATTCATACAAATAGGGACATTTACAAGTTATGTACACAGAATTTCAAATATGGAGAGGATGGGGTGATCGTACCTAAACTTTTCGTATTTTCCTTGAGGATTTTCTTCAACACCCACCGAATACTACTAGGAAATTTTCAAGTTATCATATATCAAATTTCTAATATTTGAGACAATGGGGCAGACAGTACCAGAGATTTTCATGTTCACTAAAATGATTGTCTTCAACTCCCACCGCTTGCAGGTTCTATTGAACTTAGAAGACCGCTCCCTCGTAGGTGCATACAATGTTCTTCTGCCTTTACTTGAGCACAAATAATAACCACTGCTAGGCCATTGAAGTGTGCCTCTTGCATGATGTTAACAGCATTGTCAAAGTTCATCCCTGGGATGACCTTCATTAGAACATGAACTACATAAATACCCTTATTGTGGTCGTCATTATGCAATAGCACACGATAGGGCGGGTCCGTTTTCCTTGATTTCCTGCAAAAACCAGAAAATATAAGCAGTAATAACCATTTGTCTTCTCTTTGACATCTCTCAAAAGAAAGGGCAGCCAGTGTCATCCTTCTTTCACAAGATGGAAATGATGTTGAATGGGACTTTGGGTTTAGGAGGTCTTTTAATGATTGGGAGGTCAATAGTGCAGCTTTCTTGATCAGATGTGTGGGGTCTTTTTCAGTTCAAGTGGACAGCAAAGATCCTAGCGTGTGGGATGCTCAGCACAGTGGATACTTTTCATTAAGATCATTCTAAAAGTTTATTCATCTGGTGGAGTCAGAGTCATTCCCAATGGCCATAGTGTGGAATGTCAAGGTTCCTTCAAAATGTTTCTTTATTTGTGTGGGCAGCTTCTTTGGGCAAACTTCTAACATCGGATCAGCTCATCAAGAGATGTTTCATTGTCCCTAGCTTATGTTGTCTTTGCAAGAGAGATTCTGAGTCGGTGGATCACATCCTCATCCATTGGTTGTTATACAAGACATATGGTGACACTTTCTATCACTTTCCGGTGTGGTGGGATGCTTCCCTTGTTCTATATCAAGGATCTTCTTACACCGTGGATGTAGTGGGGCGGGCTTTGCAATGCAAAAAGAGTTTTATGGAGTTTTGTTCCTCTTGTAATCTGTTAGGGTGTTTGGAAAGAGATGGGGATGGTACGATTTTTGACAATAAAGAGAATTCTTTGTTTGATATTATTATTTCTGTCTGGGCCTTGTTGTTTCTTTGGTGTAAAGTTTTCAAGGAGTTTACAGGAGTGTTTTTTACAATTTTGTAGGGAGGTGGGGTGGGGTTTGGCTTGTCTTAGTTGTTTGCTTTGGTTGTTTGTTTTTGTACTGTCTTGTTGGGTTGATTTCCTCAACGCCCTTCATTTTCTTAATGCATATTTTTATCTATCAAGAAATTCTTGACGGGGATACTATAGATCGTGAGGCGATCAATTCAGTCTGAAATGTAGAGGTGAACAAGACCTCATCGTTGGGGTGCAGTACCTGAACCTATTAAGCTAAAGGCTTGACTCTCAAGTCCAGACGTGAAATTATTGACAATAGAGGGAAACTTTCTTGACACGCCAAGAAACTCTAAGGGTCCGCATATTTTTAGCGGCACGTCTAAAAATCAAAAATTGTTGTGGGCACTCTATTTCTAAGGGCACCCCTCTCATGCTCCAACGATTCAGACGACTTGGGCGAGAAGAAGAAAAAAAATATAGAGAGGGAGAGAGAGAAAGATCAGAGAAGGAGAAGAAGAAAAACAGAGAGAGGGAGAAAGAGATCGGAGGAGGAGGAGGAAAAAAACAGAGAGAGGGAGAGATAAGAAGAAGAAGAACAATAAGAAGAAGAAGAAGAAGAAGAAGAGAGAAGAAGAAGGAGAGAGAAATGAAGAAGAGAAATCGGATTATGGCCGGCGCAGCGGTGTGTTGGCTAACATCTCCATCATTGAATCCACCACATCATTAGTGTCTACTACATCTATTTTTCCAATTTGATTTCGGATGCAAGTGGTATTTGAAAATGATATTGTTCTCCTCTCTATAAGTATGGGATTGAAGATTCCAATTAGAAGGAACACGGAAACTTAAGGTTTTAAAAGAATGAGAGGAAGACTAATAGAACATGGATTGACGTAGTGAGGAAGGATATGAACACTCTTGCAATAACAAAAGACGTCACTTTAAACATAATTGAATGTAAGAACAAGAACCATTCAGGTGACCCAAAATTGTTGGGATAAGGTTTTGACAATGATGATGATGAAATATCAGTTTACTATTTCTAACACGAGAGAGAAAAGATAATCAAACTAAATTTTTTGGGTCTATACCTCAAGTCAAACTCAGATTCACGCCCAGGGGTGGTTTTTTCTATAGTTGGCCTCTCCAACAACCCACCCCCTTTGCCTGAACCAGCTGCTGATATTGTCATAAGAATGCTTCGATTAGTGTATAGTCTGTTGTGAAGAGAATGTGTATCCCCTGTACATTACTAGCAATCATGAGAATCACTCTAGCAAAAATATTTAAAGTAATTTAGGAATCATTAATCGAGCTGACATGGAAAGATGTTCACGAATATATCTGACACTAAATATGGAAGATTTTTTCTTTCAATAAGCAAGCAGGATAGTGGTTAGTAATTAGTAGGTGATGGCAAGTTTGAACCAGGTCATGATATCAGTCAGGACTTTATGCAACTTAGCAAGTTGGCACCTTCAATTCGGAACTTACATAACTAGTACATTTGTACTTAACTCACAATATTTAAAATAAAATAAAAAAACATCTATCTGTGGAGAAATCGATTGGATCAATGGAATTAAGTATTTGCACATACCAAGTCCTAAATAACATACAAGAAAATTGAATCGGTATGTAGTTTTATTAGAAAGTCAACAAAGATCCAAAAATCGATCAAGAAGGAGAGGAGTCCCCACACCATCGATCATCGCATAAACACAGCCAAAACACAATTACCTACTCAAAGCCCATTCTTTTTCCTAAAATTAGGTAAAAATATTTGGATGACTCCCGAAGTCCACAACCATAGGAAGCTCTAATCTCTCCTCCCTCCCATCCTAGATTTCTATTCCCATATTTTGTTTGGAGTACCTTCCTTCAAAGATTGTTTAGATCAATTTCAAACAACAAATTGTTCATAGATTTTTGAATTTTGAAGCCCTAGTCCACTATTTTCTTAGGAGAACAAATCATTTTCCAATATACCAAATTACACTTGAATACATCCTTATTGTTCACAAAAAATGTATGATTAGTTTATCAATTTTCCTTTTATGGACTTAGGTATGGAAAAAAAAAAATAGCAGACTAGGATGCTTGAGAGTGATATTGATCATGAAAGACTTTCCAACTTTCGAGAGGAATGTAGATATCGAGGACCATAGTCTTCTGTCAATTCATTATAGATATCTCTACCCAACTTTTCTCATGTATAGCCAAAACTAAAGGCATTTTACTTTGTAAGTTTAAAATAGTTAAAATAAACAAAACCCAATAAATGGCTTTATACAATTTTCCCCACTTCTTCAATAAAATGTACAATGATTTTAATCCAATTCAATAATTTGAAAAACATGTAGGCATTTTTATATTTTAACATGCAACCATTTTATTCAAGGTGCAACAAAGCTTGAATACAACCCAATTAGAAGGAATGTGCCAGATGAAGGTTCAAAAGAGGAAGATCCAAAAAATGTGGACTGAGACAGCAAAAGCAGATAACAACATACTTACAATTATATAAGAATGGCTATAAATGAAATGAAGGAATAGGTTCCTTTCAACCAACCCAACATTTTTGGGACAATGCTTCGATGATGATATGGATGATTTTTATTTGAACACATTATACTCAATAAATCATAGAAAACAATGAACATTCCAAAATAGAATTAAACTCATCTTAAGGAAATCTAACTTAATCTAATCCTTCTATTCTAATCTTCCTGAGAATAGATGATGTGGCATATCACATTACACCTTATTACAATGCACCATATCCAATGCTCTAACATACCTAAGCAACATAGTGGCCAAGGTAGAGAGTAGAACTAAACTTTGAGTCATTTTTATGGTTGAGCAAATCTCCCTAAGTTGATCGCTTGATCAAGGTTTATAAAGAATCCTTACTTACAAGTTATAAGTGATTCAAGTTGTGTCTATTTTCAAGTAAGTTTGACAATGCTGAAATTCCAGATTATGTACTTGTAGTTGTTGTGCTTGGTTGTAATTGAATTTTCTAGCCCTTTTTATGATAGTAAAATCACCGCATCTTCGATTATGTTTGTTAAAGCCTACTCTACATCAGAGTTCTAATATGATAGATAACATCAACTAGAAAAAGGATAAGGTCATTTAGCATCTAATATCTTTGGGGAATGAAGACGCCAGCTTGTTAAGTTTGCTAAAGTTTGCGAGTGTTGATACCATGACTTGGGTTCAAACCTGCCTTCACCAACTAATTACTATCCACTAACTATAATGATATGCAAGATCATTGCAAATCCTGAGGAAAAGTCAACTAAGATTGACCGGGTTGAAAAATCTAACTTCACCATTAGTTCGGAATGGTTGAAATATCCAGTTTAGATTATAAATTTGACCCAATCCAAGTTCGGTGCAATAACTGATAAACCTCGAGATATGTGCAATTGCCCATATAAATAACAAAATATTTTCAAATAAGATTTGGGGAATTCTGAGGTCAAGTATATGTGCATCTCAAATTATTAACAATCAACGAATTACATGTTGAATTCTGAGGACGAACGAAAGAAAACGAGTCTTCATAAGTCAAAATGGACTGAGTCAACTCGGATCAGACTTGGTTGACCTAGTCAAAATGTTTTCTCAAAAACTCCAAGCTGAGTCACATTAGTTGGCCATCAAAACCACCAATTGTCAAATGGTGTGTGGAGCAAGCAAACCAAAATACATTTGCTATAACAAAAATAAATAGAGCTAGAATACAACAAAACTTAACCCAAAGCTAAGTTAAAAATCAAATAAAACGCTTCATTCTTCACCAATTATTTACAGAAAAAAAATCTGAGAAAAAGTTTTCTTCCATTAATATTCAAACCTTCAACTAAGGTTTAGGCAATCAAAACTCAAAGATTTGAAGACACATCAAGAAGAAAATCTCACCTACTTTCTAAGATCTTCATGGAGGTGCTCTCAAATTCAAATTCTAAGGAGTTTCAAGAGTTAAAGAAGGCTTGAGCCTTGGAACTTTAAGTAGATGTGTTCAGGTAAGGAAAATTACGTACTTCAACACTTTTAGTTACTCGAAAACCATGTCACAACCCTAGGTATATTTCACATTTCAATCTTTAAAAAGACATTAGAAGATAATAGAACGAATGAAGATTTCGTCATCAAATTTTTGAAGGAGAACAAAGAAAATTTGGGATTAAAGTAGAGGAAATTGAGAAGTTTAAGAAGGAGATTTAATAATAGAATAACTGAACCAAGTTTGATTGGGACTGAAATAGAGACATCAGTTCAGATTTTCAAAGCCTAAAAGCTTAGTAAAAGACATATTTGATTCTATCAAAGGACTGTAAGAGAGTTCAACAATTCAGGTAGGGATTTGTCTAAATTCCAACTATTCCTTAATTAATGGAGACTTCAGCTCTAATACTTAGTTCATTTCAGGATCTCTTTAGAATTTCACATCTTAGCAAAAGCCCTAGAAAGTAAAGCTTCAAGAAGAGTTCAGTTCCATCCTAATTTTTGGAAAAAGGAAGGCTATTGGAATTCTTTGAAAGTATTCAACTAGCAGATAGGTGGCTCATAACCCTTGTAAATAGTTGAAGAATTTTCAATTTTATAACCAATAAGGGTTGGTGCCAGTCATTAAAGTACTTGATGAAGGTGGGACCCAACATGACTATTTGTTGTCAAGGTTCATGAGGAAAAATGAATCTTACTCGAATTCCTTCCTCCAACATATATCACTCAATTTCATCCTAGCTGGACGTGACACGTCATCAGTGGCAATGAGCTGGTTTTGCTGGTTGATGGTCCAGTACCCAAAAGTAGAAGAAAATCTTAATTAAGACTTGCAACGGTCTGATTGAGACACATTGTGAAGATACATCGAAGTGGATCGGAGCCATTGATGTTCGATGAAGGAGAGTATCTGATCTATCTGAAAGTCGCATTATCAGAGACTCTAAGACTCTATCCACCTTTCTGCTGACTTGTTAACTTGAGCTTACATGTCTTGATCATGCTAGATAGATACTCATCCACGTGTTTGATGCTCTAGGTAAAGCTGACTTCCATGTCGAGCTAAAGCAATTTCTTTCAACCCTGATAGTTTATGGGGTTTAGTTATACTTTTGCATTTATATTAGATGCTATAATTGAAAAACAATTGTTTGATTATTATATGTATCACTTAGAGCAACTCCAAGAGAGAAACCCATATCCATACCTATTTATGGGTCATCAAGTGCTCATTGTTTACAATCATTTACCCCAAAAGACCGATTTGATGAGGAAGGCATGACTATGAATATAAGAGGTCACGGATCAAATTGAGACACGATACATGAGCACGTGACACCCGGAAGGGGAGGCGGAAAACACAACACCCAACACTCTCCCTCACTCATAAGGGTGAAAAAATCCCTCGAGGAGACTTGAACCCGTGACTTATATGAACCTAACACTCTGATACCATGTTGACAACCACTTACCCCAAAAGACCGATCTGATGGGAAAGGCATAACTATGAATTTAAGAGGGTCACGATATGTGAGCACATGATACTTGAGAGCGGAGGCGGACAACGCAACACTCAACACTCCCTCTCACCCACAAGGGTGAAAAATTCCCTTAAGGAGACTCGAACCCATGACCTATATGGACATAGCGCTCTAATACCTTGTTGACAATCATTTACCCCAAAGGACCCATCTAATGGGGAAGGTGCAACTATGAATATAAGAGGATCACGGGTCAAAATACGTGAGCATGTGACACCTGGGAGCGGAGGCGGATAACACAACACTCAACACTCATGGGTAATGAATTTGGATTCATAGGGTATGCACTCCAATCATGCTACCCATAAATATTATAATATTTTTTTATTCTACTCAGATTTAAATAAGTTTGAAATTGACTTATTTTCAGCTAACTGCCTTAAGTTTTTTTCCTGCAAAAAAGATAGGTTACTAAATGGAGCGACCTATTTTGGGTCTTGAAAATTCCATGACCTAAAAAAATGTTCTTGGATAGGTAGTGCGTTGGAGACCCTTATTATGAACTCCACTACCCAAAATGGCAGTTGAAAGAGGATGGGGTAGTGGGATAGGTCATGCGTTGGAGTTGCTCTTATGATATGTGCATTGAATGTAGCTCGTGCCTTGAGATCCAACACGAAATCATGGGGATTAGTGTTGGATTTTGGGGACACGACACTGACCAACTTCTTTATCGGGAATAAAATAGAGGAGGTTTGGATAGGAATTTTAAAGGAGATCGGAAATTGTCTGAGAATATAGAAAAAACGAGAAAAATATTAAGGAAATTTACTAGTATCGTGTTTGGTATCCTCGAATTAACCCATACCTCTTTGTTGGTTTTTTTTTTCTTTCAATTAGTACCCATTGATGAAACAGAGTTCTATCACGAGTCCATCCATACTGAAACTATAGTCTACAAAACCGAATTCTATTTATTAAAGAAAAGTTTAAAAGATTAAAATCGACAATTCGATGAGGTAAACGAAAGCGTAGCGAGAGAATAAGAAGAAAACCTGATCTCTGGTTGAAGACGTGATTGGGTAAAAGAGAGACTCTTCCACTTCCACTAATGACTTTCTCCATGGCCTCTCTGCGACTTCTGCACTAGCAGCTTTGAACTGGTTTGCTTTGAGCCTTAAACTAACAAGTTTTTACTAGGTTCAACGTCGTTGGATGCATTTTGTGTCCAACCACGAGTGAGACAGTTAAATAAATGTGAAAACTGGCAACTCGAACTCTCATCCACCAATCACATGTACCCACGTGTATTGAATGTATTCCTAATTTACGTAAGTACGCATTTTTTGGCCCTGCATGATATGCTACAAATTATTTGCAAATGCAAATAATTTGCTGAAATCAATATTATGGGTGTTTGTCTATTCAATGCAAATTATTTGCATTGCAAAAAATTTGCATGTATCACCTAAATTCGTAAGAAACTTTAGCAAATGATTTGCAGTATAAATAGTATCACAAATCATTTGCAAAATTATTCAACTCCAACCTATTAGCATAAAATTACTAAAATATTTCAAACAAAAAATAATAAAATTACCTGCAATCCTTGTTGCCCCAATATATATACAAAAATACCCCTCATCAAAGTTTGATTTAATTACTTATTAAAATTATAAAAATACGCTTTGTCAGAGACCTATATCATATGTTGATGGGTTAGAAACAAAACCAATTGCTATTTATACTATCTCAAACAGGGCCTTTATAAAAAGTATTGGAAAATAACCTAAATAGTAGTTTTATCATACAGTTGATGGGATAGAGATCTACTTGGTAGTTTATTTTATAGCTCGTAGGCTTCACCTAGTGTGCTTGGTAATTGCCACACCCCAACTATTATTTTTATTGTTTTTCCTTAAGTTTTAATCGTACACTTTGGAATTCAACAGAAGTATCAATGGGTCAATTCCTGGTCTTATATCTTATATTGAGCTACTCAGAAAATTATATGTGATATCACTACAACATTTTTGATCTACATCGACGGTTTATAACAGCGAATAATTTTATCCGACACTATATGTATATTTGTTGCAGCAGATAATTTTATCAGACGTTATAGGTAATTTTTTTTTTTTTTTACAACGGATAATTATATCCGACGCTATAGGGACCCATTCATATGCCTTTCAGGAAAAAAATTTCTCAAATGTACATATAGCAGCGGAAAAATATATCCGTCACTAAAAATCAATTCTTTTAATATAAAGAACTCGGTTTACTGAGTTTTCTCGCTATCAATTTTTTTAAACTTAATATAGCAGCGGATTAGATTTTTCGCAGTTGTAGAGCACGGTTCGCTTTTTTTTTTTATTTTTATAGAAATTAAATGCCCGCACAATCCAAAACTGAAAAAAAAAAAAAAAAAAAAAAAAAAAAAAAAAAAAAAAACAACTTCTAAAGTTAACATAGCAGCGGATTAAAGTTTCTACAGCTATAAAGCACAGTTCGCATTTTTTTGTAGTGCACAATCAAAAACTCCCTCACTTTTTTTCTTTAGCGGGAATTTTAGAGAAACTTCAAAACTCCCTCACTTTCTCTCTTTCATTTTCTCTTCTCTCTTTCTCATTCTCTCTATCTCTTTGAAAGCTCTAAACGTTGGAGCATCTCCGTGCGACTTCACCTATACCACGCACTTTTACTGGTGAGTCTCTCTCTCTCTTTGTCTATTTTTCTCTCTATAAATATATATCCCCATGTGTGGTCGAGTCACCACATCCTCTCCTCATTAATGGCAGATTTGGTGAGGAATGATAGCTGATTTTGTTTGATTATTTGTGTTTTAGTTAATTTTGTTTGAATGGCTTGAATCTTTGGGTTTTAGTTGATTTTGTTTAGATTGCAAGTTTGTAATAGTAGATATTCTTACAAGTTCAAGAAATTGATTTGTTTAGGGTTTGGATTTGAAGTTAAAGCCCCCTTTTCCTTATATTTTTATTGACTATTATTATCAATTAGATTTGATTTTGTGAATTTGTAGTTCAGATTTTGTGAATTAGTTTATCCTATCTTAATTTTCTTTTGTCAATATTTATAGAAATGAGCTACTAAATTTGATGACTTTATGTAGTTTTGATTCCATTACCAAAGGAGTAATTAACTTATTTTATACATTTTTATCTATTTTGAACTAAAGAGGTTGCTTTTCCGTAGTTTTCATGTAAAAAGCTCAGCTTACAAGATCGTGTTCTAACCTAAGAGTGTTACCATATCTCTTTCATTGAGACCCTTACGTCTGAACGTGTCGAGGAGTTGAGCGAGGCTATTTGTAGAAAATGGAAGATCTGTTTTTGCTTGGGTTTTACTTGCAGAAGTTGAATTTCTTCTTCCAAGCTTGACTATCTATGTTGGTCCACCCACAGCGACAGAAGCATCTCTTGCTGCAACAGCAAGTATATCGGCGCAAGATACCAATCCTGGACAAACATTCTCCACTCTAGATTTCACATCATCAATGACTTCGAAACTTCTCACAGATCTGTTATTCTGAAGGACACCCTTCTCACCAGTGAAAGAAAGAGAATCATCAAGAAAGAGCGACGCATCACAACCCTACAAGACAAGGATACCCAAGATTTAGAACATAATCTTCCTCAAAACAATCATTTTGGTTTTGAAGAAACAAAATTACTACTAATAGTACCTGAACAATATAGTCATGGAAATGAAGGCGAATGAGAGATGTTGCACGTGAGATTGCAGTCCTAACCACAGCTCGGATGGTAGTGAGTGCATTTGGGCAACTAGTACCGTAAAAGGTAGAGGATACTTGTGCTTCACAGAGAGGATCCGCTTCCGTGTCAGCTTCCGTTTCAACGCTTGAAAATATAGAAGGAATGATGCATTCTGGAGAGTTTTGAGTAGTTAGCTTGGTAGCGAGGAAATGGAAGGAAGGAGATGCACAGGTTACTCTTTGGTGGGGAGGGCATCCATTGTCCAAGTCGATCAAAAGGTATTTGAGTTACAGAGATGCTGGGTGAAGAACAACCAAGCAATCAGGATTGTGGAGAGAAGAGATAAGGGAGGGTCAGAGCTGGTGTTATTCGAAAAAGAAAGACTATGGTTGGTACAGACTTTGGAGGAGGCTAAGAGTTGGACAACAGAGAGATTGTTTTAGAAGAAATCGACGGTTTTGGGTCACTGTAAGATGGCACGCGGACATGTGAATGAATATGGTCGATTCCTTAAAATCTCAGAATTTTCAGGGCAAGGATGGTATCCTTCTCTTTTGCTTCTTGAAGGAGAAGAAGGTTTAGGATGGGAAAACCTTGGAGAGGCCTTAAGTAGAGGTGGAGCAGTTGATGCTCGCCAGTGGAAGGGTAAGGTTGATGGCAAATCCTCACATGGTAAGAGAACAATTTTTTTTCAGAAAGAACCAACTCTTAACAAAGAGAGCGACAAAATAGAAAAGTTCGGCGTATGGAGGTGGGCAATTATCTGTGATATAGGGGAAAACTCGATTTGCTGGGAGAAGGTGGAAAGGATGGTTAACTCCATAGCTCCTAATTCTCAAAACATTATTCTAAGACCGTGCGGGAGTAGTAGGAGAGTATTTGTGTGCCATAAGAGGAGAGATTTCGACGTTTTCAAAAACTTAAAACATATTTTGGTACAGGAAGTTGGAGTTAGCTTGAGACCATGGTATGCTAACTGTAATAGCATTGTAGAGAGTTGGACACAGCCTGGTACATGGGTAGATATTGTCGGGCTTCCGTTCCACAGATGGGATTTGAAGTCCTTTACTCTCATCGGAGATATGCTAGGTGGATTTTTGGAGATCAAGGAGAGCACTTGTTCCTTGATGGATCTTACAACGGCTAGCATCAAGGTAAGGAGGAAGGCCATAGATATCCCCAGATTTATCAAAATTCCAGCAAGGAGTGGAGCGTTGACTATGGGTATCAAATTGTCTGAGGATAGGGAGAATGGAATGGAGAAGACGATGTCTGGCATTAACAAGGATGGTGTGAGCTTCGCAGGGCCAAAGGTGTCAGCAGATTTTAATGCACCATCAACCAATATCAATGTAGCAAAGTGCAACTTAAATGGATCCAATACAGCTTTGTCAGGTTTTAGGAAAGAGAAGTCGACTGCATTTGAGTGTGTGACAAGCAAGAGCACTATTTCGGATGGTCTCTGCGTTGAGTTGGTAGCGACAACAGGGGTCACAATCATAGAAGTAGCAATGTGTCAATTGGGTTATCAGTGCTTAGAAGTAGAACGAGCTGATGTGATTAATGATCAGGCCTTGTGCGTCATGGACCGAACAACTAGGCCTATCAGCCCATTGTTTCTTGGACTTAATATACAGGCTGAGAGTGAAGAGGGGCAAAATTCTGGTCTAGGCGGCAATTCAGATCCAGTTAGTATGGAAAGTGAGTAGGCCGTATGTGTGATGGACCGTTCAAATGGGCCTGGCAACCCATCTACTCATGGTTTTAAAGCACAGGTTGGACATGAGGTGGAGCAGTCCTCTAGTCCCTCATTTCCAATGGACAACATCAGGCCCACTTGTGATACCAATCGGCTGCCCATACAAGCAGGCCCAACAACCATAATAGGGCCTAGCAGCCTAGGCTCTAAAGCACAGGCTGGGCATGAGGTGGAGCGGTCCTCTAGACCAAGCGGCCCATCACACCCAATGGGAAACACCCGACCCATTCGTGATAACAACCAGCTGCCCATACAAGTAGGGCCAACGATGGTAACAGGGAACTTTGGGCCCTTAGGCTTGACAAATCAAGTGCCCACTTCAGATGGACCAGCACACTCAAAGGTATGTTCTCAGCCCGCTTTTGTGATAGCCCATATAGATGGCCCAGGTGGTATTTTAGTTGCAGGAGACAGTTGCATAGACATAGCAGAGAGGGTTCTAGTGAGTGGTAATGACAGGAAGTTGGTGGGAAAAGGATCCTTCAACCGTGTATTTCTTGAAGGAGAGCTCATTTAGAACATGATGAAGTCGAAAACCGTTGGGGCTGGGGGTCTAGATAAGGTGGCTTGTCAGGTAGTAAATGCAGAGTTAATGCCAAACAGCGGGGGAGATATGACACTGATACAAGAGGAACTCACGGGGTGTAATCGGTTATATAGAGTTGAAACCCAGTCAGAAGGTTTTGAGGGTCTGCAACAGGAGTCAACAGATGGTCAGAAGGGGGGAGAATAGTCTACCTGGGTACAGGGAGGTTTTCTTCAGTTAATACAGTCGGTCGAAGGCTCGGACCATCGGAAAAACGAATGCGGTGGCGAGGAGCTAGCCTTTGGAGGAGAGTACCCTAGCTCTATGACAGAAGATATAGTACAAATGGAAGATGAAACAGATATCATCCCCTTAGACATGGTAGATGTATATGACAGGTCGGGGAGTTGGGGGAGGCTTAAGTCGAAAAATCAGGCAGTGGAAGCTCTAGTTGACTGGATAATACGTAATATGAGTGAGATAAGTTGGGCTGTTGGGATATCTAAAGAAGGTCAGGTAGAAGGAGCTGGTCTTCTGTTTGAACTAGCAATCAAGAAAAGGAACGAGATCCGCGAATGCTATGATTCAGTGATCAGAGAGGGGGACTCGTTAGATGAGGAACAAGTTATGATTTGGGATGAAGTTAAATTAATTCTTAGGACAGAGACTAATCAAGAACAGTCAGGGAAACAAGAACGTATAAGTAAAGGGAAAGAAGCTGTGATGGTAGATGAAAATAAAGTAAAGAAAATAAGAGTTAATTTGGCCAAAGAGGTCCAGGAACTGCACAAGGTAGGGGCTTTGATCAAGGCTGGATCATCCCTAGTTGTAAGGAGCGGGAGAAAACTCAAGGTTGGTAATGACGATTAGGTTTCTTTCTTGGAATGTGCGTGGCCTCAACAACAAAACCAAAGGGGCTTCGGTTAAGGCACTATTAAAAGCTCACAAACCACACATTATTACACTTCAAGAAACTAAATTGGAACAAGTGGATAGGGTGGTAGTGAGTGACATTTGGGGAGGGTGGAACATGGGTTGGAAGCACCTTACAGCTAATGGGACAGCAGGGGGTGTTTGGGTATTATGGGACAAGAGGTTGATTGAGGTAGAAGACTCTTTAGTGGGAGCCTTTTCTGTTTCTATTTTGTGTCAGTGTGTAGGGAAGGTAGACAGCTGGGTATTCTCGGGGGTGTACGGACCTACGAGAGATTGGGAGCGAAAGCAATTCTGGGAAGAGTTGGACGACGTGGGCAGCTACTGGAACCGTCCATGGTGTTTGGGAAGAGACTTTAATGTCATTAGGTTTACTTGTGAGAAATAAGGAGGCTCGAGGATAACAACCAGGATGAGAAAATTTGGGGAATTCGTGAACAGAAATAATTTAATGGACATTCCTCTCTAAGGTAGAAGTTTCACTTGGTCCAATCATCACGCTGTACGGACCCTTAACAGATTAGATAGATTTTTGGTTTCAGAGGATTGGACTTCGATCTTTTGCCAGATTTCCCAGACGGCTATCCCTAACCCAGTGTCTGATCATTGCCCGATACAGTTGGTAGCAGGGCCTTTCAACAGGGGTCCCATCCCGTTTCGTTTTGAATTGATGTGGCTGAAACATCACAATTTCAAGGAGTTGATAACCGAATGGTGGAGGAGTTTTTCATTTGTAGGAACAGTAGGAGAGGTGTTCAGGAAAAATTTGATGGCGTTAAAGATGGCATTAAAAGAATGGAACAAAGAGTCCTTCGATGGAGTGGATGCGTAGAAAAAGGACATCCTATTGAGAATCGAAGTTCTGGATCGTAGGGAGGAGATGAATCCGATCTCGATAAACGACAGGGCAACGAGATTGAACCTTCGCGAGAAGTATCGGCGAATGGCGCTTATGGAAGAGATCAGTTGGAAGTAGAAATCTAGAATTAGATGGCTTACAGAAGGGGATGGTAACACAAAAAATTTTCACTGCATGGCCAATGCCCGAGATAGAAACAATCACATCACGAGGTTGTGCGTGAATGGGGAGTGGTTGGAAGGGGAGGAGGCGGCTGCAAATGGGATTGTAGACTTCTACTCGGATCTGTATACCGATGGAGCTGGTGATAGACCGAAACCTTATTTGCTGTAGTTTGATAGAATATCTGAGGCACAGGGTGAATGGTTGGAAAGACCTGTTGAAGAAGATGAGATATGGGATGTCATCTCATGCATGAAGAGCGATAAAGCACCGGGACCAGATGGCTTCCTTATAGAGTTCTACAAAACCTGTTGGGAGGTCATCAAGTATGACTTCATTGCCCTGATTAATGAGTTCTTTAGAGAGGGTGTGCTGGATCGTGATTCCAACTGTACCTTCATCGCTTTAATTCCAAAGGTGGTGGGAACTGAAGATATTAAAGACCTGAGGCCAATCAGCTTGGTAAACACTAGTTACAAAATCATCACGAGTATCCTTGCTAGAAGGTTAAAAGGGGTCATTCAAGGGATAATAGGGGGCAATCAAAGCACTTTTGTCAAAGGGAGACAGATTTTTGACGGAGTTCTAATTGCAAACGAGTGCATTGATTCTAGACTGAAATCGGGAAAACCGAGTGTGGTGTGCAAGGTTGATTTTGAGAAGGCCTACGATCGCGTCAATTGGCAAATTCTAGAATATATGTTAGGGAGGATGGGCTTTGGTAGGAAATGGGTTACATGGATTATGGCGTGTGTGACTTCCCCATCTTACTCGATTTTGGTGAATGGAATGCCTCATGGTTTCTTTAGGAGCTCGAGAGGACTCAGACAAGGGGACCCCATATCACCTTTCTTGTTTATCATAATGGCAGAAGCTTTTGGTAAGATGATGGAAAGAGGGGTAGCGAGTGGAACCCTTTTAAGATTTTCAGTAGGGGCAGGGAAGGTTACCATTTTGCATCTCCAATTCGCTGATGATACTCTAATCTTCTTGGATGACTCCATAGATTAGACAAGGAGGCTAGGTGGATTGCTGTGTTGTTTCAAAGCGATGTCCGGTATTCCAGTTAACACGAGAAAGAGTAAAGTGTTCCCGGTAGGCCTCGCTAGATGTGCAATCCTTTTGGCAGTATCGTTGAGTTGGCAGGTGGGTAGTCTTCCTTCGTCATACTTGGGGATGCCTCTGGGGGCCCCATATAGGAGGGTGGCGATTTGGGACCCGATAGTGGAAAGAATCGAAAGGAAACTAGCAATGTGGCAAGCCAATTATCTTTCAAAGGGAGGTAAACTGACTTTGATTAAAAGTGTCATTTCTAGTATTCCAATATACTTTCTCTCTCTTCTCTCAATGCCTCGAAGTATAGAACTAAGGTTAGACAAGTTGTTTCATAATTTTCTGTGGTATGACAGAGTTGGGAATAGAAAACATCATCTTGTGAATTGGAAACAGATTTGTTCATCTAAGAAACATGGTGGCCTTGGCATTAGGAGACTCGGGGAGATGAATGTGGCTTTGAGGGGCAAGTGGTTGTGGAAGTTTGGGAACGATGAGAACAGCTTATGGAGACAAATTATAGACAGCAAATACAAGTTGAGTTGGACGGGGTCGGCAAACGGATCAACCAGACAGCCATATGGATGCGGGCTGTGGAAGAGTATCATGAAGATCACCCCACTGTTCAATATGAGAATAAAATTCAGGGTGGGTTCAAGGCAACCGAGTAAGATTTTGGGAAGACACTTGGTGTGGTAATCGACCTCTAATGGAGGCTTTCTCAACCTTGTACTCCATTTCCTCGAAGAAAGGGCAACCAATCACATTTGTTAGAAAAGTTATGGATGGAGGTGTGGAATGGGACCTTGGACTTCGAAGGGACATTGATGACTTAGAACTTCATGAAGTTGGTAGGTTATTCGATGAGGCTTCAAGTATCGACCTTCGTACGGGAAGAGAAGATGAGAGAATTTGGATAGCAAGCAAGGATGGAAGATTCTTGGTACGCTCGTTTTACCAATCTTTGTGCAATAATGGGGACTCGTCTTTTCCTCATGTCTCAATTTGGAGTCCAAAGGTGCCGAGCAAAATTGCATTCTTCACGTGGACGACGGCTCTAGGAAGGATACAAACGATAGATTTGTTGATGCATCAGGGATGGAGTGGGGCGAGTTGTTGTGTGCTATGTATGGAAAATGGAGAATCATCGAATCACCTCTTAATTCATTGCAAGTTCTCGCATGGAATTTGGACTTATTTTCTTAACTTATATGGGGTTTTAACATGCTTACCGGAATCAGTTAAGGATTTATTCATTGGTTGGTCATTAGTTGGCTATTCGTTTGGTGGCACAAAGAGGTTGCTTTGGAATATTACGCCTTTTGCAATTTGTTGGGGGTTGTGGTTTGAAAGGAATAAGCGTATATTCGAAGGAAAACAAAAAGATTGTCTAGACACGATCATGTGTATCTTGGGTTTTATCTTTTATTGGTCTAAGTTGTATAAGGAGCTTAGGGGTCTATTTTTTGAGGACTTTTTGTACAAGTGGGATGGGATTTGTGGATCTGTACGTGAGTAGTGCTATTGTGTAAGGTCTTCCCAAGTTGGTCAACTCAATCGATTTGATTTTTTTAATGAATACAGTGCTATTTATCAAAAAAAAAAGTTTCTTTGCAAATTGGTGCTTGCCCTGTTTCTCTCTTCTATATATATATATATATATATATATTGGGTTAGGATCAAGGGACATATGAAAAAACATATGTAAAAACAGTGTAACATTAATAAATTTTAAAAATATGGGTTAGAAGATTTTAATTGAGCTGAATTTTTGTGAGGATGATCTCTATGATGGGAAAATCATTTGAAAAAAAAAATCAGTCAAATCTGAAACTTCCAACCCCATTAAAAGTGATTTAGAATGTGGACCGTCAATTTTTTTTCCAATAATTTGTAAATCACTTTTGATAGACTTAGAAGTTTCAGATTGAGCTGATTTTTTGTGAGAATGATCTTCTCATCATAGTGACCATCCTCACAAAAAATCAACTCAATCCAAAACGTCTAACCCATATTTTGAAAAACCATTGTTTTTACATATGTCCCATGAACCACCCTCATATATATATATATATATATATAAGCCCCGTTCCACCTGCAGCTGTGCTTGCACATTTGGTGTTGGTCCATAACACCTTGCTATGTCAGACCCTTTTTTTGATTAAATTAAATCCTAAACTCACATGGGATTATATTAAGCTCATGGGGTCAAATTGAGTGTCTATTTATCTTATAAAGAAGAGTTGAAGAAAAAGTACTTCATAATAAAATTCTAACATGGATACTACAGCTAGTGTTCTAACATGGATTCTAAATTTCCCCCATGATGACCCAAAACTTCTAGAAGCTGTAAAAGTAAGAGCTCCACCATTCCCTTTAATTAGCTTAAATTTCTTATCTCAAACTAAATTAGAGAATTTAGTTAAAAGCTAAGTTATTATCATAATTAATATTTTCTTTTCTTCTAGGCTAAGCAGAAGGCCATATATGAGTCCAACAAAAATGGAAGTCTACCCTTGACATGGGCTCAAACAAGAAGAATGCCACTTACTTATAGAGTATGTACACTCACACAAGTTATACTTAAACTAAATGCATGCATGAAACTAAGTTGCAAAAGTAAAAAAAAAAAAATTAAAAAAAATTCTTAGTTTGTTATATAATTGAGTATATTTGAATGAGCCCAATTATTTGCATGACTTGATGATTAATTGTAAGTGAGAATTTTCAGGTATATTGGAGAGTTTGAGGATGTCAAGCATCATATCTTTCACAAAAGTTTGATCCTTCAAGATTTGAGGTAAGGGTGTGAGGGAGATAGATCAAAATTACTTTTCTTGATTTATTAATTAAGGATTCAAATATAAATTTGGTTTGAATGATAAAAGAGTTTTTGAGTTTAATATATTATGGTAATATGTGCATCAGGTTGCACCAAAGTACTATACTTTTATGCCATTTGGAAATGGGGTGCATTCATGTCTTGGAAATGAGCTTGCCAAGCTGGAGATGCTTATCTTGGTCCACCATCTGGTCACCAAGTTCAGGTATAAAACAGACTATTGAGAAAAAATGGGGGATAGGTTCCACAGGTGTTGGAGTTTGGACCATCAACCTTTAACAGTGGACCATTTTCATTGTTTATATAAATGTGCATGTATGGGTGCATATAAATATGTAATTTACAATGCAAGTACTGGTGAATATGCATGAATTGATAGAAGTAAATGCCATGTTGTGTAATTTGCACATGTACACATCTATATATGTGTGTTTATTGATGATGCCTATAAAAAGTCTACAAGTGTTTAAGTACCATGATCTTGGTTCAAAACCCCACTTTCACCTACTAATTCTCGTTTGCCTAGCAAATATATATGCCTAGTTTGGTAGCAAAGACTTGACAACAAGCACCTTATATGTCTCTAAATTAAGATATTAAGGTTGCTGATGATGAATGCATCCTTGCAACTACACAAAATTAGGTGTATGTTTTATCTATACAGGGGTATGGATTTATATATGCATATTACTTTTATGTGCGTGTGTGTATAATTGTGCCTGATATGTGGTTTAAGAATAGACCTATATAACGTTGACTGAAAACATGGCTCTAGATTAAAGTGTTAATTATAATTATAGAGATAACGATGAATGTGTCCTCGACTCCTTGCAAAAATGGCATGAATGTATTATAAAAATCGGGGCAAGTTTGTTATGAGTTTGTATGGTTTCCTATTTTGCTTATACAAAAGGCCTAAATACATGCCTTGACTGAAAATATGGCTCTAGATTAAGGCATTAATCCTAATGAATTTGCACAATTTGTAATATTATGCATCTATGAAATTCATTCATCTAAGCATTTGAACTATGAATCCTCCGACCAGCATAGGTGAACAACACATCTATTTTGAAAATTAATCCTAGTTAAGATTTGTATGGCATTTAAATACATACATACATATATGTATTTTGATAATTCTTCCCTCGGCTTAGCTAACTACAGTTTTTTTCGTGATGCTTTTAGGCTATTTTTAGTGTGAGGGAAGTTATATGAGCTACTAATTAATTGTATTCCTCCTAAAATCATTATGAAGGTAAAAATAGATGCGTTGCAATATTTCTTGTAATTTATTATTTTCATATAAAATAACTCTTATCTTCTTGGTTTTCAGAGGTTGCTTTTCGAATTATTAAAGAAACTGGATGCTAAACTAAAACACGAAGTCTGCCATTGGGCTGTGTATTATGTAAGCTCTTGTTATTTCAAAGTGGGATATCTCCCATGATGGGTCTTGACCTTGCATGTGTACCGCTTGTACAAGTGGGAAGTCTGGAAGGAGGTTGGATGTTTCGATATCTTGATTGATGCTAGTCGTATAAATCTCGTTTGTGACTCCTTGTGTATTTCTAACTCCAATGCTTACATTTTTTTTTCATTTACAGGAGCATAGGATGCGTCTTAGGCATAAGGCCATATTTCACATTGAAGGTACCCCAAACATTCTTTGTGGCAGTTGTTACAACTTATAATTATGTGTAATCTTGTATATCTTTCTGCATGAATCAAAGGGTTGAAACTCGGTTCATCCCTCTCTATGGCATTGACTGTCGGCCCATTGCCTCCCCTATTATGTGTCGGTAACGGGTTCTGATTGATATTCTGCTGAGGTACTTGGTCTGCCGGACCATCCAAGATGATCGCTTTCCTGTCGATTAGATTCTGAACTTGGTGCTTGAGTTGCCAACATTGGTCGGTGGCATGCCCCGGTGCACCCATATGAAATTCGCAGAATTGACTGGGATTGTACCCTGGTCCCTTTATCGCCTCTGGGTTTAACGGCCTCTTAGTGAGATATTCTCCCCTGAGTAGTGCTGGGAGTATTTCGGATAGAGTCATAGGCAAACGAGTGAAGACTCGTGGGATTCTGTTGGGTCTACGCTGCTTGGTTTGATGAGTTTGGACAAACTGTGGGTTCTGACCAAATATCGGATTTTGTCCGAACTGGAATGTCTGTGGAACTGGTGTGGCTTGAGGTGGGTTAACCTTAAAAGGGACCTAAGGTATTGGCGGCCTCTGGTTTGGTGCTGAGATGAAGAAAGGATGAATGGGTTGTACATTGTTAACCTGTGCTTCTTCTTTTTTCTTGTTCAAGACTATCAATTTCCGTTGAGTAGACCCCCCTGCTAGTGCCCCTAGACTGGACAAGTTGTAGATCAGTCCTAATCGAATACCATCTTCAACTCGATCCGCCACTTGGACCAATGACGAGAAGCTTGTAGTTGTATGACCCACTAGATGCGTGTAGAATGTGTGGCCCAAAGTTGAGATGAATATGGTGTTCATCTCTTGTTCAATCATCGGTGGTTTTACTTTGGAAGTCGATTCTCGCCACCTTTGAGCATATTCTTTCACACTTTCCTTTGGCTTCCGAGTCATCTTGGCCATGTCATTGTTGTCGAATCCCATGTCTGTATTGAACCTGTATTCCTCCAAGAAAATTGTGGTCAGATCCTGCCAACTTTTAATCCGAGAATGATCTAATTGAGAGAACCATGAGAGAGCTGCCCCTGTTAGACTCCTTTGGAAGAGTTGAACCAACAACCTGTCATCGTCACCAAACTGGCACATAGACCCACAATAGAGCTTCAAGTGGGACAGAGGACACCCAATGCCATTGTATTTTTCGAAGTCGGGACACTTAAACTTTGGCATCAATGATGCATTAGGGTACAGGCACAGATCTCTGAACCTCATTCCATTTGTGGAGTCTTTGCCTTTCATCCTTCTGATCTCTTCCTCGACTGCATCGAGCTTGCTTGCAAGTCTCTCCTCTTTGGTACTCCTTACCTCAGCTACCCTGAATTCACATTCTTCCTCTTGAACGACCTCATGTCGTGATGGATTGCAGTGAATGTGAATTAGAGGTCCTTGGTTGGCAGGAGCGGTGGGTAGTGAGGTATTCTGTGCTTGCAGAGGTTGTTGTTGTGGTTGCTCTGGCATGGCCTGATTTGAGCCAGAAACTTTATGTTGGACAGCCTAGATGATACTTGGGTTGGCCATCAGCAAATCCAGAATCTTATCGTGTTTTTTTAGTGCCTTCACTACCAAATCAAGCTTTGAGGCGAGATCCGTTACTACTTCTGACGCTGTCTGCTGAGGTTGCTCTGAAGTGCTCATGATTGGTTGTGAGCGTAGAAAATACGGAGGATTGTCGAGTGGTAAGTACTTATTTTTGGGTCGTTTGGTCACCTGTGAATAAGAGGTTAAACGTTAATATATCATTTACATAATGAAGATGCATGATGATTTATTATGTCAGATTGGATTAATTGGTAAAGTTGTATTAAGAAAATCCTAAATTTCGTTGAGGTTGGATTTTTTGTTAGCATGGAGCTGGGGTTCGTCGGCACGGAGCTAGATATTGATTAGCATGGAACTGGAGTTTGTTAGCACGGAGCTGAAAGGTTATTGGCGCGGAGTCGGAAGGTTATCGGCACGGAGCCAAAGGTTTGTCAGCGCGGAACTAGAGGTTTGTCAGCACGGAGCTGAAGGTTCATCAGCACGGAATCGGAGGTTTGTCAGCACGGACCTGGAGGTTTATCGGCACGGAGCCGGAGGTTTATCGGCACGGAGCCAAAGGTTCATCAGCACGGAGTCGAAGGTTTGTCAACACGGAGTTGGAGGTTTATCGGCACGAGCCGAAGGGTCAGCACGGAGCTGAAGGTTTATCAGCACGGAGCCGGAGGTTTATCGGCACGGAGCCGAAGGTTCATCAACACGGAGCCGGAGATTTATTAGCACGGAGCTGGAGGTTTATCAGCACGGAGCCGGAGGTTTATCAGCATGGAACTGGAGGTTTATCGGTATGGAGCCGAAGGTTCATCAGCACGGAGTCGGAGGTTTGTCTGCACGGAGCTGGAGGTTTATCGACATGGAGCCAAAAGTTCATCAGCACGGAGCCGGAGGTTTGTCGGCACGGAGCCGAAGGTTTATCGACATGGAACCGAAAGTTCATCAACACGGAACCGGAGGTTTGTCAGCACAGAGCTGGAGGTTTATCGGCACGGAGCAGAAGGTTCATCAGCACGGAGCCGGAGGTTTCTCAGCACGGAGCTGACTGTTTGTCGGCACGGAACCAGCGGTTTGTCAGTACGGAGTCGGAGGTTTATCGACATGGAGTCGAAGGTTCGTCAGCACGGAGCCGGAGGTTCGCCAGCACGGAACCGGAGGTTTGGTCAGTATGGATCTAAAAAAGGCGTTTTGTAAAGGTAGATTACTTGATAGCTCTGATTTGCGTTGGGTACGGGGTGTGGTTCCGACTCAAAAAAGATGTGGGTAGCGGAGATGGACCCCACTCAGGTAGATCTTAAAGTGGTTATGGGTCATGGACCCCTTCGGTAAGGATACGGGTCATAGACCCAATTGAAAGTAGATAAGGGTTGTGGACCCATTTTTGAGGTGGGTATGAGTCACGGACCCAATTGGATACGGATATGGGTCGTTGACTCATTTGGATATGGACATGGGTCGTGGACCCAATTGGAAGGATATGGGTCATGGACCCAATTGGATATAGATGTGAGTCGTTGATCCAATTGGATATGGATATGGATATGGGTTGTTAACCCATTTAGATATGGATGTGGGTCGTGGACCCATTTAGATATGGATATGGGTCGTGGACCCACTTGGATATGGATATGGGGACCCATTTAGATATGGACATGGGTCGTGGACCCAATTGGAAGGATATGGGTCATGGACCCAATTGGATATGGATGTGGGTCGTTGACCCAATTAGATATAGATGTGGGTCGTGGACCCATTTAGATATGGATATGGGTCGTGGACCCACTTAGATATGGATATGGGGACCCATTTGGATATGGACATGGGTCGTGGACTCAATTGGATATGGATATGGGTCGTTGACTCATTTGGATATGGACATGGGTCGTGGACCCAATTGGAAGGATATGGGTCGTAGGTCGTGGATCCAATTTGATATGGATGTGGGTCGTGGGCCCAATTTGATATGGATGTGGGTCGTTGACCCCATTGGATATGGATATGAGTCGTGTACCCATTTTGATATAAATGTGAGTCGTGGACTTATTTGGAAATGGATGTGGGTTGTGGACCCATTTGGATATGGACATGGGTCGTGGACCCAATTTGATATGGATATAGGTCGTGTAGGGTGGCCGTAGAGTATGAAGATTAGAGGGTTTTCAAATCCTGGTCCGTGTTTACAGCACGGATTGAAGCAAAACACTTAAGTCTGCTCATGAAAAACGGACTTAAGGTAAAATTATGAGTCCGTTCATACAAAACGGACTGAGATAAAAACATCCAGTCCGTTCTGTATTAACGGACTTTACTTCATTTCTTCAGTCCGTTTTGTGTGATCGAACCAGTAGCTAATTTTTCACTCCGACTTGCTTTGTTGCCCAATATTTAGTGTTTTGCTCATTGCTATAGGCCTAGAGTCTGCTATTTTCTGGTTTTTTTTTTGACACGCACATAAATGGTAATAACCATGAGTTCTTAAAAGAATTTCTTCCCTTTTACCTAAGGGAAGAATCATAGGGACTCCTAGGATTCATATACCTTTATTCTTTTGGACATTACAACCTTGCCTTCAAGGGCTAAAAGATAGAACTTACAACATTCCCCAAGGTTGATACATCTTGACATTTGTGTCCTACACCTCTAATCGTATTGATGCATGCGGCTATAGGTGGTTTGAGGTTACTCAATCTTCAAACCTCCATGCACATTGAAATGTACACTTCTTAGGTTGGTGATTGAGGTGGATGTTCTCCTCCCCACCTCCCCAAATGAACGATCTAGAGGGCTTGAGAGTACCAGCATCCGGGGTTAGATTTTTAAAATAGGAGAAGGTGGTTTGTGCAATGAGATATGAATCGAATGTGCACAAGTGCATTACAAATGTGTATCAACCCTTACAACCTTGAAAAAATACAAAAAATAAATATTACATGCATTCCCACAAAGAGGAGAACATCATAAACACAACAAAGTGAATCAACCAACAAATATGTTAGTAACAAAAATGAAATTAAAAAATAAAGTTGAATATTCTTTTTTGAAAGAAAAATGAAAGAAAAGAAAATGGCCAAGTCAAATTGGTTTGGACCCACTTGTTCCCCAGTGGAGTCGCCAAGTTGTAGACATGAAATGTTCGCCATGAACCTCAATGCTACATTGTTTGGAGTCGCCACCATTCTTTTTTGGAAATGGGTGTGAATGGGCACCCGAATCGATTTTTAAAAATTATTTTTTTCCATGGCATTGTAGTGACTCTCATTCGTTGGAAAAGGGCAAGGTCTACCTAAGATCTAGGTAAGGAGGTTCGGTTAGAGGATGGGGAAGGTGTTAGGCACCCCATCCTCTCCACCAAAGGTGGTTACCTTACTTGGCCATTTTATTTTGTAAAAACTCAAGAAAATAAATACTAAATGCATGAGAATGTATGATAAAGGTGGTGTGTGCATTGGAGTGAAATGTCCCCTTTTTAAAAAGGTATTGATTTCAAAGTGATATTAAGGGCATTTTATGGAAGAGAATGACCTATGTAGTCACATTGCATTTATGAATATGAATGTAGTTTTGAACTTTTAGAGAGACTCTATGATGGAGTTCCCTTGAGGCCACAACCTTGATGCATGTATGCATGGCTAGAAACTTAGTGTTTCACCCCATCAAGAGGGTGACACATTTCTTCATCATTGCCCTGCATAGGTGAGTGTGTGCATTGTGTACAAGATGATGCATGAGATTGAGGTGAAAAGGGCTTCAACCCTCATCATTTCGATCGAACATTAGTCTAATCTACCAGGGATGGGAGAGGGTATACATTACATCTTAGGGATTTCTAAAAATAAAGAAAAGAGAGGGTTAGAAGAAGAGAATGCAAACTTTGAAATAAGTAAACTACATCTTAAACCCCACCTTGTTCCTTGATGAACTTAAACCTTGAAAGGTAGACTTGAGAGTTGAATGAAATGGTTGAGGGTTGAGTGGATTGAAGTTTAGAAGATGAGAGAGTGAGTAAAAATTTTGGTAGAGTTTTAGGTTGAGAGATGGGGGCTTGAGAGCATGAATTGTTTTTAGAAAATGAGGGTATTTATAGAGTTTTTGGAGAACTTTTGGGGATAAAGTGGTTTAACCCTAAAAATAAAGAGAATGGACACAAAGTTTAGGTTATTTCTTTTTGGATTTTTCAATTGTATGATGGCAAAGATAACATTTGTGAAGAAACTCTAAAAGCATTCTTTGATTCTTGGTTTTTTGATAAATAGAGGTGAGAGAACAAAAGTACTTTTGCGAGGGTGAATAAGGGAGTGACATGTGTAAAGGTGGAGTGGTAGGTAAAAAGTAGATCTTGGTTCATTTGTAAATAACAAATAAAGCAGGGATGAAAGTATGATTTTGAAATGGGCCAATGGGAGAATCAAATAACCTTTTTGGTTTGACTAAACTTTTTGAGAAGGGCATTCTTGATTTTTCACAAAAGGGAAGTTGACCCTCCAATTAGATGATGCATTGGGTATTGGGGGCTTATGAGGTATCAACATGTGTCATCTTGTGAAGGGGTGAGAGAATGGACTTGGAGTGGGCTTGGTGTTGGGCTTGGGTTTAGGTTAGGATATGGACTTGGGTTTGGGCTTAGGATGGACTTGGTTTTGGGTTTGGGATATGGACTTTATTTATGGACTTGGGTTAGGATATGGGTGATGGATATAGGTTTAAAGTGGATTAGGGACAATGTATGGGCATGCAATGATATGAGATGCAATAAGTATGCATGAATAATGATACCACGTGGCAATGGGAGTCCGTCAAAGAGCTTGAGTCTAACTCGAAATCAATTCGAGAAAATTTAGATTTTTCTAACGGGTTCGTGCAAATTGGGGTGTCTACAACTGCCCTCTTTGTAGGAGTTGCTTGCAAAGAACTGCAAAGAATAAATTAGACCCTTTATTTGCACGAATCTAAAATAATTTATTGCATAATGATTAAAAATATCGGATGGATTGAATTTTTTTGTAGAATGTGGCTGCCCAAGCACAGGGTCTGACAGGGTTGACTTTTTTGAAACCCTTGACTTCGTGGCACGGAGCTCGTTTGAAATCTTGGATTGATTTTTGATGAGTTTTGGAAAATGATTGACATTTTAAATCATGCAATGCAATTTTGAGATATTTTTTCTTTTTTCCCTCGTTGATTTTGAATTTCAAACTTAGTTTCCCATTCATGGAAGTTACGGGATCGTCTTGAGAGGGCTTAGCGTAGTGTGGCCGTTCTCGAGAGAGACTTGCTTTGAAAATGCATGACGACCTAATATTTGAGCATTCGGTGAGTCATCTTGTTTCGGATGCGGAGAGAATCATCATCGACCAGTCTTCTCAAATCAAAGCCTTAAAGGATAGATTTGGTGCCTATTATGCTTTGTATGAAAATGTTTCAGTAGTTCTTCTTCCATTGTCCCCTTTTGTACTTTACTTTCAAGAAGAGCTGTGTAGTATTATTTGAAATAAATGAAATAAAAAAATAGGTTTTTTACGTAGTTACCTCAGATATATCTACTGCTTTCGAAAACTCTTGATTTTAAGAAAAGTACTAGATTCTTCGTCATAAGCCAAAAATAGTAATTTTGATGATGCATTTTTTTTTGTTTTTTTTTCGTTTTAGGTTTTAAAAGATTGTCTTTGTCGAATAATCTGTGACAGACTGTGTTTGAAAACTCTAAAAGTTAACGATCATGGTGTTTTTGCCAAATGTCGAGGATACAAGTGTCAGCTAATCATTAGCCTCTTTAGAATCATCCCTGAGACTGAGAATTTTGACTGAGTTATCTTCGCTGTATCCGTTGGAACATTGAGGATTTCGAGATTTTTGCCGTTCACAATTTATACTCTTGCGGGTCAGGAGTTGTTTTATTTTTTTTATTTTTTCATTTTTGCCCCTGGTGCCAATTACGATTTTCACCAGACCCAATTTCTACATTTTTGCGTATTGACGCCCTTTTTGGGTTTTCATCGTGCCGGTGGTTTTGATCTTGCTATAGACTGATTTTTTTACTCATAATGCCCTTGTAGGTTTTCACTATGCCCTTTCAATCTATGCTTACTTTATAGATTTTTTGCTTTGAATACCTTCTCGATTTCTCTATACCCCTTGTGGCTTGGTAACTAAAGTTGAGCTGCGAGATCGAACACTTTACTCTTCTAGTGGTGCTCTTTCTTGAGTAACAGATCTGGACTCCTCTCTCGAGTTCCTCCGACGATTTTCATGGGGCGGTGACTCAAGTTGAGCTTCAAGATCAATGACTCTACACTTCAAGTTGCTCTTTTTTTTTTCAAATATTTGACCTGACCTCCCCTCTCGGGTCTTCCAACGACTTTGGTGGCTTGAAATCCGAGTTAAATAGCAAAATCAACTATACTCTGACGATGCTTTTCATGACATACTTCTACCGTGATTGAGTTGCCTTGAGTCATTCCTTGATTTGAGAGGACTTTAAATAGGATGAAATGTAGGCTTAGGCTAGGGTTGTGAAACGATGTAAGGAAGGTTGAGTTTGGATTTATTGAGGGGTAGATTGGACATGGGGTTTGTCTGTTTTTGTTTCTAAAATATGATTTATGTCTCCTCCTATCGTCACACGAACTTGTTTAGGTAGGAGACTTGGGTCGAACTTGAGATCAGACATTTGAGGGTTTTTTTTTTTTTTTTTTTTTTTGACTTTTTGATTTTTTTTGTACTTTTAGCCGTTCACAGTTTATCCTCATGCGGGCCAGGAGTATACTTTGGTATTTTTGTTTTGACTTTTGATTTTTTTTTTTCTTTTTCGATTCTCTTGATAGCGGTGATTTGCCCCGGTCCTGGGTTAAGAAATGAATGTGATGGCTCAAAAAGGATTAACTAAGGGTAGATAGTTGTTCAGGTAGTGGAAAGATGGCCTCTCTTCATTTCAAAGGAAGACTTCAGGCGTAATATTTTTTAACGATGTCAGCATTGATCGGTTGCGGAAAGACTTCCCCGTCTATCTCTGTGAGAATCAGCGCTCCTCCGGACAATACTTTTTGGACGACGAATAGCCCTTCGTAATTTGGACGAAACTTTCCTCTTGCATATTCTTGTATTGGTAGAATCTTCTTCAGAACTAAGTCTCCAGGTACAAACTCCCGAGGTCGAACCTTTTTGTTATAAGCACGTGTTATTCTTCGTTGATACGTTTGACCGTGACAAATTGCTGAAAGACGTTTCTCTTCTATTAAGTTCAACTGATCAAATCGGGCTTGGACCCACTCTGCCTCATCCAATTCAACTTCTTTTAAGATTCGAAGGGAGGGAATCTCGACCTCAACGGGCAAGATCGATTCCATTCCGTATACCAATGAGTAAGGCGTTGCCCCAGTCGAGGTTCGAATTGACGTTCGATAAGCATGTAGAGCAAATGGTAACATCTCGTGCCAATCCTTATAAGTGACAATCATTTTCTCGATGATCTTTTTGATATTTTTGTTAGCGGCTTCGACTGCTCCATTCATTTTTAGTCTGTAAATGACTGAGTTGTGATGAGTGATCTGAAAATCCTTGCACATCTTAGACATGTCTTTATTTTTTAGATTTTTGGCATTATTAGTTACTATTCCGCTTGGGAGGCCGTATCGACATATGATGTTGTTCTTCACAAACTTCAAGAAATTGTCCCTTGTAACATTGGCGTAAGATGCTGCTTCTACCCATTTTGTAAAGTAATCGATAGCAACTAAGATGAAGCGATGCCTATTGGAAGCTTGAGGATTGATCTGCCAGATGACATCCATGCCCTAGAGTGAGAAGGGCCAGGGAGAAGTCATATTGTGTAATTCTGAAGGTGGCGCATTGATCTTATTGGCATAGATTTGACACAAATGGCACTTCCGAACATGTTGGTACCCGTCGCTCTCCATGGTTGTCCAGTAGTAACCCATTCTCATTATCTTCTTTGTGAGCATATGTCCATTCATGTGAGGTCCACAGACTTCGCCGTGCACAGTCTCAATTAAGTGTTGAGCCTCTGCTTCTATTACACACCTGAGGAGGACCTCGTGGTGAGACTTTTTGTATAAGACTCCACTACTCAAGAAGAACTGTCCTGCCAATCTCTGAATAGTCTTTCGGTCTGTTGCTGTGGCATCGGGTGGGAAAGTTCGGTCTTTTAAGAATGCCTTGATGTCTGCATACCAGGGTTTTTCCTCAGACTCTTCAATCTCCACTGGTAGACAATATGATGGCTCGTCTTGAATACCAATCTCAAGGGGGTCGACTATGGTACCTTCGGAGATGCTGATCATTGAGGCTAGAGTAGCCAATGCGTCTGCAAACTGATTCTTAGCCCTCGGCATATAAGTAAATGAGATTCGAGTGAAGTTTGAACTTAGATCTTCGAGATACTCGTGATACGAAACCAATCTTCGCTCTCGGGTCTTCCATTCTTCCGTTGTCTGGTAGACTACCAGACTTGAGTCTCCAAATACATCTATTTTACCCACTTCGAGGTCGATCGCTGCTTTCAACCCCACAATACATGCTTTATACTCGGCTTCGTTATTCGAACATTGAAACCTTAGTCTGACTGCAATAGGGATATGAGTCCCATCTGGCTTAACCAGAACTGCCCCAATTCCGTTTCCCTTTTGATTCACTGCTCCATCAAAGTACATTTTCCAATTAGATTCTTCATCGTCGCTCTCGACTTCAGCAAATAAAATGGCTTCATCAGGAAAATTTGTCTTTAGTGGCTCATAGTCGGGTAGAGGGTGTTCCGCTAAGTGGTCAGCAATGGCTTGTCCTTTTATGGCTTTTTGAGTGACATAGGTGATGTCGAACTCAGATAATAGTAGCTGCCATTTTGCGGTACGTCCCATTAGTGCCGGCTTCTCGAAGAGATACTTCAAGGGGTCCATTCGAGCAATAAGCATAGTCGAATAACTGAGCAAGTAGTGGCGTAACAGTTGTGATGCCCAAACAAAGGCACAACACGTCTTTTCGAGGGTTGAATAGTTCGTCTCGTAACTTGTAAACTTCTTGCTAAGGTAATAGATGGCTTGTTCTTTTCGACCTGTTTCATCATGTTGCCCTAGTACGCAGCCCATGGAGTTTTCTTGCACGGAACGATACATCAGTAGAGGTTGACCTGGTGTAGGTGGAACTAAGACTGGTGGATTAAGCAAGTATCTCTTAATCTTGTCGAAAGCTTCTTGACAGTCTTCATTCCATTCTTTCAGCTCATTCTTCTTCAGTAGTTTGAATACTGGCTCACAGATCGGAGTTAGTTGTGCGATGAATCGACTAATGTACTGAATTTTTTCTAAGAATCCCCTGATCTCTTTCTCTGACTTGGGTGACTCCATATTTATGATGTACTTCGTTTTAGTTGGATCAATTTCGATGTCTCTTCTACTAACGATGAACCCCAATAGCTTTCCTGACGTGGCCCCAAATACACACTTTACCGGATTAAACCTTAAGATATACTTCCTTAATCGATCAAACAGTTTCTTCAGGTTTACCAGATGATCATCGTCGAGGTTTGATTTAGCTATCATGTCATCCACGTATACCTCTATCTCCTTGTGGATCATGTCATGAAATAAGACAGTCATGGCTCGTTGGTAAGTTGCCCCAGCATTCTTGAGACCGAGTGGCATGACCTTATAGTGAAAGGTACCCCAAGGTGTAATAAATGCAGTTTTCTCTTGATCTTCTTTTGCCATCTTTATCTGATTATAACCCGAGAAACCATCAATGAAGGAGAACATACCGTGCCCCACTGTATTATCGACCAAGGTGTTGATGTGTGGTAATGGAAAGTCATCTTTATGACTAGCTCTATTTAGATCACGATAGTCTACACACATGCGTACCTTTCCGTCTTTCTTTGGTACATGAACGACATTAGCGAGCCACTCAGGGTAAGTGGATACTACGAGAAACCCTGCTTAGAACTGCTTCATTACTTCATCCTTGACCTTAAGTGTCCACTCTGGTTTCAACCTTCGTAATTTCTGCTTGATCGGCTTGCTTTCCATTTTGATAGGTAACTTGTGAACGACCATATCTATGTCTAAACCGGGCATGTCTTGGTAGGACCATGCGAAGACATCTTGGTACTATTGTAGGAACTTTGTCATTTCTTCTTTCTGCTCAATCGTTAATATGACTTCGATTTTAACAATCCGTGGGTCATCTTCGGTGCCTAGGTTCACTGAGTTTGTATCCTCTATATTTGGCTGAACACCTTTCTCGTGACGTTCTATGAGTTCTTTGATTTCTTTTGGAGGATATTCAACCTCTTCTTCTAACTCTTCTTCAATCCCCATGACATCAAAGTCGAGCTCAAGGTCAAAGTCGTATTCATCTCTTTCATACTCTGTTCTGTCACAAGATTCATTCAACTGAGAAAATTCTTTAGAGACTTTAGGTATTTTGAAGATTTCTGATTTTTTTGAATTTTTGAAAATATTTGATTTTTTTGAATTTTGTAGAGTTTTTAATTTTTTTGAATTTTGAAAGATTTTTTATTTTTTTGGATTTTGAAAACTTTTTAATTTTTTTTGGATTTTGTGGACTATCTATATTCCTGAAATAAAATAAAGAAAAATCATGCAAATTCATTAGCAACGAAGGTGAGCCCCCAAAACAGTCTTGCTTCGAGGACAAGGGCTCATTATGGTCCTCAGGCAGATGAGATTTTGCTAATGACGTTTTTTTTTGGAGGCCGTAGAGATTCTGGACCCCATGGCGGCCTCGTAAGTGATTGGGTATTCCTTCCAATTCTTGAAAACTTGCCCTTCCTCTGTAGGGTGGATAAGTTGGGAGAGTGGCTCCCTTGATAGTTCAGATATGACCATCACTTCCGGGTGACTGTCGTCAAATCCGGGTGTAGGCATTTGTAAGGTGGGTGGAATTACGACAGATCCCCAATCGATTTGAAAGGGGAATAGTGATTTATCTTCTTCGCACATTGCGACTTCCGCTTTGGCGGGCTCTCTTTCTTCTTCTTTTTGACTCCATTCGGAATCCCCTCCGAACAAGATGTCCATGCCAACTGTAAAGGAATGTGGGGACTCATTCGTTGAGTCTTCTTGTGATTGAATAGGCTCGATACTTACAACACTTGGTTCTCCGGTGCGGTTTGTTGGCAATGGCTCTGACAGATCATCCGGTCCTTTTTGTGATTGTGGAAAGTTGACGCTGATGTGTGGTACTTTACCCAAGTTCCATACATTAGGCTCTCTGTTCTGTCTTCGGGCAAGTCGAAGTTCCCTCTTCTTATCATTCATGTCAGAGATGTCTTTCCTTGTAGGCTTGAACCCGAGACCAAAATAGGGAGTATGTTTTTGGGCATTGATCAGAGTGGCCCTGCCTTTTCCTTTGGGCCCTACACCTTGTTTTGGACGGTATCCCGCCTTCTTCATCACTCGTCCGATATTAGGTTCGTTTTTGACAATTCTGCCCTTGTTTTCTCCTTCCCTCTTGGGATATGATTGATAGATGTGAACTGGAAAGCGTGAACTCTTTGTCTCCAATCATTTCCACATCTATATAAGGTACATTTGATGATCGATCGACGGGTATAAGATTCTCGGCAAGGACGGAGATCACCCTTTGTCCCATAATGAATTTGACCCGTTGATGTAAGGAAGAAGGAACTGCTCCAGCGATGTGAATCCAAGGTCTTCCTAGGAGGAGATTGAATGCCGATGGTATGTCTAAGATCTCGAATGTCACTTCGAATGTATATGATCCGATGGTGACAGGGAGATCCAGTTCTCCTAACGACTCAGTTTTCCTACTATCAAAAGTCCTTATGGTCCTTCGAGTTGGCCTGAGGTAAGATAAATCTGCGTTTAACTTGTGCAAAGTTTGTAGAGGACAGACATTAAGAGCCGAATCATTGTCGATCAGCACCCTTGCTACCATCATACCTTTGCTCATTACCATAATGTGCAATGGTTCAATGTGTCCACACCCTTGCTAATAAGTTCATCCTCGATGAAGGTGATCGGATTGGGGGCCATGATCTGACCCACTGTCTTTTCCAACTCTTCTAGAGAGGTGGTCTCAGGTACATGTGCACTACTAAGGACTTTGAGTAGTGCTTCCCGATGATGCTCTGAGTTTAAAAGTAGGTCAAAGATACTAATTTGAGCTGGCGTTCTGTTCAACTACTCTACTATGTTGTACTCACTTTTTCGAATGAGTTTGAGGAGGTCAGCTGCCTCCTTGTCAGTTACTCTGCTCTTCTTCCTCTCTGGTTCTCCTTGTAGTACTTGTTCCTCCTCTACAAGTTTTCCTTTTCCCTTTTTTTCCTTCTTTCTTCCTCCTCATTCTGCTTCTTCTGTTCCTTTTCTGATATTTTGTAGCATCTTCCTGATCTGGTCATATGACCAATGTCCGTTACCATGGCCTCCTTCGATTTTTCAACCCCCGTGGATGTTACAATCATCGTCTCATAACTCTATGAAACGGTTTGGTTTGAGCAGTATAGGAATGATTTAGGGGATATGATGGTCATGGGTCGAGGATCCGATTTTAGATGAAGGACGAGAGGTAGTGGATTGAGTTTGACGGTTGGTGTAGTGATATTTGGGGTTTGTGGATTGGTATAAGATAGGATGAGGGGTGGTCGGGAGGAGAACCTTGAAGTTTGAGGGGTCGGTGCAGTACAGGATATGATAAGAGGTGGTCGGGAAGGAGGGCCTGAAGTTGGTATAGTACAAGGTATAATAAGAGGTGGCCGAGAGGAAGAGCTTGAAGTTGGTAATGTGTAAGGTATGATGAGAGGCGATCGGGAAAGATGAGAGGTTTGGGAGTTGGAGTGAATGGTAAGATTGGCCAAATTGATTGGAAGTTGGGATGATGATTGGTTAGTTGTATCTGGTGGTAATGCATTGATGCTTGATGATGTTGGTTCTTTCCTCAGATTGACTCTAACCTTAGAGCCAATTGGTGCTATCAGAATTGAAGGGTTGAAGCTCGGTTCATCCCTCTCTATGGCATTGACTGTCGGCCTATTGCCTCCCCCATTATGTGTCGGTAACGGATTCTGATTTATATTCTGCTGAGGTACTTGGGCTGCCGGACCATCCAAGATAATCGCTTTCCTGTCGATTAGATTCTGAACTTGGTGCTTGAGTTGCCAACATTGGTCAGTGGCATGCCCCGGTGCACCCATATGAAATTCGTAGAATTGATTGGGATTGTACCCTGGTCCCTTTATCGCCTCTGGGTTTGACAGCCTCTTAGTGAGATATTCTCCCCAGAGTAGTGCTGGGAGTAGTTCGGATAGAGTCCTAGGCAAACGAGTGAAGACTCGTGGGATTCTATTGGGTCTACGCTGCTCGGTTTGATGAGTTTGGACAAACTGTGGGTTCTGACCAAATATCAGATTTTGTCCGAATTGGAATGTCTGTGGAACTAGTACGGCTTGAGGTGGGTTAACCTTTAAAGGGACCTGAGGTATTGGCGGCCTCTGGTTTGGTGCTGAGATGAAGAAATGACGAATGGGTTGTACATTGTTAACCTGTGCTTCTTCTTTTTTCTTGTTTCAAGACTATCGATTTCCGTTGAGTAGACCCCCCTGCTGGTGCCCCTAGATTGGACAAGTCGTAGATCAGTCCTGACCGAATACCATCTTCAACTCGATCCGCCACTTGGACCAATGACGAGAAGCTTGCAGTTGTATGACCCACTAGATGCGTGTAGAATGAGTGGCCCAAAATTGATATGAATATGGTGTTCATCTCTTGTTCAATCATTGGTGGTTTTACTTTGAAAGCCGATTCTCGCCACCTTTGGGCATATTCTTTCACACTTTCCTTTGGCTTCCGAGTCATCTTGGCCATGTCATTTCGGTCCAATCCCATGTCTATATTGAACCTGTATTCCTCCAAGAAAAGTATGGCCAGATCCTGCCAGCTTTTAATCCGAGAATGATCTAATTGAGAGAACCATGAGAGAGCCGCCCCTGTTAGACTCTTTTGGAAGACTGAACCAACAACCTGTCATCGTCACCAAACTGGCACATAGATCCACAATAGAGCTTCAAGTGGGACAGGGGACACCCAATGCCATTGTATTTTTTGAAGTTGGGACACTTAAACTTTGGCGACAATGATGCATTAGGGTACAGGCACAGATCTCTGAACCTCATTCCATTTGTAGAGTCTTTGCCTTTCATCCTTCTGATATCTTTCTCGACTGCCTCGAGCTTGCTTGCAAGTCTCTCCTCTGTGGTACTCCTTACCTCAACTGCCCTGAATTCAACTTCTTCCTCTTGAACGACCTCATGTCGTGGTGGATTGTAGTAAATGTGAATTGGAGGTCCTTGGTTGGTAGGAGCGGTGGGTGGTGAGGTATTCTGTGCTTGCGGAGGTTGTTGTTGTGGTTACTCTGGCATGGCCTGATTTGAGCCAGAAACTTGATGTTGGACAGCCTGGATGATACTTGGGTCGGCCATCAGCAAATCAAGAATCTTATCGTGTTTTTCTAGTGCCTTCACTACCAAATCAAGCTTTGAGGCGAGATCCGTTACTACTTCTAACGCTGTCTGCTGAGGTTGCTCTGAAGTGCTCATGATTGGTTGTGAGCGTAGAAAATACGGAGGATTGTCGGGTGGTAAGTACTTCTTTCTGGGTTGTTTGGCCACCTGTGAATAAGAGGTTAAACGTTAATATATCATTTACATAATGAAGATGCATGATGATTTATTATGTCAGATTGGATTAATTGGTAAAGTTGTATTAAGAAAATCCTAAATTTCGTTGAGGTTGGATTTTTTGTTAGCACGGAGCTGGAGTTCGTCGGCACGGAGCCAGATATTGATTAGCATGGAACTGGGGTTTGTTAGCACGGAGCTGAAGGTTTATTGGCATGGAGCCGGAAGGTTATCGACATGGAGCCAAAGGTTTGTCAGCGCGTAACTAGAGGTTTGTCAGCACGGAGCTAAAGGTTCATCAGCACGGAGCCGGAGGTTTGTCAGTACGGAGTTGGAAGTTTATCGGCACGGAACCGAAGGTTCATCGGCACGGAACCGAAGGTTTATCAGTACGGAGCCAGAGGTTTATCGGCACAGAGCCAAAAGTTTATCAGCACGAAACCGGAGGTTTGTCAACACGGAGTTGGAGGTTTATCGTCACGAGTCGAAGGTTCATCAACACGGAACTGGAGGTTTGTCAGCACGAAGCCGGCGGTTTGTCAGTACGGAGTCGGAGGTTTATCGACACGGAGTCGAAGGTTCGTCAGCACGGAGCCGGAAGTTCGCCAGCACGGAGCCGGAGGTTTGGTTAGCATGGATCTAAAAAAGGCATTTTGTAAAGGTAGATTACTTGATAGCTCTGATTTTCATTGGGTACGGGTTGTGGTTCCGACTCGAAAAAGATGTGGGTCGCGGAGATGGACCCCACTCAGGTGGATCTTAAAGTGGTTATGGGTCATGGACCCATTCGGTAAAGATACGGGTCATAGACCCAGTTGGAAGTAGATAAGGGTTGTGGACCCATTTTTGAGGTGGGTATGGGTCATGGACCCAATTGGATACGGATATGGGTCGTTGACTCATTTGGATATGGACATGGGTCGTGGACCCAATTGGAAGGATATGGGTCGTGGACCCATTTAGATATGGATATGGATCGTGGACCCACTTGGATATGGATATGGGGACCCATTTGGATATGGACATGGGTCGTGGACCCAATTGAAAGGATATGGGTCGTGGACCCAATTGGATATGGATGTGGGTCGTTGACCCAATTGGATATGGATGTGGGTCGTTGACCCATTTAGATATGGATCTGGGTCGTGGACCCACTTAGATATGGATATGGGGACCCATTTAGATATGGACATGGGTCGTGGACCCAATTGGATATGGATATGGGTCGTTGACTCATTTGGATATAGACATGGGTCCTGGACCCAATTGGAAGGATAAGGGTCGTGGACCTAATTGGATATGGACATGAGTCGTGGACCCAATTTGATATGGATGTGGGTCGTGGGTCCAATTTGATATGGATGTGGGTTGTGGACTCCATTGGATATGGATATGAGTCATGGACCTATTTGGATATGGATGTGGGTTGTGGACCCATTTGGATATGGACATGGGTCGTGGATCCAATTTGATATGGATATAGGTCGTGTAGGGTGGCCGTAGAGTATGAAGATTAGAGGGCTTTCAAATCCTGGTCCGTGTTTACAGCACGGATTGAAGCAAAACACTCAAGTCTGCTTATGAAAAACGGACTTAAGGTAAAATTCTAAGTCCGTTCATACAAAACGGACTGAGATAAAAACATCCAGTCCGTTCTGTATTAACGGACTTACTTCATTTCTTCAGTCTGTTCTGTGTGATCGGACCAGTAGTTAATTTTCCACTTCGACTTGCTTTGTTGCCCAATGTTTAGTGTCTTGCTCATTACTATAGGCTTAAAGTCTGCTATTTTCTGATTTTTTTTTGACACGCACATAAATGGTAATAACCATGAGTTCTTAAAAGAATTTCTTCCCTTTTACCTAAAGGAAGAACCATAAGGACTCCTAGGATTCATATACCTTTATTCTTTTGGACATTACAACCTTGCTTTCAAGGGCTAAAAGATAGAACTTACAACATTCCCCAGGGTTGATACATCTTGACATTTGTGTCCTACACCTCTAATCGTATTGATGCATGCGGCTATAGGTGGTTTGAGGTTACTCAATCTTCAAACCTCCATGCACATTGAAATGTACACTTCTTAGGTTGGTGATTGAGGTGGATGTTCTCCTCCCCACCTCCCCAAATGAACGATCTAGGGGGCTTGAGAGTACCGGCATCCGGGGTTAGATTTTTAAAATAGGAGAAGGTGGTTTGTGCAATGAGATATGAATCGAATGTGCACAAGTGCATTACAAATGTGTATCAACCCTTACAACCTTGAAAAAGTACAAAAAATAAATATTACATGCATTCCCACAAAGAAGAGAACATCATAAACACAACAAAGTGAATCAACCAACAAATATGTTAGTAACAAAAATGAAATTAAAAAATAAAGTTGAATATTCTTTTTTGAAAGAAAAATGAAAGAAAAGAAAATGGCCAAGTCAAATTGGTTTGGACCCACTTGCTCCCCAGTGGAGTCGCCAAGTTGTAGACATGAAATGTTCGCCATGAACCTCAATGCTACATTGTTTGGAGTCGCCACCATTCGTTTTTGGAAATGGGTGTGAATGGGCACCCGAATCGATTTTTGAAAACTATTTTTTTCCATGGCATTGTAGTGACTCTCATTCGTTGGAAAAGGGCAAGGTCTACCTAAGATCTAGGTAAGGAGGTCCGGTTAGAGGATGGGGAAGGTGTTAGGCACCCCATCCTCTCCACCAATGGTGGTTACCTTACTTGGCCATTTTATTTTGTAAAAACTCAAGAAAATAAATACTAAATGCATGAGAATGCATGATAAGGGTGGTGTGTGCATTGGAGTGAAATGTCCCCTTTTTAAAGGGTCTTGATTTCAAATTGACATTAAGGGCATTCTATGGAAGAGAATGACCTATGTAGTCACATTGCATTTATGAATATGAATGTAGTTTTGAGCTTTTAGAGAGACTCCATGATGGAGTTCCCTTGAGGCCACAACCTTGATGCATGTATGCATGGCTAGAAACTTAGTGTTTCACCCCATCAAGAGGGTGACACATTTCTTCATCATTGTCATGCATAGGTGAGTGTGTGTATTATGTACAAGATGATGCATGAGATTGGGGGTGAAAAGGGCTTCAACCCCCATCCTTTTGATCGAACCTTAGTCTAATCTACCGGGGATGGGAGAGGGTATACATTACATCTTAGGGATTTCTAAAAATAAAGAAAAGAGAGGGTTAGAAGAAAAGAATGCAAACTTTGAAATAAGTAAACTACATCTTAAATGCCACCTTGTCCCTTGATGAACTTGAACCTTGAAAGGTAGACTTGAGAGTTGAATGAGATGGTTGAGGGTTGAGTGGATTGAAGTTTAAAGATGAGAGAGCAAGTAAAAATTTTGGTAGAGTTTTAGGTTGAGAGATGGGGGCTTGAGAGTATGAATTGTTCTTAGAAAATGAGGGTATTTATAGAGTTTTTGGAGAACTTTTGGGGATAAAGTGGTTCAACCCTAAAAATAAAGAGAATGGACACAAAGTTTAAGTTATTTCTTTTTGGATTTTTCAATTGTATGAGGGCAAAGATGACATTTGTGAAGAAACCCTAAAAGCATTCTTTGATCCTTAGTTTTTTGGTAAATAGAGGTGAGAGAACAAAAGTACTTTTGAAAGTTGAATAAGGGAGTGACATGTGTAAAGGTGGAGTGGTAGGTAAAAAGTAAATCTTGGTTCATTTGTAAATAACAAATAAAGTAAGGGTGGAAGTATAATTTTGAAATGGGCCAATAGGAGAACAAAAGTACTTTTAGGCGGGTGAATAGGAGAATGACATGTGTAAAGGTGAAGTGATAGGTGAAAAGTAGATCTTGGGTTATTTGTAAATAACAAATAAAGCAATGGTAGAAGTATATTTTTGAAATGGACCAATGGGAGAACTCCATGTATGTACTTGAAGATTCCCACCTTTTGAGGGCATAATGGGAAGTCCTCTCACCTTTATGGATTATTATCAAAGATCAAATAACCTTTTTGGTTTGACTAAACTTTTTTAAAAGGGCATTCTTGAGTTTTCACAAAAGGAAGTTGACCCTCCAATTAGATGATGCATTGGGTATTGGGGGCTTATGAGGTATCAACATGTGTCATCTTGTGAAGGGGTGAGAGAATGGACTTGGAGTGGGCTTGGTGTTGGGCTTAGGTTTAGGTTAGGATATGGACTTGGGTTTGGGCTTAGGATGGACTTGGTTTTGGGTTTGGGATATGGACTTTATTTATGGATTTGGGTTAGGATATGGGTGATGGATATAGGTTTAAAGTGGATTAGGGATAAGGTATGGGCATGCAATGATATGAGATGCAATAAGTATGCATGAATAATGATGCCACGTGGCAATGGGAGTCCGTCATAGAGCTTGAGTCTAACTCGAAATCAATTCGAGAAAATTTGGATTTTTCTAACAGGTTCGTGCAAATTGGGGTGTCTACAGGTACCCCAAACATTCTTTGTGGCAGTTGTTACAACTTATAATTATGTGTAATCTTGTATATCTTTCTGCATGAATCAAACTTGTTTTAGGTGGACCTTGTAACTTGAGCACAAGCTTAGCCAAACTATTCAAGAACTTGAGGAGTCCATTCTAGCAAGTGGTGCTGTTGCCAATGTATACGTGACTATGAGCGTCAGATTTCTGAACTAAATGTAAGTCTCAAATATCATCTAATTTTTCTTGCTAGTTAATGGGTGGTAGGCTTTTAATTGTTTTCCTCAGATATACATATATAATCAATGTTACATGTGCTATACATTGTGCCAAGAATACTTAATTTTAGTTCTAGTAATAGGCAATGCTTTTGGGCTGCTTTCTATGTTATGTTTTGTTTTTTTTTTAGCTTTCTTGGCTGCTCTAAAGCTCGGAATCAATACTAAGAATGGAAACCCTTCTATGTTAAGTTCTATTTCTGTCAGTTGAAATGTTGTTCGCACTTTTGTTACTTAGGTTGCCCTTGCACAAACTTGCTCAAATGCTTCCCAAGGTCTTCAAGAAAGGGCTACAGGCACTTTGTGGGGATTGTCAGTTTTAGAAGCTAATAGGTGTGTGCATATATCTTATGTTCCCCTTCTTCTAAAAAGAAAGTCTTAGTTGCATCTAAGTATTGTGTTCTGTGCTAAAGTTTTGGTAGTGTGTGCACCCTTTCTAAATGTTCCATGCAACTAGATCTTTTGTACCATTGCTTTCTAATTGAATTGAATCATGAGTCTCAAATTCATTATGTTTTTTTTGTGAAAATTGTAAAATGATGAAAAAATTGAAAAATAAATCTTATAATAATCAATTATACCTATAAAAAATGTATTACAACCAATTACTTAACTAATTTTATGCATTTCCATTAATTTACAACTAGTGAGCTTTTACATGCCATACAACCATATATGTTGCTAGATCATGATAATGTCACATGGATCACAATTCTAAGGTCAATAATTGTACATCTTCCCCCACTTCTCAAAAAAAGAGGAAGTGTTGTGTTTGTAGGAAAGATAATGGGAGGGAAATATATTGACATTATCCAGCTCATTGGGAATGATGTAAGAATGCTATCATCTATTTTTTTTTATGAATAAAAGCATTTTTATAAGAGACCTAAAACTCCAAAGGATAACAAAGTAAACAAAAGAGAAAGGAAGTAACAAAACAACATATCAATCTATTTTTTTGGTTATCGCAGAACTTTTGGATGAGAGATCTGGGAGAGGATTCTCACATTTTTTATTTCTATGTTTTATGAACGCGTTATCCTAATTTAGTACTATGCTATTTTTTTGTTATAAAGAAGAGTTTAATCTTACCCTCCCCAACTTTTGTTGGATTACTCATCTGATTTGTGCATTTGTGGCATTTTCACTAAGTTCTAAAGTATACGTCATCAACATGGACTTGGAAGTTGTTGCGGGATTGAATTCTTCAATTGTAATTTGCTCAATTGCATTTAAGGTTAAGTACTAGGTTCTTGCTACTTGAGACATTTCTTGAATTTGGGCTATTTTTTTGTGTGTGCGTGGGTTTGTGTGGGGGTATGGGGTGTGTGTTAATTTATAAGAAAAGAATATATTTTAATAAATGCAACAATGGAACTACAAAAGGGCGAAGGAAGAAGAAAACCAACAAGAAATAACTTCACCCACATCCCCACTCTATAATCTATAAGAATATTTTGTTCTTCCTAATTCTTATACTAGTCTTGAAAGACAGATTAACTAAGAATGATAATGCATAGTTACATTGTTTTAACATTCGGAATCACAATTTCTTATCTCAAAATTGCTATGAATACCATTTTGTGTGCTTTTTCTTATGATGTTGTTCTTACTTATTTGTGTTTGAAGGCAGAAGGTATATTTCGAATTAATGCCGAGAATGGCCAAGAGGAGTACGTACGAGACCAGCTTAATAGGGGAATTATATCATTTGGCATCGATGTGCATTGTCTGGTAGGTTTGATAAAGGTATTCATTTGGGAATTTGTAACCTTTGCTAACCATAGTTTTCCTCGTTATTTTGTTGGTCCAGCTGGTTGGATAGCATATATCTAACAAATAACCAACTTAAATAATACATTTTTAATCATGACTATGTTTCTTCTAATATGTTCGTCAGATCCTTATGTTGTCCACTTCAACGTAGAAGAAGAGTGCACTCAAGTTGTGAGCTTACTGCTTTCAATGGAAGCCTAGTTGCTTGACTGGGCAATAAATCTAATGGTAGATGTCGTTCAGCACAAACACCACAACAAGATAAATGCATGAAATATTGCGTTGGTAGGTTATTGCTCCAGCCACATGGCTATGTTAAAACAAAGGAATAAAATAAGAGTAGCAAATTTGGACTAAACACAATTTTTTTTCATTATTATGTCATCCCAATACTTTCGTTGTGGTGGTTATGGAAAGTAGACAAGAGTTGTTAGTGTAGACACCCCATTTTTACATCCACCTGATTAATCAACTCGTCAACCCGGTTGCAACGGTTCCCAATGATGGATGATTATTCTAACATTTTATTTGTTACTAGATATGTTTTAGAAATTCAGATGAGGTATCTTGAACTAACAAAACTATAGAAACCACGTTACGCTAGGAAAATATGACCCCAGAAACATAGAAATCATCATTTTACAGACAAAAAGAAGTTTCACGATAAAAATTACTAAAAAATAATCAAATTATTAAAATACCCCTAACCTCAAAACAACCCTAGAGCCTACATTATGCTTAGAAAAATCCTTTCAAACACATAAAATAATAAATCGAAACCAAATAAATCATTTCACCAATTTTCACAAAATTTGACAAAATTACGAAAATGCCCCTCATAAAGTTCACGAACATTTCACACAAAAAATTTCATAAATGACACAAACCAATATTCCCATTGAATTTCTTACAAAAAATCGATTCCAAAACATCCTAAAACATAAAAAACCGACTTAAAACTCAAAAAGTCCTCTCCGAGGACAAAACAGTAATTTTATAATTTTAATAATTAAAAATTCTAAAATTAATAATTAAAACATTAATTAATGTATAGTGAAATTCTAATTAAAGTCAATCAAGTAAGACTAAAGTCAATCAACTAAGACTAAAGTCAAGAAATTAAAGTCAATCAAGTAAGACTAAAGTCAAGATCTTAAGGTCAATCAAGTAAGACCAAAGTCAAGATATTAAAGTCAATCAAGTAAGACTAAAGTCAAAATATTAAAGTCAATCAAGTGAGACTAAAAGTCAAAACCTTAATAGAATTCTAATTAAATAATAACTTTATTTAAAACAATCATAATTAGATAATAACTCCATCTAAAACAATTCTAATTAAAATATAACTCTACCTAAAACAATTATAATTAAATAATAACTCTTTCCAAAACAATTATAATTAAACACTAACTCTATCAAAACAATCACTTAAAAAAATCTATAAATAGGAGTCCTTACAACCTATTTTCGTATCAAATAATAAACCCTGAGAGAAGTAGGTCAAAAAGCTTCCTTATCCTCCCATAAACCCTAATTTTGAAGCCCCAAGTCCTTACCTAACACCCATACCTCAACTTTAGCTTGAAAAACACCTAGAAGCCCTCCAAAAACACCCAGAAATCCATAAAAAAATATGAAGAATCCACATCTAAGAAAGAGATACCTTGCCTTGGAGATCTGAAGTGAATCTAGTGATAGAACGAAGTTAGGAGTATTGTACAAGGAACTATTCTACCAGATCTGAAGGAACAAGACCGTTGTCTTCGGAAAGGTATGCATATTTCTTATATTTTTTTTTATTACTTAGGTCTTTTAGCAATGTAGTTTATTTGGAAATTAGTAGAGACCGGCGTTTACCGGGCGGGGTTGGTGCCTAATATCTTCCAACCCCGTAATGTGATCCCCGGACTCAGTATTTTCTGTAGTAGATTAGTTGATTTATTCGTTTAGAGTTCAAGTTCGATTTCTAGACCGTAATAACTAAGTGGCGACTCCCAAACCTCAAAGGTCAAAAGCGGATCCGTGCACCCCGCGGATCGAGGGCACTTTCAGTGGCGACTCCACTGGGGACTATTGAGGATCAGACTTGAAAAACCCCAAGTATGGGATGCATTGCCATTAGAGACCTTTTGTTTTTATTTATTTATTTATTATTTTAGTTTATTTGTTTATTTTTATGGTTTATCCTTCTTTTGGCTCTATTATTGATCGTTATGTTGAATATTTCGATTGGCACATTTTTTATGGCTCGATCAAGGAACATTCGGAACAACCTTAAATAATTTGGGATTTCAAAGGATGATTTCATTAAGGATTGAGTGATAGTTGTTACACCATATAGATTTTTTTTTATTTAGTATTTTATCTATTATTTTAGGAATTGATTTATCCTTTGACATTTTTTTTAGTTTTTATTTTCTTTTTGAGTCAATCTGCCTTTTGACATTATGTTCTTTTTTAAAAAAAGGGGGGGCTGGTGTATGTAAAATTTTCTTTTTGTGCTGCTAAGGGGCAGTCATGTTTCTAAATTTTTTTTTTTAATGTGCTGCTAAGGGGCAGCCATGTTTTAAATTTTTTTTTTGTGCTGCTAAGGGGCGGCCATGTTTTTAAATTTTTTTTTTTTAATGTGCTGCTAAGGGCAATCATGTTTTTATTTAAAAAAAAATTTGTGCTGCCAAGAGGCAGCCACATTAAATTTTTTTTTTTTTTTTTGTGTGCTGCTAAGGGGCAGCCATGTTGTTTTTAAAAAAGAATTTGTTAATGTGCTGCCAAGAGGCAGCCACATTTAAAAAAAAAAAAATTTTAATGTGCTACCAAGGGGCAGCAACGTTTTTTTAAAAAAAAAATTTTGTGCTGTTAAGGGGCAGGGTAGAACGATTAACAAAATAAGGGGCTGGTGAAAAAAAAATTTGTTAAGGGAACAACAACGTTTTTATAAAAATGGCTGGTGTGTAATAATAAAAAAAACCGTTTTTATTTTTTAACATCTTCTTCTTTAATAAGAAGAGGAGACAGCAAACAACAAATAGATAAACGTCTCCGTCTTTCTCTCTTTCTCTCTCAGAGGCGGCTCTGTAAGGCAGCTTTGCTTTCTATGTTCCTCTCAAACAAATTTGGATCTTTATGATGGATTTCTCTTTTAAAATCTGATGATCAAGCAAATCTGAGCTAAATCAGTAAATCAAGGTCAATTTTCGTCAACTTCAATCATTTTTTTTGTGGATTCCACTATGTTATCGATGGATTTGAACGAAGATAAATTCTTGAATTTGGAACAATATAGGATTTTGATTTCCTCAAGGATCGAAATTCGGCTCTTATTGAATACTACGGATCAGAAGATATTGCTGCAATTTTGAAAAATAGTAATGGAGTGCATTTTGAAAAGCAAACGATTTTTTTCTTTTTCAGAAATTTCAGAGTTCCTTCGTGTTTTGCAGAGTTTTGAACAATAAACTAAGCTATTTCAGGTGAAACAAATAGAGAGAATCACTCACAAAAGATTCGCTTTTGTGTGTGGCAGTGACCTTATGTGTTCAAATAACTTGATTGAAATTGATTAATCTCACTGGTGGATATTGTGGGGTGAGGACTAATAAGAGAATGTGTTCTCTTCATCAATAGTTTGTTGTCTCTATTCTAGCAAGCCAAATTTGGTTGTAATGTTTTGAGTTTAAAAAAAATCAAAAAGGGTAGATGGAACTTACTCACAGAGCCTCTTTGTTAGAGAGAGAATAAATCATTTTTTTTGTCACACCAATTTTTTATCTATGGCACATCACATCTAATTGCAAACAAGTTGGTGTGGCAATAGATCTTTGAGGGCTGTGTTTTTTTTTTATATCTTTTTATAATTAACAATAGTTTTTTTTTCTTAAAAAAAAGAGTTCTTTTTGTTTTTAAAAATCAATTTAAAAGGGTGTTTTTGGGTTGTAAGTGTTGCTGGCAGCAACATAAATATTTTGTTTTGTGTTTCTTCTTTTTAGTTTTATAAATTAAATAAAAAAAATGTGATCATCGCTCCTTATCCCCAACAATTATCATTCCATTTCCCCAACAATTATCATTCCATTCATAATTTAATATGCCTTAAAATCCCAATTTGTCTAAGGTTATCCAAAATAACCTTGATTGGACTATAAAAAAAAATGTTTTTGGCTTGGACTTGGAACTATGTGCTTGTTTTAATGATTGGATCCAATTATTAGTCTTTGTGTTGATTGTCCTTCTAACATGCCATAATATTGATTGAGATACATGTTTGATTTTGATCTTAATGTTGATAGGATATGGTTGGATTGGCATGTAACATTCATGCGATATCAAGGATATGATTAAGTCCATGGGCTCATTTGTTTGAAAAGGCCCCGGGCACACCCCATCCTGTTTTGCACATACCACTAACACGTTTAATGCTTTGCACGCTTGCACGTCCCATATAGCCAACGTGGCACTAGTGCGTGGTCCAATCTCTTCGAAGATGCGACGTCATTCATGAAAATCACAACTCTAGTCACGTACCTTAGGGTATATCAAACTGGGGCATCAGTACCGTTTAATCAGGTGACTCTGAAAGGTATATCGATACACCCAGGCTGGAGCGACCTGAGCCTTTGACCTATTGTGAGCCACACAGTCACATGTCCCGATTGTCAGCGTAGTACTAGTACGTGGTCGGTCCCCTCGTGGGATGCCAAACCATTTATGAAAGCTACAACTCTTGACTCGTACTCGTAGGTATATAAAAGATAATCTAAGTACATCAATTGCACTTCTTCGTCAAAACCAGTGCCTAAGCGAGATCCTGCCCCGTTGTACCCTATTGTACGAGAGGGATAAACTACATCTATTTTAGACGAGAGGTATTTAAGTGGGTCCTTGCTTAGCATCGTGCGCCACCTTTCAACTGGGGATCAAACTGGCTATTTTTGGTTTCAGAGAAGTGAGTTGAAGTTTTAGATTGTCACCTATACGGTATATCAAATCAAATCACCACGTACCGTCTGATTAAGTACGCTCGAGAGGTATATAGGTGTACTTGGGCAAGGGTGACCAGATAAAAATGCATTGCATATAGTAAGCTTAGAGTCTAGAAACCTCCCATGTAGGCCACGACTCGAACTTATCGTGGGTGTTCCCAGGTTGTTATATGAATAGGACCTTTTGATTATGAATGATGAATGTGTAGATCAGAACGTATGGTTGTCCTCAAGTTTTGTTTTACCTGATTAAAATGGGTGCACCGACCCAATAAAGAATCCATTTCTTGCAATAATTCATAATGACTCAGTCCATCTCGATCCAACAATCATAATGGGCCGGGCCATTTAAATCAAAATGAAAATCAAGTTTTTTTCTAAATTCGGGTTTCAACCCAGGTTCAAAGAAGAACAATGGTTTACTAAAGGAAAGTGTTTTCTAGAAAAAGTATTTTCCAGAAGAAGTGTTCTCTAGAAAAATATTTTCCAAAAAAAGTATTTTTCAGAAAATACTTTTCAAAAATAAGTGCTTTCCAAAAGAAAAGAAAATGAAGGAAAAATGATCTATTTTTACATGGAAAATTTTTGAAATATGTTTTTTACCAAAAATCTTTTTTTTCATGGACCTTGAAAAATTACCAAAATATATTTTTCTAAAAAGAAAATGATTTCAAAAAAATAATCAAATTTGTGAAAATTATTATTCAATAAAAACATTATTTTTCAATAATTTTCAAATTATTGAATGGATGAATTGTTTATTAGATTGGTGCACAGAATTCAATAAAATCTCAGGATTCATTAAGATGTTATCAAGGTGGTAACACTGAAATTGACCTTCAATGAGGTTTAAGGGTTATCATTGTACCTAAGCTTAATCGTCCATCGTCTAGCTAGGGTTGTAAGTCCGGTCAGTTAGTTCGAGTTCTTTTTTTTCAGCAAGGTCATGTCTTCTTTAGATTGAACCTACTTTTTTTCTTGTAAGTCAAGTTAATTTGTCAAGTCTATAGAGGTGTTTGTCACCCCATCTGAATTTGATTTTTGAATACCTCGAGCGCATTAACGAATTAACTAATAATCTGGCTTCAAGGATATATTTTTTCCCCAAACAAGAAGATAACGGTTGGGCTCAACAACTTTCAATCAGAAAGCAAAGGTCATTGAACCTTAGAATAAAAAATAATTTCCAAGGAATTCAGATAGAAACTATCCTATCCCTAGAGGAATACGAGGGGATAATGAATTTACTCATAAATTTCAAAAGACTTGTTCGCGTGGGCCTATGAGGATATGTTTGGTGCAAGCTTGGGTGTTGTCTGACACGGAATAGATACTGGCTTGAGAAAATGAGATCAATGAAGATGTTACAAAATGTATCAGTGCTACACTTATCAAAATAGTAGAGTCCCAGAATAGATTACCATTCTCAGACTAATGAAATAGTTGAAGCGGTATTGATCTCTGATAATGGGTCGTACATTAAAGCTTAGGTTGTTACTCCGTGTTCAAAGTTCAGGATTCGACATCACAAATCATCTCCCCACGTTCTCAGATTAATGGAAAAATTGAAACAGTCAATAAAAAAAAATCTCAAGATAATCATCAGAAAAATGTGACAATCGCACCAGGATCCGTAAGAGAGGTTACTATTCACACTAGGGGCACATCATACTTCAATGCAGTCCTCCATTGGAGCTATTCCCTACTCTCTAGTATATGATTTGGAAGCAATCTTGCCAGTTAAAATGGAAATCCCGTTTCTCAGGGTCTTATTAGAAAGTCAGTTGTCAGAAGCAGATTGGGTTTGTCAACGTTATAAAGAATTAAATTTGATTGAAGAAAACGACCAAGAGCTTTGTACCACGTGCAAACTTATCAAATTAGAGTCACCCATGCATTTGACAAAAATATCAAAACCCATCACTTACAAGTCAGGGATTTAGTACTCAAAGAGAATCGGACACCTATCTTTGACCTTAGAGAGAAGTTCAAACCAAATTGGGGAGGTTCGTTCATCATCAAAGAACTATTACCAAAAAAAACTGTCAAACTTCAAGATCATGATGGAATCGAATTACCAGAACCAACCAACCTTGACCAGATCAAACGGTACTACATTTAAGGAGGTCATTTTTGATCGAATCAATTTCCTGTTACCCAGTTCAAAAGTTCAATATCTCATTTCTCAGCCCTTTACAACCTTTCTCAAAAAATAAAGTTAAAAAAAAAAACCTTCTTATTTCTCAACCCGATCACCTAACCTAGGGGAGGGAAAAATTCGAACTACGTTTTTGGTCTGATCCTAAAAGTCTAGGGTACGTAGACAACCTGAGAAGTTACTTCAGGCCTAACCACATCAAAATGAAAAAATATATATTTCCTTACAAAAAAATATTGTCAAATAGGGAAGAAAGTTCAAAGAAAGAAAATGTCACACAAGGGGCATTCGAGTTTTTGAGCCTCAAAATTCCTTTCTTTTTATGCCCAGTCCTAAGCCTACCTATGAAAGTCCTCCTAAGTATTGTGTTAAAAATTCAAGGAAGGTAGTAAAGCATGATCAGACAGTAACTCTAGAAGTTCAGAAGGGAAGAAAAAGAAAGAAAAAATGATGAAGCTTACTAAGTATAAAACCTGAAAAGGGCGACTTAGGCAAAAATTAAGGCAAGCTCGCAAGGTTGAAAATCTGAAAGGACGATTATGGCAAAAAAAAAAGCTCACTAGATCAAAAACCTGAAAAGGCGATCTAGAAAAAAGCTAGAGCAAGCTCGCTAGTTTAAAAACCTGAAAAGGCGATCTAAGCAAAATCTAGAGCATGCTCGCAAGTTTAAAAACCTGAAAAGGCAATATAGGCAAAATCTAGAGCATGCTCGCTAGTTTGAAAACCTTAAAGGGCAATCTAGGCAAAAGTTAGAGCAACAAAGAAAAACAGGAAAAAAATCTCTGGGGGATTAAAAAGCTAAGAGTGGTCCAAGTTGAAACATCTTAAGTCCGAATAATCAACTTCAATACTTAGCTTAAACCAGGCACAAACTCAGAAGCCACAAGTATCTTGTCTACAATCAATCTGAAGATGTTTACTTCCTCAAGTGAACCAAGGGAGAAAAGGGTGAATTCTACGATGAGTCTCAAAAGGAAATAATTTTGTTTTCTTGAGCCTGACTCAAAATCTTCAATAAAAAAATTAAAAAAAAAGTGGAATCTTTATTGCGCTTATGGTAATCAAATATTTCAAACATTCATACAAGGGACATTCTTTTTTTTTCTTAGATATGTAGTTTCCCCTTTATACTAGGGGCATTTTTTTATTTTTCTTGCATGATGTATTCAATTATCTCCAATACCATGTTTACTGTCAAACTAGGGGCATTTTGTTTTTGAGCAATGTTAATCCTAAAAGATAATGGGAACCCCAAACTTAAGGTTACCTTCTTTATAACAGTTTTTCAAAAAGCCCTTGAGGTTCAAAAGAAATAAAAACTCAGGTTTTTTAAATTCATAAAACTTTTGGATAAAACCTTGAGGTTCAAACAAAAGCACTTCGGATCTCATATTTGATTGTGCCTAGAGATTAACTAATAACACATTTACTTAGAGTAGGAGATATGGCATTATTTCGTTCCTTGATTATTTTCCAGATTCATTCCTTCTTTGATTCAATCATTCTTTCCAGATTCATTATCTTCCAGATTTATTCGTTCCCTAATTCAATCATTCTTTTCCAAATCTATTCATTCCCAAATTCAACCATCCTTTTCTAGATTCGTTTTAATCATTCTTCTCCAGATTCATTCATTATTTCCCAAAATTCATTCATTCCTCAGCCAGTTTAATCAGATGCCGCCAAGGGTTATCTTGGATTTTGCTCAGTTGCCACCAAGGGTTAACTTGGATTTTGTTCAGTTGCCATCAAGGGTTATCTTGGATTTTGTTCAGTTGCCGTCAAGGATTAACTTGGATTTTGCTCAATGGCCGCCAAGGGTTATCTTGGATTTTGCTCAGTCGCCGCCAAGGGTTAACTTGGATTTTGCTTACTTGCAGCCAAGGGTTATCTTGGATTTTGCTCAGTCGTGGCTAAGGGTTGTCTTGGATTTTGCTCAATCGCCGCCAAGGGTTAACTTGGATTTTGCTCAGTCGCCGCTAAGGGTTATCTTGGATTTTGCACAGTTGCCGCCAAGGATTAACTTGGATTTTGCTCAGTTGCCGCCAAGGGTTATCTTGGATTTTGCTCAGTTTCCACCAAGGGTTATCTGGGATTTTGCTCAGTTACCACCATGGGTTATCTTATATTTTGCTTAGGTGCCATCAAGGGTTATCTTGGATTTTTGCTCACATACCGCTAAGGGTTATCTTGGATTTTGCTCAGATGCCGCCAAGAGTTAACTTGGATTTTGCTCAGTTGTCGCTAAGGTTATCTTGGATTTTGCTCAGTTGCCACTAAGGGTTAACTTGGATTTTGCTTAGATGCCGCCAAGGGCTTTCTTGAAATTATGCTCAGATATCGCCAAGGGTTTTCTCGAAATTATGCTCAATTTTTACTCAATTTCACACAGTACACACACTCACACTTGTATTTTTTTAGTCAGGGTGAATTCTTTAAAATTCAAGGATCTGACCCAGTCAGTGAGAGCTCTCGCTCAAGGGCCTAACAACCTTTTAGTTCGGGGAGAGTTTTACCTTCAAGGATCCGAACGTCCTGACGAATTGCTAAATCAGGCTGTTAAATGAATTATCACTAGCTTTGGCATTCAGATATCGTACTATCTACCAAAATAGATTTGTTATCTAGTTTGCTTCAACCCTCTACCAAAGAGAGGCATCTATAGACACCCCATTTTTGCATCCGCCTGATTAATCAACTCGTCAACCCGGTTGCAATGATTCCCAATAATTGATGATTATTCCAATGTTTTATTTATTACTAGATATGTTTCAGAAATTCGGATGAGGTATATCAAACTGATAAAACTATAGAAACCACGCTACACTAGGAAAATATGACCCCAGAAACATAAAAATCATCATTTTGCAGACAAAAACAAGATTCACGATAAAAATCACTAAAAAATAATCAAATTACTAAAATACCCCTAACCTTAAAACAACCCTAGAGCCTACATTATGCTTAGGAAAATCCTTTCAAATACATAAAATAACAAATCGAAATCAAATAAATCATTTCGCCAATTGTCACAAAATTATGAAAATGCCCCTCATAAAGTTCACGACCATTTCACACAAAAAAATTCATAAATGACACAAACTAATATTCCCATTGAATTCCATATGAAAAATTGATTCCAAAACATCTTAGAACATCAAAAACTGACTTAAAACGCAAAAAGTCTTCTCCGAGGGTAAAACGATAATTTTACAATTTTAATAATTAAAAATTTTGAAATTTATAATTAAAACATTAATTAATGTATAGTGAAATTCTAATTAAAGTCAATCAAGTAAGACTAAAGTCAAAATCTTAAAAGTCAATCAAGTAAGACTAAAGTCAAGAAATTAAAGTCAATCAAGTAAGACTAAAGTCAAGATCTTAGGTCAATCAAGTAAAACCAAAATCAAGATATTAAAGTCAATCAAGTAAGACTAAAGTCAATCAAGTGAGACTAAAAGTCAAAATCTTAATAGAATTCTAATTAAACAATAATTCTATTTAAAATAATCCTAATTAGATAATAACTCCATCTAAAACAATTCTAATTAAAATATAACTCTACCTAAAACAATTATAATTAAACAATAACTCTTTCCAAAACAATTATAATTAAACACTAACTCTATTAAAACAATCACTCAAAAAAATCTATAAATAGGGGTCCTTACAACCTATTTTCGTATCAAATAATAAACCCTAAGAGAAGTAGGTAAAAAAGCTTCCCTAGCCTCCAATAAATCCTAATTTTGAAGTCCCAAGTCCTTACCTAACACCCATACCTCAACTTTAGCTTGAAAAACACCTAGAAGCCCTCCAAAACAAATCTAAAGAATCCAGATCTAAGGAAGAGATACCTTGCTTTGAAGATCTGAAGCGAATCCAACGACAGAATGAAGTGAGGAGTATTGTACAAGGAACTATTCTACCAGATCTGAGGGAACAAGACCGTTGTCTTTGGAAAGATATACATATATCTTATATTTTTTTTATTACTTAGGTCTTTTAGCAATGTAGTTTATTTGGGAATTAGTAGAGATCGGCGTTTTTCGTGCTGGGTTGGTGCCTAACACCTTCCAACCCCGTAATGTGATCCCCGAACTCAGTATTTTCTGTAGTAGATTAGTTGATTTATTCGTTTAGAGTTCAAGTTCGATTCCTAGACCATAATAACTAGGTGGCGACTCCCAAACCTCAAAGTTTAAAAGTATATCCGAGCACCCCGCGGATCGAGGACGCTTTCAGTTAGATATGAGTTCTAGATTTAAGTCATGAACTCATTTTGAAGTCACCTGACTTGTTATGTGTAGCCACTTAATGTAAGTGGTATTCTTGTTTGAAAGACTGGGAGTTTTTTATGTTAAGCTAAGGCAATGTGTCTACATGATTCATTTATTTAAGTTGAGAATGACAAAAGTATATTTTAAGTTTGCCCTGTAGTCACATGTAGAATGTTGTTCCCACACACTAGGTTCAAATCCCCCCTTGCCCCCTTGAACCAACTTCACCTTTACTTATCCAAAAATGTAAAATAAAAAATGCACATCTTCTTTAGAATATATACTTATTCTAATATGGTTTATGTTATGTTACAGTGGACCTTTCGCCTATTTATTCTTCAAAGTAATTAGAGGAGTTCCACATTTTCATCAAATATATACTGTCTTGGGGTTATTCTATTTGAGGTATGAAGATAGTTGCATTAGATTATTTTTTTGTCACATAAGATTTCTTTCGAATAATGTTGCTCTCTGCTATTCAATTTCTTGCAAGAGTTAGTTTTAGATATATTCTGTTGCCACACCAACTTTTACTAATAATAACACAAAAAATTCATATGATACCATCAAAGAATTAGCACACATCTTGGGGTGCTCTTACTAAAAATTGTTGTGGCAATAGAAGCTCTCTAGTTTTATGGTATGCAATTTTGACATGGACATGCTTGTTATTATCAAGATTGGATACAAGATCTTAGACATGGTATCCTTAAAAAACTTAATATACAAACTCATCCATACAAGTATGTTATAGTAGAATGATATATTCTTTGTTGTAAATAATAATAGATAATAGAGTAATATAGAGGAAATGCAAATTGATAGATAAAATTGCATCAAGTTATACATGTAGTTAATAAAATATATTTAAACATTTCAGCCAAATATAGTCACTGAAATGAATTTAATGTTTTTGGCCCTTATCCATAGTGATCGATCTATCTGGTCGTGTTATTTGTAAGACAAATTTGAGATTTGTATTGCAAATATATGCTCCCACCTTTGTCTTCAACGTCAGTCTAACAGGTCCTTTTATGATAATTGTGTTTCCTGTAGGCTTCTCAAACTCTCCGAATTATCACATTTTATTCTAATCAGCTTCTTGGCCCAAACTATCACCACCGTGAGGTAAAACTTGTTTAATGTTCATGGTTTTGCTGTGTAATCCATGACCTGTAGTTAAGCTTGTCAGTTTTTGTCATCTAGATTTCCCAGATGCTGTCTTGTTTAGCTATTTGTTTATTTTGTTTTCCATATAAATCTTTGCTCAAAGCGAATTTTAACAGTCGAGTACTTCTTGTTGCTCATTGCAGGATTCGAAACTTGCCACACTGCCTCCCCCAGAGACGATACTTGAAGTGTTTATAATTAATTGTAAGTGACTATTTTTATTTGTTTGACTTTGAGAATAAACTCGATGGGACATCCCTTTTACTCTAGGACTTGTGAAGACTTGGAAAGTTGTGTGAGCATCTCTACCAAATTGACTAAAAAATGTTTATAATCAGAATTTTTTGCTCATAAATTATTTATGAAATTTCTTTATTCATTGTTTTATCATTGAAACAAGCGACTCGAGTAAAGGGCAACCTTCACCTAATTAAGCCAGTCCCATATTGCCCGAATTTCCATTTTTGTTGTAGACGTAAATCATTATATATTGTTTTGTTTCTTGAATTCATTAAATTCCATTGTTGTGAAGATCTCACTCATGTATTTGATTCTGCTCTTACATGAGAATGCCTTGGAAGTCATCTTTATAACTAGATTTCACAATTTCAATAGCAAAGATAGATGTCAAATCTGAAAATTTTTCCAAGTTTGGTATATGGAGAGGAATACAACTTTATCTTTATATTACACCAATGACTTTCTGTTCAATGACTTTATGTTATTGGAACCATAAATACTAATCAATTTGATGATTAAATAAGCATGCTAATATTCATTCACTTCTACTCATAGGAAATAGAACGTTGTTAATATTCATTTCCACGTTTCATATGGTGTTGTTTATTGTATATTTGCTTTCAATGTATGCAGGTTGGAGGACATAGGTTAAATGTAATATATATATATAAATGACCTATTGCAGCGGATATTAATATCTGTCGTTATATGTGTTATACATACATATATATATATATTAAATGATCTATTTGCAACGGATATTAATATCCGCCGCTATAGGTGTTATATATATATATATATATATTTTTAAATGATCTATTGTAGCGGATATTAATATCCGCCGCTATATGTATTACATTGCGTTTGTTATGAAAATAAACTATTGCAGTGGATATTAATATGCGCCGTTATAGGTGTTACCTATAACAGTGGAATAAGGTATCCGTTGCTACATTTAGCGACCGAGGCAACACTGTCGGATCTCAATTCCACTGCTCATCACCGCAATAGCTTTTACCAATAGAAAAAATCCCTTGTAGCGGCGAAAAAATCCGTTGCTGTAAATCGAAAATGTTGTAGTGTGTGGGTGTTTTCGTAAATTCATATACACATACACATTAATGTCATTGAGGGTATTTAATTTGAGCATTTTATTTGATTAGATTGAATGAGTTAAAATTTATTTTAATAAGTAACCATTACAAAAGTTTTGCATTAGAAAATAAGTGAAGAAAATGAAATGATTTTACAATAGATTTCCAACTGGATACCAAGCATTAGTTAACTTTTTCTTTGCAAGTTATTTGTAGTGCAAATCTTTTACAAATGCAAATGATTTGTAATGTACCAAGTAAGCCTTAGTTACAAAACTACCCTTGCATATTTGAGCTTGACGTGGCAAGAATTGAGGAGTTTGTGAGCAAAAAACAACTCTGATCTCATCTCCTTTTTTTTTTCTATTATGATAATGAGAAAATAAAATAAATAATAACAAATTTAAAACTAAATAATAATAACAATATTAATATTAATAAAACATATGTTAGTATTTCATCATAGTAATGAGAAAAGAAAATACAATAAATAAATAATTATAATAAAAATAAACCTAAAAATAATTAATCATAATCATAAAATATATATTACTATTTTATTATAGTAATAAGAGAAGAAATATAATAAAAATAATAAAATAAATAAATAATTATAATTGTAGGGATGGACTCTGGTGAAGCTTTGATACATTCTACCCTACTGATATGAAGTTGCCCCCTCGTCCCTCCTGTCAGTACTGGTGTGGTACCTGCCAATAATTTTCGACGCTCAAGTTAGAATTGCATAAGAATAATAATAAGAACTCTCGCTCGCCTCAATCGACCCAAAAAAGACCCTTAGCCTTTGTTAATTCCTTCATTTATAAATCCTCTATTCGAATCAAGGTTTCCCCTTCCATTAAGATGTGATCATGAAGAATCCCCTAATTAGAAGGATCCTAAAAAAAATTGGGATCTCTGAGATTGAGTCCATGATTCTAGAGAGATCTCCTTCAAGATCTCTGGACTTGATACGCATAAATCAGGATTATGCAAATACTCAAACCAGGTATGTTTTGCCAGGCAGGTTAGGTCTTTACTAATGCTACCTTGCCCTACCAATTAGGTTAGACACCTCTATCTTGGTTTGTCATACTTTTGGGCAGGGTTGGAAATATTGACTTACACATAGTACCACTTAACCAGCTTGGACACGCGTACGGTTAGGATATTGCACTATAATTATCCTCTACAATTACCCATTCTCAAGGAAACACAAAGTTCCTCCGTATTCTCAAGAAACGTATCTCTCTTTTGGTTGACTGCTAAGATCTTCTATCATTACCTTTGTCATGAATATATCAACATATTAAATGCGACGACGTTTTAAATCTTTTTTAGATGGCTGAGATGAATCATCTCTCATCTGTAGTTGTCTACGTGCCCCACTAACATTTTCACTAACCTCAACAGTTGCAACGGTTAGGCTTGAAGGGGCTATCCTCCTTAGGCACACGTCTTCTTTTTTACTCTCTTATAAATAGGGGACTTTTACTACTTTTTCTTTCTATTATGTTTTTGTCTCTATAACTTCATCTCTTTGTTCCTTTAAAGTTTTTTCAGCCTTCCAACCATTTTTACCTTTCTCAAACTAAGGTAATCTTCTTTCTTCTTACCTTTTAATCCTTTGTGATTTTGCATTTTTCAATGGCCATCAACATTACAAAACTTCATAGGAAATTTTTTATTCCCACTTTTGTGTCTGTCAAGGTTTGCCAAAATTCTAACAACTCTGACGAATGTCGCTAGGGAAAAATCTTGGTTTATGTCGGCCAAATCAAGGTTGCCCCGAGCTTCCCTCTCTCTCCCTTCATCAGGGAGGTGTTGAGCAAAATAAATCGGGCCCCAAACCAAATGTTAGGCAACTTCTATCTTCTGGTGGACAAGGTGGAGGAAATGGGGATATCTCCCAATGACTTCTTTTCTAGATACAATTTGAATGTCATCCCCAACCATCCTGGGTACTGCTTGATGTCCTCCAAAAGTGCAATTGTTGCTCTAGTACCATCTCTTCCCAATGCTAACACAAGGACCTCCTAATCATCTCTAAAAATTGGAAATTTGTCCCTAGTGTCTTTTGTGAGGGATTCAAGGTCCCTCAAACCTTCTAGGTTAAGTCCTATTTTAGGTTTCTAGTAATATTTTCTTCTATCACAATCTGGTTATACAAGTCAATCTGATCTAAACTTTGTTACTTTTGCAGATTCTTGTAAAATTTATTCATATATTGAGGAAAAATAAATAGTGGAATTTTAAGAAAATTCTAAAAGTGAGACTTAGAGTAAATGTTTAGGATTTTATTCTCATCATTTTTAATGAAATCTAACCTCACCATTGGATTTAAAATGTCTAAAAAACATACTTCAGCCTGTAAGCACACTCAAATACGAGTCCGAATAGAAAAGTTACAAAATCTTCAATTTTCAAGTTGGAAAAGGTAAAAAAAATAAATTTTTACTAGAGAAAGAATTTTAAAAATCTGATGACACCATTAGATCTACAAAGAAAAGTTATAGAAAATAAAGTATTTATTCATAATTTATGGAGCCCTAAAAGTTGAATTATCGTAAAAAACGAAAATAACGTCAATTTTGGGGTCCCACCGGGTCGAAAAAGTAAATTTTTGTTAGAGAGATAATTTTTAGAATATGACCACGTCATTAGATCTGAAACAAAAAATTATAAAAAATATAATATTTACTCGTCACTTTTGGAGTCTGGACAGTTGAGTTATCGTCAAATGAAACAATATCCAAAATATCGCTTTCGTCCCGTCAACTTATATAAATTTTTTTTATAATGAAATTCACTATTCATCATCCCTTAAAGCCATCCAAAACCAATCAATCCATATGATTTTTAGCGTGTTGGTTTCAACCGACTTTGACCCATAGATTCGTTACAAACAAGACACCATTGACGCCCGACGAAGAAGGAAAAAATGCCCGTAACATCAAATTCTACAAAACCCATCGATTTTATTTTATTTTCTCTTCTCCTTTTTCTATTTTATCAAAAAATAGTCAAAAATATAATAGGGATTTCGAACCTTCAACCCAAAATTTCATCTATTTCGAATCCAAATTGTTTTTCGTCGTAAAAGGGAGAAATGACGACGACATCGAGATCTTAAAAAACCACTGGCCTGATTCAAAAATTAGTCGTCTCGATGTCAGATCCACCTTGATTTCCATGTCAATCATCCTGATTTTTGTGCACACTCTTCAATCTTATCGCATATAGATTGGTAGGAACTCTCAACTTCTATTGATAACTATAGATTGTGAAAACATTTAGGATTTTAACGAAAATTTGTGATGTGTTTAAAAAACATAGAATTCTTTTCATTATTTCAAACTCAGGTCCGAACCTTCATATTTGATGTATTTAATTATATTTTATGACAAATTATATGTGAGTAGGACATTTCACCGAGTTATTTCTGCCAGTTGGATTTTGTGCACTGCTCGGACCCCGTTTTGATCTAAATTTTCTAAAATTTCAATTTAACTAATAAAAATAAATTTTAAAGTTTGAAAAAATGATTTAATATTTAATAAAGTTATATTGAGTGAATAAACATCAAAAAAAGAATAGTGTGTTTGAAAAAGTGAAATGTGCAAAAATCAGAAAAAAGGAAAAGGGGATGAAATAGTAAAATGTAAGAATCACACCAGAGGGGTGATATCTGCATTTTACATTATAATGCTATGTGTGGGTTGATGAATGAATATCCAGGGTTAATTTACTTTCTGTTGTCACGAGGTGACGTGCATGTTTATTTATTTTTCTGTACTATTATTTATTTTAGGCCGCATGTCCACAATTGCATGGTAGGAAACTGCATATCCATTCTCAACTTTATAATGTTAATTTCTTATTTATTTTTAAAGAATATTTCTTATTTGTTGAAAGCGCCCTCGATCCGCGGGATGCGCGGATCCGCTTTTGACCTTTGAGGTTTGGGAGTCGCCACCTAGTTATTACGATCTAGGAACCGAACATTGACTCTAAAAAATAAAAGAAACTAATCTACGAAAAATAAGAAAATAAGTCCGGGGATCACGTTACGGAGTTGGAAAGTGTTAGGCACCAACCCCGCCCGGCAAACGCCGGTCTCTACTAATTCCCAAATAAACTACATTGCTAAAAGACCCAAGTAATGAAAAATAATAAGAAATAGATACCTTTCTGAAGACAACGATTTTATTCCCTCAGATCTGATAGAATAGTTCTTTGTACCGTACTCCTCACTTCGTTCTGTCGTTGGATTCACTTCAAATCTCCAAGGTAAGGTATATCTTTCTTAGATCTGGATTTTTCGAATTTATTTATGGATTTTTAGGTATTTTTGAAGGACTTCTAGGTGTTTTTGGAACTAAAATTGAAGTATGGGTGTTAGGTAAGGAGTTGGGGCTTCAAAATTAGGATTTATGGGAGGCTAGGGAAGCTTTTTGACCTACTTCTCTTAGGGTTTATTATTTGATATGAAAATAGGGTGTTGGGGCTTCAATTTATAAACTATTTTGGGTAGAGTTAGTGTTTAATTAGGTTTCCTTTAGGATTTTAATTAGGATTTTGACTTTAGTCTTATGAGATTGACTTGATTAGGGTTTTAATTAGGGTTCTGACTTTATTCTTATGAGATTGACTTGATTAGTTTAGATTAGGGTTTTGACTTTTAATCTCATTTGATTGACTTTAAGATTTTGACTTTAGTCTTACTTGATTGACTTAGAATATATTTTCGGAGAACCCCCCCTTTATTATATCTTTAATTCATTGAGCCTCCAGATGGAGGGGTCCTTTAATAAATATCTGGGCAACCATCAATAATTTTGCCTGATATCCTGATTGATCGATTTTTGATTCAGATTTTTAAATTAATTTTATTAATGTTTTACTTTAAATTATTTAATATTTTATTTATTAATTTATTAATTTTTAATTATTAAAATTATAAAATTACTATTTTGCCCTCGGAGAGGACTTTTTGCCGTTTTAAGTCGATTTTTGATATTCTAGGATGTTTTGGAATCGATTTTTCGTAAGAAATTCAATGGAAATATTGATTTGTGTCTTTTATGAAAAAAATTTTGGCGAAATGATTGTGAACTTTATGAGGGGCATTTTGTAATTTTTGCCAAATTTTGTAAAAATTGACGAAATGATTTATTTGGTTTCGATTTATTGTTTCATGTGTTTAAAAGGGTTTTCCTAAGCGTAATGTAGGCTTTAGGGATGTTTTGAGGTTAGGGGTATAATTTGTAATTTGATTATTTTTAGTGATTTTTATCGTAAAGTTTATTTTTGTTTGCAAGATGATAATTTCTATGTTTTTTTGGAGTTATATTTTCCTAGCGTAGTGTGGTTTCTACAGTTTTGTTAGTTTGAGATACCTCATCCGAATTTCTGAAACACATCTACTAACAAAATATAGCATTGGAATAAACATCCATCATTGAGAATCGTTGCAATCTGATTGACAATTTGATTAATCAGTTGAATGCAAAAATGGGGTGTCTACAGATGCCCCTCTTTGGCAGAGGGTTAAACTAAAATAGATAGCAAATCTATTTTAGTAGATAGTGCGATATCTGAATGCCAAAGTTAGTGACAGTTCATTTTGCAGACTAATTTAGCAATTCGACGAGGCGTTCGGATCCTTGAGGGTAAAGTTCTCCCCGAAGTAAAAAAATGTCAGGTCCTTGAGCGTGAGCTCTCACTGGCGGTGTCAGATTCTTGAATTTTAAAAAATTCTCCCTGACTAAAGCAAAACTGCACGTGTGTGCATTGGTGTGATGTTAATTTTGAAAAAGTGCGCTTCTATTTTGCACATTTATGAAAAAACTGAGTAAGGTGACTAAGCAAAACATGAAATCTGGGCAAAACCAGAGAAAAAATTTGAGTTTGAGCAAAGAAATATAAGATCTGAGAAAAATCAAAAGTTGAATGTCCTACTCTACCTACCCTGGGTGAAAGAGTAATGAACTTAGTTTTTTAGGAAGTTCTACTCTACCTACTCGGAGTGAAAGAGTAATAAACTAATTTTTTGGGAGTCCTACTCTACCTGCCCAGGGTAAAAGAGTAATGAATTAATTTTTTTGGGAAGTTCTACTCTACCTACTCGGAGTGAAAGAGTAACGAACTAATTTTTTTTTGGGAGTCCTAGTCTACCTGCCGAAGGTGAAAGAGTAATGAACTAATTTTTTTTTGGGAAGTTCTACTCTACCTACTCGGAGTGAAAGAGTAATAAACTAATTTTTTGGGAGTCCTACTCTACCTGCCCAGGGTGAAAGAGTAATGAATTAATTTTTTTGAGAAGTTCTACTCTACCTACTCGGAGTGAAAGAGTAACGAACTAATTTTTTTTTGGGAGTCCTAGTCTACCTGCCGAAGGTGAAAGAGTAATGAACTAATTTTTTTTTGGGAAGTTCTACTCTACCTACTCGGAGTGAAAGAGTAATGAACTAATTTTTTTTGGGAGTCCTACTCTACCTACTCAGGGTGAAAGAGTAATGAACTAATTTTTTTGGGAAGTTCTACTCTACCTACTCGGAGTGAAAGAGTAATGAACTAATTTTTTTTGGGAGTCCTACTCTACCTGCCTAGAGTGAAAGAGTAATGAACTAATTTTTTTTTGGAAAGTTCTACTCTACCTACTCGGAGTGAAAGAGTAATGAACTAATTTTTTTGAGAGTCCTACTCTACCTGCCAAAGGTGAAAGAGTAATGAACTAAATTTTTTTTTGGGAAGTTCTACTTTACCTACTCAGGGTGAAAGAGTAATTAACTAAGCCTTTTGGGAAGTTCTACTTTACTACTCGAAGTGAAAGAGTAATAAACTAATTTTTTTGAGAGTCCTACTCTACCTGCCCAAGGTGAAAGAGTAATGAATTAATTTTTTTTCAGAAGTTCTACTCTACCTACTCGGAGTGAAAGAGTAATGAACTAATTTTTTTTGGGGAGTCCTACTCTACCTACCCAGGGTGAAAGAGTAATGAACTAATTTTTTTGGGAAGTTCTACTCTACCTGCTCGGAGTGAAAGAGTAATGAACTAAGCTTTGAGGGAACAAATGGGGGATTAATCTCGCATTTGATTTTCTTTTATTATAAAAAGTTGGATTTTACGAAGGTCCGATAATTTTTTAACTCTCTTTAAATCTTATGAGTTTTCAAAATTGCTATCAAGAGGGTAATCTTTAATTTAAAGTTAACCTTATCCTCTGGGGTTGAAATTAACCAAGCTTCAGACCCAAAATGTCCTAGTTTGACAGGGAACATTGCATTGGGGATAATTGAACATAATTTGAAAATGAATGCCCCTAGTATAAGGGGGAAAACTATACTCTTTAGAAAAAGGAAGTGCCCTTGTTATGAAAGTTTAAAATCCTTGATTACCGCAAGTGCAATAAAGATTTAACTTTTAATTTTGACTTTTTATATTGAAGATTTTGAGTCAGGCTCAAAGAAATTGGAATAAAATATTTTTTTTTGATATTCATTATAGAATTTGTTCTTTCTACCCGTCGGTTTGCTTAGGGACATGAAACTCTTCAGATCAACTATAGACGACATACTTGTATCCACTGAGTCTATATTTGGTTCAAACTGAGTATTGAAACTTGATCATTCGGACTTCTGATGTTTCGGCTCAAACCACCTTTTCAGCTTCTCGCTCAACGAAGATTTTTTTTTATTTTTTGGTTGTTCTAAGTTTTGCCTATATTATCTTTTCAGGTTTTCAATCTAGCGAGCATACTCTAACTTTTGCCTAGATCACCTTTTTAGGTTTTCGATCTAGCAAGCTTACCATTTTTTCTCTTTTCTTTGCTTTAATTGTTGCCAAGGTTGTCCTTTCAGATTTTCAACCTTGCGAGCTTGCCCTAAGTTTTGCCTAAGTTGCCCTTTTGGGTTTTCAACCTAGCAGGTTTCATTTTTCTTTTCTTTTTCTTCCCTTCTGAACTTCTGGAGTTACTGTCTGATCATATTTTATTACTTTCTTTGATTTTTAGCACGATACTTAGGAGGACTTTCATGGGTTAGCTTAGTACTGGTCATAAAAAGAAAGAAATTTTGAGGCTCAAAAACCCAAATGCCCCTTGTGTGGCATTTCCTTTTAAATTGTTTTCTTTTTCCTTGAATTTTGTTTCCCATTTTGGATGATATTTCTTTTTCTTTTAGATTTTTTCTTTTAAGTTTTATTTTTATCGGGGAATCTATTTTTTTTATTATTTTGATGTGGTCGGGCCTGAAGTAACTTCTCAGGTTGCCTACGTACCCCAGAATCTTGGGATCAGACCAAGACATAGTTCGAATTCTTCCCTCCCTTAGGTTAGGTAATTAGGTTGAGAAATAAAAAAACATAATTTTTTTGTTAAAAAAGATTGCAAAGGGCTGAGAAAGGAGATATTGAACTGGGTAGTAGGAAAATTAATTCGACCAAAGATGACCTCCTTAAATGTAGTACCGCTTGATCTGGTCATGGTTGGTTGGTTCTGGTAATTCGATTCCATCATGATTTTGAAGCCTGACAGCTTTTCCTAGTAATATTTCCTTGATGATGAACGGACCTCCCCAATTTGGTTTGAACTTCCCTCTAGGGTCAAAGATAGGTGCCCAATTCTCTTTGAGTACTACATCCCCAATTTGTAAGTGATGGATCTTGATCTTTTTGTCAAATGCACGGGCGACTCTTCTTTGATAAGCTTGCACGTGGTACAAAGCTCTTAATCATTTTTCTTCGATTAGATTTAATTCTTCATACCGTTGACGAACCCAATCTGCTTCTGACAACTGACTTTCCAACAAGACCCTGAGAGACGAAATTTCCATTTCAACTGGCAAGATTGCTTCTATGCCATATACTAAGGAGTAGGGAGTAGCTCCCGTAGATGATCGAATTGAAGTGTGATATGTCCATAGCGCGAATGGTAACTTCTCTGACCAATCTTAGTATGATTGACACATTTTCTTGATGATTGTTTTGAGATATTTTATTAGCTGCTTCAACCTTTCCATTAATTTGAGAACGGTAAAGAGATGATGCCGGATCTTAAACCTTGAACATAGAGTAATAATCTCGACTTTGAAGTGTGACCCGTTATCAGATATCAATTCCAAAGGTACCTTGTATTGACTTATGATAGATGCAGTGAGGACAACATTGAAATATTTTGTAACATCTTCTTTGATCTTGTTGGTGTTTTCATTTCATCGAGCGAGTATCTATTTCATGTCGGACAACACTCAAGCTTGACCTAACATATCCTCATTCAGACCACACGAACAAGTCTTTTGAAATTTCTGAGTAAATTCATTGTCCCTTCATGTTCCTTAAGGGATAAGATGATTTCTATTTGAATCTCTTTAGGAATTATTTTGTTCCAAGGTCAATGAAATTTGCTTTCTGATTGAAAGTTATTGAGCTCGACCCTTATCTTCTTATTCACGAAAGAAATCTATCATTGAAGTTAGATTATTGGTTAATTTGTTAATGCGCTCGAGATATTCAAAAATTTCATTTATTCAAATGGGACGATAGACACCTCTATAAACTTGACAAATTAACCTGACTCAACAGAAAAGAGTTGACTCAATCTAAAGAAAATATGACCTTGCTAGATTGATAAATAAAATAGACTCGAGCTAACCTAAATGACTCATGAAAATTCCAGACAAGTAACCACAATGGGCTTGATTATGGACTGAGGACTCGAGACATTGCTTATAACTAACAAGACTGAAACATTGTGACTTTCAATGAACAACTAGGAGATGTTGAGATATTCTAAAGGATTGATTTGGGGTTGACGTTCGTTCCAACTGACCAGACCAGTAACCCTAACAAAAAGGTGAACGATTGATCTTAGGTGCAATGATAACCTTGAGACCCCATCAAATGTGAATTTGATCAATTCCAGTGTTACCCCCTTGATAACATTTTAAATGAACCCTGAGATTTTATTGAATTTTGTGCACCAAGCCATTAAACAATTCATTTATGCAATGATCATTTCAGAAAGAAAAATAATCTTACTGAATTATCAAATATCTGATTTAAACAATTTTTTCCTTTAAAAAAACATATTTCAGTAATTTTCTAAATTCCACGCAAAAAAATAGATCTTTTGTAAAAATCTTTTTCTTTTCTTTTGGGAAAAACATTTTTTTTAAATGAGTTGAAACTCGAATTTAGAAAAAACTTTGATTTCCCTTTTGATTTAACTGGCCGGCCCATCATGATCGTTGGATCAAGATGGACTGGGTCATTATGAATTATTGCTACATTTTGAATGGATTCTTTATTAGGTCGGTGCACCGAGTAATACAGTAGTTTCAAATCGGGTTTAAACAAAAAGATTTGATCCTTGAGGACAAAACCGTACATTCACATACATTTTGATCTCGTCATCCACATCATTCACATACATTCATCAATCACAAGGTCCAATAAATAACCCGGGAATACCCAATAAATTTTAGTCGTGACCTATAGGGGAGGTTTCTAGATTCTAAGCTTACTACGTGTAATGCATTTTTATTTGGCCACCCTTGCCCAAGCACACCTATATACCTCTCGAGCATACTCAATCAAACGGTACGTAGTGACTTGGTTTGATATACCATATAGGTGATAATCTAAAACTTCAACTCACTTATCTGAAGTCAAAAACAGCCAGTTTGATCCTTAGTTAAGAGGTGGCGCACGATGCTGAGCAAGAGCCCACTTAAATACCTCTCGTCTAGAATAGACGTAGTCTATCCCCCTCGTACAGTAGGGTACAGCGGGGCAGGATCTCGCTTAGGTACTGATTTTGACTAAGAAGTGCAATTGATGTACTTGAATTATCTTTGATATACCTATGGGTACGGGTCAAGAGTTGTAGCTTTCATAAATGGTTTGGCATCCCACGAGGGGACCGACCACGTACTAATACTACATTGGCAAACAGGATATATGACTGTGTGGCTTACAATAAGTCAAAGGCTCAGGTAGCTCCAGCCTAGGTGGATCGATATACCTTTCAGAGTCACCTGATCAGACGGTACTGATACCCCAGTTTCATATACCCTAAGGTACATGACTGGAGTTGCGGTTTTCATGAATGACATCTCATCTCCGAAGAGACCGGGCCACGCACTAGTGCCACGTTGGCTATATGGGACGTGCAAGCGTGCAAAACAGTAAACGTGCATGTGGTGTGTGCAAAATAGGGTAGGGTGTGCCCGGGGCCTTTTTCAAACCAATGGGCCCATGGGCCAAAACAAACCATACAAGCAAAGGTATTCATTGATTCAAGAAAAATTAAAACATATCCATATGGTTCAATTTAAGATCAAAGCACACATCTCTTTGCATATCTCAATTTAGAATTATGACGAATAAAAATAATGAATATAGCATAGTAATTGATCAACTCTTAATCATTGCAATACAATTTTTATAATTTTCATGGTCCAATTTAGGGCTATTTTGGGGTGACCACAAACATGTTGATATTCAAAGGATATTAGATTAAGAATGGAACGACAATCATTGGGAATAAGAGGTTATGATAATCAAATTGAAAAAGAAAAGAAGAGACAAAAAAAAAAGAATTAAAAAAATTAAAAAAAATTTAGAAAACAAGTCAACCTTTATCAAGCAATAAAAAATTGATTTTTTTATTATTATTTTTTTTTAAAATTTAAAAGAACACACACAAAATTAAAAAAAATTAAAACAAAACCAACAAAATATTTCCTTGCCAATCCATTGGCTATCAAAGAAAGAATTCAAAATATCGATGGCGTGTTGGTGCGACAATAGAAAAACTCTAATAATGCTGTCAATAATCCCTTGCTAAAAATAAAAAAAAAAAAAAAAAAAAACGCAGTCTAACTCAATGCTCTTAACACAACCAAAGGCAAAGACGCATGGTTCTGTTCTTATGAAGATTGGACACAACCCAAATCAAATTTCTGAATTTCCTTCTTCAACTTGTCTAAAGCCCAATTCATCTAACAGGGATCCTAGAATGAGATAATTTCATTAATCAAAATCCGTGTTGTTATCGTAGCATTCAATTTGAAATCAAAAAAAAAAAAAACTCTGGCTTACAAAATGGATTAGTGTTCATCATCTTGTGCCGCCATTGCCGCCTTCAATTTGAGGTTAGATTCTCCTTTTTTTTTTTTAAAAAAAAAAAAAAATGGAAACAAAACACCAAAGATCTATCGAGTTCATCATCGAGATAAAAAACCGAGTTAGTGGGTTTGAAATTGTTGGTCCAAATCGGAAAGAGGAAAAAAAAAACACATCAGTTTTTTTTTTTTTTTTAAACTCACCGATTCAAAAATATAAAATTTTGATCTCAATAGTTTGAGTATTCACTCTATCTTAAGCTTTCTAAAAATAAAATCGAATTTTAAAAGAAAAGTAAAGGGAAGAAAGAAGAAAGAAAAAAATTCAACCAGCCGCCATTAATGCTCTGCTAGAGCTTGAAACCGAAGCAGACTTATGTCTTTGTCTTGAAAACCTCTGTAAAGCGTATTCTACAGCCACAGTTTCAATTCCCCTTTCCGTTACAAATTCAACGAGTACAAGGTCTCCCCTGTTAAAAGTTCGATTGAAAACGAAATACAGTAGGATTCTTGATTCAAGTTCGAACCCCAAACTCAGGTTTTCAAAAAAGGATTGACAAAAAACAAAAAGAAAAGCCTTTCTTTTGATTGAGATCTTATTCTTTCGTTCTAAATCATAGATCGATAGGATTAAGAGAGTGAAACTGATCGGCCTGAGAGGTCTCCCAAATCTGTTGAAAACGATATAATATGAGCATTGAAACGGTTTAAGAAGATGATGTTGTGATAATAAAACCCGGATTTTTACTCGTGCCACACCTCCCAAACAAACGGGTTGTTGTTGCCAACAACACACCCAAAATTCTTTTTTTTTTGTTTTTCTTTATATTTTTGTTTGTTTGCTGTCAATGGACAGCACAACAGCAACTCCAAAAATCACTTTTTTTTGTTTTTCTTTATATTTTTTTTTATTTTTTTTTTTTGCTTGCTGTCAATGGACAGCACAACAGCAACTCAAAAATCATTTTTTTTTGTTTTTCTTTATATTATTTTTGTTGTTTTTTTCATTGCTTGCTGTGTTTTTTTTGCTTGCTGTCAATAGACAACACAACAGCAACTCAAAAATCATTTTTTTTTGTTTTTCTTTGTATTTTTTTTAGCTGTTTTTTTCTTTGCTTGCTATTTTTTTTTTGCTTGCTATCAATGGACAGCTCAACATCAACTCAAAAATAATTTTTTTTCTTTATATATATATATATTTTGTTTTTGTTTTTTGGTTGCTGTTAACGGACATCACAACTTTCCATAAAAAAAATTGATAAAAAAAATAAATAAAATAAACAATTTTTTTTTTAAATAAAGAGAAAAAATAATAATTTTCAAACGATAGATCAAACACAATCCTAAAAGATGAAAAAAAGTAAAAAATAATTTTCATGGTCTGGTAATCATTGTTCCATTCTCAACTAGACCATTCCTTCGAAATTTAGCATTATTTATAGTCACCCTAAGTAACTCTCGATTAAACCATAAAAACAAGTATGTCAAGGCCAAATATTCAAATTCCGAACGCATGATCAATAATCGAACCAAAGATAACAAAAATAAATAAATAAAAGAAACAGATAAACAAACCAAACAAAATAAAAAATAAAATCATTCTAGGTCGCTTTAACAATGCTCCCATACTTGGGGTTTTTCAAGTCTGATCCTCAAAAGTCCCCAGTGGAGTCGCCACTAAAAGCGCCATCGATCCGCGGGGTGCGCGGATCCACTTTTGACCTTTGAGGTTTGGGAGTTGCCACCCAGTTATTACGGTCTAGGAACTGAACATTGACTCTAAAAGACGAAAAATAAGAAACTAATTCTGGAGATCACGTTACGGAGTTGGAAGGTGTTAGGCACCAACCCCGTCTGGCAAACACCGGTCTCTACTAATTCCCAAATAAACTACATTGCTAAAACACCCAAGTAATAAAAAATAATAAGAAATAAATACCTTTCTGAAGACAACGATCTTATTCCCTCAGATCTGATAGAATAGTTCTTTGTACCGTACTCCTCACTTCGTTTTGTCGCTGGATTCGCTTCAGATATCCAAGACAAGGTATTTCTTTCTTAGATCTGGATTCTTCGAATTTGTTTATGGATTTATGGGTGTTTTTTAAGAGTTTTTAAGTATTTTTTGAACTAAAATTGAAGTATGGGTGTTAGGTAAGGAGTTGGGGTTTCAAAATTAGGATTTATGGGAGGCTAGGGAAGCTTTTTGACCTACTTCTCTTAGGGTTAGTGTGGGAGGCTTCTATGATTTTATAAACTTTTTTGGGTAGAGTTAGTGTTTAATTAGGTTTCCTTTATGATTTTAATTAGGGTTTTGACTTTAGTCTTATGAGATTGACTTGATTAGGAATTTAATTAGGGTTCTAACTTTAGTCTTATGAGATTGACTTGATTAGTTTAGATTAGGGTTTTGACTTTTAGTCTCATTTGATTGACTTTAAGATTTTGACTTTAGTCTTTCTTGACTTTAATTTTTTGACTTTAGTCTTACTTGATTGACTTAGAATATATTTTTGGAGAACCCCCCCTTTATTATATCTTTAATTCATTGGGCCCCCAAATGGAGGGGTCCTTTAATAAATATCTGGGCAACCATCAACAATTTTGCCTAAGATCCTGATTGATCGATTTTTGGTTCAAAATTTTAAATTAATTTTATTAATATTTTACTTTACATTATTTAATGTTTTATTTATTAATTTCTGAATTTTTTATTATTAAAATTATAAAATTACTATTTTGCCCTCGGAGAGGACTTTTTTGCATTTTAAGTCTATTTTTGATGTTCTAGGATGTTTTGGAATCGATTTTTCGTAAGGAATTCAATGAGAATATTGGTTTGTGTCTTTTATGAAATTATTTTGTGTGAAATGATCGTGAACTTTATGAGGGGCATTTTCGTAATTTTGCCAAATTTTGTAAAAATTGACAAAATAATTTATTTGATTTCGATTTATTATTTTATGTGTTTGAAAGGGTTTTCCTAAGCGTAATGTAGGCTCTAGAGATGTTTTGAGGTTAGGGGTATTTTGATAATTTGATTATTTTTAGTGATTTTTATCGTAAAACTTCTTTTTGTCTGCAAGATGATAATTTCTATGTTTTTTTGGAGTTATATTTTCTTAGCGTAGCGTAGTTTCTACAGTTTTGTTAGTTTGAAATACCTCATCCGAATTTTTGAAATACATCTAGTAACAAAATATAGCATTGGAATAAACATCCATCATTGGGAACCGTAGCAATTTGGTTGACAAGTTGATTAATCAGACGAATGAAAAAATGAGGTGTCTACATTTGTTTTCAAAGAAAAATGATATATATATATGTACACAATTGGAATCATAGTCTGGATTTATTCCTTTCTATCTTTTCCAGTGAACTTGTACTATAAAGGTAGTCGTACACGAATGAGGATGTATAATGGGAATCATGTAACACTCCGGATTTTCAACTCATGTCTCGGGGAAATTAAATGGTGAGATTTAGAGGAAAATGTCGAAGGAGAGATTTAGAGTAAAATACTCGAATATTGCTATGATTAATTTTGAGGAAAACCGACTTCGCCATTAGATTCAAAAGGATCAGAATATATACATTAGCTTGTAAGCAAGTTCGAATTCGAGTTCGGAGGAAAAAGTTAACAAATCCTCGAATTTCGCGTTAAGTGGGATCCAAAATAGTGGAATTTCGTTAGAGCGAGAATCAAAAAGATTTGATGATACCATTAGATCTGTAGTGAAAAATTATTCAAAATGGTATATTCGTTTGTTGTTTTTCGAGTCCGAATAGTTAAGTTACGATCGAAACTATAAATGATGGGGAAATTACAAGTATACCCTCAGCCCTCTTATAAAAGAAAACTCACTTTCTTTTATTTCATTTCACTTCTTCACTCTTCTCCAAAGAACTCAACTCAGCCATTTTCTAGACCTAGGGTTTGAACCCATTCCTATTAAGATCTATCCCAATCAAGTCCGAGTTGAACCTCGACGAAGAAGGCAAAGTCGTCGGTGTTGTAGAACTCTACGTCCTCACCCCATCCAACCTCCATTTCCTCTTCTTTTCTCTTGGTCTCCCACAAGAATCAGCAAGTGGGTTTTTGTATAATCACTTGGAACCTCATCCATATCATAGGAGAGTCGTTGTTGGTCATTAGGAAGCGGGGAGAACACCTTCAAAGAGGGTTTCACAACCAACCACTCCGTTGGCACCCGAGTTCAACCACTTTCGGAACTTCGAGCCGCCTAACATTGATCCTTAGTGTTGATTCATCACCATTGGCGTCCACAAACAAGTAAGGGACTTTCAATTCCTATTGGTAACTTTAGATTTCTCAAATGTGCATTTAGGTTTTGAAACAAAACTTATTGTTTGCATTTAAATGGTAGAAATTGGTGTTTGATTTCAAATTCATGGTAGAAGTAGGTGTTTTGTTTACGTTTTATCGAATTTTGATAACAAAATCGTGGGTGGGTCGAATGGTTCGAAGAATGGAAGAAGAAATCGAAAAGGGGATCGAAAACTCGAAAGTTTGAGTGAGGTTCAGGCTGTAGGCGGGTAGGATCGGTGCCAACGGCACCTACCGAAGGCATTCTGTTGGTCCCACCGACAGAATGAAGCTTCTGCCACCGATGAAATCAAGAATCGCCGAAAATTTTATACTGTCGGCAGAACCGTCGGTCCCACCGACATCTGCCGATGAGTAAACTGTCGGTTCCACCGACAGCATCCTGATTCTGCCGCCGACAGCCACCGACAGACACAGTTTTGATCAGAACAGTGTTCTGACTCTTGGCTTGACCTCCTCACACCTTATACACTATTTCTCACCCTTCATTTCATCAAAAACATTTAAGTAATTGTCCTCTTTAATTTTTACTTTCCATTTACTTTAAGTTTTGTAATGAAATTAAGGTTTTACCCCCCATTTCGGAACAATGGGAATGGTTTTAAGATCCAAATCTCAAATGATCAAAATCCGAATTTTGGTTTCAAGAACAAAACGTAATTTTCGACGATTTCGGCAAGTTTTCAAAATGAAATAACTTTCGCGTTCCTTTGAATTAGATTACAAAAACTATATGGTGTCGAATCTCATGATCGAGACTTTCATTTCGAAAAACTCGTTTTCAATTTCGAGAACTTTGAAAAATTGAGTTTCTGACACTTAGCCCAATTTTCACCAGCTTTCTCTATTTTTAACAGCCTTGGTTCCGAGCATCGTTGGGACCTTGTTTTTTTTATAAACTTTGATGGTTTTCAATGGAAAGGCCAAAAGAATGACTTTGAAAGATTGGAAATGGATGGTTGATTTGAAAAGATGAAAAGTGAGAATGTCGAGAGAATGGGAAAAGGGAATGAACGGTAAAATGTTAGAATCACGCCCGAGGGGTGATGTCTGTATTTTACATTGTATGTTGTATGTAGGTTGGTGAAAGGATATCCAGGTTATTAATGAAAGGGTTGCATGTTTATTTCCGATTATGTTAGCGCGTGCGCTGAGTACTGTTATTTACTTTTAGGCCGGGTGGCCACAGTTGCATGGTAGGAACTGGATATCCATTCTCAACCCTGTTCTGTTAATTTTTCTTTTGTTTTAAATGAAAAACTATATATATACGTAACTATTTTGTGAGCTGTTAAAGGGTTTGTGAATGCCTGAAGGGATAGTGTGTCACATCATCCGGAGGGGTGCACTATCCTGGGATGTACGGTAGGGACCACCAAACTCATACGTGGTATGGGACACGTATGAGAGTGGAGTCACAACTGGAATCCGGGTCCATTCCTTTCTTATCTTTACCAGTGAACGTGTATTGTAAAGGTGGTCATATACGAGTGGAGTGTCATTTCGGGAATCACATGCACGCCTGATAGGCATAGACGAAGATGATTAGTCAATGATCACTAACAATCTAGTAGTAGTCGAACGTTTTGACATATCGAAAAGAAACCCATTGCTTACGGTCACGTCAAACGGCCAGCCTGAGTCGGATAAATGGTCCCGCAAACGTGGTAGACACGACCAGCCACAAAATCAGGAACTACGATGTTATTGAGGAATATCATGTCCTGACTGGGAGCGATTCAGTCGTGAATCCCAACTCTTTAATTCCAATACTCCACCATTTGTATTATGTACCTGTTGTTATATTTCGAATAATAAATGAGAAGCATGTCTATTATTTCAATGTTGGCAATATTATTTGCATAAAATGAAAAATGCATGATGAGTATGGATGATTGATGCTATGTGTAATTTTTAAAACTGTTTAGTTGCTCATCCCTGGCTATATGTACCAGTTGATCGTATTTTATCTTGTAAAATCTTGCATGTATTAAAATGTTCAGTATGCTTTATTCGATCATGCTTAGGAAGGGTTATTAGTAGGAATTGGCTGTGGACTTACTGGGTAACCATTGTTACTCACCCTTTCCTTTCTATTTTTTTTAGTTTCAGCATTTACAGCTACCGAGGCAGGCGTAGAGTCAGTAATGGAGGAGTATCTGATCGATCAGATCGATGATCAGAGTTTATTGCCTGGTGAGAACTAGGGCCGCATCCCTTAATGTTGTCGGTTTCACCCAGGATGTATGTAGTTTTTGGATTGAGAGTTTAGGCCTATGTTATAGTGAGAGTGTTTTGGTAAGCCTGTATATTGATAAATCTTCCGCACTTTAATCTACTTACATGTTAGATGTAATTAGTCTTCCGCTGTTATTTTCCTGTATCTACATTTTTATATACAGGTTTTGTTATAAATTGGTTTATCAGGTTTGAGTTCCGTGAAACGCTAACATAAACAGAGGAGACCATGCCGAAATTTCGAGGTGCCACCTAGTACCTTGGGATTTGGCCTTGGGATTTGTGTTAGCGTTTGGCGGGGCGTCACAAATCACATGTACACCTAATAGGCCACATAGATGATTAGTCAGTGATCACTAATAATATAAAGTAATCGAACGTTCTGACACATCGAAAATAGACCCATTACTTACGGTCACGTTGAACGACTAACCCGAGTTGGATAAATGATCCTGTAAGTGTGGTAAATAGTGACCAACCACAAAATTAGGACCTAATACTTTATTACAAACAAATTACGATGTCCCGACTAGGAACGATCCAATTGTGAATCCCAATTCTCTAATTCCACTACTCCACCATTGTGTATTATGTATCTATTTTCCTTTTTTAAAATATAAAATGAAATGCATGTTTAATATTTCCATTTGGTCAATTAGATTTGTATAAAAAGAAAATATTATAGTGAGTATTGCTGATTGATGTAATATGAATTTTAAAAATATTTAATTGCTCATCCCTGACTATATGTACTAGTTAATCGTAGTTTATTCTATAAAATTTTGCATAGGTTAAAATGATTTAGTGTGCTTATTCGTTCATGTTAAGAAAGGTAATTGGTAGAAATTATTTATTTTTCTATTGGGTAACCATTATTACTCACCCTTTTCTTCTTGTATTTTTTAGTTTCAAAGCCTGCAGTTGACGAAACGGGCATAGAACCGACTAGTGAGGACCATCTAATAAGTCATATAGATGATTAGAGTCCCTTACCTGGTGAGTATTGGGGATGTCAGTTAGCCCAAGTTATATTATAGATTTTAGTAGAGCGTTAGGACTTTTATTAAAGTGATGAATTTTTGTATAATTCTGTATTTTGTTTATCTTTTCATACTCTGATCTATTGTATGTTATTAGATATATATAGGCTTCCATTATTATTATATTTTACATGCATATATGCAGGATATAATGTATATTATTTGTCAGGTAAAGTAGGTATTTAGTGCCTTGGAAGCTAATATAAATAGAAGAAACCATGTCTAAATTTTGAGACTACACCTAATAACTCGAGATTTGACATGGAATTTTGTGTTAGTGTTTTGGGGGCATCTCAGATGGTATCAGCGCATAGTATTAATCTGTATGGGATACATATTTGCTATGCTTTGAGGATTTTACTCATAACACATATATTAGAATCTGATATCTGAGCTCATTAGTAGTTCCGTATTGGAATTACGAGTTCTTTTGTGTCTAGAAGTCTGTAGAGCCTAGTAAGCCTATGATAGAATTCTAGATTCGTTCTGTTAATAATATAAATGGTGTCCATTACTAAATTTCTGGTTAAAGTAATAATTAACGACTACATAAGAATGACTTTGGCTTTATGCTGATAAATGCCTTGTTGTTGATAAACGGAAGTGATATGAATGGACAAGACAAAGGCCAAGGAAGAGGCCGAACCACAGTAGAAACGAGACAGGTTTCAAATTAGACCACTGATCCGAATACACAACTGATGTCATTTATATGACAGATGACTGAGTCTCAAGTCAAGTTTAGAGGCGAAAATATAAAAGATGAAGAGAAAATTTTAAGTGTTGTGTATGTAAGGAAAAAGAGTATTAGTATAATAAGGCATAAAAGAGGTAAATATAATGTAGTAATTATGGTAGAAAATGAGTAGATGATATAAGAGAGTAAGTAAGTTTAACAGACCCAAATTCTTTAATCAATTTCAATTACAACTCGAAATATCATACCATGATTGAGACTAGACAGATCGAGACTAGATAGCCTAGACAAATAAATGCCATGAAAGGAACAGAAGCAAACGTTGACCAAGAGTGCCATGTGCAAACTCAGTTGATTTATCCAAATGTTGTCACAAGATCGACTGTAGTCATGGGTCTATGAGTGAATTTAGGTTTAAAAAAAAAGGAAGGGTGATGATTGTCTCAAAACACTGAATTATACGCACATTTCCCAAACATTTATCTTTATTTTTGTCTTTATTTCTCCGTATTAATGTAATAATCATGATAAGCCTTAAAACACCATGTTGCATGTTAATTAAGCTTAATTATACATAAATAAATTCATTTACTAGATAAATCTAATTACGTGTATTTCTTGTGCAGAAAATCAATAATTTGGAATCAAAATCTCAAGACAAAAGCATTTGGACCCACTTTGGAATGCCCTAATCCTTAACTAATGTTATTCTCTTTTATCTTTTTATGCAAAGAAAAGTGGAGGCTACTTTTAGACTCTTCTACACACATTTTTATCTATAAATAGAGTTCTAATCTCTAGAGAAACCCTCCTTACCTCTTGGTACTCTCATCCAAGACTCCTTTAATCTAAGGCTCTTAGCTTCTTCTCTTTTATTTTGTAATTTTATTTTCTAGTTTAGTTTCTTTTTGGCTAAATAGTCTTGTAAGAAGTAGAAGAAGAATTTGTAAGTTTCTCCATGAAATGAAGAAAAGTTCTTTCATCTCTTTTCTTCCCTCTCTTGCAATGACATTAGGCTAAGCTCCCCTCCATTGAAGAGTAGAAAAGCCTAGAGTAAGTTCTTGTGTTATTTTTACTTTCATGTCTTTTTTTATCTAAAATGCTTATGAGTTCTCTTTAAGATTTCTTACACCTTTTATTCTTAATATAGATACTTTATGTTTAGATTAGATCAAGATAAAGTATGCTTAAACTAGATAATTGGTAGTAAGAAGTTTAAGGAATTCTACTTTGTTTATGTTCCCTAATTTGATTTCATTTACTAAACTTTCCGATCTAAGGAGCTAACACCTAGCCATTACGATTGAGTTATAAAAAGGCTAAAGACTAGGAATTGTTCATCAACATGTTCTAGGTAGATCTACCTCCAAAGGTGCTTTAATTTCATGAGTTTACTTATTTTTAACTTCATTTACTTTGGTTAATTTTCTAGCAACTTTAAATCTTCTTGATAAGTTCAAAAATATAAAGAAAAACAGTTTAACTCCTTTCAGTTAATTTAAATTTTATCCTCTTACCTTAACTCTACTCCCCCTTTCTCTTGGATTCGATCCCCTACATGCTCCACAAGTAAGGTAAAAGTAAGATTAATATTAACTTCGGTGGGAAGAACAACGATAGTCTTATCAGAATTTTAACGTCGTTTTCGGGGAAAGGTAAAGGTTGTAGTGGTAAGTTTTGATTTAAAATTCATTTATTTCATTTTTATTTTATTTTATTTTTTCTTTTGGTGTCTTTCTGTTAGTTCAAGTGTTTTTGAGGGTTTAAGAGATAAGAAAGAAGAAAAAAATTGAAAAAAAAAGTCATTCCCGTGTTTTTTTTCACCCTAGACAGCAGAACTTAAACTGACTGTTACTTTCTGCTCCGATCTCTAATTAACTATTATAGTATATTGATTTAGGGTAGAGAATTTTTTTTATAAAATGTGAAATAGTCAGTAAAATTTTGGTAAGTCAGATTCTATTTTTGAGTCCGTTTACTATCATTTCTACTAACATTTCTGTTTTACTCCTTGTAAGTGAATATTTTTTTCTTCTTTTCTTTCAATTTCCTTTAATCTATAGTTAGGTTTATTTTTCTATTTTAGAACTTCTTGTATAGGATTCCTTGTATTCTTTTTAATTATCCAAGAATGCTTGGATTGTAATAAATTAAGGATAGATGATGGGTGGACAATACCGTCACGGCTCCTTAGGTTTGCAAACTAAAATTGAAATTTGTGGCCTAAGTCGACTCAAACCGTCTATCACAGGAGGTAATCCTGAAACACCCACACCTCTTTATGCTAGTGGGTTACTCATTACCTTTTTGTGTTATTTTTTCAATTTGCACACACTTAGAATAGTTAATTAAGTAGTAAAGAGCACCCCTCTCCTAGGGATGGCATGATAAGATAAGGATTGGAAGTCATTACCAATTCTTTGATCTAATTAGGATAATCAACTCACTAGTCATCCAATCAAATTAAATGAAATCAATTAGACTTGACTATAGGGCCCACGAGCTCAATAGGAGAAATTTCGCTTCAAGTTGTGCCAATTGCGCTTCTTGGTCATCTTTTGTATCTAGTAAGATCTTATCCTTTGAGGGGATAGACTCAGTCTATTCAAGAAAGGAAGGTGATTAAAGAGTGCTCTTGCTTATGCATTATGCACTACCTCTGATCTGGTGATCCGAATGATTCAAACTTGATTTCATAGAATCGAGTTGGAAGGCTAATTACGTTATTTCTACCCAGTTAGGAGCTGTCTAGCTTTAGGCAACCTATCTAGGTCTAATCTTTTCTTTTCGTAAATGTTTGATCGGCTGTGTGATTTGCATGCTTGGTAGACGTTCACAGAGCAACGTATTACAACCATTTGATCCTGAGATCGAACAGTATATAGATATAGAACCTCGAGCAGATTTACATTGTCATGGAGTTTAGGAGAGAATCTTGGATCCCATGCGTCCTATGTGATTATTATGATCATCCTCCCGAGTGTTGTCCGAGTCTACCCATGTTTTGAGCTACGCAAGCCATTATGCATGATTCTCAAAATTCTTATTGGATGCCAACACCTAGTTCGTTCGACCAATCATACCACATAGATAATTGGTTTCCCTCGAATACCATACCGTGTCAGAATGAGTTCACTCAAGGTAGTCATTTTAGAAACCATGAAGATTTTTATATGCACGACACCTCGATGATGAACCAACCATAATTTCCCAACAATCCTATGATTCTCAACATTTCTCTAAATATAAAGCTGTAGAGCCAAAGTCAACATTCAATGACTCATTTTTATCCTCTCCTTCAACATTATCATTAGAGTCCTTGATGGTTAAGTTGTTAAATCAACAACAACAGCTCTATCAACAACAGTAGGACTCAGGTCAAGTCTTAGCCAGTATAGGAACTCAATTGAGTCACCTGGTACTATCTTTAGAAAAAGAAAATTTTGATAAATTCAAAAATGAGGATATCTCTATCCCAGAAAATTCACCATTCTTTCAAAATAGCCATAGTAACCAGTTCTACTCTTTTGAAGATTTCGATGATTGTTCATCAATAAATGATAACCCCGTCTCACCCCGTCTCAATTGAAGTTCAAATTCAAACCAATGAGGTTACAGTTCCAACTGAAACAATGATGGAAGTCCAACTAGGTCAGCTTACTATGCCCTTAGAAAAAAGAGAGAATGGTTAATTTTCAAATGAGATAACCCTCGAGAGCCAACCAATATTTCAAATTTTCAATGAGCTAACCAATTGTACAAATTTGGCTAAGAAAACTGATCCACCATCAAAGGAAATTGTTGTTCAAGAAGAACCAAGGATGAACTCTAATTTGTTAGTCACATTAATTCCGACCACTACTGATTTAACGTCGTACCCCATCCAGCCTATCCTTTCACAAGATTGTAAAGACCCTACCTGTCTTACAACTTCCATTATCTTTGGAAATACGATGGTTAAGAACTGTTTCGAAAAGGTGATGACACTAAGAATAGAGGATAAATGATGTTAATCATTTTCATGTCCCAACGATGATCAAAATCTATCTACCTATCATTTGGGGTGGGAAATCGATCGTTGTGTCCGTAAAATTAGATGCTAGGAAAATACCTAAGATTTAGACCTTTTGATCGGTCTGGCTAAAAATGTTAAACTTAGTGCTACTTGGGAGGCAACCCATGTGTTTTTGTTTTAATAAGTAGTGTAGTTAGGAAACAAACTTTCTCAAAAAAAAAACCTCCAACCCTAATCCTTTTCTTATTATCTTCCTCTTTAAGAAAACTCTCAACCAAACCAATCAATTAGGGCTACTAGAACTGTAGATTGGTCAACAATTGTTGATTGAGTAAAAGAGATAGATGTTGACCTATATTGAGGAGAAGAAGGCACATGTCATTGAAAGTTCGGATTCAGATTATGATGGGTTTCATTATTCGATTAAGACATTTTTAGGTTGTTTCTTAATTCTTAGATAGGATTTTATTTATGCAAAACTATTTCAGAAATTATAATTGTTATAACTTTCAATTTTTTCAGATCAGTTGTAACAAGATTTTACACATTAATGTCCAATCCATTTCAAGTGTGATCTAACATTTTTCTCTTTTTCTTTACTATGTGTATATTGAGGACAATATTTCATTTAGGTTTGAAAGTATTAGGTTAGCTCACAATTGCATTACATAGCATTCTAGCTTAGTTTCATGTTTTCAAAAAAAAATTGAAAATTTTTAAAAAAAAAAAATATTTAACACTTTCGAAATATTTTCTTCAAAATCTTTGTATGTACTTTTTACATATGAATTCCAAATATTTGGCTCATGTCCTAACTTTTGATCATAACTTTTTTTTGGTTGTTCCTCATTAAAAAAATCATGAAAAAATTACTTTGAAAAATTTACTTTTGATTGAGTACTTGAAAAAAGAAGATTTTATGGAACAAGAGTTGACCCTTTTCTTTGTCTAGAGTGTTAGGGGAAACCTAGTCTAGTGAACTATGACTTCCTTGTCCTTTGGTTGACTGGTCAGAAGAAAAATAGAATTGGGGTTAATATGACTTGGAAAACAACCATAGGATTATACTAGGTACCTTGAAAAGGGCTACTTGCTTTTTGTAAAAAGAACATCAGAAAATAGTGAAGTATGAAAAAGTTGAGAAAATAAAAAGCAGAAAGATGTGAAAAAAAAAGTAAAACCAAAAGGTTAGAACTGAAAAAGTACAAAAATGAAAAGAGTCCAATGAGATCAATTAATTCAGTAGGGTGAAAGCCGTCAATTGTAAAAACGTGAGTAAACTAGAATATCACAGATAAAGTCCCTTAGAGGTATTAAAGTGAACATCCACACCTCTTACAATCTCAGACAGGATAGTTTCGAGTTAGAACTTAGGTAGAACCGACCATTCTTAGCAATTAGAAGGTAAAGTCTTATTCCTAAAAAAAGATGTTACTTTTAAAAAGAACAAAAAATTAGAAAATCACACAAGCACTCAAGTTATCTTTGAATTTTAATGATGAATAAAAACTTAGAAATTTATTCAAACGTAAATGACCTTTGACTGATTTGTGAAATATCATTATGTTCGCCTTACATACATTGATTTTGATTTTGATATTTCTGTAAACTGTTGGAATTTTGTAGGTATATTCTCTACAAACCCTCACGAGTCAAACTCATTCACTAGGGGTAACCTAACGGTTCAAGGGCTTGCTACATTTGCTAAATGCAATCTAGGTGCTTGCGAAAGTGGTAGTTTTATTTTTTAGGGACTAGAAAAAAGGTAAGTTTGGGGGTGTGATGAGTATCTCGAAACACTAAATTATACGGACATTTCTCAAACATTTATCTTTATTTTTGTCCTTATTTCTCCGTATTAATGTAATAATCATGATAAGCCTCGAAACACCATGTTGCATGTTAATTAGGCTTAATTATACATAAATAAATTCATTTACTAGATAAATCTAATTACGTGTGTTTCTTGTGCAGAAAATCAACAATTTGGAATCAAAATTTCAAGAAAAAAACATTTGGGCCTACTTTGGAATGCCCTAATCCGTAACTAATGTTCTCCTCTTTTTTCTTTTTGTGCAAAGAAAAGTAGAGAGCTCCAATCTCTAGAGAAACCCTCCCTCCCTCTTGGTGCTCTCATCCAAGACTCCTTTAACTTAAGGCTCTTAGCCTCTTCTTTTATATTTTTATAGTTTTATTTTCTAGTTTAGTTTCTTTTTGGCTAAATAGTCTTGTTAGAAGTAGAAGAAAAATTTGTAAGTTTTTTCATGAAATGAAGAAAATTTCTTTCATCTCTTATCTTTCCTCTCTTGCAATGACATTAGGCAAAGCTCCCCTCCATTGGAGAGTAGAAAAGCCTAGAGCAAGTTATTGTATTGATTTTACTTCCATGCCTTTCTTTTATCTAAAATGCTTATGAGTTCTCTTTAAGATTTTTTGCACCTTTTATTCTTAATATAGATATTTTATGCTTAGATTAGATCAAGATAAAGTATGCTTAAACTAGATAATTGATAGTAGGAAGTTCAAGGAATTCTACTTTATTTATGTTCCCTAATTTGATTTCATTTGCTAAACTTTCCGATCTAAGGAGCTAATACCAAGCCGTTACGATTGAGTTAATTTTCTAGCAACTTTAAATCTTCTTGATAAGTTCAAAAATATAAAGAAAAATAGTTTTAACTCCTTTTAGTTAATTTGAATTTTATCCTCTTAGCTTAACTCTACTCCCCATTTTTCTTAGGTTCGATCCCCTACTTCCTCCACAAGTAAGGTAAAAGTAAGATTAATATTAACTTCGATGGGAAGAACAATGATAGTCTCATCAAAGGGGAGCATATGCTAGAGGGCCGGACTGACCCACTCAACAGTCTAGTCTAAGGAGGATTAAGAGAGACTTTCAACTAACAGTCTCAACGAAGCACCAACAAAAAAGTAAAATGCTTTTAGTGATAGTATTATTAGGATTGTGGAGAATGAGGATGTATAGATGGTGGTAGATTTGTTTGTGTGATTAATTGTTAAAAGTGTTTGTTGGTAAGTAATGTTTTTGAATGATATAATGTTGAATGATGAAAATAAGGTAGGTTGTGGTGATGGTAAGGATTAGAGGACACAAACAATATAGAAATGGTAATGATAGTAGCAGGTAGATGGAAAGTAAAACAATACGAGAATTTTTATAGTTGTGAAAATTTGTAAAAATGAAGTTTTTGTGTAAATGAAGATAGTTATAGGCGTGAGCGATAGAAGTATGTGTATTGTGACAAGTAGTTATTAATTGGAAGAGTAAGTAGTGGTGAACAAAGTAAGTGAGTAAAAGTGATGGAAAGTGATGATGAAAGTGAGTGGAGTGAATAATAAGTGTTGTAGTTGAATGACGATGTTTTAGTTGTAATTATGTATAAAAGGAGGTGTAGCATGATGAATGTAAGTGTATGGTAAAGAGTGGTGGGAAGGTAGAGTACAAAGAAGAATTTGATATAAAATAATGTGTTGTATAGTATTGAAATTTTATGTTGTGAATGATTTGGTACAATGAATTAGAGAGAGTGAAATTGAATAAAAAATGAAAAAAAATGCGGTATGAGAGTGGATAGTAAATGGTTAGTGAATGATTATAAGGTTGTGGTAGAAGTAAATAATGTGAGTATTTATGAATATATGAATAAAATTATATGGTTAATTAACGAAGAAGTATAAATATACTTGACAAGAGAGTAAAACAACTTAAATCCAAGTTTATTTCCTTGGTCAAAGTACTGTAGAGACACCACAACATGGAATAAGCCACATGGGAAAAAGTAGACGGTCCTTTGTACAAACAGTTGAGAATTTTGAGAGTATCAGAGATAGAGACGCTAGTGGATATGGTAGAGGTAGTTAGGGAATTTGAAGATAATTTTTTCAAAAGAATTATTAGATTTGCCGCTGTGTTGTGAGGTAGAATTTTCTATTGATTTGGTGCCAAGCACAAGGCCTATTTCTATTACACTATACCGAATGATCTTAGTAGAAACCTAAGAATTGAAAGCGCAGATTGATGAACTTAGGAGCTTGGGATTTATCCGATTGAGTTCCTCACCCTAGGGAGCACTGATTTGATTCATCAAGAATAAATATGGGTCATTTCGAGTGTGCATTGATTATCAGAAGCTAAATCAAGTGACCATTAAGAATGTGTATTCCCTTCTTCGCATCAATGACCTATTTAATCAACAATAGGGTACCCGGTATTTCTTTAAGATCGATTTGCGATCTGGGTACCACCAGTTGAGAATCTGGGATGTAAATATTCTGAAAACTGCATTTCAGACCAGGCTAGGACACTTCGAGTATATAGTGATGCCTTTTGATTTGATGAATACACCGACAATATTTATGGATTTTATGTACCAGATATTTTGGGAGTACTTAGACAAGATGTCATCTATGGATGGTATCTTGATTTATTCTATGTCGAAGGAGAACCACGAAAGATACTTTAGAATCACACTACAAATTTTACAAGAACATAGGTTATATGCCAAGTTCAACAAGTGTGAATACTAATTTTGTAAGATGAAATTCTTACGGCACATAGTATCAAGTGAAGGGATAGTAGTAGACCCTTCCAAAGTTGAAGCCATATTTTTGTGGAAACAACCAGAGATAGTGATAGATATCAAAAGTTTCCTTGGGATGGTAGGCTATTATAGAAAATTTATTAAGGTATTCTTTATTCTTGCAGCATTGTTGATGAGATTGACTCAGAAAAATGTTCAGTTTGAATGGGATGACAATTGCTATACTGCATTTCAGGATTTGAAGAAAAGATTGACTATCGTTTTGATTTTAGTATCTTTGATTCCAGATAATCTTTACTGGTATACTCAGAATTGGTTTGGGAGCTGTATTGATGCAATATTGGGATACAATTTATGGGATGTGATTAAAGAAGATATATAGGTTGGTTGATATAGAATAGAATGGGAAATATATATTTTTAATTAGAGGTGATTGGTAAAAAGTTGGGATGTAAGAATTATCATCTTGAGTACAATTTTAAATCATAAGATGTCATGATAAGTAAAATATGGAACGAGAGTTAGAGATTCGATATGAATATCAACAAAAATTTTATTAAGGGGGGAGAATGTAAAATCTCGAGTTTTTTATTTTTATATCGAGAAAAAATAAATAGTCGAATTTTGAGAAAATTCTAAAAGTGGGACTTAGGGTAAAACTTTAAGATTTTGTTATGATAAGTTTTAATAAAATTTGACCTCATTATTGGAATTAAAATAGTCAAAAAAACATACTTTAGCATGTAAGTACATTTAAATGCTAGTTCGAACAAAAAAGTTACAAGATCCTTGATTTTCAAGTCAGATTAGATTAAAAAAATGAATTTTTGTTAGAGAAAAAATTTTAAAAATATGATGATACCATTAGATCTGTAATGAAAAATTATAGAAAATGAAGTATTTATTCGTCATTTTTGGAGCACCCAAAAAATTGAATTATCGTAAAAAACGGAAACAACGTCAATTTTAAGGTCCCATTGAGCCAAAAAAGTGAATTTTTGTTAGAGACATAATTTTTCAAATTTAACCACGCCATTAGATTCAAAACGAAAAATTATAGAAAATAGAGTATTTACTTGTCACTTTTGAAGTCCGAACAGTCAAGTTATCGTCAAATGGAATAATGTCCAAAATATCAATTTCGTCCCACCAAATTATATAATTTTTTTTAATGAAATTCACTATTTATCATCCCTTAAGTCGTCCAAAACCAACCAACCCATACGATTTTTAGAATGCTGTTTCAACTAACTTTAAGCCGTAGATTTGTTACAAACGGGATGCCGTCGACACTCGACGAAGAAGGAAAAAACATTCGCAGCATCGAACTCTACAAAATCCACCCATTTTTTTTTTCTTTTTTTCTTCTCTTTCTTTTCATTTCATTTATTTCGAACCCAAATCGTCATTTGTCACATAAAGGAGAAACGACGACAACATTGGGATATTCGAAACTATCGGGCTCGATTAAAAAATTAGCCACTTGACTTCAGATCTACTTCAATTTTCATGTCAATTATCTTGATTTTCGTGCACACTCTTCAATCCTATCGTATAGAGATTGTTAGGGACTTTTAATTTCTATTGGTAATCGTAGATTGTGAAAATTGTATTTAAGATTTTAACGAAAATTTGTGATATGTTTCAAAAATATAGAATTCTTTTCATTATTTCAAATTCATACCCGGTCTTTCATATTTGATACGTTTAATTATATTTTATAAGAAATTATATGTGGGTATTCACCAGGTTATTTTTGTCAATTGGGTTCTATGTACTATTTGGACCTTGTTTTAATCAAAATTTTATAAATTTTCAATTTAAATGATAAAAATAAATTTGAAAAATGATTTAATATTCAATGAACTCATATTGAGTGAATGAATATCAAAAAATGAATGGTGTGTTTGAAAAGGTGAAAAATGCAAAAATTGAAAAAAGAAAAAAAGAGGATGAAACGGTAAAATGTAAGAATCACACCAGAGGGGTGATGTTTGCATTTTACATTGTAATACTATGTGTGGGTTGATGAACGAATATCCATTATTAATTTACTTTCTATTGTCACGAGGTAACATGCATGTTTATTTACTTTTCTATACTGTTATTTATTTTAAGCCGCGTAGCCACAATTGCATTGTAGGAAACTACATATCCATTCTCAACTTTGTAATGTTACTTTCTTATTTGTTTTCAAAGAAAAATGATATATATATATATATATATATATATATATATATGTACATATGTGACTATTTTGTGAATTGTTAAAGAGCTTGTGAATACTTGAAGGGATAGTCTGTCATATCATCTGGAGTAATATACTATCTTGTAGTGTATGATAGGGATAATCAAACTCATACGTGGTATGGCATGCATATGAAAGTAGAGTCACAATTGGAATCTAGGTTTATTCCTTTCTATCTTTTTCAGGGAACTTGTACTATAAAGGTGGTCGTACACGAATGGGGACGCATAATGGGAATCACATGCACACCTAATAGGCATAGACGGAAATTATTAGTCAGTGATCACTAATAATATAAAGTAGTGGAATATTCTGACACATTGAAAAGAGACCCATTGCTTACAGTCACGTCATACGACCAGCCCAAGCTGGATAAATGATCCCGCAAGTGTGGTAAACAACGACTAGCTATAAAATCAGAACCTAATACTTTATTACAAACAAATTACCATGTCCTAACTAGGAATGATCCAGTCGTGAATCTCAACTCTCTAATTCCATTACTTCACCATTGTATATTATGTATCTGTGGTTTTATTTTGGAATATAAAATGAAATGCATGTTTAATGTTTCCAATAGGGAGGTTAACCCTACTCCTCAGCTCCAACAGTGCAAAAGGCACAGATTCAAGAGGAAGAGCCCTACACCACAAGATAAATCAAAATAAGAAAACCTCAATGACATCCTGGAGGATGCAACCTTCTATTGGAGGTACTGTAGGGTACTCCTCCAAGATGGGAATGAGAACAACAATTTTCGACCCGATTACACTACTAGCGTCAGCTAGGTCTTCAACAAGAGTAGTGTGTAAAGGATCCAATTAATGCTACCTCTCTATTCTCCCACTCCATTCCTTCCAAGAACTAGGATTTCGTTGATCAGACCAATCCTGATCTGGCCTTTGGGAGTGGAAGCTCCCTCAATCCATAGGTGCAAATCCACTTTTACTATTTCAGGAGTTACCACTTTGTTTTATGGTTTAAGAACCAAAAAATGAGTCTAAATAGATAAGAAATATCAAATTACGAAGAGATTCTAGGTACAAGAATCAAGTTACGGGATTGGAAGGTGTTAGGCACCAATCCCACCCGACGAAAGCTAGTCTCTACTTTTTCCAAAGATTTACATTGAAAAAATGGCCTAAAAAAACTAAAAATAAAAATTATCTTTTCTTTTACCTGAATGATCACGATGATTGGTTCCCTCAGAAACTAGCGGTAAGCGTTCCTCGTGTGAATTTTCTTATTTTATCTTTGTTGCTAGATCTACTTTCGATCTTCAAGATGAGACTTCTTTCTTCTAGATTTGGATATTTTACTAATTTTTGGAGGTGTTTTTAAGATTTTTAGGTTGAAAACTAAGGCTTGGGGGTTAAGTATGGACTTGAGGCTTCAGATTTAGGATTTTGAGGGGTATTGAGAGAGTTTTTTACCTATATTTTCTAGGATTTCTCTTGACTCCAAAATTAGGTGGTGAAGGTTCCCTTTTAAAGAGCTTTGTTAATAAGATTAGGGTTTGATTAGGTTTCTTAGAGATAAGGTTTATCTCTAACTAATATGTTAAGTTGTTTAGATTAAGATTCAATTAAGTTTTATTTGAATTTTAAAATTTGTGTAGAATGAAATTTTTTTAAATTTTGGAGAACCCCCCAATGGAGGGTTCTTTATTAAATATTAGGTGGGTACATGGGCCACTACTTAAATTTGACCCGTGGGCTTAATTAATCAAATTTATTTGTTCAAAAATTTTAATTTGATTTATTAAGATTTCACCTTACGTTAATTAATATTTTAATTACTAGTTTCAAAATATTGAATTTTAGGGTTGGAAAATTATCATTTTTGCCCTCAAAGAGGATTTTTGCTAGTTTTACATAGTGTGGGATGAAATACTAGTATGTGTTTAGCTGACATAGTCTAGGAATCATTTACCTAGACTATGAGCATAGTATCTTTCGTGGTATTTTTGAAATTTTATAACATGATCACGATTAATACAGCAGATACAATCGACGCTGCGACAATAGTGAGTGGTGTGTTGTCCCATTTCAGGAGATATTGTATTGGTATCACAAGACTATAGGATCATTTTTAGGTACTATCCAACTCACTTCATTTTCTTTTGTCAATTTTAGTTTTGCATTTGCATGTCCATTAAAATATTGAGGAAAATATTATGTTTAAGTATAGGGTCAGATTTCCACCTATTTTATTTTATTTTCTATTCAAAAATCACAAAAAATTTAAAAAAATTTGAAAAATATTTTGATGGCAACTTTATTGTAAAATTTTCAAAATCTTAGCTTTTATCTTTAAGCACTTAGTTTAAAATACTAAATTAGTTTTTGGTTGGAAGTTTTGATCTGAAGTCTCCATTTGTATTTTTCTTAGGCAAAAACTGCATTCTTTTCTTGAAAAAAGAGTAGAAAATGAGTAAAAAATAAAAATAAAGAAAAACAAAAAAAGTAAAAGATCTCTTGAAACGAAAAAAAAAATAAAGATTCAAAAGAATCAAAGTAGAAAAATTTAGAGTTTTAGTAAGGTGAAAGCCATCAAGTATAAAATCGTGAGTACGTTGAAATATCATAGATAAAGTCTCTTAGAGGTATTAAAGTGAATATTCACACTTCTCATTACCTTAGACCAGATGATATGTTTAGAATTAAATCTTAAGTTTATCCGATTATTTCAGATTAGTTAAAAGATTGAAACTCACTCTAGGAAATCGAATCTCTAAAGTTTTTCAAGTTAGAATCTCTATATCTTAAAGGTCAATTTAAGTCTAAGATTTGTAATAGAGAAATAAGAGTTGAGAGTCCATACCAAATATTACTTCCAAATGACTGACAAATCTTAAAAAAACTTGTGTTTTTAAATATAAGTTTGATTTTGACTATTGTTACTTCAAAAGTTATTTCGAATTATGTGGGTATATTCTCTGCAAATCCTCATGAATCAAACTCGTTCACTAATGATAACCTAATGGTTTAAGGGCTTGTTGCATTCACTAAATGCAATTAAGATGCCTATGAAAGTGCCAAATTTTTTTCTAAGAGATTAGAAAAATGTAAGTTTTGGGGTGTGATTAGTGTATCAAAATACTAATTTATTCGTATTTTTTGTATTTTTTCCAAACATTTATCTTGATTTCAAGGCCTATTTCATTAGATTAGGTAAATAATTGTGTTAAGTCTCAATTTATCACCTTACATGTTCTACCATACTAATTATGGTTAATTTCACAAAATTAATCCATTTATCGAAAAACTGATTATGTGTGTTCAGTATATAGGTCAAATATCAAATTATCAAGATGAACCACCAAATCAATTAAGCAAGTGTGCATTACAATCTAGAAAACCAATCAAGAAATCCTACAAAATTGGAGATCCAAGTATCTCCAGATCAATGTGACGTAGTCCAAATTCATTATGACGTAGTTATTTTTGAATTGAGCACCTTAAACTTGCTCTAGTATGTTCTGCACTTGATATTATATGCAAGAGTGATAGTGGATATTTTGGGGTCCTTCTAGAACACTCTAGTATATAAATAAATCATTTTCCTAATTAGGAAAGGTTCCTTGGCCCTTGGTCCATTATCTCTTCTTTTCCTAATGCCTTAGGTATTTTTTCTGTAATTTTTCAATTTTAGATAAGTTTTATTACAACAATTCTCTATAATTTCTCAAAGAAGGAGATAGTGTACATGGATTACTATATGAATACAAGTGTTGGTTTCATGACTTCTTCTTGTATCCTTACAATGACCATAGGCTAGACTCCCTCTATTAGTGAGAAGATGAAGCCTAGGAACAAGTTTTAATTCTGTGTTTATGTTCTTTATCCTTCCATGCCTTCATGATTATAGAGTTTTCTTCAAGGTTTTATCTAATTCCAATGGATCTATGGCACCCCGCCAAACGCTAACACAAAGTCTCATGTCAGATCTCGAGGCACTAGGTGACGCCTCGAAATTGCAGCATGGTATCCTCTGTTTATGTTAGTATTCCAAAGTACTAAAAACCTGCACCTGATAAACGACATATATTATATCTTGCATATATACATACAAAATAGAATAATATCGGAAGCCTATATACATCTAATAACGTACGATAGATCAGAGTGCGGAAGGATAAATAAATTACAGGATTATACAAACATTCATCACTCTAACAAAAGTCATAATGTTCAGTACAATACCCATAATATTACCTGAACGAACTAACACCACTAGGAGATATAGCCCCAGTACTCACTAGGTAACGGACTCTGATTGTCTATTTGACCTACCAGATAGTCCTCACTTGTATTCTACACTTGCCTCACCAAGCTTTGGATCTGAAACTAAAAAATGGAGGAGGAAATGGTGAGTAACAATGGTTACCCAGTAGAGAAACAAATAATTTCTGCCAATAACCTCTCCTAATATAAATGAATAAGCATATTGAATCATTTTAACATATACAAAGTTTTACAGAAGAAATTACGATTAACTGGTACATATAGCTAGGGATGGGCAACTAAACATTTTGAAACTCACATTACATCAATCAACAGTACTCACTATAGTATTTTTTTATACAAATCTAATTGACCAAATGGAAACATTAAACATTTATTTCATTTTATATATCAAAATAAGGCAATAGATACATAATACACAATGGTGGAGTAGTGAAATTCGAGAGTTGGGATTCACGTCTGGATTGCTCCTAGTCAGGACATGATGTTTCATAATAAAATATTAGTTTTTGATTTTGTAGCTGGTCATTGTTTACCATACTTAGGGGACCATTTATCCTGCTCAAGCTGGCCGTTTGACGTGACCGTAAGCAATGGGTCTATTTTTTATATGTCAGAACGTTCGATTACTATAGATTGTTAGTGATCACTAACTAATCATCTTCATTTATACCTATCAGGCGTGCATGTGATTCCTAAATATACAATTTATTCGTATACGACCACCTTTACATTACAAGTTCACTTGTAAAGATAAAAAGGAATAAACCTGGATTCGAGTTGTGACTTCACTCTCATACGCGTCCCATACCACGTATGAGTTTGGTTGTCCCTACCGTACATCCTAGGATAGTATATTACTCTGAATGATATGACAGACTATCCCTTCAAGTATTCGCAAGCTCTTTAACAGTTCACAAAATAACTATATATACATATCATTTCTTTTCTTTGAAAACAAATAAGTAATTAACATTACAGAGTAGATAATGGATATCCAATTTTCTATCATACAATTGTGGCCACACGACCTAAAATAAATAATAGAACATAACATAACTTGCGCCTTGCGCTACAGAAAGTAAATAAACATGCAACCAATATCATTATCCCTATATATCCGTTCACCAACCTACACAGCATTACAATGTAAAATGCCGACATCATACCTCGGGTGTGACTCTTGCATTTTATCGTTTTATCCCCTTTCCCTTTTTTTTGATTCTTGCACTTTTTACGTTTTGAAACACATCATTCATTTTTAGATTTTTTCATTCAAATATTTATTTTTTGATATCAAATAATTTTTCACAATTTGAAATTCATTTTTATCGTTTAAATTGAAACTTTACAAAACTTATATCAAAACAGGGTCCGAGCAGTGCACAGAACCCAACTGACGGAAAAAACCCGATAAAATATCCTACCCACATATAATTTGTTATAAAATACAATTAAACATATCAAATAGGCAAGTTCTGGCATGAATTTGAAATTAAAAAAAAGAATTCTACATTTTTTAGAAACACATCACAAGTTTTTGATAATTACCCTAAATGTAATTTTCACAATCTACGGTTACCAATAGAAATTCAGAGTCCTTACAATTCTCTGTGCGATAAGATCGAAGTGCATTCGTAGAAATCGAGATGATCAGTATGAAAATCGAGGTGGATCGAATATCAAGGATGCTGGTTTTTTAATCTGTCCTGGTAGTTTCAAAAATCTCAATGTCGTTGTCATTTCTCCCTTCTATGGCGGAGGACAGTTTGACCTCGAAACTGATGAAATCTGAAGATTAAAAGTTGAAATCTCCGTATCACATACGACTGATTTTGGATGAAATGGGAAGAAAGAGAAGAGGAAATGAAAGAAAACTGGATGGATTTTGTAGAGGACGAGGCTGCAGACGTTTTTTCTTTTTGTGTTAGAAGTCAACGGTGACCTGTTCGCGGCAAATCTACAATTGAAAATCGGGAAAAAACCAATTTTTTTTAAAAAAATAAGTCTTGACTGGTTTTTGACACATTTGAATGATGATGAATAGTAAATTCATTTAAAAATTATTTATATAAATTTTTGGGACGAAATTGGTATTTTACCTATTGTTTCGTTTAACGATAACTTGACTGTCTGGGCTCCAAAAGTGACGATTGAATACTCTATTTTATCTAATTTTTCATTTTAGATATAATAATGTGGTCAAATTCTATAAATTATGTTTCTAACAAAAATTTAATTTTTCGACCTAATGGGACCTTAAAATTGACGTCGTTTTCATTTTTGACGATAATTTAACTTTTTGGGCTCCAAAAATGATCAGTAAATAGTCTATTTTCTATCATTTTTCGTTACGAATCCAATTGGTATGATTAAATATTAAAAATTATTTAGTAAAAAGTCATTATTTTAACCTGGTCCAACTAAAAAATCGAAGATTTTGTAATTTTTCTGTTTGGACTCGCTTTTGAGTGTGCTTATAGGTTAAAATATATTATTCGACCATTTTGAATCTAATGTTAGGTCAGATTTTGTTAAAAATGATAAAAAAAAATCTTAAATTTTTACCCCAAGTCCCACTTTTAAAATTTTCTGAAACTTTTACTATTTATTTTCTTGAGATATGAATAAAAAACTTGGGTTTTACAAGATCAAAGCTTGAGATGATCTTTTACACCTCTTATGTTTAATTTAGATGTTTTATTCTTAGATACGATTAAGATTAAAACATACTTAATCTAGATAATTGGTGATAAGGACTTCACACATTAGTGAGTGAAGGAATCCTAACTATTGTATTACTTCAAGCTTCATGCCATATCTTCCAACCAAAAGAGCTCACACCAAGCCCTTGGAGTTGAGTGCAAAGAAAGATAAAACTTAGATAGTGTTATTTGTTAATCCTAGGCTACTCTAATAACTAATGGCTTTATTTTCTTGTTTCTTAGTATAAATTCCCTTTCTATTGTTTTATTTTACAACAACATTTTACTCTCTATTTTTATTTCACAAAAATATAAAGATAGATTTTAAAATTTTAACTTAGATAAATTTCATTTTGCTTAGCTTAGTAACAACCACCCTTTCTCTTGGGTTCAATCCCTTACTTACCTACAAGTTAAAAAGAGTATAAATATAATAATTTCTGATGAGATGATGATGATATTAACCCCCAAGCCATCAATTAACTAAGAAATAAAAATTACATACTTAAAATTCAAATAGACATAAAAAAGAAAAAGAAAATGAGGTGTTAGAAGGGGGAATTTAGGGAGAAATTATCCTTAAAATAGAAATTTAACTATAGCACCTCACTTTAGTGCCTTCTTCATCTTTTTTTCTTCTTCTTCTTCTTCTTGTTTGTCTTATAAAAATGTGAGAAACCAATTGGAATTATTTGCAAGTTATTTAAACCATGTTCCTTTTATATTTCCAGCATGATTATACAATTTTCGTCATATTTAAGTTGAAAAACTTGCATATGTTTTAAATTCTTTAGAATGTTTTTAAATTCATGCTTTGGACTATTAAGCTAGGATTAGTTTTTCCAAGTTGGATAACTTCCTTGTTACTCCCCTTACCATTCAAGTTCTTGATCCTCCCTCAATCGAAGAGCAGTTAGAGGAGCCTCTAAATGAGTTTCAGCTTGTAGGACATCTAGATGATACGAGTCCATTCCCAGGCGAGAAATGAAAATACTTACATTAGCTCAGTTACCAGATTAGGTGTTAGATTCTTTTGTTTCATTTCTTCTTCTTGAGTATGAGAGTAGGAGTTTGATATTAATGCGAGGATTCTTGTCCGTCAACAATGTTACGCCAATACTTTCTTTTGTTATAATTTGAGTTTTATTATTTGAGTACTCTTGCACTCTGAGATTTTGTAAGTTATTACTACGCTTATAATTCAAATTCCCAATTTTTCTGATGTTATATTCTATGATATCATTGCGTTATTTATTAACGTTATTATCATCTTTGAGATTTTTATTTTAGTACCTTGGATTCTTGCATAAAATCATGAGGTTTCATTTTAGAATTTAGGGTGCTACACAACTAGTGATTCAAATTTTTTAAGGGTAAGGAATTGGTGATGACCTCCAATCCTTATTTTGTTGGTGCCACCCCTTGGTAAGGGTTTTCTCTTACTAATTAATGATCCAAGTATGTGCAAATAGCAAATTAATAGTCAAAAGGAAATAGTAACTCACTGGCACATGTTTTGTAGGTGAGAAGAGTAACACCTTCTGTTCGAGACGAGGGATATCGAGTTGAGTCAACGTGGGCCACCAACTCCGATTTTGAGGTATGAACCTAAGGAGTTGGGACAGTGTAGCTCAACTATCCTATGTCCTTAAGCTATTACAATCCAAGCTTTCTCGGATAATTAATGAAATTAAGAAGTGCCAAATTATTACAAAAATTCCTTACAATTGTTATAAAAAAGTATAAATGAAACCTATGCAAAACCGAAATAAAGATTCTTGAGGTTCCTTTGGATCCAAATTTGAATTCCTTCTCCAAATTCCCTTGAACCGAGAAGACAAAATAGAAAATCAGAGCTGCACCAATTAACAAAAAGATAGAATAGACTGAATATGTTATTACACTCCACTGGTTTCCAAAAGAACCTAAACAAATGTAGACCTCCAACTCTACTGTTTCACCATGGCGAGGTAAAATTCAATTGTGGCATGATTGGAGTTGGAATATTTGCTTCTACCAACAAGCTTGAGTTAACCCAATGATTGTAAATAGGGGATTGATTTTCTAGTTTGAATTTTTTTTTTTTTTTGACAAAATAGAAATTCATAAATTGAATTGTCAAGCCCTAAAAATTCAACATGAATCCCAAGGATTCTTTTGTTAGATTTCAAGGCATGATTATCTATCCCATTCTATGACAACATATAATAAGTAACAGTAATCAGAGTTGTGGAAACTAACATAAATCAGAATTCAGATTCATAAACAAACCTCAAAATACAGTCTTTCCAGACTGTAGACACCCCAATTTGAATGGGCTTCCACTCGAAGGAGCCCAAAAATATCAGATTTTCAACAAAATTCGTCAACGAACCTAAAAAGCCCAATTCGTAAAAAATGTGACATTTTGATCAATCCAAAGATTCCTAAGACCCTCAAAAAAGTTTATTAAATTTAGAATAAGACTAAGGATATCCACCACCTTCCCTACCCTTCAACGCTCCACCCCGAATCCGAAATTACCTTAAACCCTCTTAAAGCGATTCACCAAAAATCATTTCTCACATTACCCCCTAACGTAAACCTAATTTCATATTACCCAAACCCTAAAACTCACTTACCCTCAAAATTCCATCCTAAAATATACCCTACCCAATCCTAAATAACCTAAAATAATCCAAAAACCCAAGCCCAACACACCAAAACCCAAACCATATCAAACCTATTCCATAATCCACAAATCGTTACCTACAATCCATTATCCACATCAACCAATAACTAAAGATGATCAAGGTGAGATACATGCCATCACCCTCATCTAACTACCTACCCCCATCACCTTTCTCTAACAAATCATCTACCCACATCACCTCTCTCTAAAAATCGCCTCAACCCATACCCATCCCTAACCTACCCACATCACCTTTATCTAACAAATCATCTACCCACATCACATTCATCTAACAAACCATCTACCTACATCACCTTTATCTAAAATCACCTCAATTCATACCCTTCCCTAACCTACCTACATCACCTTCCTTTAACAAATCATCTACCCCCATCTCAACCCATACCCTTCTCTAACCTACCCTCATCATTTCTTACAAGCCCATATTCACAAGCCAAACCCACACCCCTTATCTCCAATCAAACACTCTTTTTCTCCAATCAACTCACTTTCCCATCCCTTTTGACACATGTCATCATCCCCTTAACCCTCCCAAAATTCAACCCATTTTCTTAATTTAAGAATCATTCCCCTTCAACCTACTTAACACTCAACCAACAACCACTTCTTTACATTCTCATTCTTTTAAATCAAATACCCAACATCTCATCTTACCAAACACTCCACCCAAATGGATTGGGTAAGATCCAAACTATTTGGATAAAAAAATTATCCATTTACCCTCATTCCAACTCTAAATTTCATACCTCCCACCTTCAAAACCCATGCCATTCTCTACTCTTTCATTCATTTACACCAATATATCCCTAAAATAACCTCCTAATACCTATAAATACCCCTTCACCTTCAAAAATGGGTACCAAAGTCTTACACAAAAAAAATCAATATTCTTCTCATCTCTTCTCTATTCCCTCACTTCATCTACTTTAAAAAATTACATTCTCATATTTTACTAAGGACTCAAAAAAGAAGACATAGAAGAAAAAGAAGGAAAGAAAAGAAGATCAAGCTAAGGTCTCAAAGTAGAGTCAAAGAAATTCATACCCCCCTTCTCTCTACCCTCTCTATATCCCTCTTCTACTATCCTCTCATCTCTTTAATTTCTTTTTAGAAAGACATAAGATGTGATGTTCCCCCTTTCTTATCTCCGATAGATCGAACTTCGGTTCGGTTGAAAGTATAAGGGTTGTAACCATTTTCAAGATAAAATTGATTTTAGAACCTCTTAAATCATTTTGAGACAACCAGTTTTTGGGTCCTTTTCAACTCATGAGAATGGATCCATAACCATCGCTGACACTTTTCAAAAGCACATGTAGTTCACAAAGCTAAGGGTTTATAAGGATCATCTCCTTCAATGGGATGACCTTATAATCGAGCCAAAAATAAATCCCTACTTAGGGTACAAGTTATCGACATGTGGTACTTTATTTTATTTTATAATTTCATCCAAAAAAATGACTGAGTTGAGTTGAGGTTACCACCAATTGGTGGGGAGAAAAGGGTGCCTAAGACCTTCCCTTTTCTCCAATCGAGCCGCTTACCCCAATCTCAAGGATAGATTGGTACCTTATCTATCAAGAGTCACTAAACGCCAAGAATGGCATTTTTTTTAAAAATGTACATCGGCTTACTATTCACACCCTCTTACAATATGAATGGGGACGACTCCAAACCTTCGTAAAAGTGGCATTCGTAATCGAGAATCACGCATCTACAACTGGTGACTTCACTAGGGAGTAAGGTTCTACCCTCTTGTCAACTCGACCATTTTGAAAAAAATACAAAAGGTTTTATTTTTGACTAATTAACATTGTTTGTTTGTGTTTGTATTTTCTTTCCTTTTATTTAAATGTCATGTTGTAATATTTACATGTTTTCTTCGTTACATACTTGTAAGGGGGTCGATGATAACAAAATGAATGAAAAGTACACACGAGCACTTGCGAGCATAGCCCATTGTACAAGCCACCCCACCCTCAATATATCTAGCCCCGATGCTTAGTAGTTCTATGGCTTGAGATCGTTATTTCAAGTGTCAGGGATGAACACATCAAATCCGATCACCAACCAACGACGTGTGTACTCCGGTATGCATTGAGATTTGAAGATCGGGTAACCGTAAACCTACCTATTAGCCGTATGCATGAGCCCGATTAGATGAACTAGGACACGCGTTCTCAAGTTTGTATCAACTGCTAAAGCAAAGCTGTATTTGTTTAAGTGCATTCGGGCCTCGAAGTCCAAGATGTAAGCCCACTAAAACAACCTTGTATAGATTAGGATTTCTTTTTTTTGGCATTTCTTTGCTTTCCCCCTTAGGTAAAAGGGGAGGATGTGCTTCCTGCATTACATTCAAAGAAAAACAACAACTAGTGAGGAACATTCAAAATAGGAATCAAGAAACCAGTTTCTATGAAATCTAGAAACTGGATTTCTTTCTGGTCTGTGTTTGAAGTACAAATTGAACAGTTAGTGTCTCATCCGTGCTTAAAAGATAGATAAGATAGTGATAGTTCTATCCATGCTCCAAACACGGACTAGTATCAATATGGAGCAGCAAATGAGCACAAGCCAAATTTGCGAAACTCCCAATCGTCGTTTAATATTGATGATATCCTTAACGGGAATCCCAAATGCTAGAGAACTAGACAAAATGGACTCTTTAAACCAATGATTTCAAAAAAATAAATAAATAAATTACTCGTCAATGAGTCGAATCGGAATAGTTTAAGACTTTGGGCCTCAAACGGGCCCATTGTGCTTTTTATAACCACGGGGGGGTTATCCGACCAACCAAGTTGACCCCGAGACCCAAAGAAAGTGGGGTCTAATACCCTCAAGACTCCTGTCAACTATTTAAAAAAAATAAAAAAATGTGTGTGGAATTTCTCAAATCAAATCGATGTTGTAGCCCCACTCATATCCGTCTCAAATTGGGTCCACGATCCGAATCCATTGAACCAGGTCCACGACCCGTATCCACTCAAACTGGGTCCACACTTGCATCCATCCAACCCGGGTCCATGAACTATATCCATTTAAATCGGGTCCACAACTCGTATCCATCTCGAATTAGGTCTACAACCCATATCTACTCTAAACTGGGTCCACGACCTATATCCATTCTAAATCCAGTCCACAATCCAATTTCGATCCGAACCAAGTCCATAATCCATATGTGATCCTACAAGGTCGATAACCAACCAATCAACTCAAATGAATTCAATCCCTTTCCAATAAAATATATTTTCACAAAATGAACAAAAAAATATAACTTAAAAAAAAATTTCAAAAGTGCCAATTGTAATTCTTGATCAAGGTCGGTGCCTAAAAATGACCTTGACTATCGATACGAGGGGGATAAACTACGTCTATTCAAGAAAATGAAGTGATTTAAGAATGTCCTTGTGCGCCACCTCTTCCTTGGGGATCTGACTTGCCGATCTTGATTTTAGATAACTGAATTGGGAGCAAAAAAGATATGTTTCTAACTCAGATATGTTTCTAACTCGACTTGTTTCAATAATCTACTTTTTCAAAATATTATACCGACTCCATATCGATGCCAGCTCCGTGCTGATGTAATTTTTTTTTCAAAATATTTTATCGACCCCATGTCAATATCAGCTCCATGCTGATGAAATTCTCTTTTTAAAATGTTGTACCGACTCCATGTCGATACCAGCTCCTTGCTAAGTTAATTTCTTTTTCAAAATGTTTTATCGACTCCGTGTCGATGCTGACTCCGTGCTGATGTAATTATTTTTTTAAAATATTATGCTAACTCCGTGTTGATGCCAGTTCCGTGCTGATAAAATTATTTCCAAAAGTACACAACCCAGCTCTGTGTTAATGCCAACTCCGTATTGATGCTAGCTCTGTGCTGATGCAGACTTGTGTTGATGCTAACTCCATGCTGATGTAATTATTTTCAAAAATATACAAGCCAACTTTGTGTTGATGCCAACTCCGTATTGATGCCAGATCAATGCTGATGAAATTATTTTCAAAAATATGCGATCCAACTTCGTGTTGATGCCAACTCTGTGTTGATGCCAGCTCAGTGTTGATGTAATTATTTTAAAAAGTATACAATCCAACTCCGTACTGATGCCAACTCCGTGTTTATGCCAGCTCCGTGCTAATGTAATTATTTTAAAAATACACAATCTAGCCCTGGGCTAATGCCAACTCTGTGTTGATGCCGGCACTGTGTCGAGAAACTTCTTTTTCTTTAAAACTCGTTTACTTTAAAAAAATAAAAAAATAACTTTACTGTCCTAATAAAACATCATGCATTTTCCTTTTTGCAAACAAGATGGTAACGCTTGGTCTTTTGTACTCAAAGGTGGCCAAATAAAATAAATACAAATAGCTAAAAGTGCCTCCATATTTTCTCAGATCTTCAACTGCTACCATGAGTACCTCCGAAGCACTACAACTTGCAATGACCGAAACATCATATATTGATGCAAGGATAGCCGCATTATTGAAAACTACTGAGAGGCAAGAAAAAATGTTGAGTGTCGTGTTAGCTAATGCCAACTTTATACAAGCTTAGACAGTGCAGCACTATGCATCAGGGTCAAATCAAGATCTACCCAAGCAACTTTCACAAGGACCATAGACCACACTACCACCTACAGTGTCGGGATACCAGGGGCCCCCGCTCTACATTCCACAGAATTGACCACCCCCCTGTAGTCATTCTTGATGACAAATGCGAGTATAGGGCTACAGAGGTCAAAAATACGACAGACGAAAAAATGGCGCAACAAATCAAGTCCTTTCGGGAAGAAATAAGGAGAATGAAATGCCTCAACACCATGAGTGAAACTCGATTTAAGGACCTCTACTTCTATCCTAATGCACAACTACCGGCAAAGTTCAAGTGTCTAGAATTCAAAAAGTACAATTGGGTAGGGTGTCCTTGTAGACCCCCATTTTTGTATTCGCCTGATTAATCAACTTGTCAACCCGATTGCACGGTTCCCAATGATGGATGTTTATTCCAATGCTTTATTGATTTACCAGATATGTTTCAGAAATCCGGATGAGGTATCTCAAATTGACAAAACTATAGAAACCACGCCACGTTAGGAAAATATAATCTCAAAAACATAGAAATCATCATTTTTCAGATAAAAAGAAGCTTCACGATAAAAATCACTAAAAAATGACCAAATTATCAAAATACCCCTAATCTCAAAACATCCCTAGAGCCTACATTACACTTAGGAAAATCCTTTCAAACACATAAAACAACATATCGAAATCAAATAAATCATTTCACCAATTTTCACAAAATTTGACAAAATTACGAAAATACCCCTCATAAAGTTCACGACCATTTCACACAAATTTTTTTTATAAATCACACAAACCAATATTCCCATTGAATTCCTTTCAAAAATCGATTCTAAAACATCCTGGAACATCAAAAATCGACTTGAAATGCAAAAGTCCTCTTTAGGGGCAAAACGGTAATTTTCCAATTAAAAATTTTAAAATTTTGAAATTAATAAATAAAATATTAAATAATGTAAAGTGAAGCATTAAAAAAATTAATTTAAAATTTTGAATAAAAAAAATCGATCAATCAGGCTCTCAGGCAAAATTGTTGATGGTTGCCTAGATATTTATTAAAGAACCCCTCCATCTGGGGGCCCAAAGAATTAAAGATATAATAAAGGGGGTTCTTCAAAAAATAAAAATATATTCTTAGTCAATCACATAAAACTAAAGTCAATCAAGTAATACTAAAGTCAATCTTAAAGTCAATCAAGTAAGACTAAAGTCAAAATCTTAAAGTCAATCAAGTAAGACTAAAGTCAAAATCTTAAAGTCAATCAAGTGAGACTAAAAGTCAAAAATCTAATAGAATTCTAATTAAATAATAACTCTATTTAAAACAATCCTAATTATATAATAACTCCATATAAAATAATTCTAATTAAAATATAACTCTACCTAAAATAATTATAATTAAACAATAACTCTTTCCAAAAGAATTATAATTAAACACAAACTCTATCAAAACAATCATTTAAAAAATCTATAAATAGGGGTCCTTACAACTTATTTTCGTATAAAAAATAAACCCTAAGAGAAGTAGGTCAAAAAGCTTCCCTAGCCTCCCATAAACCCTAATTTTGAAGCCCTAACTCCTTACCTAACACCTATACCTCAACTTTAGCTCATAAAACACCTAGAAATCCTTCAAAAATACCTAGAAATCTATAAACAAATCCGATGAATCCAGATCTAAGAAAGAGATACCTTGCCTCAGAGCTCAAAATCAGATCCGGAGACAGAACGAAACGAGGAGTACTGTACAAGGAGTTACTCTATCAATCTGAGGGAACAAGACCGTTTTCTTCAAAAAGGTGTCTATTCTCATTATTTTTTATTACTTAGGTCTTTTAGCAATGTAGTTTATTTGAAAATTAGTAGAGACCGGCGTTTGTCGGGCGGGGTTTGTGCCTAACACCTTCCAACCCCGTAATATGATCCCCGGACTCAGTATATGTTAGTAGATTAGTTGATTTATCCATTTAGAGTCGATGATCAGTTTCTAGACCGTAATAACTAGGTGGCGACTCCCAAACCTCAAAGGTCAAAAGCGGATCCGCTCACCCCACAGATCGAGGGCGCTTTCAGTGACGGCTCCACTGGGGACCATTGAGGATCAAACTTGAAAAACCCCAAGTATGGGATGCATTGCTAGTAGAACCTTTTTATTTGATTTTTAGTTATTTGTTTATTTGTTTATTTTATTTATTTATTTTTATCATTCTTTTTGGCTTAATTATGGATCATGTGATTCAATTCTGAATAACCTAATTTGACATATTATCGATATGGTTCAATCAAGTATTATTTTGGTGGTTTGACCCAGGGTCACTAAGGGTGGGTGACCATAAATGTTGCAGGATCTCGAAAAGATAGTCTTATTAAGAATGGATTGATGATTATTGAAACATAAAGTTCCTTTTAAAAAAATCAATAAATAAAAGAGTTTTTTTTTAATCTGTCTTTTGACAGTAAATAAAATAAAATTCTTAGGGATATGTGTTTGATTTATCTTTTGATGATTTTTTTTTAGAGGTTTTTTAGGTGGGGACAATATTTCCTTTGATAGAATTTTTTTAATTTTTTTGAGCTTATTTGATATGTCCTTGGACAGTATGTATTCACTTATTTATTTCTGGTTTTTTTTTTTTTGTTTAAAAAAAAATAATAATATTTTAGCGTACTGTCCATTGACAGCAAGAAGGATATTAAAAAAAAAAATTCTTTTTGAGGTTCTATCAACAGCAAGTACTGTTTGGGATAGTGTGCCATGAGTAATGTCATTATTTTTCAATTTTCACACCGTCTTAACAGCAACGTTTTTTTATTTGATGGCTTGTGTGCAATAAGAAAAAATTGATTTTTATTTCTTTCATCTTCTTCTTCAATGGAAGAGAAGGAGACAGCAACATCCCTTTCTAATCTCTCTCTCTCTCTCTCTCTCTCTCTCTCTCTCATCTCTCGCTATCTCACATTGTTCAAACAATAATCCATACCTCTGTTCAAGAAGAAACCATTGTTTTTCCATGATCGAAATACAGATTCTCAATTTAGCCCACAATGACCAAAACGAAGAGATTATCAAGAAGGAAAAATGTTAAAAATTGGTGCATTAGATTTCCAAAAAAAAAAAAAATTGATGTTTCACTGTTGAATCGGTTTTCTACAAGCAGAAGTGGGTGAATTTGAAGATCTTGTGAATTTAAAGGACAATTCTGAAACCCTCTCAAGCTTTGTTTCATCCGGTTAAGTAGATTCAATCAATCCTTTCTTCCACATCGTGTAGATCATCCCTTTCAGCTTCCTTTGCATCCCTCGAATGCGTCTGAAACTCTTACCATTCTCTCTTTGCCATAACTGTCTACGCTTTCATCTTCTCAACCTGTTTCATGGTCATCTCTAGTTTCATCTATGATGTTATAGTCGAACCACCAGGCATCGGTAGCACTTAAGACTGAGCCACTATTGCTGTTTGACTGGTCTTATTTCTCCCCAATAAGGTCAACGACCAATACATCATCGAAGGACTTTCTTCGGACTTCATATCTGTGTTTCGAGGAGTCGGTATCATTCTTATGGATCTTACTTTGGATCGCAATCGTGCGAAGAGTGTGAAAATTTCGTTTGTTTAGCTGGAGTTGCATCAGATATAATCGTTTTTGTGATGAGTACTCTTTGTCCATATTAAGATTCTGGGTTATTTTGGATGATCTTCGTTCAGATTGTGGTAACTTTTCAATGTTGATAGTGTTTGGTGATTTTTTATTTGAGAGAAATGTATCTAATTAACAGTAAAAAAAAAAATTTAGGGCTCCATTATTGCTGATTTATAACCCTTGCTACCTATTTGATTCAACATCTCTTTATGCTTTTTCTTTTATAAAAGCTTATTGGGTTCTTCAGTTTTTTTTAGCTCTCATGTTGGGACGAGATCGATCAGCTAAATATCCTGTTTGTTTTGATTTTTGATTTTTTTTTCTTTTTTTTTGGAGAAATTTCCTTGGTTAATTTGTTTGATCTCTAGAGTTTTTTTGTGTTTTTTTTATAATGGAGAATTTGAGTTTTATCAAAGTTTGATTGGATCCCTTTCAAATCCAACAAAACCAATCCAAAAATCAAGTAAAAAACCCGATTTTGGGGAAATTTTGAGATTAATTCAAGAGGAAACTCACTTATTAAATTCTAAAAAAAAATTTTAAAAAAAAAAAAAGTTTTTTGGTTGAGTTAACTCAGTTGAACTCGTTCTCGATATGTGTGGTTTGGTCTTAATATATTATCTTATGTGTTCTCCCAATATGCGTTGATGTAATACCCTGATTTTGAATGTGATGAGTTGGGTTACCTCGATTGGATTATAGGTCTCTTGCGATTCATTTTTTATTCTTGATGCATTCCATTTATACATCATGCTAATGCTTCCATGTGATATTTTTCTATGTTATATGATGTTCAATGCTATGAAATGAGTCAACTTAGTGAATACTCATTTGAATAGGTCATGTGCCAGCTTAAGGTACATGGTTTCCTTTTGATATCCGATTGAGGTGATCATACCTCTTGGATATTTTGATTGATTGAACCTTAAGTCTCACACGTTGATTGTTTGATTTTAATTAATTAGTTGGCCTATGATCAATTATTTTAGTGTCATAATTTTTGCCCATTCGATATATCATCATCTTGATTTCTATATATTTTGATACGCATATATTGATCTTAGTTCTGATGTGATGGTTTTGATTAGTATTTATTTGATATCCATTGATGATCTGATCCTGCCCACGGGCCCATTTATCTGAAAAAGGCCCGGGCACACCCCACCCTGTATTGCACACACCACAAGCACGTTTATTGTTTTGCAAGCTTGCACGTCCCATATAGCCAACGTGGCACTAGTGCGTGGCCTGGTTTCTTCAGAGATGCGACGTCATTCATGAAAACCAAAACTCCAGTCACGTACCTTAGGGTATATCAAACTGGGGCATCAATACCGTCTGATCAGGTGACTTGAAAGGTATATCGATGCACCCAGGCTGGAGTGACCAGATGCTTTGACCTATTATGAGCTACACAGTCACGTATCCTGATTGCCAACGTAGTACTAGTACGTGGTCGGTCTCCTCGTGGGATGCCAAATCATTTATGAAAGCTACAACTCTTGACTCGTACCCGTAGGTTTATCAAAGATGATCCAAGTACATCAATTGCACTTCTTGGTCAAAACCGGTGCCTAAGCGAGATCCTGCTCCAATGTACTACGGTACTAGGAGGATAGACTACGTCTATTCTAGAAAAGAGGTGATTTAAGAGTGCCTTTGCTCAAGCATCGCGAGCCGCCTCTGATCTAGGGATTAAACTGGTTTTTTTTTACTTCAGAGAAGTGAGTTGATGTTTTAGATTATCATCTATACGGTATATCAAACCAAATCACCACGTACCGTCTGATTGAGTACGCTCGAGAGGTATATAGGTGTATTTGGGCAAGGGTGGCCAGATAAAACTGCATTGCACATAGTAAGCTTAGAGTGTAGTAACTTCCCCTGTAGGTCACGACTCGAATTTATCGTGGGTGTTCCCGGGTTGTTTATTGAATGGTGAATGTATGTGAATGATGAATGATGTGAATGATGAGATCAAAATGTATGTATGAGATCAAAATGTTTTGTTGTCCTTAATGATTAAGGTTTTGTTTTACCTGATTAAAATGGGTGCACCGACCCAATAAAGAATCCATTTGTTGCAATAATCCATAATGACCAAGTCCATCTCGATCCAACAATCATGATGGGCCGGGCCATTTAAATCAAAATGAAAATCAAATTCTTTTCTGAATTCGGGTTTCAACCTATTTTCAAAGAAGAAAAATGGTTTACAAAAGGAAAATATTTTTCAGAAAAAATGTTTTCCAAAAGAAGTGTTCTCTAGAAAAAATGTTTTCCAAAAAAAATATTTTCCATAAAAACAAGATTTTTCAAAAGAAAAAGTAATATACATGAACCTTGGGAGTGTACTAAAATATCCTTTTGTGTCAAAACCGGATGCTAGTCACAGGCAATAACCCGATCGACCAGTTAGTCAAAACCACCATCATAGGGATGTACCCTGTAGAGAAGATCAATGTTGGGAGATTCATGTTGAGGAGTGCTCTTTACTTCCGCGAGTTTGAAATAAACTGGAACAAATTTTTCGTGCTATGGCTAAACGCTAGAACGCTTACCTTCATATATTCCATATAGGGCATATGCACTTGTGCCCCACTCACGAAGATTATTGTTGTATTATGGGGATATCTACTTCAGGACCTCTAGTCAGGCCCTCATTGAAGATAGGATATGCTGGTGACCTTGCCACAAGATTGAACATTTCAAAAGAAGAAGCCAAGGCCCTAGTCCATAACGGGAGATTGGATTTAGTACCTTTACTGGACTTGTATCGCTCCCGCAGTCACCCCGTCAATGTAAAACCCGAAGCCTGGCAGGCTACTAGAGATTACCGTTTATGCTTAGGAATCTTAGCCCAATACATACTGACCTCCAATAGTGATGGCCAAACTATCCTTGAGTCATTCATCGATATAGCCTCTCAACTCTCAAGGAAAGCCAACCCTATACCTCTTATCCTAGTAAAAACCTTCTCAGGTTTAAATGCCATAATGAATGGTGAGAGGGAAAGCTTCAAAGGAAGCCTTCACCTATTCTATATGTGGCCGTATGACCGTCTCAAAATTATAGATGTTCCTTCAAATCTCAAGTATGGGCCTGAATACTTTTCCAAAAGAAACCTGTTAGTGCATCACAACTCAGTCAAGGCTTAGAGCAAATGGTTGGATTCCCGCCTTGCCCGCCATATCGGTTTAAGATGCCCTTGGTGGATGACTGACCCCCCTGTTCTAGGAACCAAATGATCCCATTATGTTCATCTAATAGGACTAGAGGAAACATCTTTTTACCATCCTAATTTGATCCCAGAACAGTACGAGGTACCTACATAGGTCTTTTTGCCTCAACCCAAAGCTTTCTTTCCTCCCGAGCCATTGACTAAGAAGTTAGTGCATCTCATTGAGAAGGCTTGGAACAAACGCACCTTAGGGTATCCAAATGGACCAGTTGAATTCAAGGAGCCAATGGTTAAAAGCCAAAAGGGTCAAGCTTGATAGCAATCCCAATGACCACCAAGGCAAAGCCAAGCATCCATGTAAAGAATAGTTTAAATCAGATTTGTTAAAAGATGTTAATGAGAACGTTTTATTTGTCAACAATTTTCAATAAAGCTATTTTCTTTTGAATAAACATTTATTTCCTTTTTGAATGTTCATTGCATGAATGGATTAATTAATGGATTGGTGCACAAACCTCAATAAAATGATTCCTTAAAATATTATCAAGGGGGTAACACTGAAATTGATTAAATCTACCTTTGATGGGGTCATATAGGATTATCATTGCACCCAAACTCAAGCGTCCACCTCCTAGTTGGAGTCGTAAGTTCAGTCGATTAGAACGAGCTACAGTACCAAGTCAACAAGCAGAGATGGCTTTAGAATTTGAGCTCACAGAGATCCGTAAGATCTTGGCAACCTTTGCCAATGATATCAACAGTATAAGAAGCAAAGTAGAAGTGTTAGAACAGACCTCGAAATCAACGGGCAATCCCCTAGATGACCCAAAAGGAAAAAAAGTAGAAGAGAAACGTCTACGTGAAGTCTTCGAACTCGACAAAGATGAAGAGTATGTTGATGAAAATCCGGTGTTAGCTAACAGAATAACTCAATTTTGTATGTGGATCAAAGTGGCCCTAGCCCTTGTTTCGGACGGTATCCCACCTTCTTCATTACTCGCCCAATCATCAAATTTGCTTTCGACAACTCTGTCCTTGTCTTTTCTTTCCCTCTTGGGATATGATTAACAGATGTGAACTGGAAGAAATGGTACCCCTCTTCTTCTCCGATCATTTCTACATGAATATAAGGTACATCCTGCGATCAATCAACGGATATGAGATTCTCTACGAGGACAGAGATCACCCTCTGTCCATAATGAATTTGACCCGTTGATTTAGGGAAGAAGGGACTGCCCCTGCGATATGGATCCAGGGTATTCCTAGATAGAGATTGAATGCTAATTTCGAATGTCACTTCGAATGTGCATGATCCGATGGTGATAGGAAGATCCAGTTCCCCGAGCGATTTAGTTTTCTACTATCAAAAGCTTTGACGGTCCTTTTAGTTGGCCTAAGGTGAGACAAATCTATGTTTAGCTTTTGCAACGTTTGTAGATGATAAACATTAAGAGCCGAACCATTGTCGATCAGTACCCTTGCTACCATCATACCTTTACACATTATCATAATGTGCAATGGCTCAATGTGTCCACGTCCCCCACTGATAAATTAATCTTTTGTGAAGGTGATCGGATTGGGGGTCATGATCTGACCCATTATCTTTTCTAACTCTTCTGGCGAGGTGTTCTCAGGTACATGTGCAATACTAAGGATTTTGAGCAATGTTTCCTGATGATGCTCTGAGTTTAATAGCAGGTCAAAGATACTGATTTGAGCTGGCATTCTATTCAATTGCTCCACTATGTTGTACTCACTCTTTCGAATGAGTTTGAGGAGGTCCACTACTTCTTTGTCGATTACTCGACTCTTCTTCTTCTCTTGCTCTCTCTGCTGTATCCGTTCTTTTTCCACCAATTTTTCTTTCGTTTTTTATTTTCTTTTTCTTCTTCATCTGTTTGCCTTTTCTGTTCATTCTCTGACACTTTGAAGCACATCTCTGATCTGGTCATATGACCAATGTCCACGACCATAGCCTCTTTTGACTTCTCAACCCTTGCAGATGTCACAATCATCGTCTTCATAACTCCATAAGACGGTTTGATTTGAGTGGTACGGAAATGGTTTAGGGGATATGATGGTCATGGGTTGAGGGCCGATTTTAGATGAAGGATAAAAGGTGGAGGATTAGGTTTGATTATTGATGTAGTGATGTTTGGGGTTTGTGGGTTGGTATAAGATAGGATGAGGGGTGGTCGGGAGGAAAAGCTTGAAGTTTGAGGGGTCAGTATAGTACAGGGTATGATAAGAAGTGGTCAGGAGGAAGAGCCTGAAATCGGTATGGTACAAGGTATAATGAGAGATAGCCGTAAAGAAGAGCTTGAAGTTGGTAATGTGTAGGGTACAATGAGAGGTGGCCGTGAAGGATTTGAACTTTAGAGTTGGAGTGAATGGTGAGATTGACCAGTTTGATTAGAAGTTGGGATGGTGATTGGTTAGTTGTATCTTTTGGTAATGCATTGATGGCTGAGGATGTTGACTCGTTCCTCCAGTTAACCCTGATTTTAGAGCCAATATGTGTTATCAACACTAAAGGGTCAAAGCCTGGTTCGTCTCTTTCTATGGCATTGACTGTCGGTCCATTGCCTCCCCCATTGTGTGTAGGTCACGGGTTCTAATTGATATTCTGCTGAGGTACTTGGGGTGCTGGCCCATCCAGGATTATTATTTTCTTGTCTATCAGATTTTGAACTTGATGTTTAAGTTGTCAGCATTGGTCGGTGGCATGCCCTGGTGCCCCCATGTGAAACTCACAGAATTGATTGGGGTTGTACCCTGATCCCTTAATCACCTCAGGATTTGACTGTCTTTTGGTGAGATATTCTCCCCTAGTGCTGGGAATAGTTTTGATAGAGTCATAGGCAGACGAGTGAAGACTCATGGGATCCTGTTGAGTCTACACTACTCTATTTGATGAGTCTGGACAAACTGTGGGTTTTGACCAAATACTGGATTTTGACCAAATTGAAAAACTTGCAGAATAGGTGCTACTTGAGGTGGATTAACTCTGAATGGGACCTGAGGAGCTGGTGGCCTCTGGTTCATTGTGGGTGTACGGATGAAAAAAGGTCGAACAAGTTGTACATTGTTAACTTGAGCTTCATCTTTCTTCTTGTTCAAAACCATCTGTTTTTGTTGGGTGAACCCCCCTGTTGGTGCCCCTAGATTGGACAAGTCATAAATCAGACCTGACCGGATACTATCCTCCACCCGATCAGTCATTTGGACCAATGACGAGAAGCTTGCAGTTGTATGACCCACTAAATGCGTGTAGAATGAGTGACCCAATGTTGAGATGAATATAGTGTTCATCTCTTATTCAGTCATAGGTGATTTTACTTTGGAAGCTGATTCCTGCCACCTTTGTGCATACTCTTTCACACTTTCTTTTAGCTTTCGAGTAATCTTGGTCATGTCATTTATGTCCAATCCCATGTCTGTATTGAACCTGTATTCCTCCAAGAAAATTATGGTCAGATCTTGCTAACTCTTAATCCGAGAATGATCTAATTGAGAGAACCATGAGAGGGCCACCCCTGTTAGACTCATTTGGAAGAGTTGAACCATCAACCTGTCATCATCACCAAAGTAGCACATAGACCCACAATAAAGCTTCAAGTGGGACAGACGGCACCCGATGCCGTTATATTTCTCAAAATCAGGACACTTGAATTTTGGCAGTAGTGGTGTATTTGGGTATAGGCAGAGATCTCTGAACCCTATTCCATTCGCGGACTCCTTTCCCTTCATTTTTTTAATCTCCTCTTCTACTACCTCGAGTTTGTTGGTAAGTTTCTCCTCTGTAGTGCTCCTTACTTTGACTGCCCTAAACTCACATTCTTCCTCTTGAACCACCTCATGTCATTGCGGATTGCAATGGATGTGAATTGGTGGTCCTTGATTGGCTGGGGTCATGGGTGACAAGGTATTCTGTGCTAGCGGTGGCTGTTGTTGTGGTTGTTCGGGTACAGCTTGATTCGAGCCGAATGCTTGATGCTGTACAGCTTGAATGATGCTTGGATTTGTCATTAGCAGATCTAGAATCTTGTCGTGTTTTTCCAATGCCTTCACCACTATATCTAGCTTGGAGGTAAGATCTGTTATTACTTCTGTCACTGTCTACTGAGGTTGCTCTGCAGTGCTCATGATTGGTTGCGAGCGTAGAAAATATGGAGGATTGTCAGGTGGTAAGTACTTCTTTCTAGGTCGTTTGGCCAACTATGGATAAGAGGTTAAGCGTTAATATATCATTTACATAATGAAGGTGCATGATGATTTATTAGGTCAGATTGGATTAATTGGTAAAGTTGCATTAAGAAAGCCTTGAATTTGGTTAGGGTTGGATTTTTTGTCAGCACAGAGCTGGGGTTCGTCGGCATAGAGTCAGATATTGATTAGCATGGAACTGGGGTTTGTCAGCACAGAGCTGGAGGTTTATCGGTGCAGAGCCAGAGGTTTGTCAACAAGGAGTTGGAGGTTCATCAACACGGAGCCGAATGTTTGTCAGCACAGAGCTGAAGGCTTGTCAACACGGAGCTGGAGGATCAGCGGCACGAAGTCGGAGGTTTGTCAGTGCAGAACTTGAGGTTTATCGACACGAAGCCGGAGGTTTGTCAGCACGGAGCTGTAGGTTTGTCAACACGGAGCTGGAGGTTTGTCAACAAGGAATCGGGGGTTTATCGACACGGAGCCGTAGGTTTGTCATCATGGAGTTAAAGGTTTGTCAGCACAGAGCTGAAGGGTCATCGGCATGGAGCCAAAAGTTTGTCAGCACAGAGCTGGAGGCTTGTCAGTAAGAGATGGAGGGTCATTCGCGCGAAACCAAGGTTTGTCAACACGAGCTAGAGGGTCATTGGCACGGAGCCGGAGGGTCATTGGCACGAAGCCAAAGGTTTGTCAGTAGGAAGCTGGAGGGTCATCGGCACGGAGCCAAAGGTTTGTCAATACAGAGCTAAAAGGTTATTGGCACGGAGCCAAAGGTTTGTCAACATAGAACTGAAGGTTTATCAGCACAGAGTTGGAGGTTCATCGGCACGCAGCCAAAATTTTATCAGTAGGGAGCTAGAGGTTTATCGGCATGGAGCCAGAGGTTTGTCAGCACGGAGCTAGGAAAAACATTTTGTAAAGACGGATTACTATAAAAAGATTGAGTTGGAAAAACCATTTTGTTAGTCCCTCAATTCAATTCTCTGAAATCAAGATCGATCAGTCAAATCCCCAAGGAAAAGGTGGCTCACAATGGCACTCTTAAATCACCTCATTTTCTTAAATAGACGTAGTCTATCCCCCTCGTATCAACAGGGTAAGATCGTTCTTAGACACCGACTTTGATCAAGAATTGCATTTGGTGATTAAAATTTTTTTTTTTTTGTTGTTTTTTTTTTCCAAATCTAGCTTGTTGAAAAATGATTGGATTTATTTGAATTAATCAAGAGATTATTGATTTTGATGGATCATATATGAATCATGGTTTGGGTTGAAATTGGAGGATGCGCCCAGTTTGGGTTGAACAGGGATCATGGACCCGATTCGGAAAGGGATATGGGTCGTAAACCCAATTTAGATCGGATACAGGTCGTGGACCCAATTTCGATTGGATATGGGTCGTAGACCCAATTCGAAATGAATACGGGTCGTGAACCCAATTTGGATTGGATATGGGTCGTGGAATCAGTTTGGATTGGATATGGGTCCTGGACCCAGGTTATGGACTTGGTTCGAATTGGATGTAGGTCGTGGACTCAATTTGAAATGGATATGCGTTGTGGACTAATTTGAAATGGATATGGGTCGTAGACCCATTTGAAAGGGAATATGGGTCGTAAACCCATTTGGGAGTGGATATGGGTCATGGACCCATTTGAGAGTGAGCATGGGTCATGGACCCATTTGGAAGTGAATATGGGTCGTAGACCTATTTGAGGTGGGTATGGGTTGTGGACCCATTCGAAGTGGATATGGGTCGTGGACCCATTTGAAAGTGGGTATGGGTCGTGGACCCATTTGAAATGGATATGGGTCGTGATTCCATTTTGGTGTGGATACGGGGTCATGGACCCGATTCAGAGTGGTTACAGGTTGTGGACCCGATTAAAGTTGGTCTTCGATGATGGATGATGGCAAGGTTGATAGTGTGCCATATTAGGTCGGGATCAATATCGATAGGTAGAGTGTAAGTGAGCTCCGTTTGGATCAAATACCAAGTGATGAGGGGTGGACCCTAAGCTTAACGATAAAAATTATCCATTTAATCATTTTGAAATCTTAAAACTCAAAAAAAAAAAAATAAAGTCCAAGAGAAAAGTTGTCAGGACTGATGTAAGGGATGAAATGAGCAAAAACAAAATTTTTTTTTTTTTTTTTGGGTTCCATTTTTCAAAAACGGATATGCATAATTTATACCTATCCATTTTTTAAAAATGGATAGGTATAATTTATACTTGTCCGTTTCGCAAAAATGGACCAGAAACATTTAGTTTCCGCAAAAACATGTCATGGACACAATGCTCACTGGTTTTGAGTGCATTGTTCACTGTTCTTATTCTTGGGCCGAAATTTATTTATTTATTTTTTTTTTACTTATGCAAAGTAAGATGAGTAAGCTAAAAAAATGAAGATGCTCCCCTTTTACCTAGGGGAGAGTAAGAAAAAAAATCATAAATTCTATACAATGTTGTCTTCATGGACTTCAAAATAAAATTTACAAAGTTGTTTCCTTGGATGGGAAAAATTACAATAATGAGGGGGTTGATAAATCATTTTTTCGAAATTGTGTCCTAAGCCTCTAATCTTGTTTAATGCATACGGCTATAGGTGGCTTCACGGTTACCAATTCTTCAAACCTCGATGCATACCGGAGTACACACGTCTTAGTTGGTGATTGGGTTGGATGTGTTCGTCCCCATACCCGAAATAAGTTATCTCGAGTCATGAAACTACTAGGCATCCGGGTTTTAAACTTTTATAGGTAAAGGAGGTTTGTATAATGGGCTATGCAAACGTAGGTGCACAAGTGCATTTTAAAGAAAAACAATAAGTATCAACCCCCCTTACAAGCATTCAACCCATCTTTGAACCTCAATGCTACGTGGTTTGGAGTCGCCACCATTCTTTTTAGGAAATAGGTGTGAATAGACACCCGTTCATTTTTCATGGCATTGTAGTGACTCTCAATATTGTATAGTCTACCTAAGATCACGATTAGAGAATGGGAAAAGTGTTAGTACCCCAAAAGTTATGAGATTTGGCCACATTAACACAACAAAAATGCATGAAATGCATGACGTGGGTGTGTGCACTTAGTGAATATATACCTCTTTGAAAGAAGATTTGATGTTAGTATTGACATAAGAAATATCCTATGGGAGAGGATATTCTATGGAGTCAACACATTTTTGCATGAGTTAAGATGTTGGTTTAGGATTTTAGAGAAACTCCATTAATGGAGTTCCCTTAGATCCATAACCTTAATGTATGCATGCTTAGCTAGAAACTTAGTGTTTTAGCCACATCAAGAGAGCTACATAATTATTTATCATGGCCAAACATGTGTGTTGTGTGTGAATGGTGTACATTATGATGCATGAGATACAAGTGAGTAAAGAAGGGCTTCAACCTCTATCCTTTCGATCAAACCGCCTCAAGCATTCCATGCCCAAGGTTGAGATTCAATCTACTCGGGATGAAGAAAGATTTTCCATTACATCCTAAAGCTTCTAAAAATGAAAAGAGAGGGCTAGAAGAAGAAGATGCAAGCTAAAAAGATAAATAAATAACTATTATACCCACCTTGTCCCCTTGGAAGTCTTGAATGAACTTGAGCTTGAGAAATGAACTTGAGAGTTGAAGGATGTAATTGAGGGTAAAGAGAGTTGAAGGTTGAGAGATGAGGGATGAGTAGAGATTTTGGTAGAGTTTTAGGTTGAGAGATGGGGGCTTGAGAGCATGAATTATTAATAGAAAATGAGGGTATTTATAGAGTTTTTGGATAATTTTTGGGAATAAAGTGGTACAACCCTAGAAATAAAGAGAATGAATATAAGGTTTAAGTTATTTCTTTTTGGATTTTTCATTTGTATGAGGGTAAAGATGACATTTGTGAAGAAACTTAAAAACATTATTTGATCTTTGTTTTTTGGTAAATAGTGGTGAGAGAACAAAAGTACTTTTGGGAGGTGAATAGGAGAGTAACATGTGTAAATGTGAATGGTAGGTGAAAAGTAGATATTGGTTCATTTATAAATAACACATAAAACAAGGGTGAAAGTATATTTTTGAAATGGACCAATGGGAGAACAAAAGTACTTTTGAGAGTAAGTAGGAGAATGACATGTGTAAAGGTAAAGAAGTAGGTGAAAAATAGACCTTGGTTCATTTGTAAATAACTCATACAAAAGTACTTTTGAGATGGTGAGTAGGAGAATGACATGTGTAAAGGTGAAGTGGTAGGTGAAAAGTAGACCTTAGTTCATTTGTAAATAACACATAAAACAATGGTGGACGTATAATTTTGAAATGGACTAATGGGAGACTTCATGTATGTACTTGAATATTTTCACCTTTTGAGGGTATGATTGGAAATTCTCTCAACTTTATAGATTATTACCAAAGATCAAATAATATTTTTGGTTTGACTACCTTTTTTGGGAAGGGTATTCTTGGACTTTCACAAGGAGAGTTGACTTCCAATTAGATAATGCATTAGGTATTGGGGCTTAAGAGAGATCGACATGTGTCACCTTTTGAGGGGATGTGAGGGAGTGGGCTTGGTGTTGGGCTTATAATGAATTTGGGTTATGGACTTTGGGCTTTGAGAGTGGGCTAAAAGATTGGATTTGAATTTGGGTTAGAAGATGGGCTTTATTTTGGATCTTGGTTATGGTATGGGTGATGGATTCGGATTAGGGACAAGGTTGAGCATGCAAACTATATCACATGATGCATGTATGCATGAAAATGATGCCACGTGGCAATACGGGCCGGTTGAGGAACTTGAGTTCTAAATCGAAATCAATTCGAAGAAATTTAAATTCTCCTAACGGTTCGTGCAAATTGAGTGTCTACAGTAACCATTTTCAAAATAAAATCAATTTTTGAACCTCTTAAATCCTTTTGAGGCAACAAGTTTTTGAGTCTTTCTCAACTCATTAAAATGAATCCATAACCATCACCGACACTTTTCAAAAGCACATGTAGTTCACAAGGCTAAGTGTTTGTAAAGATTATCTTCTTCAATGGGATGATCCTATAATCGAGCCAAAAATAAATCTCTACTTGGGGTACAAGTTATCGACACGTGGCACTTTATTTCATTTTGTAATTTCATCCAAAAAAATGATAGAGTTGAGTTGAGGTTACCACCACTTGGTGGGGAGAAAATGGTGCCTAACACATTCCCTTTTCTCCAATCGAGCCGCTTATTCTAATCTCAATGTTAAATTAGTACCTTATCCATCGAGAGTCACTAAATGTCAAAAATGACACTTTTCTTAAAAATGTACATCGGGTGACCATTCACACCCTCTTACAATATGAATGATGACGACTCCAAACTTTCGTAGAAGTGGCACTCGTAATTGAGAATCACACATTACACAAACTACTTAATGACACAAAAAGAAATATTAATGAATATAATGCCACACCCCGCCTACACATAAGCTTCTCAAAATAAAAATAGAAAGAAAATTTTAAAACCCTAAAACATATCACACTGCAAGAGGTTGCTGCTTGTCAATATGCTCCTCCTTAAGAATATCTTCGTAATATTCTTCTTCATAAATTGGCTCTTCCAAAGCCAAGTAATCTGAAATGGTGAATGAAAGAGTGACAAATGAAGAGTTATTCATTAGGAAATATACGGTTCTAACATCTAATCACAACATACAATGTAAAATTAAGCTAAATAGTTAAATAAATATAAGTTTTATCATAACATAACATTCAAATAAATACTAAATGAAAAATAGTAAATATTTTTAATAGTCATCTATCTATCATTTCTATCATCAAAATATTCTATCATGCTTCAAAATTTTTAAAGTAAAATATCTATCGATATTACATCACAAAATAAATAATGATACATAATAAAAATATGACGGTGTAGTTGATAAGAGAGTTGATGAACACACTGATACAATATTTTTAACTATGAAAATTTGATATTTCAATACTTAACCTCTGGTGTGGAATTCTACCATTCTTATTTGATTTTGCGGTCGGTCTAGCATACCACTGTTGGTTGACTATTTATCTAGTTTAGATTAGATGTTGACCAAGAATCTAACACCGAGTTCAGCTAATGGTAAGGTTGATCATTTAACAACTAAGACTCGTAGTGATTACTAACTAGCCTAAGAAACACTCCTCGCATTTAATCCTATCAAAAGGAAATACATGTGAACCTCGACTGTCTTTACATTATACAAAGACCGCCTTTACACACAACGGCTCATCAGGAAAGAAGAAAAGAAATTTCAAGATCTACAAGTTGTACTATCCCCATGGTATCTCATACTACCAAGGATCATAGAGTCACAAGTATTATCCTAGATTGACCCACCGCTTTCGAAACTATAACAACGCATCACTCTTTCTAGGTTTTCTATGACCATTTTTCGGTAAACAAAATACTTTTATTTTTAGTACATATATATAATTTCTTTCTTCCAAAAATACAAGCAATGATAGTGATCTCTAGCCAATATTATATTATGTTCACCCATCTATCTATTCATCAATCAATCATAACTCATGTGGTCATCGGAATGTGAGATATCATTCTATCCATCTATCAATCAATCATATCTCATATGTATAGTCATTGAGAATGTTAAAATCATTAGCCTATCAAACAGTAGAAAACATATGTTTTCTCTATCTATCCATCAATTGATTAATTATTCTTTTTCCTAGGTATCTATCAAAGTACAGATATTTAGAAATATTTGTGATTCTATTGTATCAACCAAATCCATATGATTGTCTTGGTTGAGTAGAAAAGATTCGAAAAACTCGATAAAATAATAAAAAGTTAAAATGGTGAAAAGCTATGAAAATTTGGGAAAGTATCAAAAATTGAGATTTTTGAAAGTTTTTCAAACGTAAAATGATTTTTTGAAAATGAAAGTTTTAATTACAACATTTAACATCATATAAATTTTGAAACAAAATTTAAAGGAGGTTAGAGAAAACGAAGGATTGAAAATCTAACAAAAACATCAAAGTCCGCATTTTGTTCTTAAACCCAAAAATTAGATTTTGATTTTAAAACTATTTATTGTGATTTCAAATGGGGGGTGTAGAAGGTAATATTCACGCAATCATCTAGACTGTACAGGTGTCCAAGCCAGTTAAGTCGTACCATGCGCAGATCAGCATACGGAGCGTTGCCCAATAGAAAGGTAGGCCAGGTAGAAGCGCCAGGCCGGGTTAGAAGGTAGCATAGCACTGAACAACATCTGATCTACAAAGTAAGGCAGACCTAGTCAAAGAATATCTATAATTTTGATTTGTGTATGTTAAACCTATAGATCTTGGAGGAGATCTCCCCAATATAGCATATCCAATCACAAAGATCCCTATTCTATTTAGGATCTTGGGAATTAGGGGATCTTCCAAGATCACCTCCACAAGAAATAGAAATCCTGATTCAGAGGAAGGATCTATAAATAGCACAATAAACATATGTTTAGGGATTTTTTGACCGATTGAGTTTCTAACTAGTACTATCCATTATTTCTCTAGTACTTTAACTTGAGTGTTAGATAGTTTTTGACATGTACCATGTCGATGTTAACTAGGAGGTGGAAATAACTTCAGATCTATGAGGCAGAGTCCATCAGCACTGTTCACCAGAATCTAACCTCACAAATCTGGCGTCATCTTGGGAACCCAACAACATATTGATTTCAGTCAAAACAATGGGGAGATCTACTAAAACAACCGAAGTCAATGTTCTCCCACCCTCAGTACCCGCAACAGATGCTCACCTTCTGGAAATAGCAAAAACCATGAGGAAGTAGCAAGAAGATATGTAGAAGAAAATGGACGCCTTGGCTAAACAGAATCGAAATCTAAGTCAGTGTCTGGAGAACTAACAGAAAGCGAGACAAGATCTTTCACCGTGAGATCCTTAGCCTCCTGTTGGAGATGATCGCGATCAAATACAGAAGGTAGTTCTCAACCGTAGATCCTAATCGAGAAGGGAGAAACGGAAGTTGCCACTACTACTACTCGAGTTGAACCCACAATGGGTTTAACACAAGAAGACATCAGAGAAATGATTCAAAAGGATAAGAAAACTATTAAAGTGTAGACATTGGCACAATGGTAGCGCAAGCCGTCAGGGGTATTTAGAGATCCCCCTTTACAGCAGCTTGAGCGAAGAGATTTGAAAAAGTTCATACCTCCACGTTTCACCCCTTACTCTAGGATGAAAGACCCAGTAGAGCACTTATTCAGTTTCAACACATGCTTACACTGTAGAAAGGGAACGAAGGTTTGATGTGCAAACTTTTTCTTTCTAGCTTATAGGGAAATGCTTTGACTTGGTTCCACAAATTATTGTGTGGATTAGTAGCTTCCTTTGTAACTCGATACATTAGAAACAAAAAGATTGGTGAAGATGTAGACGCTCTACTTAGCATGAGAATGAAATTTTGGGAGAACCTTGAGATTTTACAAAAAGATTTAGGGAAGAAACGATGGCTCTAGAAAGTTATGACGATAGAACGACAATAGTGGCATTGAAGAACTCTTTGCCATCTAGCTCAAGGTTGTATAGGTCACTTGTGAAAAGAATACCAAAAATTTTAAGTGAACTATTTGAAAGAGTAGAGAAATATATCAGGCTGGAAGATGACCCTCAGAATTCAGCAGAAAAGAGCAAGGTCATACTGTGGTGAAACCCAACAAGCAACCACAATAGCAAAGTAAGAAAATACTTATCGAGTAGGATAGAGACTAGAAGAGGGAAGGGACATACTTCTTTATGCCCCCTAGTAAGATCTTACCCCTCATTGTAAATGAACCATAGTCAAGTGACCAGCACCTCTCCTATGAAATCAAATAAAACAAGATAATCAATACTGTGAGTATCATAGGGTGCGGGCCCACGCTACCAATAGGTGCCAGGCCTTGAGAAGATTCCTACAGAGATTGGCAAAGCAGGGCCGACTGAGGTACCTACCTAAAAGACAGAAAGAGAATCCTTTCCAAAATAGGGATCAGAGGCCTGATCAGCCACTTGTTCAAGGGCAGGATAGAAGGGTAGCGGTTATTTACGTTGTCCTAAAAAAAGAATCTAAGAGGTCAGACCTGGAAAAAACTGACGAGAGAGTCAAAAGGCGATGGGCAGAACACCTCACGCATCCTATACGACAAGAAGTGAGCCCACAAAATAGATGGAGTCTTACGGAAAACATACTGTGGCCTTCACAAAAAAAGACTTGGATGGGGTCACAAGGCCACATTATGACACGTTGGTAGTAACCCTCTAGGTACATACTTTCACTCTGAAAAGGGTGTTCATTGACAACGACAACTTAATCGACATTCTATACGCCTCAGCTTTCTAAAGATGGACCCCACTTGGGTCCTAGTCTACGTGGATCTGCTTTGCCTTAATTGGTAGGGTACTAACCTGGTCAAGGCCCTACTCTGCTATGAGTACTAAAACACTAAGACGGGCCCCACTTGGATCCATATTACGTGGTTCTACTCTACCTTAATTGGCAGGGTACTGAGCTAGTCGGGGCCATACTCTATCATAAGTAATAAAACACTAAGATAGGCCCCACTTAGGTCCGAGTGTACGTGGTTCTATTCTAACTTAATTGGTAGGGTATGGAGTTGGTCGAGGCCCTACTCTGACACGAGTAACATAGCACTGAGTTGGACTCTTTCGAGAGTCAGGTCCTCGCAGTTCTTCTCCGCCTTAACTAGTAGAGTGAAGAGTTGGATGGCCACACTCTGTCTGAGTGACAGAACACAAAATTGGGCTCTTTTGAGAGTTAGGTCTCACAGCTCTCCTCTGTCTTAACTAGTAGAGTGAAAAGTTGGACGGCCACGCTCTGTCCTAAGTGACAAAGCGCATAGAGGGGCTCATTTGAGAGACAGGTTGTTGCAACTCTCCTCTACCTATAGTGGTAAATAAAAGAGCTGGACAACATGCTTTGTCCTAAAAGATAGGACCAAGACTTGGGTCCCCTCAGAAATAAGGGCATCAAATCTCCTCTCTGTCTTAATCAATAAGGTGAAGTTTGCACAATTGCAGTTTGCACTAAAATGACATAGCACTAAAATAGAACCTTTCTGGGGACAAGGATGTGCATCATACCACTATGCCTTGATAGTGTTGAGAGATATCTTGCACTGCCTTAATAGACGTAACATTGAGTTACAATCTTACTAGAGGGTAGTAATTCAGAAATATCTCTCCAAAAAAGAATGTTATATTGCTTAAAATCTTAAGTGATATTTTACCACACACCTATTTTCGAAAAGGTTATACCTGAGCAAAAAAAACATAAGGTAGAACCTAAGGGGGGGCAAAATAGTGATACAGTGCAAGCAGTGCAAAGAGTAGATCAGATTTTTGCTGAAGTGCTTAAGTAAAGCAAAATGTATAGCGCAAGCAGTGCAAAAAATAGATCAAAATTTTTTTGAAGTGTTTAAGTAAAGAAAAGTGTATAATGCAAACAATACGAAAGGGTAAAGTCTTTGATATTCAGCTAAGTTAAGAGCAAAGTAGCAGTTGGCAAAAAAAAGCTTTTTCATTAATACTAAAAGACGTACAAGAAAAATCCCAAAAATGGGAGAGTATAAGAAAAAAGTAGTAAAAGCAGAGTACAATAAAAAATCAAGAGATAGGTCCTCATTCAAAAGTAGATGACTGGTTGGTAGGAGTAAGACCTCAGCAAGGTTGGGAAGATTGACTGTTTCATCCTGATCGACGTCAATGATAGGTACAAGAGGTAGATCCTTGGCAGGAGCAGACGAGTCGATCTGTCTAGCTTGATTCAAATATATGATCTACCCAACCTCCATAAGTTCACCAAGGAAACGATCAGGATAACAACTGGGTTCCCCTCCTCATCCAGTTGGGAGTGAGGGACTCGTTCGTAATCACCAGACCAGTTGAGAATCTCCCTGGGGGAAGTGCCAACGGGACAATCACAGTCCTCCTTGTCTTCCTCGTCTTCGTTTTTCTCATACTGAAGCCAAGTAGCCTCAAAGCCTTCATGATAGGCCTTAGTAGAAGCTCCCTCAACCAACCAAAAGTATTGGGCCTACAATTGACCTAGCAATTTCTTGGTCTCTACCTCATCCTCATTGGCTTGCACTGCCCTGGTTCACTCAAGACTAGATTTGAGGGAGCTTAGCTCAAGCTCTAACTACTGCACTTTCTTTTAGACATCCACCAGTTCTGCGTCTCTCCTCTGCACTATCTCCTTATAGCTAGTCAGTTCTAGTTAAAGAACATCTTGGGAATTTGTTAGCTTCTTATTGTTGGCCTCCAAGACTAAGTTTGCCTTGGAAAATTGGATCAAGTTCTATTTTTTATAAATCTACGAATTGGTTGAGATTTCCTTCCTTTCAAAATTTTATCATCCAATGATCCTTTATCACAACGAGCATATGATATAATGGATTATCTCCAATAGTAATAGATTATGCTCGAGATGAAGGATAAGGAGAAACAAATAATAAAAATTTAGAAACAAAGTTTGTTGAAAAGAAATCTATGAAGACTTTAAAAAATATGTAAGAACTTTAAAAGTAAAAAATTAAAATAAAGTAAACATCTTAACTTCATCAATCTTCATAGATTGAAATATTAGCTAAGACTCATTCGAGAAAATCAATAAATAAATGGATGAAAATAACTTATCTTTTATTGATTTTTGAAATTAATCTTAAACAAATACTTATCTTCCAATTTGTAAAAAAAAATAACTAAAACCTAAAATGAAAAGAGAAAAAGAAGAGATAAGAAAAGAATCGAAAGAGAGAGAGAGAAGAGAACCCAAAAACTCAAGAGTTAAGATTTTATTATAAACAAAAATTAGGGTTGCTTTAGAAAAAAAATTTCACCATTTTTTTGTCTGAATTGACTCTATTTCGTGAAAAAGAAATATGTTAGAACTCTAATTGAGAGGAGAACATATTTTTATAGATCTTAATGCTCACTATTTCAAGGAAATATCCCATACCCCCAAACCTAAATGTTGCATTGTCCTCAATGTATACATGACAGGCAATAAAAGGCAAAACAATGATAAAATTTAAATTTCTTACCAATCGACAGGAATGTGAAAGGAAAACCTAAAAAAGTAATAAGTGACAGGGTTGCCTCCCAATAATGCTAGTGAAAACATCCTCGATCCATAATGCACATTCGATTTTACTTTTTAGGAGTCGCCATCTAGTTTTATGGTCTAAGAACCAAAAAATGACTCTAAATGGATAAGAAACATAGAACTACGAAAAGATCATGGGTACGAGGATCAGATTACGGGATTGGAAGGTATTAGGCACCAATTCACCTAACGAACGTCAGTCTCTACTCCTTTAAAATATTTACATTGTGAAAAATGGCCTAAATTCAAAATAAAAATAAAGAAATTACCTTTTATTTTACTTCAGTAATTATGACAATGGTTTCCTTAGAAACTGGCAGTGAACGTTCCTCGTGTGAATCTTTTTACTTTATCTTTATTTTTAGATCGTTTCGATATTTGAGATGAGACTTTCTTCTTCTAGATCTGGATATTTTTATGATTTTTTGGGTATTTTTTAGGGGTTTTGGATGTTTTTAGATTGAAAATTAGGGCTTGGGGGTTAAGTACTGACTTTGAGCTCTAGATTTAGGTTTTGGAAGTTTTTAACCTTGGTTTTCTAAGATTTCTCTTAAGTTACGAAATTAGGTTATGGAGGCTCCTATTTTTAAAGAGATTTGTTGATAAGATTAGGGTTTGACTAGGTCTCTTAAATATAAGGTATATCTATAACTAATATGTTAAATGGTTTAGAAAGATTTTAATTAGTTTTTAATTAGATTTTATTTTTTGACTTACGTAGAATGAAATTTTTTAAATTTTGGAGAACCCCCCAATAGAGGGTTCTTTATTAAATTATTTTGAATTCTTTGGACCCCCAGTAGAGGGTTCTTTATTAAATATTAGGTGGGATCTACTTGAATAAATAGGCTACCACTTAAAATTTGGCTTATGTGCTTAATTAATTGAATTTATTTATTAAGAAATTTTAATTTAAGTTATTAAGATTTTAGTTTACATTAATTAATATTTTTAGATTTTCAAATTTTAGGGGTGGAAAATTATCATTTTGCCCTCAAAGAGGACATTTGAGTTGGGATGTCGTTTTCTGACATTTTTGAATGTTTTGGAATCAATTTTTCGTATGTAATTCATTGAGAGTATTGGTTTGTGTCACTTATGGGTTTTTAACGTGAACTGATCGTGGACCCTATGAGGGGCATATTGATAATTTTATCAAATTTTATGAAAATTGACTAAACAATTTATTTGTTTTAGTTTGTTATTTTATATGTTCGTAAGGGCTTTCCTAAGCGTAATGTAACCTCTAGCGATGTTTTGGCGTTAGGGGTATTTTGATAATTTGATCATTTTTAGTGATTTTTCTCGTAAAACTTCTTTTTGTCTCAAAATTATGATTTCTATGTTTTGGATCGTATTTTCCTAACATAATATGATTTTTAGAGTTTATTTGTATGGAATATCTCATTCGAACTTTGGAAACACATCTAGTAACAAATAAAAACTTTAGAATATTCATCTGTCATTAGGAATCGTCGCAATCAAGTTAACGAGTTGATTAATCAGCAAGTGCAAATATGAGGTGTTTATAGGTTCCCCTCTTTGGCAAAGGGTTGAGCAAATTAGATAGCATTTTTACTTTGGTAGATAGCACAATATCCGAATACAAAGTTAAATGACAATGTATTTTGTAGCCTGATTTAGCAATTCGTCAAAATATTTGGATCTCTGAAGGTAAAACTTTTCCCGAACTAAAAGGTTGTTAGGTCCTTGAATTTTGTAAAATTCTCTCTAACTAATGCAAAAGTGTACGTGCGTGCAATGGTATAATGCCTACGAAGTATTCCTATCAGATCATTGAAAATAAACTCTCATTGATTAAAAAAGTGTTAGTCCTAGAAATATTCTCTCACTGACAATAATGATTCAAATTGAAGTGCACTTACGCAATGAAAACAATCATATGATATGAAATAATGGCAAGATTGAACAATGAGGTAATTGGAGTCATAGCATTATCAGCATAAGTGATGTAAGAGCTTTATTAAATCTTATTTGAAATTCTTTTTTAGAATTTGAAAAGTTTGAGTTCGTTTACCGGATTTAAGCTTATGGAAGCCACATTTCTTGGACAGGGATTTGTAGGAACTTATTAAAATCATACTTTAACTCATATTCTGTGATTCAAAAAGTAAAAGTCTTGTTTCTCAAACTTGAACTTACTAAAACCACGCTTCTTGGGCTTGGGTTAGTTGGAACTTATCAGAATACTACTTTAACTCACATATTATGGTTCATAAGTAAGACTACTGTTTCTTGGACTCGAACTTATTGGAGCCACGTTTCTCGGGTTTGGGTTTGTAGGAACTTATTAAAATCCTATTTTAAATCATATTCTATGAAAAAACATTGGAATCTCATTTCTCGAAGTCGAACTTATTGGATCCATGCTTTTTGGGCTAAAGTTTGAATGAACTTATTAGAATCCTTTTAAATCATATTCTATGAAAAAAAGTCGGAGTCTCGATTCTCAAACTCAAATATATAGAAATCACGCTTCTCGAGCTAAGGTTTATAAGAACTTATTAAAATCCTACTTTAACTCGCATTTTATGATTCAAAAAGTTGGACTCTCGTTTCTCAAACTTGAACTAACTAGAGCTACGCTTTCCAGGCTTGGGTTAGTTAGAGCTTCCGTATTATCAAGCTCAAAGATTAAGATATTAGACCTTTATTGGCTCATCATGCATTTGGATTCATAATAGCATTGGACTCCACTAGACTTTTAAACCTTTGAGTTAGATTTTCTTTTTTGATTATGTGACTAAGAATGAAAACTTTAGAATCACAATGACTTTAAAAAATATCCCTAATTTAAGGTTGGTTTCTATGGAATCTAATAAATAACAGATAGAAGAATCGTCATTCCTCTAAATTTTCAAGACTCTTAAGATTATCATATGTGCAATAAGAAATTTGATCATTTCTTTCAAATTTCTTTTGAGAAATGCTTGAGGTGGATCTAAAATCTTGATAATTATTGGAATAGAAGATCTTTCTTTTCAAAGTGGTCGATGATTCTACATTTTATTTTAGCAAACACTTGGATAAGTAAACATACTCTTAAAAATTCGATATATTTAAGATGACTTCCGAGTTTCGTCGACTTCAACATTATCTTCATTGGATGTGAGCTCTTGGTTAAAAAAAGAATGTTATGACTTGAATAATTTCTTGCATTTCCTAGAATCTACATAGTCTTCCTTAAAAAAATTTCTTCTCGATGGGATCTTTCCTCTCCCTTTTTTTGGTGTCCTAATTTTTTCCTAAGTCACATTTTCAGGTTTTCAATCTAACGGGCTTTGTTTTTTTTTTTTTTTCTGTGGATGCCTTGACTTCTGCGTAAGTCACATTTTCAGGTTTTTTACCTAGTAGGCCTTTTTTTTATAGTTGTGCCCTAACTTTTGCCTAAGTCATCCTTACAGGTTTTCAACTTAGTGGGTTTCTCTTTCTTCTTGATAATCTGAATATTCAACTTGACAACCTTTTGGCTCTTTACACCTTAACTAAATTAATTAGCGTTCGAGAGGACTTAGGATAGGATTTAGAAAGAAAAGGTATAAGACTCAACTTCCCAAAATGTCCCTAGTCTGATATTCTTTTTTTTGTCAATTCTTTTGAGTTTTTTTTTTTCAATTCCCCTAGTTTGGCGTTCTTTTCTTTTCTGTCAATTATTTTGATTCTCCTTTTTTCTATTGCCCCTTGTTTGGAATTATTTTTAACCTTTCAATAAAAGATTTTCTTCTTAGATGACATTTTCCTTAAGAGAATATAATTTTTTTTTTGTATTTTTTGTGTGACCAGGCCTGAACTAACTTCTCAAGTTGCCTACGTACCCCAAATTTTTCTGTTCTCTTTTGGGATCAAGTCAAAACCTAATTCATATATACTACCCTACCTAGGTTGGTTGGTGTGGTTTATAAAGAAAAGGTTATTGATTTTTTAGAGGTTGTAAGGAGCTAAAAAATGTTATCTTTTTTCTTTGTACGATAAGAAATGGTTCGACCAAAGAAAACCTCCTTTAGTGAAAACTTGATTTGGTCAAGGTTCTAGGAACTCGATGTCTTGATTACTCTGTTGAGTAAGGTCTTCTTTTGAGGATGAATGGCCTCTAATCTTCTTTGTAAAATTGAGTATAGTTGAGTTCTTTGTATTTGACATTGACTCGTTCAACTCTTTCAGAACTTTGAAAAATCTCTTATTCTTTTTTGAATGAAAACTTTTCTCTTTAATGAGCAATATGATAGATCCTTCTTGTGGGTCTTAGCATCTTTGTTAATGGTTTCAACTACATCCTTTTTTTATCTATAATCTTTGATCTTGAAGTCACTCTTAACTTTATGTCTTGATCTATTTTTGTACAATCTATTCTGATAACAGGCAACATGGTGCTTAATTACGAAGTGGGGATATTGGATATAATCTTGGAGTCTATGCCACTTTGGATACCTTCACGATGGATGACTTGAGCTCATTTGCTTTCGCTATCTCTTCATGTTCTGATTCAAGCCTGTCCGATGCTGAGTAACCCATATTTAATAATCTCTTTGTCTTCTAAGGCCAATCGAATGAATGAAAGAAACTGGATCAACTGATTCAGGTTTGGATAGGGATTTCAGATTCAAAGTAGCTGGAAATTAATTTTGAAAGGTAGGTAAATGATTAGTTTTAACATTGGACACGGTAAGAACAGGTATGGTGACATTTTCTTACTCAATAAAGTCTTGAATAGCATGACGGGGAGTCATATACCTGTTATGAACATGACCAGGCATCTGATGGAATTCACAGAATTGCCTATTATCCAAGTTTGGAAGGAGATGATTAGGCAAAGGCTTAGGTTGCAATGGTGTTAGTAATCCCCTTTTCATCAATTTTTGAAAGATGATATTAAGGAACATTTCAAGATTGGAGAAGGCTTGGCTTGCGAGGATTGCATGCTTTGAGGAGCTAATGCAAAATAGTTATTGGCAACTTGTAAGGAATTTGCATTGGGTTTGAAATTTTTAAGTTTTAACTCAGACGAGTTACAAAAAAGTCCCGAAGAGTAAGCATCCTCAACTTGATTTTCAGCCTCAAAGAGAGACTAAACGGTAGGAAAGTATTGATGCATCAAGTACCTGGCATAATTTGGAGTAAGATTCCTGAGGATGATCTTGACTTATTCCTTCTCTTGAAGTAGGTCCCATAATTGAGCGGTTTTAGCTCTCCATCGAGCATTGAACTCAATGAAGGTTTCCCCAGACTTCTACTCAGTCATTTTTAAATCTCTTCTCGTGAGTTCAATGTTCGTGTTGAATGAATATCACCCAATAAACCCTTCATTAATTCATGTCATGTTCTTACACGAGATGAATTTAGTGACATTAACCAACGTAAGGCAGGTCCTGTAAGAGTTATCTAAAAAAGTTAAGTCATCTGTTCTTTGCTCAGACCTTGAGATTGCATGATGCCGATATATACTTTCAAATGAATCTTAGGGCATCCAATGCCATCAAACTTATCCATATCTGGCATTGTGAATTTCTCTAGTAAAAGGACAATTAAGAATAACGTCATTGCCCATAATCCAATGGCAATATCATCGGGGTCCTTGATATTCTTCAAGACAGTTTCAACCTGAGTTATTTGATGAGCTAAGATAGAGTCGACGGATAAATGATCATCTTTTAGGTCTTCGACGAGGTCAAACACAGCATAAGGCTCTATAGCTTTATCTTTTTTCTTTTCAATCTTCAGAGCTTCAATTTGTGTTTGACCAAAATTAATAATCAATGCTTAAAAGGATTCTAAAATCTGACGGAGTACTACTTCATCCATGGTACTTGTTTCTTTTTGTGGTAAGAGCTGATTACTTAGACTTGACGATGGTATTCTGGCGAGATGACTCTTTTAATGGATCCAAAGTGGCACAGATAGCGATTTAGAATGTCTAGGAGCAATTATTACCCGATTAAAATGAAATAAGATTAACCATTGATTTGAATGTTAGACTCTTAACCATATGATTAAAATTTTGACACAAATTAGGCCAAGTCTGGTGACAACCATCGAATCCAAATGCACTATAAGTATATTGTGGTCACAAGGGTTAGAAAGGCTAGTCACAAGTCTACCCCGGTTGGGGTTGAACCTTTGGGCAGATAAATTAGATTAACTATCGGGTCGAATCTTCTTGGTGCAAATTAAGTTGAATCTTTAAACCTAAAACCAATTGATCCAATCGGTTTAGTATTGATCGGTTAGACCTATTTGCTAATTGGGCCAACTGGTTTAATTGGTTCACAATGAATTGTATTTTTTGTCCATTGAGTCGAACCGATATTGTGGGTTTAATTTGAGCGGTATGGACCGATCTGCCCACTTACCTGTCGGTTGGACTAAAGAATTGCAACCTAGGAGCATTTATGGTCGATTCGAGTTGTGACCTATAGGAAGGTTCCTAAACTCTAGGTTTACGACATGCAATGCAATCTCTGACCACCTTTGCCCAAATACACCTATATACCTTTTGGGTGTACCCAATCAGATAGTACATGGTGTCTCAACTTGATATACCGTATAGGTACAAGGCTAGGGTTATAACTTTCATAAGTGGTTTAGCGTCCCACAAGGAGACCGATTACGTATTAATACTACGTTGGCAATCAGGACATTTGACTTGCAATTTACTATAGGACAAAGGCTTAGGTCGTTCCAGCTCGGGTGCATCAATATACCTTTCAGGGTCACCTGATCAAACGGTATTAATGCCCCAGTTTTATATACCATAGAGGTAAGTGGCTGGAGTTGTAGCTTTTATGAATGACGTCGCATCTCACGAGAAGATCGGACCACGCACTAGTGCTGCGTTGGCTATAAGGAATATGCAAGTATGCGATGCATCATAAATTAGACATGGTAGTGGTGTGTTCAAATAGGGTGGGGTGTGCCCGGGGCATTTTTCAGATAAATGGGCCCATGGGCTACATCATATCACCAAAGTATGAATATTAAAAAAGTATGGTCATAAAGCATAAATGTATCCATAACATCAATCAAGATCAATGCATTCAAATCAAAGATATATATTAATTAAGATCATGTCACATCATACAAACAATCAATCAAAATAATGTAGAAAAGAACAAAGATGATCAATCAATCAGGATAACACAAAATAATATCAATCATCGACCAATAATTAAAAAAAGCTCAAGAAAAACTTTTTATTTTATCTTTTTATTTTATTTTATTTTATTTTTTAAAATTGAATTATGTTTTTATTATTTTGCTATTGCCACATCAACTTTTACTAATGCCCCATCAATTCTTATACAAATCATCAAAATAATCGCACATAGTCGATGTAGCGTTAGTAACAGATGGTGTGGCAATAGTAACTCTCGAACAACATAAGAGGTTATTCTTTCCTCAACAACAGCACAATGAGAGAGTTGCCATGGTATGTCCCTATATATATCTAAGAGCACACTTATTTTCCTTTCATTGTTTTTTATTTTGCTGCTAAAGGACAAACGCACACACCTAAAAAGATTTTTGTTTTTTTATATACTTTTGCATGGCTCTTCATTTCAACAACTACCATTCTATTCTCAGTTCATTATTTTTTTAAATCTTGAATTATTTTGGGTCATCAAAGGTAACCCTTAATTGGACCATAGAAAATCAAAAGTAAAATGCCAAAAAATTATAAAACCAATCAAACAATCCACAACCATGCCAAAATAATAAATAAATAAATAATAATAAAAAAAAAGAATTAGGCCGATCTTGCAATGTACTAATATTTGAGATTTTCAAGTTTGATCCTCAAACAATAATCCCCCACGGAGTCACCACTGAAAGTGTCCTCGATCTGTGGATGTGGATCCAATTTTATTTTTTGAGAGTCGCCACTTAGTTTTATGATCTAGGAACCAAAAAATGACTCTAAATGGATAAGAAACACATAACTACGAAAAGATCATGGGTACGAGGATCAGGTTACAGGATTGGAAGGTATTAGGTACCAATCTCGCCTGACGAAAGTCGATCTTTATTCCTCTTGAATATTTACATTACGAAAAACGACCCAAATTCATAATAAAAATAAAGAAATTACCTTTTATTTTACTTGAGTAATTATGACAATGGTTCCCTCAGAGACTAGTGGTGCGCATTCATTGTGTGTATCTTCTCGTTTTATCTTTATTTTTAGATCTGCTTTCAATCTTCGAGATGAGACTTTCTTCTTCTTTAGATATGAATTTTTTTATGATTTTTTCGTGTTTTTAGGATTTTTTTGGTGTTTTTTAGGTTGAAAATTACGGCTTGGGGTTAGGTATTAACTTGGGACTCTAGATTTAGAGTTTTAAAAAGATTTTGGATAGTTTTTGGCATTAGTTTTCTAGGATTTCTTTTGAGCTATGAAATTAAGTAATGGAGGCTCTTTTTTTAAAGAGTTTTTTTGATAAAATTAGGGTTTGATTAGGTCTCTTAGAGATAAGGTCTATCTCTAACTAATCTGTTAAATGGTTTAGATAAGATTTTAACTAATTTTTAATTAGATTTTATATTTTGACTTACATAGAATGTGAATTTTTAAATTTTGAAGAACCCTCCAATGGAAGGTTCTTTATTAAATTATTCTTAATTATTTGAAACCCCTGGTGGAGGGTTCTTTATTAAATATTAGGTGCGTCCCACTTGAATAAATGGGTTACAACTTAAAATTTAGTCAATGGACTTAATTAATTAAATTTATTTGTTCAAAAAAGTTTAATTTAATTTATTAAGATTTTATTTTACATTAATTAATATTTTAATTATTAATTTAAGAATTTTCAAATTTTAGGAGTGAAAAATTACAATTTTACCCTCAAAAAGGACTTTTGAATTGGAATGTCTTTTTTGACGTTTTAGAATATTTCAGAATTAATTTTTCGTATGGAATTCAATGAGAATAGTGGTTTGTGTCACTTATGGGTATTTGGTGTACTTGATCGTGGACCCTATGAGAAGTATTTTTGATAATTTTGTCAAATTTTGTGAAAATTGACTAAATAGTTTATTGTTTTGTGTATTCGAAAGGGATTTCCTAAGCCTAATGTAACCTCTTGGGATGTTCTGGCATTAGAGTTATTTTGATAATTTGATCATTTTTTAGTGATTTTTCTTATAAAATATTTTTTTTCTCAAAATGATGATTTCTATGTTTTGGATTGTATTTTTCCTAGCATATTGTAGTTTCTAAAGTTTATTTGTATGAAATGTCTCATTTGAACTTTGAAAACATATTTAGTAACAAATAAAAACTTTAGAATATTCATCCATCAATCATCATAATCAAGTTGATGAGTTGATTAATTAGGCAAGTGCAAAAATGAGGTATCTACACCTAGGTGTAACATCTTTTAACTAGACAGAAGGGGGAGAGAATAACTAAACATGATAATTATGATCTTTCAGGAAGTTTCCTCATCTTCTAAGATAGAATACTCATTTAAGGTACAAAATCCCAAGAATGGATCCATTTTTCAAGTCAATAGATAGAGACTTAAGCCTTATCTATTCTTGAGTACTTTGTCCTAGAAGATGAGGAAACTCCCTTTGGAAGATTCTAATTATTAGGTTTAGTCATTTCCCTCCCATTTGTCTAGCTGAAGACGTTAAATTTAACATTATTGGGAGGTAACCCTATCACTTCTCACTTTTTTAGGTTCTTCTTTCACATTGTTGTCGACTGGTAAGAAAATCTAAATTTGTTTTTTGCTTTGCATTATATTGCATGCCATGCATACATTGAGGAGAACGCATCATTTAAGTTTGGGATATAAGATGTTTTCCTGAAATAGTGAGCATTAAGATATGTAGGATTTCTTTTAAGTTTTGTTTTCCAAAAAAGAAAAAAAAGCATTATATATATATATTGGGGGTCCCGTTCAACACTCTATGCTTTACCCTACACTTTACCTTACGTGTTTTGTCCTATATGGGTTAGAAGTTTTGGAATAGGCTGATTTTTGGTGAGGATGATCTCTATGGTGAGGAGATCATCCTCATCAAAAATTAGCCCATTCCAAAACTTCTAACCCCATCAAAAATGGTTTACAAAAAATGGACGGTCCACGATTATTCAACTTATAAACATGGGGCTAGCAATTTTGGAATGAGCTGATTTTTGGTGAGGAAGATCTTCTAACCGTAGAGATCATCCTCACCAAAAATCAGCCCATTCCAAAACTTCTAACCCATGTAGGACAAAACATGTTGGGCAAATTGTTGGGTAAAAGGTAGGGTGTTGAACATTTCCCATATATTGGTATTTGTTTTCAAAGTAAAGCATGTGTAGATATTTGTAGATATTTTATTAAAATTAGAAAATAGAATTTCAGTAATAAGGCTTGAGATTTGAACCATTTCGTTATCATTTACTTAGTAAATCTTTGAAAAAATTGCATCAAAAAAAATTCACTACACATCTGATAAATTTTGAAAGTTTAGTTAGATTAGAGTAGCGTGAAACCTCCGTTTGCTTAGAATGTTAGGAAAAACTAGGTCTAGTGAACTTTAACTTCCATATTCTTTGGTTGGCTGGTTAAAAGAAAAACTGAACTGGTTATTTACGTCTTGGATAACAACCTTAAGATTAAACTATGTACCTCGAAAAATGCTACATGCTTCAAAATTAAAATAAAAGAAAAAAATGTCCAGTAATAAATTGAGAAAAAATTGAAATATGAAATGCAAAATGTGGTAAAAAGATCCAAAAGAAACAAAAGTCCATAAAATTAAAAAATTAAAAAAAAAAGTTCAATGTGACTAAATTATCTATGTTTCAATAGGGCGAAAGTAGTCAATGATAAAAACATGAGTAAAATTGATTATCATAGATTAAATCCCTTAAAAGTATTAAAGTGAATTTCCATGTCTCTTACAATCCCATAGAACATGTTGAGTTTAAAGTTAGATTTTAGGTTAACTTGACCATTTTAGATAGATTGAGTCCAACTCTAATTTATGAAGTTGAATCTCAGAGTCCTAGTTAGATTTTTACTATGCACTAAAGGTCATAGTTTTGAGTTTTGTTAAAATATAAATTACTGATTTTTTGATAGATCTAAGTTTAATTGATGCCTTCAAATGCTAACTTAGCTAAATTTTGATACAAGATATCGTGTTGAATTTTGTGAGTATATTTACTACAAATCCTCACGAGTAAAACTCGTTTACTAGAGGTAACTAAGGGGTTGAAGGGCTTGCTGCATTCACTAAATGCAATTGAGAGGAATGCAGAAATGACATTATTTTAATTTTTAATTTTTAATTTTTAATTTTTATTTTATTTTTCTGTTTTGCTTGGGACTAGCCAAATCTTGATTTGGGAATGTGTTGAGTGCTTAAAAATGTATATTTTCCTATTATTTTATAGAGCATTTAACAATCTTTTATAACTTAAGAGTTAAAATTTCATTTTAAAATCATGTATAATAGTTAATTCATCATAAGTTACATTTTATTAATTAAATTGCATGTATTTTCACGGATTCAAAGGTTTTATTATATTTCCATTTTTTGTAGGAAAAATAAATGAAAATTGAAGAATGAAAAAATTATCAAAGTCAAAATTCATGGTCAAAGTCAAAGTCAATGCACGGTCCAAGAGATCTGATGGTCCCGGATTGCCAGAATCAAGTTTTCCTTCACTCTGAATTTGTCACGTCATACTGTTTTGTCAATAACTTTTAACTCACTTATTGAAATAAGACGAGATCAAGGGTATTAGAAAATTGATTCAGAGGAGATTAAATTTGTATTTCACGAAAAAAAAATTAGTTTGAAATTTTAATTGGTCAAAAACGCGTGACAAGTCAAAGACTCCAAATCTGTCACGTTTTACTATTTTGGTTATAAGTTTGACTTAGTTACTAAAACGAAATAAGGTCAGTGGGGTTAGAACTCTAATTGAGAGTGAAACATATTTTTATTTCACAAAGGAGAATCAAATTACTACGAAAAATAGTAAAAATTTGTTGTTAAAATAACACTAATTTTTTTTTCTATAAAAAAATCTTAACTCTCTAATTTTTAGGTTTTCTTCACTCTTTTTTTTATCCCTTTCTCCTCTCCTCCTCTAATCTCTTCATCTTCTCCTCTAATCTCTTCTTCTTCTCTTAACATTTGAAGGCATTAAATTAAAGTTAGATCTACCAAAAAAATTAGAAATTTACATTTTAACAGAACCTAAGCATTATCAAATCAGTTAAGAGAATTCTACAAATACAATCACCTTGAGTGCATAGTGAAAGTCTTACTAGGTCTTCGAAATTCAATTTCGTAAAATAAAACTAAACTCAATCTACCTAAAATGGTTGAGTTATCCAAAATTCTAACTCCAAAGTCAACATCCTGTCTGAGGTAGTGAGAAGTGTGGATGTTCACTTTAATACCGTTAGGCACTTTATCTGTGCTATTCCAGTTTACTTACGTTTTTACCATTAACGACTTTCATTGTATTGAAACATAGATAATTTAGTCACATTGGACTCTTTTTTTACTTTTTCATTTTTTTTTACTTTTTTTACTTTTTTTTTTTGTCTTATAATTATATTCTACATTCCATAATTTAATTTTTTACTCAGACATTTTTTTTATATTTTACTTTTGAAGCAAGTAGCCCTTTTCAAGGTATCTAGTCTAATCGTAAGATTATTGTCTAAGATGTAAATATCCAATTTTATTTTTCTTCTAACCAGCCAATCAAAAGACAAGGAAGTCAAAGTTCACTAAACCTTATTCCTATCACCCTAAGAAAACAGAAGTTTCACTCTACTCCTCTAGTCAACCTAGACTTTGAGAACCAGTCAGATGTGTAGTGAAGTTTTCAAAGATGCAATTCTTTCGAAGATGTACTAAGTAAATGATAATGAAATGACTCAAATTTCAAAGCTCATTGCTGAAATTCTAATTTTTCTAATCTTAACAAAATGTCTAAAAACATCTATTCAAATTTCAAGACTTTCACTGTGAATAAAATGTCTATACTGGTGCATCTTGAACAACTTGGGAACCACGTTATATGATGGAGGAGCTGGAATCATTATTCCTCAGAGAATTGGAGCTTCATGTTGTCTGCCCTATCTCTTAGTAGTCAAGGGGGAAAATCAAGGAGAAAAAAGAATCCGAGCAATTTAGTATATGCCCATGCATGCGTGGAAAACCAAGTAAACTCTAGCTCTAAAGACATCAACCATATGCTGGGTCTTGTAATTAGAATCAAGAGAGACAATTGAAAGCATCACTTTCTTAATTTAACAAGCTTCAAAATGATTTTTTTAAAAAATAGCAGCAAACCCTGTTCATGCCTTCAAGAGAATCTAAGACTGCACCCAATTCATTGGGGAGCTAGGCTTCTTCATGGTTTCCTGTCAAAACTCAAAACTATAGAACGTTACACAGAAGTGGTCAGCTTAAAGCAGAAAATACAGACTGGGTCCTCTAGATGATTATCTTCGCAAACTGAATGCCAAGTAGTTCTTTTCTCACTATTGGAGTCCATCTCCACTACCCAAAAAAATATCAAAGTAATATTTAGTTCTAAAATACTGTTAAGTTTGAACTACTATGTATCCAGTCACCTTTGAGTTTTATGCCTATATATGTCAGATACAGATATTGTTCACATACGATCACCAAGTCAGAATATTGGTTTAAAATAGCAAGAGAAAATTTTGGACAAAATGGAAAAAGTAAAAAATCAATATATAATAAATTAGACATTTATACTAAGTTTTCAACATACTTTTGACTCAAAAAAAAAAAAAGAAAAAGGAAACATTATTGAGTTTATACATGATAATAAATGCTATGTTGCTAGGATTATAGGAATTATACATAGGTACCCTGACATATTTTGTTAAACCTATGAAAAAGGCTAAATCAATAACTCAAAATCAACTATAAAAATAAAAAAATAAAAAGTCCTCTTTTCCACACAAAAAAATGCTTTGCCATTCAAAACATATAAAACCACTTTTTTTTAAGGAAGCATTTAAAAAAAACAGTGCATTTTACCTGCTAGATGAAGATAATGTGTTCTAAAAACGCAACTTTTAAGAAAACAGAAAAGATGCCATTTTTTGTGACAATTTCACAGGTAATAATATATGGTTGCTATGGCTGTGCTCTACATGCAAGTGGACAGTCTCAAACAAAAGGATTATGTTCAGGACAGAAAAAAAATAAAAAATTTATCTTAGTTGAATATTCAACAATACTTAGAATACCTAATAGCTTCTCAAATAAGAAATATAAACCATTAGTGAATCAAGTGTTGTTCTGTGTGTGCATCAATTTTATTTTTTATATTTTGATTAAGTAAAGATGATTTTATTAAAAAGGGAGGTTGAGGTGACCAACCCAAGAAAGATAAGAAACAACAACCACCAACAAACTTAAGTTCCCTACTCCTCACAACCCCATCCCACTTTACAACGAAATCTTCAAAGAAAGTACTACCCTTAAACTCTTTAAAGAGCTTACACCAGAAAAACAATAAAGCTAAAGAAGATAAGTTCCTGCAAAGACAACTCCTTGTAAAATAGAGAAGTGTGTGTGTCTATTATTAATTAGCTTTATAGGGCATATTAATAATTGTACATAGGCATCTATTATTATTGCTTTATAAAATAGACAAGTGTGAAACGTGGAAGAGATGCACATTTTTTCCAGAAATAGAGAAAGTCTTATTTTTAGTTTTTTTTATCTGGTTTTAACCTTTGATTAGGTTTTTGTAAAGAGGATTTAGCAAGTTTGATTTGGTATCAGAGCTAATTGGGGATGTGCGACTCTCTCACTCATTCTGCTTTTTGCAGTAGAATGACTTAACCTCCTTATTGCAGGACACATTTAGAGGCAGCCTGTTGCCCAGCTCTAGAACTGAAGAATCAACAATGCATCCTCAAAGATTGGTTAGGAATATGGAATAATGCTCATTACACAAGACGTTAGTAATTATAGTTTCCGTCTTCATCGTCATTTAGCACTTTCAGCTGTTTTTCTTGAACCACTACGTCAATACAAGGGAGTTGAATATCTTTATATGGAAATAGGTAACCATATAGATAATTACACATATTACTAAGTGCCTTTAATTCCTCTAGTATGTAAATGAAACACTAAGTTGAAACACAACTACAAATGATTAACCTATTCAGATTTTATTATGCATCTTCACATATGGTACCTTAAGAAGGAAAAAATGAAAATCTTTAACTTACTTCTTGTAAGGTTTTCTTTTCAACTTCTGAACAACTAATAGTGATAATAAAAGGTTAAATCTCTGTAAATGCAAATTTAACAATATTTTACGTACACATTCCCCCCACCACACCATGAAAATAAAAAAACCCAAATGGTGTGAATACCTCAACAAAAATCATGAATTTGCAAACTAAAGAAATCAAACTAAACAAGAAATTTACAATATGAAAATCTAACTTTTAATAACACACAACAACAACAACAGTTCCGTTTATGTAGCAAATAAGAAAACAAGAACTTATCCAAATCATTCAGAAGTGAAATTACTGAACTGAACCATAACAAAATTGTAACTATATTGAATTGAGGTACAATGTATCCAAGAAGATGATCACCTTATATCACTATTATTAAGTTCCAATGGGTCCTCAAAATGCATCATCATTAACAAAAATAAGTAACTAAAAAAAGCTCTAATAAACATAATAGAATCTAAACCAATCCAAGAAAATTAAAAAGAGATGCACAACTATCATGTTTCTTTTAACTCTTGTTCTGACGTTTCATCTATCCTCCCCCTTTCTTTTTCATACTTCAGCAACCTCTCTTTCATCTTCTCCTGTATTTAGAGAACCAAAAAAACAAAAAGCTTTTTACATCGCAATCATAGACAAATAACCCAATTTGTGTATGTAGAGAGAGGGGGGCAGTGATCATCAAACAAACAGCCAATATGAGAGAGGGAGAAAGAGAGAATCGGAGAGAATAGGTTGTGATGATAGAATGTTGATTCTATTAATGGTGAATTTAAAATAAGAAAATTGAAGAAGAGAAGAAGAAAAGATATTCAATCTCTTTGAGGGGATTGGACCTCCAAAGCCTTTGAGCTATACTTTATTATTTTCTTACCCTAAAAGAGTTTCTACGCATACAATGTACAGGGAAAGGATTCCAAATAAACGAAAACAACTAATGAGAGTCCATAGAAGATACATCAGGCAATTGACTTTGGACGATAATTTGATTCCCCAATTCTTTCTTAAAGAGAGAAACATGGAAGACAACGTGTATTTTAGACCTGATGGAAAGATCTAACCAATAAGCAACTGCTCCCATGCACTCGATCACTTTGTAAGGTCCATAAAAGCAAGGGGACAGTTTCATCGAAGCATGAATACTAATGGAAGCTTGTCAATAGGGGTGTAAACACAAGAAGACACAGTCCTCTAATGAAATTCTCATTTGGTACAATGTTTGTCTACTTTTTATTTCATACGAGCTTGTGGCCCATATAGGTTGTCCTTCAGGAGTTGGAGAACACAATCTCTATCTTGTAGGTCGCAATCGACTGGATGCACATTTGTGAACCCATGTGTTAAATAATCATTCTGCCCATGGAAGCCAATGAACCCAATCCTTTGGACGGTCTCCTAAAAAGCATGCAAATAATTTTCCAAGTATCAGTTAACCACTTCAATTTTCCCATCTATCTAAGACTGGTAAACAGTGCCCAAAGTCATTCAGGTTACTTGCAGGCGAAAAAGCTATTGCCAAAATTGCTCATGAAAACAGGGTCGCGATCATTGAAAATAAAACTCAGCATAGCATGTGGTTTAAAGACATTATCAATGAAAACCTGAGCAACAATAGATACAGTAATTTGGATGTGATAACCTGCATAAGTGTGCATACTTAGTGAGGTGATCGATGTCCACAAAAATGGTATTCTTTCTAAGCAAGGATGATAGGCCATCCACAAAATCTATGGAGATGTCTGTCCAAACCTAAGTCGGAATAGGCAATGGCTAAAGCAAGCCTCACATAGTTATTGCATCACCCTTATTTCATTTGCAAACATCACATTCTTCCACTAAGCACTTGATTTCGTTTTGCATTCTTTGCCAATAAAATGTTCGTGAGATGCTTTTATAGGTGAGAAAGAATCCAGAGTGGCCAGCAGATGAGAAAGAATGTAACCCTTGAAGTACTATAAGCTTTCGAGAAAAATGGATGTCAATACGATTTCCAGCCTCTTATCTCAGGTTTCCTCCACCCCATGTACGGTGGGGAGCACTAGTGGGTTCTTGTTGTAGCTTTTGGATAAGGCTATGTGTTGTGGGGTCAACTACCCACTCCTTTCTAATTTCTTCAAGGTTATTATATAAAGGCTTTAATATAGCTGGTAATTGGGCTCTGAAATACGAGATAATGCATCTCCTTTCATATTATCTTACACCATTCTTGTAGATGATCTCATAATTATATCCTAACAACTTGAAGACCCACCCACCTTTTTGTGCCATAGAAGAAATCCCTTGTTCGAAAACAGTTTCCACTTGTGGACTTCGTGCACTATAGCCGTAAGTGTGATAGTGCCTTGCCAGTGAATGCCAAAAATTGACTCCCTTGCATTAGAAGTCCCCCAATTAGAAATTTACATTATATCACAAATATCTTGTTCATATTGGGTAAGACAATACCTTTTTTAACTTTCCAAACGTTTCTTTAGTCTTTAAACCCCATTCAAAGGCATCTTCTTGTAATAAGGCCGTTAGTGGAGCATTAAGTTTGTCAGTCTTTCAAAAACTTGCAATAGTAGCTCATCAATATGAGAAAGCCACATAGCGCCTTGATTGTTTTTGGTACAACCCATTCCACCATAGCCTTGATCTTTGGGGGATATGCTTCCACTCCCTCTTTGGAAACAACATAGCCAAGGTACCTTTTTTTATTTTTGATAAGTGAAAATTTTATTGATGTGAGGACAAGGAGTCCTCAAGAAAAATACAAACAACTATCTCCCACTACTAAGAATGTCCCACCTAAACAAAAAGTTTTAAAAAAAGAACCCTCTAAAATCCTTAAACTACTTACTCCAAAAAAATAGCAAATCAATAATATTGAAAATGAGCACTTGCAAAGAATTTTCTTTCCCATCAAACGTGCGGACATTCCTTTCCTTCCACAAACCCCAACAAATTGCAAAGTGTGTGAGATTCGAAAGGATCTTTGACCTGTCAGAAAAGGAAGTTGACTTCCAACCAACCAAGAAAGAGAAAACCGAGTTCGGTTGACACCAAGAAACTTTAAACAAAGAGAGAACAAAAGAACACACTCCGAAAGCTAAACTTGCAATGAATAAGAAGGTGGTCCACCTACTCCCCACTCATTTTACAGATACAACAAAAATCAACCAAAATAAGACCTTTGCGTCTTAGAAGACCAATCGTAGGAAGTTTGTTCAGAGCTACCAACCAAATAAAAAAGGAAACTTTGGTCAGCGCAAGAGAATGCCACACAAAGGAAGCCGGGAAACAAGTCTCTTGATTCCCTTCTATGAGAGAGTAGAAAGACTTTACTGAGAAGCTCTTGTCTCGACTACCTTTCCAAACTCGTTGATTTCACCTATCCAACAACGGATCTGCAAAAGCAAGCAAGTCAATGATAGTGGTTGCGTCTTCAATCTCTCAATCGTTAAGTCTTCTTCTAAGGCCTAGGTCCCAAGATACCATTCTCTGTTGGAACCAAAAAAGTGAAGGCAGACATTCTTTTCTACAAGGATAATGAATACAACCCAAGATACAAACTCTGCAAAGGGGTATCACTATACTAACAATCCTCCCAAAAACGAATTTGATCACCTCTCTCGGCCTCCAAACAAACATGCTCGCCCACAACTTCGCCCTATCTAGAAATACCTTTCCAAACACCACATCCAAAAGGTAGCCTACTTGGCTTGCACTCCCACCCCAAAGGATCCTTCCCAAACTTTGCTACAATAATCTTCCTCCAAAGCTCCTCTTTTTCATTACCAAACCGCCAGTACCACTTACCCAACATGACTTGATTCACTAACCTTAACCTCCCAACTCCAAGACTGCCCACCCTCCTAGGCTGACAAACAAATTCCAATTCACAAGGTGAAGCTTACTATTTCCCACTTTATCATTCCAAAGAAAATTTCTAATCAATTTTTCTAATTGAGCTTCAATCTTTCACGGTAAAGAGAACAATGATAAGAAATGAGTAGGGATGCTAGATAAAGTGCTCCTAATAAGTGTCAACTTACCTCCCTTAGACAAATACCTGGCTTTCGAAGAACCCAATCTCTTCCTAACCCTCTCCACCACCGACTCATAAATCGAGATAGATTTGTACCTCATTCCCAAAGGAAGCCCCAAATAAGAACTCGGAAGAGAATCCACTTGATACCCCATGAAGTCTACCCAAGCATCTTTGTCATCTATGTCAGGGACCTCACCTATCCCGTACATTCTGCTCTTCTTGAAATTAATAGGAAGGCCTGACACAACCTCAAAGCAACTAAGAAGTCCCTTAAGGAAACACACTTGACTCAAATCCACCTCCTACAAAACTAAGGTATTATCTGCAAACTGAAGATGCGCTACTTTTGGACCCTCCTCAAAGACTCCAAAACCAGACAAGGCACCCAAAGAAGTGGCTCTCAAGAACATCCTACCTAGTGCTTCCAACACAATGTTAAGCAAAAACAGACCAAAACACACCTTCAATGCCTCCACGAATTCCTTCCAAGTTGGAAACATAACAACTTGCCTCATACCAGTCATATCATTGGATAGCATCCCCTTTGAGATTTATGGCGGCCATTGCAACCCTGAGATCTTCCTCAGTATGATGGAACCAAAAAAATATCATTATGCCTAAGATACCCCAACCAATTGGATCCATACCATCCCATCATGGAAACTCAATTCTCATACGAGGAAAATTTTGATCTTGGTCACTATATCCTTCGCCTCCCCAGTTGTCTACTTTGTTGACATAGTGGTCATCAAAGTTCATGTTTTGTTCGTACAGATTAGTGTGGATGTTGGTAACTCTCGATGCATAGTCAGGTCTTTCTTAGGTCATGATCGATTCTAGAGTTGGATTAGTTTGTGAGAACAATTTCCAGAGCATAACTTTTAAGGATTCAATCTTCTCATCAAGCATTGACTTAATCGCTTATATTTGTGCATCAACCTTTATTTCCAACCTTGCCTCTAAATTTTGGCCCTTTAAGGATGATGTTTTTTTTACTTACTTGAGCCGTTGAGTAGGCTCAGAGATCAGTGATACCAAGCCCTTCCTTTGGAGATCATGTTAGTGGCATCCATCAGGATGCTATGATACCAAGTCAAATCAATAGAAACTTGATTCTATATGGTTAATTTAAATTGAAAAAAAAAAAAAAAAAGTAAGTAGAGAAGAAGAAGAAGAGATATTCAAAATCTTTGGAGTGGTATCAGACCTCCAATGTCTGAACCCTAAAAGAGATTGTAAGCATAAAATTTATAAGAAAACGAATCCAAAGAAACAGCAACAGCTAATGAGAGTCCATCGTGGACTTTATCTTGCCTAAATAGAGTCCATTCCAATGAAATGGCAGAAAAATAGGGGAGCTAAAACCGTATCATGTGATCATAAAAAAAAATCCCAATTTGAAAGGGAAAATTGGAGACACTATACAGATTGGGTTGTAATCATCAAAGAAACAGACCAATCAAGAACACATATGCACAGAGATAGAGATAGAGAGAGGTTTGTAGAGGTACCTTGTAAGAGGTTTCGAGACGGTGCATGAAGTAGAAACCGAGGGCGCCACCAAGAATGGTGCCAGTGATGATCCTGAAATAACCCCATTTCAGGGAGTGGGATCCAACCATTTTCTGATCACAGCCTGCAACTATTACTAATACTATCTATATGTATTTTCTGTGAGGAAATGTGGCCAAGTTCCAGATTTTCACCGGTGGTAGCTGATGAAGAGGTTCGACAACCCACGAAGACGAGAGCAGTGCAGAGGTAGAAGAAACTAGAAAGAGGATGGATAGTGTAATTTAGGCATACCCCCTTTAGGTTTTGGTGAATATTTGTGATACCCCTGCATTTTCAAAAACCCTTGACTTGGGTCCAGTGTGAGCAACCGATAAAATGATTAAAATACCCTTGACTTCAATTTATTTCCTCAAACCCTAGGGCCCGTCTGGATGCAAGAGCCAAAAGTACTATCAGAAGGAGCTGAATAAGTGTTGTGCATTTGGATGCAAGTTCTGAAAAGTATTGTAGAGTTTTGTGTTTGGCAACTATTATGGATTTTGGTAAATGAACAAAATGCACTTATAAGTAACAGTTATAGTTTTGTTTTTTTTATCGATAAGTAACAGTTATTGTTTCAATATTATAACTCAACTAATTATGCCCTCAAAAGTAACTTACTATTTTCATCCATCAAAAACGTTATATTACCATTTTAAATTCAAAATATACTTGTTCTTTTACAAAAATTCGAAAGAACCTCCCTTAAAAAATGAAGACACGAAAAAAAAATTCTAATATAAAGATAACATATATAAAAAACATGAGAACTATAATATAGTGAAAAGAATTTGTATCACATAAACACCTCTATATGAAGATTTACTAAATCCAAAACTCGTTATAAATAATTGTAATTTCATAAAATACAAACTTGCGTAATCTTTCTTTTGAGAAGTACCTCCAAAATTACTTTTTTTTTGCTCTGCACAAGATTTGCTTATATTTGGTGTTGGACATGCAAACGGTGTTGTTAGTGCTTCTGACTCTCCGCAAGAGTTAGAAGCACTTGAGAAGTTAATTTAAACAGGTCCTTAATTTTTACTCATGAACCCTTTTATCTTCATCCTTACATTTTGGTGACAAGATCACCACTTTCTTGTTTGAGATTTGATTAATTACTCATATTGTCAATAATTTCCTTTTATGAGTAAATGCATAACAAATAAATAAATTTTATCCTAAATGTTTTTTAGGAAAAAAAAATATTATGAGCCTAGTTCATAACTTGATAAATTAAATATCAAAGACAAATATAAAATATGAAGACCCACAAGAGAATGATATGATTCGATATAAACCACACACTTAAGACTTATTTGAGATAGTTAATTGAAATTGCCTCGACCCTTTTTTCACTAGATAATGAAAAGGGGTTTGATTAGTAAATTGATGATTTTTAGAAAAATGGAAGTTGCCACCTAATTTAGGTCTAAGAACAAAAAATAACTCCAAATGGATTTGGATCAGTCCACGGATAAAAGAAATGGGTAAGGGGTCAAATTACGAGTTCCGGAAAGTGTTAAGCATCGAACCCGTCCGATCAAGATGATTGGTCTCTACTATGATCTAAAACTATCATATGGTCAACATACAAAGACTAAAGTCAAACTAGGGTTCAGTCGTCATCAATTTATATTTCAGATTTGATAAACGAATCTTACATAAAAAATTCTCCAATATTATAGATTCTCGAATTTCGCACAAAAAGAAAAATTTACGAAAAAACCTTAATTATATCCCATGATCTAAAGTCAATTAACAATCCACACATGCAAATATTTTCTAAATTAGCAACAATGGGAATTAGGAAAAATTTTCAAAGTAAAAACTAGGAATGTGAAGTTCTAAAATTAGAAATTGAAATTTTTCTAAATTAGAAATTTATGAATACATGTTGAATTCTAAAATTAGAAACAAACTTCTTAAAATATAAAATTACAAGTATTGGATGAGCTCCCAAATTTGAAATTTGCAAATCATGACTTTTTCAAAATACAAAATTTTAAAAATACAAAATTTTCTAATTAAAAAATCACTAATTTCCACGATCACAAAATTTCTAAATAAGCAAATGCAAAACTTCTAAATTGAAAAGTTACTAAAATGTGAAAATTTTAAATTAGAAATTTATGAATATGTGTTTTCCCAAGATAGAAAATTTTGAATTTTCCATATTAGAAAATTTCAAATATGAATTTTTCAAAATAAAATTTTTGATCACAAACTTTTCGAAATAGAAAATTTGAGTAAGAAATTCTAGCAATTTGCAAATATAACTTTACAAAAGAAGAATTTTATGAATATGAAATTTAAAAAAAAAAACTTATGAATATGAATACTTTCTTTTAAAAAGAGAATTTGCTAATATGACAAATTATCAAATCTGAAAATAACTATGCACACAAAGTTCCCAAAAATCCCATATTAGCATGCTTCGCTAATCAAAAATCAAAAATAATGAAAAATTCCAAATTAAAAAAAATAACTCTGCATTTATCCAATTAAACCGATGGATGTATATATACAATGCTAAAATATCCAAAAATGGTCCCTATTCAAAGTATGTATATTCATTGTTATATAAAAGAATTTCAAAATCCTCTAAATTCTTAGCCACTAAATCAGCAATATTGCTAACCTAGAGAATGAAAAAAAAAATTTGAACCTCCACCATCTTGATTTGCATAAGATTGACCCGAGCACAATGATCATAAAATTTATAAAAAAAAGCTATTCTATTAACCTTGTTAACATAATCACGAAAAAAAATACAAGAATGAACCTTTCCTATCATCAACCGGTTCAAACACGATGATCATGGGATTATTGCAAAAAAATAATAATAATAATAACATCGTAGGTAATCCGATTAGCTAGAAAAGTAAAAAAATATACTATGAAATATTGATGAGGGCTGAAGATGAGGTGAAAATAAAAGAAAAATAGGGATTCGATGCTGTAGATAGAAAGAAACAAAACAAATAAAAAACTTAAAAACAATAATTTACTTGTAGAACGAGGTAACGGTTGTTTTGTTCCTTCGGATATGAATCGAGAACTTGTGAGTGTTGTAATAGACAAAGAAAAATAACGATGTTTGCAACTGCTATGAATGTATATCCACTATTGTGGCTACAACTGAGAGTGGCGGGATATTGTTGTGTGTCGATCCAGAGAATAGAAAACTAAAAAAATGGTTGGTTGGGGGTTGCTGGTTCGAAAGTTGGAAAAGATGGGATAAAATAGAAGGGGCTGTTGGAAAAAAAGAAATAAGGCAGAGAAGGGGGGTTGTTGGTCTAAGAGTTGGAAAAGAATGATGTGGAAGAGAGAGGGAGTTGTTGGTCTAAGAGTTGGAAAAAAAGGACGTGGGAGAGAGAGGGAGTTGCTGGTCTAAGAGTTGGAAAATAAGGACATGGGAGAGAGGGGGACTATTGGTCTTAGAGTTGGAAAAGAAAGACATTGAAGAGAATGAGAGTTGTTGGTCTGAGAGTTGGAAAAGAAGGACGTAGGAGAAGGGAGAGCTGGAGAAAAAATATAAGCTATTTTTTTTAAGACGTTTGTTGGAGAAGGGAGGGCTGAGGTTGCTGCTGCTACTGTAGAAAATTGGAAACACAGAGAAACTGTTGAGAGAGAGAGAAGGAGACGTGGAGAGGCTGAGAAAGAAGAAGCTACTCTTAGAAGGAAAGAGAGGCTGTTTGTTTTATAGAATTTTCTTTCTATTTATTTCAATAAGTGGACGTCCTCTTTAAGATGTTTTTCTTTTTTTCCACGCTTTTTATTTATTTATTTTTTATTTCCTTTTCTTTTTCTTCTCCTCTTTCTCACGTTTCTATTAAGAGAATAGAGGGGTGTTGATCCCAGACTACTTACCTTGACGGTCCCCCATCGATGAATTCATGGTTGGTCTATTTTTATCTTTTTGATTTTTAAATTATTATTTTGATTTTAATTCTAATTTTACGGATCAATTAATTTTTAATCTAAAATTTTTATTGGTTGATTTCACTTTAATTTTGAATTTTATTTTGATTTACTTGTTGATCTCTTAATTTGAATTTTTAATTGGATTTTGATGAAATTTAACTTTGCATTTCAATTGATTGGTTGGTTAATTTTTAATTGTATTTTGATTAAATTTGGTTGGTCGATCGATTTTTAATTTTAACATTGATTGGTTAATTGAATTTTAATTTTAATTCGGTTGGTCGATTGAATTTTAATTTTGAATTTATTGGTTGATTAATTTTTTATTTGAATTTTTAATTTGATTTTTAATTTTTAATTTTGCTTGGTTGATTAACTTTTAATTTGAATTTTAATTGGCTTTTGATTAGTTGAGAGCTTTTCCAATTTGTTTTAAAAATTTATTATGTTTTCCTAAGAATAAGGTCTCAAGAAAAAATCGGACATTGAGGGGCATTTCGGTCATTTTTGTGATTTATCATAAATTTCTTTATTTTCGTCAATTTGGGTCTTATTAGACTCGAAATCATATTCTGAGTGCAATGGAGGTACTTTCGAGATTTTTCGGAGGTCCGAAATTCATGAGGAGTATTTTCGTTATTTTGTTGATTTTTGTAGATAAAACAAATTTTGGCGTGAGGTTTCTTTTAGTCCCAACGTGATTATTTCTAAGTCTCGAGGTCGCATTTTCTTAGCATCGTGATGTCTCTAGCTTGTCGAAATGTGTAACGAACCTAAGCATACGTGCTTACTAAATTGGGTGTAAAGTGTAGCGATCCTAAGCGTGCGTAAATTTTTATGTTGAGTCGTAATGAGCAATAGAGATGGAGGGACTAGAAACGCAAGAAATTAGAGACAGTACTCACAAGCCTTCGAATTCTTTACGCTCATCATTAGGAATTCATTACAATTGAGGGACGAATTGTTGAATTAGGCAAAGGGTGGAGGTAAACTAGATGGCTAATTTATTGTGGTAGATAGTGTGACATTCGAATGTTAAAGCCAATGATAGCTCATTTTGCAACATGACTTGGCAATTTGTCAAGGTATCCAGATTCTTGAGGGTAAGCTCTCACCAGAGTAAAAATTTCAAATCCTTGAACTTTGAAAAACTCTCCTTGACAAATGCAAATGCAATGAGAGTGTACGTGTGTGCAACATTGTAATGATGATTTTGAGAAGACGCATATCCATTCTACGCATTTATGTTGGGAGGATAAAAAACTTTAAAATGAAAAATTGCATAAAATCAACATAAAATCTAAGCAAAACCTGAGAAAATTATGAATTAAAAACTGAGTTAAATATGAGCATAAGGTCCGAGCATAACTAAGTATAATCTGAGCATAATTGAGCATGACTAAGCATAATTTAAACATAAGGTCTAAACATAATATGAGCATAGCTGAGCATAATCTAAGCATAATCTGAGTGTAATCTGAGCATAATTTAGCATAATTTGAGAATGGATCTGAGAAAAAATTGGATTAAAATCCTATTCCATAGGAACTATTTTTTTTTTTAAATTTAAAAGTTGGGCTTAATGAATTTTAAACCGTAGTTTCAACTTTTTCTGAATCTCAGGGATTTTCCAAAATTGATCTCAATGGGGTAACCTTTAATTCTATATTAACCTTATCCTCTGGGGTCGAAATTTATGTCCCCTAGTTTGATAGGGAATGTTGCACTGGGGATAATTGGACACAATTTTAAAAGGAATGCCCTTGGTGTAAAGGGGGGAACCACATACTTTAGAAAAAAGAATATCTCTTATTATGAGAATTAAAATCTTTAATTACCACAAGTGTAATAAAAGTTTAACTTTTAATTCAAGCTTATTATTGAAGATTATGAGTCAGGCTCAAAAATTGGAATCAAATATTTACTTCTGAGATTCATTTTGGATATCATCTTTTTTCCCTTTCGGTTCGCTTTGAAAAGTGAAAATTTCAAATTAGTCATGGACATAGTGTTTGTGACTTTTGAGGACAAGCTAATAATTACTTACACGATAATGAAATCGGTGGAGCTTGGTCGTTCGGATTCTTAACATTTGATTTTTGAATGTCTTCAAATTTTTAACTTGATTGAGATTTTCTTTTGATTGCTCTAACTTTTACCTAGATGCCTTTTCAGGTTTTCAATATAACGAGCTTGCCTTAATTTTTGCCTAAGTTGCCCTTTCGGATTTTCAACCTAGTAGGCTCTTTTTTATTTTTTTTGCTAAGGCCGTCTTTTCAGATTTTCAACCTTACGAGCTTGCCTTAATTTTTTCCTAAGTCGCCCTTTTGGGTTTTCAACCTAACAGGCCTATTTTTTATGAACTTCTGGAGCTACTACTTGATCTTGCTTGCCATTTTCCTTGACCTATTCATGCGGTACTTAGGAGGACTTCCTTAGGTGGGCTTAAGGCTAGGCTTAGGAAGAAAAGGAATTAGAGGCTCAAAACCCAATTGCCCTTTGTGTGACATTTCTTTTATAATTCTTTCATTTTCTTTGAATTTTATTCCCCGTTCTACAATTATTTTTTTTTATTATGATTTTTTTGGAGGAATATATATTTTTAGTTTTGATGTAGTTGGGCCTGAAGTAACTTTTCAGCTTACGTACCCCAGATTTTTAGGATCAGGCCAAAATGTAGTTCAAGTACATTTTCTCCCCAAGTTGGGTGATCGGGCTGAGAAAGAAAAAGGCAAGAACTTTATTTATTACTCTTTTTTAAAAAGCTGCAAAGGGGTTAAGGAAAGGAATATTGAATTAGGTAACATGGAAATTGGTTTGATCGAAGACGACTTCCTTAGATGTAGTACCACTTGACTTGATCTAGGTTGGTTGGTTTTGGCAATTCATTGCCATCGTGATCTTGAATTTTGATAGCCTTCTTAGGCAGTATTTCTTTGATGATGAAAGGACCTCCCTAGTTGGGCTTAAACTGACCCCAAAGGTCGAAAATAGGTACTTGATTTTCTTTGAGTACCAAATCCCCAATTTGCAAGTCACGAACTTTAACCTTTTTGTCAAATGCATGAGTGACTATTCTCTGATAAGCTTGCATGTGGTATAGGACTCTAAGTCATTTTTCATTGATTAAGTTCAACTTTTCATACTTGTGACAGACCTAGTCTGCTTCTGATAGCTGACTTTCCATTAGAATCCTAAGGGACGAGATTTCCATTTTAACTGGTAAGACTGCATCTATTCCGTACACTAAAGAATAAGGGGTGGCGCCAGTGGACGATCGTATCGAGGTGCGATATGCCCAAAGTGCAAATGGTAACTTTTCAAACCAATCTCTGTGCGATTGACACATCTTCCTGATGATTGTCTTGAGATTTTTATTGGCTGCTTTAACTGCTCCATTAGTCTAGGGACGATAGGGAAATGATTTGTGATGCCGGATCTTGAATTTTGAACATAGAGTAATAACCTCAGCTTTGAAGTGCTACCAATTATCAGAGATCAACTTAGAAGGTGCCCCATTCCGGTTGATGATATGTGCTTGGATGAACTTGGCAACCTTGGATCCAATGAAAACGATGTATGAAGTGGCTTCTACCTATTTAGTGAAGTAATTGATGGCCATTAGAATATACCCATTCGACACTTTAGGTGTGTTCTTACCAATTATATCAATTCCCCAGATATAAAACGGTCACGATGAAGTCAAACCAACTAACTGAGATGAAGGTACATGTACGAGATTAGTATGTATTTGGCATTTATGGCTAGTCTTGAACAGAAGATGACAATCTATTTCCATTGTTGGGCAATAATATCCCTGTCTCATAATTCTCTTGGGTAACATCTTCCTATTCATATGAGGTCTACAGTACCCAGAATACAACTTTACCATTATTTATTCAGCTTGATCTTCATCGATACATGACAAATGGATTCCATCATGCGCTTAGAATGAATTGGGATGCAAATCTCTATAGGGTTTATCGTTCTTTCCTTGACGTTTTAGCTGAGAACTCTTATTTTTTCAATACTTTCTTAATGTCAGTATACCATGATTTTCCGTCAGGGAGTCAAGCTGCGATATCAATCTGATAGCAATATGCAAGTTTATTTTTTATTTTGACGGTGATAGGCCTTAGTTTCATGCCTAGGGGAAAATGGATCATTGAAGAGAGAGTGGCCAGGGCATCAACGAGTCTGTTATTTTCCCTTGACAAATGTTGGAAAATGATGGTTTTGAACTTCCTCACCAAATTCAGTAAATACTCATGATAAGGCTTCAATTTCCCATGCCTAGTTTTTCATTCTTCCAACGACTAATGTATGACTAAGGCGGAATCCTCAAATACTTCAATTTCTATGATACCTAGATTCAAAATGACATCAAGCCCAGCGATACATGATTCATATTCAACTGTATTATTGGTATTGGAGAAAGCTAACTTAATAGTGATTAGAATATGGTATCTTTCAAGAGAGAAAAAAATTACCCTTATTTCATACCCGTTTTGATTTATGGCTCCATCGAAGTATAACTGCCCTACTTGAATTTGTGGTTTCTCCTCGAGGTTCATTATGTTTTCATATGAGAATTGATCTACAAATCTTATTCCTTCCACCACTAGATGATCGGCCAAGTATTTTGCCACTGCTTGTCCCTTGATGGATTTTTGTGTAACATGTGTGACGTTGAATTTTGATAACTGAAAGCACCCTTGATCCGTTTTGTGTGTGTTTTGAGAGTCGTCACCTAGTTTTACGATCTAGGAATGGAAACGTGACTCTAAACAGATAAAAAATATTGATCTTGTGCAACATATTCCATTGAAGTTCTCCATCTCTGACATTACAAACTTCTCAGACAGATGGATCCTAGGGATTTGATTGAAAACTTATTTGCCTACTACGATTCATCGACCTCTTTTATGTTTTTCAAAGCTATTTCCAACTGAGTCATTCTGTTGGCTAGCATCGGATTCTCATTAAAATGTTCTTCATATCCATCGAGCTCATAAATCTCTTGCAGATTCTTAATCGTGCTACCTTCTGGTCCTTTGCCTTTTAGATCATCAGAAGGATTTCCTACCTACTCAGAGATCTATTCTAACACTTCTACCTTGCTCTTATGTTATTTATGACCATTGCAAAAACTGTTAGGATCTTATGGATCTCTACGAGTTCGGATTTAGAGTTCATTTCTGACAATTCACTTGGTGCTGATGTTCGCCCTAACCAACTTGACTCTCGACTCCAACGAGGTAATGGACACTTGAGTTTGGGCGCAATGATAACCCTGTACCCCATCAAAGGCGAGTTTAATTAATTTCAATGTTCAGGGTTCCTTTTGATTACACTTTTATGAGTCTTGAGATTATTGATTTTTATGCACCAACAATCCATTAAATAATTCATTCATACAATGATTAACTAATTCAAAAAGAAAATAATTTTATTGAATTATTTAAAATAAAATACAGATATATTTTTTACATGGATGTTTGACTTTGTTCTATTGATCATTAGGATTGCTAAAGCAATCAAGTATCCTCCTCTTGGTTCTTATCCTTAAATTCTCTTGGCCCTTCTGGATACCCCAAGATGCGCTTGTTCTAAGCCTTCTCAATGAGATGTACTAATATTTCAGTTAATGGTTCGAAAGGGAAGAAAGCTTTGGGCTAGGGCAAAGAAAAATCTATAGGCACTCCGTATTGTTCCGGGATTAAATTAGGTTGGTAGAAAAAAGTTTCCTCTAGTTCAATCAGACGAACATAATAGGATCCTTTGGTACCTAAAATAGGATAGTCAGTCATCCACCAAGGGCACCTTAAACCAATATGACAGTTGAGATGGGATTCCTACCATTTGCTGCAAGCCTTAACTGAATTGTGACGTACTATCAGGTTTTTTTTTTTGAAAAATATTTTGGCCCATACTTGAGGGTTAAAGGAAGGTCCACAATTTTAAAGCAATCACAAAGCCACATATAAAGTAGGTGGGGGCTTCCTTTGAAGCCTTCTTCCTCATCATTTTTCATGGCATCTAGACTCAAGAAGGTTTCAGCTAGAATGAGAGGTACATGATTGGCTTTCCTTGAGAATTAAGAGGCTATGTCTATGAAGGATTTTGAGACAGTTTGACTATCACTTTTAGAGGTCAAAATGTACTGGGCTAAGATTCCTAAACACAATCAATAGTATCTAGGGGCTTGCCACTATGAGAGTGGTAAGGGCCTAATAATAATACTAAATCCAATTTTTCATTATGGACCCGTTTTGGCTTGTTCTTTGAGATATCTAATATGGTAGTGAGGTAGCTCGAATAACCTATCTTTAATGAGGGCATGGCTAAAGGTCCTGAAGTGGATATCCCCAAGATCCCGCAATACTCCTCATAAGTAGGACACAAGTGCATATGCTCGATATGGAAAATATGATGTGTAGGGTACCAATGCTCAGCTATAGGGCGCAAAAGGTTCCAATCTATCTCAAACTCGTGAAAGTAAATAACACATCTCAACATGAATTTTTCAAAATTTAATTTTTTTATGGTATGCATGTTATGGTGGTTTTGACCAAGTAGTCAATTAGGTTGTTCCTTGTAGCTATCATCCTAAGATACCAAGAAAGGAATTTCATTAATTGTCCAAAGTTCATGTAAAAAAAGTAAATTTTTGTAAAAGCCCTTTTCTTCATTTTTATTTTTTATTAAAAAATCTTTTCTTCTTGAAGTGAGTTGGGACCCAAATTAGAGAAATTGAATGCCATTTTTGAATGGCTTGGCCCATACTAATGTTGGATCAAGATGAACTGGGTCGTTTTGGATCATTGCTACAATTAAAATGGATTTTTTATTGGGTTGGTGCACCCAGTGATATGATAATATTAAATTAGATAAAAAAAAGTGTTTGACCTCTTTTTCAAAAAACTAACCCGGGAACACCCACGATAAGTTCTGATCGTGGCCTATAGAACAATTCCTAGACTCTAGGTTTATTACGTGCAATGCAATTTATCTGGCCACCCTTGCCCAAGTGCACCTATATAGCTCTCAAGCGTGCTCAATCAGGCGATACGTGGTGACTTGGTTTGTAACTTTCATCAATGGTTTAGCATCCCACAAGGAGACCAACCACGTACTATTACTATGTTGGCAATCGGGACATGTGACTATGTGGTTAACGATAGGACAAAGGCTCAAGTCATTCTAGCGTGGGTGCATCAATATACCTTTCAGGGTCACCTGATCAAATGGTACTAATACCATAGTTTTATATACCATAAAGGTATGTGACTGGAGTTGTCATTTTCACCAATGATGTTGTAACCCACAAGGAAATTGGGCAACGCACTAGTACCATGTTGGCTTAAGGGACATGCAAGCGTGTAATGCATTATAAATTAAACGTGATAGTGATGTGTGCAAATAGGGTAGGGTGCGCTCGGGGCGTTTATAATAATATCCAGTCATACAAGCCACATACACCAAATCAATCAAAACAATTAAGAGAAATAAACAATCAATTACATCCAATCACATACCAATGAAAGAAAGGACAAAATCTAGTGAAAAGTCAACCTAGGGATGGTCTTGGATAAGGTCAAGTTTGACCCTTAAATCCCCAGTGGAGTCGCCACTGAAATCGCCTCGACCATTTTTTAGTAGATAATGAAGAGGGGTCCGATTGGTAAATTGGGGATTTTTTGTGAAATGGGAATCGCCACCTAGTTTAGGTTTAAGAATAAAAAATAACTCCAAATGGATTTGGATCGATCCATGGATAAGAAAAATGGATAAGGGGTTAGATTGTTAGGCACCGAATCCGTCCGATCGAGATGATCGGTCTCTACTACAATCCAAAATTATCCTATGATCAACATACAAAGACTAAAATCAAACTAGGGTCCAATCATCATCAATTTATATCGGATTTGCTAAACGAATTTTACTGCTAAAATTCTCCAAAATTACATGATTATCGAATTTCACACAAAAGGAAAAATTTGTAAAAAAGCCTTAATTATGTTCTATGATCTAAAGTCAATTAACAATCCACATATGCAAATATTTTCCAAATTAACAACAATGGGAAAATTTTCCAATCTAAAAAACTAAGAATGTGAAATTTCTAAAATGGTAACTTGTGAAGTTTCTAAATTAAAAATTGAAAATTTTCTAAATTAGAAATTTATGAATATATAATGAATTTCAAAATTAGAAAAAAACATCATAAAATATAAAATTACAAGTATATGGTGAGCTCCTAAATTAGAAATTTGCAAATCATGAATTTTTCAAAATAGAAAGTTTCAAAAATACAAAATTTTCGGATTAGAAAATCACTAATTTCCATGACCACAAAATTTCTAAATAAGGAAATGCAAAACTTCTAAATTGGAAAGTTAGTAAAATGTGAATTTTCTAAATTAGAAATTTATGAATATGTGTTTTCCCAAAATAGAAAATTTTAAAATTTCCATATTAGAAAGTTTTAAATATGAATTTTCCAAAACAAAACTTTTGCTTACAAACTTTTCGAAATAGAAAATTTGAGTATGAAATTCTAGCAATTTACAAATATAATTTTTTAAAAGAAGAATTTTATGAATATGGAGTTCCAAAAAACTTATGAACATGTATACTTTCTTTTAAAGAGAGAATTTGCAAATATGACGAATTATCAAATATGAAAATAACCATGTGCACAAAATTCCCAAAAATCCTATATTAGCATGCTTCTCAAATAAAAAATAAAACATAATGAAAAATTCCAAATTAAAAAAATAACTCCACGTTTATCCAATTAAACCGATGGATATATATATACAATGTTAAAATTTCCAAAAATGGTCCCCATTGTATTCATTATTATATAAAATAATTTCAAAATTCTCGAAATTCTTAGCCGCTAAATCAGCAATAGTGCTACCTTATAGAATGAAAAAAAAAATTGAACCTCCATCATCTTTATTCACATAAGATTGGCTCGAGCACAATGATCATAAAATTTATAGAAAAAGCTATTCTATTAACCTTGTTAACATAATCATGAACAAAAAAAAAATGCAAGAATGAACCTTTCCTATCATCAACCAGTCCAAATACGATGATCATTGGATTATTGCAAAAAATAAAAACATGGTAGGTAACCCGGCTAGCTAGAAAAGTAAAAAAAACTACACTATGAAATATCAATTAAGGCCAAAGATGATGTCAAAATAAAAGAAAAATATAGATGCAATGCTGCAGATAGGAAGAAACAAAACAAATAAAAAATATAAAAACAATAATTTACCTGTAGAACGAGGTAACGACTGTTTTGTTCCTTCGGATATGAATCAAGAACTCATGAGTGCTGTAATAGACGAGGGAAAATAATGATGTTTGTGATTGCTGCAAATGTATTGCCACTATTGTGGCTGCAACTGAGAGGTGGGATATTGTTGTGCGGCAATCCAGAGAAAAGAAAACATAAAAAAATGGCTAACTGGGGGTCGTTGGTTCGAAAGTTAGAAAAGAAGGGATAAAATAGAGGAGGCTGTTGGAAAAGAAGAAATAAGGCAGAGAGGGGGTGTTTGGTCTGAGAGTTGGAAAAGAAGGACGTGGAAGAAAGGGATAACTACTGGTCTGAAAGTTGGAAAAGAAGGACCTGGGAGAGAGGGAGAGCTGTTGGTCTGAGAATTGGAAAAGAAAGATGTGGGAGAGAGGGATAGTTGGAGAAAAGATATGGGCTATTTTTTAGTACATTTTGAGGAGAAGGGAAGGTTGAGGTTGCTGCTATTGTTGTAGAGAATTAGATGAAATTACAGGCTTTAACAAAGTCTATGTCCTAGGGGGGGTGAATAGGATAAATTAAAAATTCTTCTAAGTGAGAGCACCTAAAATGTGACTGAATTTTTAATGAGTTCGTTCTATTAAAGCATTCACCAAATCATCCGTGAATTAAGGGATTTATGCATGCAATGATTAATCATGACATACATTCATATTTGCATGAAGATAAGGAAATTAGAAAGAGGCACAAGACACGCAATTTATAGTGGTTTGGCAACTGTGCCTACATCCACTCCCAAGAGAACCCCAGTCGATGGTTCTTCGGTGTTTACTGAAATTGAGGTTTTTGGTTCACCTTAAATCGCACATAGAATTTTTTCCGGGTTAATTATACAACCTTAAGATTGAGTGAACCACATCCACTCAAAATGTCTGAGTTTTATGCTTTGGAAACTCAGCAACCTTCTTCACTTAACTTGAGTCCACAACTCAATCAAGTGCTTGATTTTTTAAGAGGAAATCAAGAAAACTGTTACAAGAGTATTTTGAAATTAAAGCAAAACACAAACTCACAATTATGATGAATGAGGTGAGTTTGTTAATCTTGGTTCTTCACTTCTTCCTTCATCTTTGGCTCCTTGCCTACCACGATGTTAGTGTGTAATTGCTAGAAGGATGAAGTTAGTGAAACTTGATCAAATGAAGTAGCATGATGTGTATGGTTTCGACTTCATCCAAAGATTCTTCTTCCTTTGTTAAGCCTTCTTGAAGTCTACTTATTTGTTTGGGCTTAATTAAGAAGTTGTTGATCCAAAAAACCAATGAAGCCTAGAGCTTCTAATTTATAGAAACTGCACTCAACGACTTCCTGTCGATGGCACCTGTATCCCGTCGGTGGCACCGACCAAACTCAACGGTCGAAAATGTTACCGTTGAACATTATCGATAATACTGTCAGTGGAACCTCCAATAGTCATCGATGGGACCGATGAACATTCTATCGATGGAATCGGCAAAACTATGCTTCTGCCACCGATAACAGTTTACTCATTTTACGCTTTCGGTGGATGTCGGTGGGACCGATAAGTTGTTCATTGGTGGAACTGATGACCATTCTGTCGGTGGGACCGACAAGTTTAAGCTTCTGTCACCAAAACCGTGAGTTCCACTCTATTCTATCGGTGGGACCGATAAGTTGTTCATCAGTGGAACCGATGACCATTCTGTCAATGGGACCGACAAGTTTAAGCTTCTGCCACCGAAACCTTGAGTTCCACTCTGTTCTATCGGTGGTTGATAGTGGATCCTCCATTCCTGTCGACAGCCTTTATTTTCCTTGAGATTGAGCTGGTTTTGAACACTCAAGAAATGCTTCGATAGTGACTTGTTCTAATGTTCCACGGGTGATGATGTCCCTTGTCCTTGGTTGGTTTTGGTCTATTACGGATTTGTCATTGGTGTAATGCATGATGAAACATGACACCATACGACTAACTTGGAATTGACAACACATGGTACTAATAATCTCCCCCTTTGTCAATTACGAGACAAAACCAATCCTAGACTACCAACTGGGAAACATTTGTAAAGGTAATCAAGTACATATAGAGCCCAACAAGATCTTACACAAGATATTCAAATACAAAGCAGTAAGACTCTTAAATGATTACAAACACAATCTCAGATAAAGGATGCAAGACAGCAGATATCTCCCTCTTACTCCTTGTATTATCCATATATTCCTGCATTAAAATATTGGTTCCCAGGTGGGAGGTAGTCTCCCCTTTTTTGTTAGTCGTTGACAAAGGACGAATCACCCCAAGGCCAACACACAATAGATACAAATAACAAGACACATAACAGGGTCACCAAAGACATAGATGTGCAAGGGTGAATATGCCAAGAATGAGAATGCAAGAATCAGCAATATGTGAAAAGTGGATCAGAAAATAAATACAGATTCATTATCAACAGTACAAAGCACTGAGTATAGATAAATACAAGGCAAATGGAATTGATCAAGGCACACGCCACCTGATTCAATTCTGTGATTCATGACTCAAGACACCCGACAAACACAAACCATCTATAGAATTAAATTATAAAGACTAAGCACTGCTTGAGCTGTCATCTGAAGTGGCGTGCCCCGGGACACAGGTGCGAATAAGAGTCTTGAGGTACCGGTTCATCTTCTTAAGATGTGATTCCAGACGAGTTTGCCCTTGTACCAGATTGAGCTGAACTGCTTCCATAGCAGTCAACCGAGACTCAATGTTGAATGGGGCAGCTGGAAGTGGAGGGGGTGCGTCAGGAGGAGGTGGAGTGGGGGCCCGACGGGCAGGGTGAGGAGGGGGAGCGCGTCTGGAAGGGCAATCTGCATCTTAGAGAACGTGGAGGCAGCGAAAAGCTCTTTATGAAGTACCGGACTGGTATCAGTCGGAAGGCCACAGAATACTACCAATTGAGAAATAAGATGGCCATAGGGCAAGTTGCCTGAAGTGCGACTGGAGCGGGCAAAGCTGACAATCGTATGGAGGAGGTACATTGCAAGACACATGGCTTGTCCGGTTGCAACACAATACAGGGTATCGGCCATGTGCATTGCCACATCGTTCTTGTTCCCCGCAAGCGGATAAAGGTTAGATGTGAAAAGTTTGTGGAGAATTCTATACTGCGGGAGAAGATCCGTGCCACGAATAGCATTATCCTTGACCCACTGGATGTCCCGACGACCATAGAGGACATCCATGTATGCATTTCGAGGAGTCCCAAGGTTAGAAATGGGATCAGGGTGACCAACATGAGTGCAAGTGAATCCCAGGATGGAGGCAATGGTGGCAGTAGTAACATGGGTACTGACCTGATCAGGCGTTCCGAAGGCCACCACATCGAGGGAAGGGGGGAAGTCACGAGAATCCACAATGCTGGCATAGAAGCGACGGATGCGAGATGGAAAGACATCGCCCCCAACCTCAAGAAGAACTTCCTAGCCCATTTGATGCAGTAAATCGGGGATGCCAAATGGGTATACTACAGCGACGTCAACGCGATGTTCACATACAATCTTGCGGTCTCGAAGGAACTACAGACGATCTAGATTGATGAGCTAATCATCATCGATACCCATATCTGAAGCAGGGGTTGGAGGATGTCAAGAACCCTGGGGAAGAGGCAGATTAACTTCCTCTTCATCGTCGTCTTCTTCGTTAGCAGAAGAGGAAGAGGAGGATGATGAGCGGGCATAAGAGGTAAAAGCACGCTTGCTTCTAACATTTTGCCTGGCCGTTGGAGGTCTGGCTTGGCGACGGTGAGCCATGAATCTGATCACCAACACCAAGGAAATCAGGGCAAGTAGAGCCGTAAGAATCATCATGATGGCGAGAGACGAAGGTAGAAATACAGATAGAGAGAAGTAGGAAGAGAGAAGAGGGAGAGGCAATGGAACAGTGAGGAATATGAAAAGACACGAAAGAAGAAATGAGCGAAAAGGTTTTAAAACGACGAAATCGCGTGCTGTCGGTCGGAATGTCAGATTTTGTCGGTTCCACCGACATCTGCTGATAAATAATCTGGCGGTGGAACCGACATAATGCCTATTCTGCCACCGACAGATTTCCCTTTTTTTTTTATTATTATTTTTTTAATAACGACGAGACTAGCATTCCTAAAATTTTCCAATAAGTTCATATAATGATTGGGGCCAACGGATGTTCAATGAAGGATTGGAGTGGGAAGCAATCCTGCATCCCGAGTGCACGCAGGCACTCTTCCATTATGTCGGAAATACCCTGCTCATAAAGAGCAGACCCCAATAGATTTTCGAAGGTGATCGAACCTCAGGGAATCTAATGGCTTAGTGCGAATATCAGCGAGTTGACTCTCAGTCGGAACATATTCTAGCCTAATTGTGTGTTCTTCAACGAGTTCACGAATGAAGTGATGCCGAATATCAATATGTTTAGTTCGAGAGTGTTGGACCTGATTCTTTGAGATATTGATGGCACTGGTATTATCACATAAGAGACTCATCGTATCTTGAGATATCCCATAGGTCGCAAGCATTTGCTTCATCCATAGAAGTTGTGCACAGCAACTTCCAGCTGTAATGTACTCAGCCTCAGCGGTGGAAAGGGATATGGAACTCTGCTTCTTACTATGCCAGGCAACTACGCAATTCTCGATGTAGTAACAACCGCCACTAGTGGATTTTCTATCATCCATGTTACCGGCCCAATCAGTGTCTGAGTACCCGGCTATGATGGCCGAGGAATCAAATGGATACCAGAGACCATTCTCGGTAGTACCTACTACGTACCTGATGATTCTCTTAACAGCTAGGAGATGAGACTCTTTAGGATCGGCTTGAAAACGGGTACAGGTTCCTACACTGTAAGAGATGTCGGGCCTACTGGCTATAAGATAGAGAAGGCTACCAATCATACTCCTGTAAAGATGCTGATCCACACTCTTTCCTGAGGGATCTTTAAAGAGCTTGAGAGTGGTGCTCATAGGTGTATGGTGAGTTCGTCCAGACTTTAAACCAAATCGATCTACCAAGTCTCGAGCATATTTAGTTTGGGAAATGAACATACCATTCTCGAGTTGTTTAATTTGCAATCCCAAAAAGAAGCTGAGTTCACCAACCATACTCATTTCGAATTCAGATTGCATAAGGTGGGCGAATTTGTTAGCTAATCCTTCAGTAGTGGACCCGAACACAATGTCGTCCACATAGATTTGAGCAATAAGAGTGTGACTGATGAGTGTCTCCAATCACTCAATTATACACACATTTTTCGAATATTTATCTTAATTTTTGTACCTATTTTTTCATATTAAAGTAATAATCATGATAAACCTCAAAATACAATGTTGCATGTTAATTAGGCTTAAATATATATAAATAAATTTATTTACTAGATAAATCTAATTACGTGTGTTTCTTGTACAGAAAATCAATAATTTGGAATCAAAATCTCAAGGCAAAAACATTTGGGCCCACTTTGGAATGTCCTAATCCTTAACTAATATTCTCCTCTTTTGTCTTTTTGTGTAAAGAAAAGTGGAGGCTACTTTTAGATTCTTCTACACACATTTTCTCTATAAATAGAGCCTCAAACTCTAGAGAAAGGGTCCCATCTTGGTTCTCTTATCCAAGACTCCTTTAATTTAAGGCTCTTAGCCTATTCTCTTATTTTTTGTATTTTCATTTTCTAGTTATTTTCTTTTGGCTAAATAGTCTTGTAAGAAGTAGAAGAAGAAGAAGTTGTAAGTTTCTCCATGAAATGAAGAAAAGTTATTTCATCTCTTATCTTCCCTCTCTTGCAATGACATTAGGTTAAGTTCCCCTCCATTGGAGAGTGGAAAAGCCTAGAGCAAGTTTTTGTGTTATTTCTAATTTCATGCCTTTCTTTTATTTAAAATGCTTATGAGTTCTCTTTAAGTTTCTTGCACATTTTATTCTTAATATAGATACTTTATGCTTAGATTAGATCAAGATAAAGTATGCTTAAACTAGATAATTGGTAGTAGGAAGTTTTCAAAGAATTCTACTTTGTTTATGTTCCCTTATTTCATTTCATTTGCAAAACTTTCCGATCTAAGGAGTAACACCAAGCCCTTACGATTGAGTTATAAAAAGGCTAAAAACTAGGAATTGCTCATCAACATGTTCTAGGTAGATCCACCTCCAATGGTATTTTAATTTTATAAGTTTACTTGCTTTTAATTTCATTTACTTTAGTTTATTTTCTAGCAATTTTACATCTTCTTATAAGTTTAAAAATACAAAGAAAAATAGTTTTAATTCCTTTTAGTTAATTTGAATTTTATCTTCTTAGCTTAACTCTATTCCTCATTTCTCTTGGGTTCGATCCCTTACTTGCCCCACAAGTAAGGTAAAATTAAGATTATTATTAACTTCGGTGAGAAGAATAACGATAGTCTCATCAGAATTTTGGTGTCGCTCCCGATGTAGAAACAACCGCCACTAGTGGATTTTCTATCATCCATGTTACCGGCCCAATCAATGTCTGAGTACCCGGCTATGATGGCCGAGGAATCAAACGGATACCAGAGACCATTCTCGGTAGTACCTACTACGTACCTGATGATTCTCTTAACAGCTAGGAGATGAGACTCCTTAGGATTGGCTTGAAAACGGGCACAGGTTCCTACACTGTAAGAGATATTGGGCCTACTGGCTGTAAGATAGAGAAGGCTACCAATCATACTCCTATAGAGATGTTGATCCACACTCTTTCCTGAGGGATCTTTAAAGAGCTTGAGAGTGGTACTCATAAGTGTATGGTGAGTTCGTCCAGACTTTAAACCAAATCAATCTACCAAGTCTCGAGCATATTTAGTCTGGGAAATGAACATACCATTCTCGAGTTGTTTAATTTGCAATCCCAAAAGGAAACTAAGTTCACCAACCATACTCATTTCGAATTCAGATTGCATAAGGTGGACGAATTTGTTAGCCAATCCTTCAACAGTGATCCCGAACACAATGTCGTCCACATAGATTTGAGCAATAAGAGTGTGACCTCCAACCTTTTGAACAAACAATGTTTTATCAATGCTCCCCCTTACAAATTCATGACTGATCAGAAATTTAGTCAATCTTTCATACCAGGCACGGGGAGCTTGTTTAAGGCCGTAAAGAGTTTTTTTCAGTTTGAAGACTTGGTGAGGATGTTTGGGATCAACAAATTCTTTTGGTTGTTCAACATACACTTCCTCATCCAATAGGCCATTTAGAAAGGCACTCTTAACGTCCATTTGAAAAAGTTTGAATTTCAAAACACATGCAATGGACATCAAAATCCGAATTGACTCAAGTCTTGCTATAGGGGCGAAGGTTTCATCAAAGTCAATACCCTCAATTTGAGAGTATCCCTGAGCAACCAGACGAGTTTTATTTCGGACAACATTGTCAAGTTCATCAGATTTGTTATTGTAAATCCAATTTCTCTCGATGACATTTTTATCAGATGGTCTTGGTACAAGATGCCACATCTGATTCCGAGTAAATTGAAGAAGTTCGTCTTGCATGGCTTGGACCCAGTATTCATCATGGAGGGCTTCATCAATATTTTTGGGCTCCAATTTGGATGTGAAGCAGAGATGACTATTCAACGTCTCAAGTTGTCGTCGGGTTTTCACTCCGGTATAAAGATCTCCAAGGATTTGACTGGCAGGATGATCCTTGATAACAGGTAGGGTTTCTGGGACCTGAGACGTTGGGGATGGTAAGGAAATAGGAGGGATTACTCCCTCGTTCTCAGCCTCGGGGTCAGAGGGACCATTCTCCTTAATGGGTTGATCATCGATCACCACATTTATGGATTCTTGAATGGAAGAGGTCCTCTGATTAAAACCTTTTAAAGAATGTTAGTTTTTAACCAACTAGATCTACAAATTCATCATGAATGGGATGTCGTCGACGCTTGGCAAAGAAGGAAAAAATGTTCGCAACGTCGAACTCTACAAACCCCGCCCATTTTATATTCTTTTTCTCTTTTCTTTCTCTACGTTTCACCGAAAAATTGCTGAAAACATAACAAGGGTTTCAACCTTTCAACCTCTTATTTGAGTCACTTAGAGTCCAAACCATTGTCCATCGTAGAAAGAAAAAAGGACCCTATCGTCGAGATCTTCGAAATTACCGAGTCTAATTCAAAAATCAGTTGTCTCTACATCATATCTACCTCAATTTCTACATTGATCACCTCGAATTCCATGTATGTTCTTCAATTCTAATGCCTAGAGAGTAGTAGAGACTTATGATTATTATTGGTAATCGTAGATTTTGAAAAATGCATTTAGGAATTTCATAAATCCTTTGATTTTATTCCAAACGTAGAATTTTCATTATTTATTTCAAATTCATGCGGAATATATGTGTTTGTTGTGTTTAATTGTGTTTTATAATAAATTATACGTGTGTGGGACATTTCACTAGATTATTTCCGCCAGTTTGGTAATATGCACTAATCGGACCCTGTTTTGATCAAATTTTTATAATTTTTTAATTTAAATGATAAAAATGAATTTCAAAATTTAAAAAATAATTTTATATTCAATGAACTCATATTGAGTGGATGAATATCAAAAACAAAATGGTGTGATCGAAAAATCGAAAAGTAAAAATATCGAAAAAAGGGAAATGGTAATGAAATAGTAAAATGTTAGAGTAAGACTCGAGGGGTGATGTTTGCATTTTACATTGTGATGCTATGTGATGGTTGATGAACGAATATCTAGGGTTAATTTACTTTCTATTATCATAAGGTGACTTGCATATTTATTTTCGATTATGCGTTGTGTTCAATTATTTATTTTAGGCTGTTAGGCCAAAATTGCATGGTAGGAAATTGGATATTCATTCTCAATTCTTTAATGTTAATTTCTTACTTGTTTTCAAAGAAAAATTATATATATATATATATATATATATATATATATATATATATATATATTGTAAATTGTTAAAGAGCTTGTAAATACCTGAAGAGATAGTTTGTTATATCATTCGGATTTATATACTATCTTGGGATGTACGTTAGAGAGAACTTAGCTCATACATGGTATGAGAGTGGAGTCACAACTAGATTTCAAGTTTGATATTTTCTATCATTACCAGTAAACTTGTAATTTAAAGATAGTCGTACAGGAATGGGGATATATAATGAGAATCATATGCACGCCTGAGAGGCATAGACGAAGGCGACTGGTTAGTGATCACTAATAATCTATAGTAGTCAAACATCTTGACACGTCGAAAATAGCCTTATTGTTTACGATCATGTCAAATGGCCAGCCTGAGTTGGATAAATGATCTCGCAAGTATGAGTAATACAACGACCGACCACAATATCAGGAACTAATGTTTTATTATTGGAACATCATATCCCGACTAGGAGCGATTTAGTCATTGAATCCCAACTCTCTAATTCTACTGCTCCACCATCGTGTATTATGTATCTATTACTTTATTTTGAATTATAAAATGAAAAACGTGTTTAATGTTTTAATTTTATCAATTAGATTTGTATATAAAAAAAATGATATAGTGAGTAATGCTAATTGATGACATGTGAAATTTAACTATTTAGTTGCTCATCCCTAGCTATATGTACTAGTTAATCCTAAATCATTATGTAAAATTTTGCATGTATTGAAATGATTCAGAATGCTTACTCGTTAATGCTAGGATGAGATTATTGGTAGGAATTGTTTGCGTCCCTACTGGGAAATCATTGCTACTCACCATTTCCTTCTAATTTTTTTAGTTTTAAGTTATATACTTGACGAGGTTGGTGTAGAGTAGCGTTAGCAAATGAAAATCACTTGGTTGGTCAAATAGACAACTAAAGCTCGTTATCGGGTGAGTATTGGGGCTATACCCCCAATCAGTGTCAGTTCGTCCAAGTGGTATTATAGATTTTCGGTGGAGTGTTAGGACTTTTATTGGAATGGGGAGTTTCAATATAATCTTGTATATCATTTACTTCTTCTGCACTCTGATCTATCTTACATTATTAAATGTATATATACTTCCGTTATGTAGCACCCCCAAAATACTAACACAAATCCTAATGTCAAATTTCGAGGTACTAGGTGACCTCAAAATTTCAACATAGTTTCTTCCATTTATTTTAGCTTTCCAAGGCACTTGAAAGCCTGATAAAAATAAACACAATATCCTATATATATAAAAAAATGGAAAATATAACAACAAAAACCAAAATAAATCGAACAACGGAGATAGATCAGAGTGCGAAAAGGGTGATAATATATAGGATTACAAAAATTATCATCTCTCTAATATGGACCTATCACTCAATTCAAAAACTATATGCACCTCCAGGATAAACTAACTCTTAGTGGGTGTAGACCCAATGCTCACCAGGTAACGGGCTCTGGTCGTCGATCTGACCAACCAGTTGTTATTCGTTTGCCGGCTCTACACTCGTCTCACCATCTACAGGTTCTAGAATTAAAAAAATAGAAAAGGTACAATGAGTAACAACAGTAACCAAATAGGTCCACAAACAATTCCTACTAATAACCTCTCCTAACATAAATGAATAAACATACTGAATTATTTCAATACATGCGAGGTTTTATAAAACAACTATGATTAACTGGTACATATAACCAGGGATGATCAATTAAATATTTTAAAATTCACAGTACATAAATCAACAGTACTTACTATAACATTTTCTTTCTTATACAATCTAACTAATAGAACAGAAACATTAAACCATGCTTATCTTTTCATATAACAAAATAATGCAATAGATATATAATATACAATGGTGGAGTTGTGAAATAAAAGAGTTGAGATTCACGATTAGATTGTTCTTAGTTAGGACATAATATTACAATACTGGCTTTTAGTTTCTTATTTATGGTCGGTTGCTGTACTTACTGTAGATACCCCATTTTTGCACTCGCCTGATTAATTAACTCGTTAACCTGATCGCAACGGTTCCCAATGATGGATGATCATTCCAATGCTTTATTTGTTATTAAATATGTTTCAGAAATTCGGATGAGGTATCTCAAACTAACAAAACTGTAGAAACCACACTATGCTAGGAAAATATAACCCCAAAAACGTAGAAATCATCATCTTACTGACAAAAAAAAGCTTTATAATAAAAATCACTAAAAAATGACCAAATTACGAAAATACCCCTAATCTCAAAATATCCCTAGAGCTTACATTACGCTTAAGAAAATCCTTTCAAACACATATAACAACAAATCGAAATCAAATAAACTATTTCGCCAATTTTCACAAAATTTGACAAAATTATGAAAATGCCCTTCATAAAGTTCACGACCATTTCGCACAAACAATTTCATAAATGACACAAACCAATATTCCCATTGAATTTCCTACGAAAAATCGATTCCAAAATATCCTAGAACATTGAAAAATGACTTAAAACGCAGAAAGTCCTCTCCAAGAGTAAAACGGTAATTTTACAAAAAGTTTTAAAAAGACATTTAAAATTAAAAAAAAAAAAGCGTTTAAAAAACAAAAACGTTAAAAAACAAAAAAAAATGTTTTAAAAAAAACTTTAGAAAAAATTAAAAAAAAATGATTACAAAAAATTAAAAAATTAAAAGAAAAATTGTTAAGAAAATAAAAATAAAAAAATAACAAACGTTTAAAAAAAAAATAAATAAAAAGTTAAAAAAAAAGTAAAAAAAAAACATTTTTAAAAAAAATTTAAAAAAAAAGTTTTCTTTGTTTAAAATTTTTTTATTTTAAATAATATTCGGTTTTTCTCTTTAAAAAAAAGGAACAATTTTTTTTAAAAACTGAATTCAGTTTTTTATTGTTTTAAAAAAATAAAAAAATTAATAACTCCCTATCTCCAACAATTATCACTCCATACTTAGTTCAATATTCTTTTGAATCTCAATTCGGTTAGGGTCACCAAAAATAATCCTTGATTGGATCATAAAAAAAAAATATTTTTGGTTTGGACTAAGAATTTTATGCTTGTTCAAACAATCGAATCCGATGATTAGTCATTGTATTGAATGCCATATAGTATTGCCATGATCTTGATATATGTGCTTATTTTTTATCTTAATGATGTGATTAGATTGGTATATATTCATGTGGTATCAATACTGTGATGTAATGATCAGGCCTATGGACCCATTTGTTTGAAAAACGTCCCGGGCACACCCCACCCTATTTTGCACACACCACTGGCACGTTTATTGTTTTACACTCTTGCATGTCCCATATAGCCAACGTGGCACTAATGTGTGGCTCGGTCTCTTCGGAGATGCGACGTCATTCATGAAAATCACAACTCCAGTCATGTACCTTAGGATATATCAAACTGGGGCATCAATACCATTTGATCAGGTGACTCTGAAAGGTATATCGATGCACCCAGGCTAGAATGACCTGAGCCTTTGACCTATTGTAAACCACACAGTCACATGTCCCGATTACCAATGTAATACTAGTACGTGGTCGGTCCTCTCATGGGATGTTAAACCATTTATGAAAGCTACAACTCTTGACTCGTACCCATAGGTATATCAAAGATAATATAAGTACATCAATTGTACTTCTTGGTCAAAACCAGTGCCTAAGCGAGATCCTGCTCCGATGTACTACGGTACTAGGAGGATAGACTACGTCTATTCTAGAAAAGATGTGATTTAAGAGTGCCTTTGCTCAAGCATTGCGCGTCACCTCTGATCTGGGGATTAAACTGACTGTTTTTGACTTTAGAGAAGTGAGTTGAAGTCTTAGATTATCACCTATACGGTATATCAAACCAAGTCACCACGTATCGAGAGGTATATAGGTGTATTTGGACAAGGGTTGCCAGATAAATTGCATTGCATGTGGTAAACTTAGAGTTTAAAAACCTTCCTATAGGTCACGACTCGAACCAATTATGGGTGTTCTCGCTGTAGATACGTGGTTTTCGTTATTACGACGACCACATCTACTATGATTTGGAGTCGCCACCATTCATGTTGTAAGTGGGTATGAATGGTCACCCGATGCACATTTTTCTAAAAAAAGTGATATTTTAGCTCGTAATGACTCGCGATGGATAGGAACTAATCAAACCCAGTTGGATTGGATCTGGGTCGTAAACCCAGTTGAAAATGGATCTAGGTCGTAGACCCAGTTGCAAATGGATCTGGATTATGGACCCAATTGGATTGGATATGGATTTGGGTCGAGGACCCAGTTTGGAAGGATCTGGGTCGTGAACCCAGTTGAAAATGGATTTGGGTCGTGGACCTAGTTTAATTGGATCTGGGTCGGGGACCCAGTTGGATTGGATCTAGGTCGTGAACCCAGTTGAAAATGGTTCTGGGTCGTGGACCCAGTTGGATTGGATTTGGGTCGTGAACCCAGTTGAAAATGGTTTTGGGTTGTGGACCCAGTTGGATTGGATCTAGGTCGTAAAGCCAGTTGAAAATTGGTCTGGGTCGTGGACCCAATTGGATTGGATCTGGGTTGTAAACCCAGTTGAAAATGGTTCTGGGTCGTGGACCCAGTTGAAATGGATCTGGGTCGTGGACCCAGTTGGAGGGGATCTGAGTCGTGGACCCTGTTGAAAATGGATATGGATCTGGGTCGTGGACCTGGTTGACATGGATATGGATCTGGGTCGTGGATCCAGTTGACATGGATATGGATCTGGGTCGTGGACCCATTTTTGATTTTGGTGTGGAAAATAATGGGTTTGATTGTAAGCGAGATTGATAGTGTACGACGTGAGGTGGGGTCAACTTTGATCGATAGAATGCATGCGAGTTTTGTTTTGATAAAACAAAGAAGGGCGGCGAGGAGTAGGCCCTAAGTTTAATTAAAAAATAATTCATTTAAGCATTTTCAAGCCTTAAACATCAAAAGAAAAATAAACCCGAGAACAAAAGTTGTCAAGTCAGATGTCGGAAACAAAATGAGCAAAAAAAATTTATTTTTTATTTTTTAATCCGTGTTTCAAACACGGTTGGGCATAAAATACACCGAACCGTACTTGAAATACGGACCAGTACGAATTTTTGGCTAAAATTTTTTTTTTTTTTAATCCGTGTTTCAAACACGGTTGGGCATAAAATACGCCGAACCGTACTTGAAATACGGACCAGTACGAATTTTTGGCTAAATTTTTTTTTAATTTTTAATTTTTAAGTTTGTTAGTCCAAAATGAGGCATATTGCCTCTGGTTTTTGGCTTGGGCAAAAAAAAAGTTACATTTTTTCATTTTTCATTTTTTTATTTTTTGTATTTTTTGATGACATGCATGATAAAATAAAATAAAAAAGCTGATTTTTCCCTTCTTACCAAGGAAATAAGTAAAGAAAATACATACCCCTAAGCCTATACAACTTGCCATTGTGGCTTACAACTTGGGCTTCGAGGCTCGACAACAACTTGCACAATTACAACCTTGCTTGAGGGTCGATGTAACGTTGGAAACTCGTGTCCTAGATTGTCTAGTCGAGAAAATGCATGCGGCTTAATAGGTGGCTTCACGGCTACCCGATCTTCAAACCTCGATGCATACCGAAGTACACATGTCGTTGGTTGGTGATCGGGTTTGATGTGTTCATTCCCGACACTTGAAATAACGATCTCAAGTCGTGGAACTACTAAGCATCGGGGCTAAGTATATTGAGGGTGGGGTGGCTTGGAAATGGGGCTATGCTCGCAAGTGCACACGTGCATTTTCATTCATTATTTTTCCATCGACCCCTTACAAAAATCCTTGAAGCAAACGAAAATAAATATTACAACATGTCACTTGAACCAAAAAAGAAAAGAACATGAACAACAAACACAAACTATGTTAGTAAACCAAATAAAAATAAAAAAAAATTTTGTTTTGATTTGTTGGAAGTAATTGAGTTGACACGAGGGTAAAACCTTGCTCTCCAGCGGAGTCGCCAGCTGTAGATACGTGATTTTGTCATTACGACGACCACATCTACTATGATTTGGAGTCGCCACCATTCATGTTGTAAGTGGGTGTGAATGGTCACCCGATGCACATTTTTCTAAAAAAAGTGATAATTTAGCTCGTAGTGACTCGCGATGGATAGGAACTAATCAAACTTAGGGATTCGGGGTAAGCGGCTCGGTTGGAGAAAAGGAAAGGTGTTAGGCACCCCTTTCTCCCCGCCACGTGGCGATAACCTCAAATAACTCGATTATTTTGATTTTAAAAAAATGAAAAATAAAGTGCCATGTGTGTGCATTTGTACCCTAGATAGGGGTTGCTTTCGGCTTAATCATAGTATCATCTCATTGAAAGAGATGATCCTAATTGATCATTTGCCTTGAGGTTCATTCATCCCAAGTCCATTTAAAACAAAGTGAAGATGAGAGGGGATGAGAGGAGAGGGAGGAGGAGAGGGTAGAGAGAGATAGGGGGTTATTTTTGTTGCATCCACCTTGAAGCTTTAAGGTTTTTTTTTCTTTTCTCTCCCTCCTTTTTCTTCTTCTATGTCTTCTTGAGTTGAGTCCTTGGTGGGTTATGAGAATGTAACTCTTTTGAGGTTAGTGTGAGAGAGTAGAGAAGAGATGAGTAGAGAGTTGAGTGATGTTTGTGAGACTTAGTAAGAAATTTTTTTGTGATAGTTGGGAACCATTTTTGGGATGAGGGGAGGGGTATTTATAGTGTTTGGAGGATGGTTTGAGGGGTATAATGGGGTTAAAAGTTGAGAGAAGAAATGGCATGGGTTTTAGAAGTGAAGGGTATGAAATTTGGAGTGGGACTGAGGGTAATTTTGTAATGAGTAAAAATGGGTGAGATTTTGATCCAAATGGTTTGGATCTTAACCAAACCATTTTGGTGGAGTGTTTGGTGAGATGAGATGATGGGTGTTTAAGAGAGTGGTTGATTGATTGAGTGGTGTTTGATTTAAGAGAATGGAGGGTGTAAGAAGGTGGTTGGGAGGGTGAGGGATATGGTGACATGTGACAAGATGTGTGGATGTTAGGGGTTTAGATTTAATTGATGGGAGAGATTGATTGTTTGATTTGAGAGAATGGGTATAGGTTTAGGTTGTAGAGATGGGTTTATAGGAGATGATGATGGTAGATTAGGGAGAGGTATGGTGATGGTAGGTTAGGGGGAAGTGTGGGTTAGAGGTGTTTGATTTGAGAGAATAGGGGTTAGGGAGTTATGAGGGGAGGTTAGGGGAGGTTGTGGGTTAATGTGTTTGATTTGAGAGAATGGAGGTTTATATGAAGTAATGAGGGTAGGTTAGGGGAGGGTGTGGGTTGATGTGTTGATTTGAGAGAAAAGGTGATGGGTTGATGTGTGGGTAGATGAGGTTTAAAGAAAATTAATGGGGTAGGTAGTTGGATGAGGGAAGTGAGATGGGGTGATGACATGTGTCATCTTTTGATGATAAAAGAGTGATTGGTTGATGTGGGTTGTGGTTTATGGGTTAGGATTGTGGGTTTGATAATGAATTGGATATGGATAATGATTTGTGGGCTTTGTAGTGTTGGACTTGGGTTTTAAAAATGGTTTTGGTTTTAGGGATTGGTTGAGGGTTATTTTGAAATGGATTTTGAGGGTATAGGTTGGTTTTAGATTTTAGGTGGTGTGGAATTAGGTTTAGGTTAGGGTTAAGATGAAGAAGATAGATTTTGAAGAATTGAGGGTTTATGGGCCTTAGGTGGGCTTAGGTTTTTTTCGGATTCGGAGATGGAGCGGTGAAGGGATAGGTGTGGAAGGCATCCCAAGTCTCTTGTTTTTTTTAATTTTATTTATTTTTTTGTGATTTTTGAACTCATTGATTTGATCAGAAATGCCACGTGTTGGCAAATCAGGCTTTTTGGACCCGTTGAAGGATTTTATCAATTTTTTTTATGTAAGCGTGGAGCGGTGAAGGTTGGGTCATCATAGGATGGGTCCGATCCCTTTGGTGGGTCCCTTAGACCATTGGGTGGTCTTGGGGGCCTTGGTTCAATGAAATTGTCACCTTTTCTCTTTGGGCCTTTGAGGCTCGTTGGCCTATTTTGTTGGAAGATCGGTATTTCGAATGGAGCGGAGCATGTCGAGCTTTTGGTGGACCTACTAACCCATTGAGAGGTGTTAGAGGCTTTGATTTGTCAAAAATGTCAAATTTTAATATTTGGGCCTTCAGGCCCGTTGACCAAATTTATCGGAAAATCATTGTTTTTGGGCCCTTTCGAGTGAGGGCCCGTTCAAATTGGGGTGTCTACACTCGGGTTGCTCTAATTAATCCAACCAACAGATAAGTCGGCGAACCGATCCAGACAGTTCAAATTAGACCCACAATATCGGTCCGAGCCAATGTGTGAAATGTAAATCAATTTGCCCAATAAATAAATGGATCAAACTGATCAACATCAAATCCGATTGGACTAATTGGTTTTACTTTCAAAGATTCAGACCATTTTATATAAAAAAGATTTGATCTTAGGGTCAACTTAATTTGTCTGATCAAAGGTTCTATCCTAATCAGGGGTAGACCCGTGACTAATCTTTCTCACATTCTTGGTCAATATAGACTTATAGTGTATTTGGATTCGATATTTCCCTCCGGAGGGCTAATTTATATTAAAATTTTAATCATGTGGTTAAGAGTCAAACTTTCAGAATCGATAGTTAATCTTAGGTGCCCCTAAACATTCTAAACCCTCATCTGTGTCATTTTGGGTTCTTCAAAAGAGTCATCTAGTCAAAGTACCAATGTCAAGTCTAAGAACTCCATCCACCCAGAAGGAACTTCTCTCTTTGTAGATAATTGTCCCTAGTTTTCTTTGAGTTTCAATCCAGTTTTCGCCAGTCTTTAAATTTAGTTAGTCATTTCAATTCAGTAGTCTTTTTTTTAACTTTTGAGTTTTAGTCGAGTTTGTCAATCTATGTTTTTCAATTCTAATAAAATATAGAAGCTTCTGATTATCATGTGTGTAATAATGATTTGAGCATAATATCTAACATGAGGATTGACTTAGAGCTCACTAATCAAACTTAATAAATATTGGAATTAAAGAGTACCCTCAAGAAGTGCAAATTGGTGATACATTATCCTCAGGAGAACATGAGAGAATAATAAATTTACTTGAGAAATTCAACAATATTCCTGTATGGTCTCATCAGAATAGATTGCACCTGAATAAATTAAGATATAAAGTCGAGGGTGAACTTCAAAGTCGAAGTTTATCGGTCAAGAATGATGTAGATGAAACCATCGACAAAGATGTTAAGACCCACAAGAAGGGATCCCTCATGTTTTTCACTCGAGAGAGAGAGAGTTCTCATTCACAAAAGAATGAAATATTTTCTGGAAGTTCTAGAAAAGTTGAACAATTAAATACAAAGAACTCAATCACACTCAATTTTGTAGAAGAAGATTTAAGATTACTCTTTCTCAGAAGAAGATTTAAGATTTCTCATTCACAAAAGAAGACCTTACTCGATAGAGCCATCAAGACATCAAGTTCCTAAAACCTTGACCAAATCAAGTAGTATTTCACCAAAAGAGGTCTTCTTTGGTCGAACTATTTCATGTCTTACCAAGAAAAAGATAACCTTCTTTAACCCCTCACAGCCTTTAAAAAAAAGAATCAATAGCCTCTTATTTCTAAATCACACCGACCAACCTTGGGAGGGAATCTTTGTATGAACTACGTTTTAACCTATTCCCAAAAGAAAAAAAGAAAAATTTGGGGTACATAGGCAACCTGAGAAGTTACTCCAGGCCCGGTCACGCAAAGAATATGTGTATTCTCTTAAGAAAAATGTCATCTAAAAGGAAAATTCCCTATTAAAAGGTTCAAAAGAAAAGAATGTCAAACTAAGGGCAAAAAAAAAAATCAAAAGAATTGATAAAAAGAAAAGAATGCCAAACTAGGGGCATTAGAAGAAATTGATAGAAAAGAAAAGAATGCCAAACTAAGGGCATTAGAAAAAAGAGTCAAAAGAATTTACAGAAAAGAATGACAAAAAACGAGAATATTAGACTAGGGGCATTTTGGAAAGTCGAGCCTTTTACCCTTTCTTTCTAAACTATGTCCTAAGCCCTCCTATTAAGTCCTTCTGAATGCTAATTGACTCGGTTAAGGTATAGGGAACCAAGAAGCTGACGAGTTGAATATTCAAGATCATTGAGAAAAAAGATAAGCCCGCTAAGTCGAAAACCCGAAAAGGCAATTTAGGCAAAAGTTAGGGCATGACCATAAAAAAATAAAGCCTGCTAGATTGAAAATCTGAAGAGGCGATCTAGGCAAAAATTAGGGCATCATCAAATTAGAGGAAAGGTGCCATCAAGAAGAAAAATTTAGAAGGAAGCTTGTGCATAAACTAGGAAATGGATAATCATTCAAACCACAACATTCGTTTTTCAGTCAAGAGCTCACATTCGACGAAAACAATGTTGAAGTAAAAAAAAAAATGTCAGGAGTCATCTTGAACATTGTAAGATCTTCAAGAGTATGTTTACTTATTATTCAAGTATTCGCTAATGGAAGATGAAGAGAAAGATCTTCAATTCTAATATTTATCAAGATTTTTTTAAGTTCAGCTCAAGTATTTTTCAAAAGAAATTCGAAAGAAAATGATCAATCCCTTATTGCACATATGATAATCTTAAGAGTCTTAAATTTAAGGGAATGTTAGTTTTTCTATCTGTCATACATCAGAGTCCATATTTTTCAAACGCAATCCATTCCATCAGTTTTGTAGTCAAGTTCCAGTTAAAGCCAACCTTGAAACTAGGGGTATTTTTGAAAGTCATTTAATTCCAAAGTTTTGTTCTTAATCACATGATAAAAAGGAAAATCTTACTTAGAAGTCCGATGAAGTCCAATGATAATTATAAATCCAAATGTATGATAAGCCAATAAAGGCCCCATCTTTCAAACTTTGAGCTCGATTTAGAATCATAGAATGAATTAATAACATTGTTTAAGTTTCTATAAATCTAAGCCCGAGAAATATGGCTTAGTAAGTTCGAGTCCGAGAAATTAGACTCCAACTTTTTTTGAATTATAGAATGAATTAATAGGATTGTTTAAGTTCCTATAAATCTAAGTCCGATAAATGTGGCTTAGTAAATTCGAGTCCGAGAAACGAGACTCCAATTTTTTTTAATCATAGAATGAATTAATAAGATTGTTTAAGTTCCTATAAATCTAAGCCCGAGAAATTTGGTTTAATAAGTTCGAGTCCGAGAAATGAGACTCAAACTTTTTAGAATCATAGAATTAATTAATATGATTGTTTAAGTTCCTCTAAATCTAAGCTTGAGAAACGTGGCTTAGTAAGTTCGAGTACGAGAAACGAGACTCCAACTTTTTTTAATCATAGAATGAATTAATAGGATTGTTTAAAGTTCCTATAATTCGAGGATTTGACATTGTCAGTGAAAGTTCAAGCTTGAGGACCTAACAACTTTTTGTTCGGGGAGAGTTTTACCCTTAAGGATCTGAACGTCTCGACGAATTGATAAATCAGGATGTAAAATGAACTGTCACTAGCTTTGGCATTCGGATATCGCACTATCTACCAAAATAGATTTGCTATCTAGTTTGCTTCAACCCTCTGCCAAAGAGGGGCATCTGTAGACACCCCATTTTTGCACTCGCCTGATTAATCAACTCGTCAACTTAATCACAACGGTTCCCAATGATAGATGATCATTCCAATGCTTTATTTGTTATTAAATATGTTTCAGAAATTCGGATGAGGTATCTCAAACTAACAAAACTGTAGAAACCACACTATGTTAGGAAAATATAATCCAAAAAACGTATAAATCATGATCTTACCGACAAAAAAAAGCTTTACGATAAAAATCACTAAAAAATGACCAAATTACCAAAATACCCCTAACCTCAAAATATCCCTAGATCCTACATTACACTTAAGAAAACCCTTTCAAATACATAAAACAACAAATCAAAATCAAATAAATAATTTCACCAATTTTCACAAAATTCAATAAAATTACGAAAATGCCCCTCATAAAGTTCACGACCATTTCGCATAAAAAATTTCATAAATGACACAAACCAATATTCCCATTGAATTCCCTACGAAAAATCAATTCCAAAACATCCTAGAACATTGAAAAACGACTTAAAACGCAGAAAGTCCTCTCCGAGGGTAAAACGATAATTTTATAATTTTAATAATTAAAAATTTCAAAATTAATAATAAAAACATTAATTAATGTAAAGTTAAATCCTAATAAGATTAAAGTCAATCTTAAAGTTAATCAAGTAAGACTAAAGTCAATCTTAAAGTCAATCAAGTATGACTAAAGTCAAAATTAAAGTCAATCAAGTAAGACTAAAGTCAAAATCTTAAAGTCAATCAAGTAAGACTAAAAGTCAAAATCCTAATAGAATTCTAATTAAACATTAATTCTATTTAAAACAATTATAATTAAACTATAACTTTACCTAAAATGATTCTAATTAAAATATAACTTTACCTAAAACAATTCTAATTAAACACTAACTCTACCTAAAAGAATTATAATTAAACACTAACTCTATCAAAATAAGCACTTAAAAAAATCTATAAATAGGGGTCCCTACAACCTATTTTCAGATCAAAAAATAAATCCTAGAAAAAGTAGGTTAAAAAGCTTCCCTAGCCTCCCATAAACCCTAATTTTGAAGTTCCAACTCCTTACCTAACATCAATACCCCAACTTTAGCTCAAAAAACACCTAGAAACCCTTCCAAAACACGCCAGAAATCCATAAAAGAAAATTAGAAAAATTCATAAGGAGAAACTTTATTTTGGAGATCCGAAACGAATTCGGTGATAGAACGAAGCGAGGAGTGCTGTACGAAGAACTATTCTACCAGATTTGAGGGAACAAGACTGTTGTCTTCGTAAAGGTAAATATTAAATTTTTTTTTATATTATTGATTAGGTCTTTTTAGCAATGTAGTTCTATTTGGGAATTAGTAGAGATCGGAGTTTGTCGGGCGGGGTTGGTGTCTAACACCTTCCAACCCCGTAACGTGATTCTTAGACCCGTATTCTTTCGTAGATTAGTTGTCTTTATTTTTAGAGTCAGTGATGGGTTCCTAGACCGTAATAACTAGGTGGCGACTCCCAAACCTCAAAAGTAAAAAACGGATCCATGCACCCCACGGATTTAGGGCGCTTTCACTTACCACACTTGATTGACTATTTATTCGGCTAAGGCTGGCCATTTGACGTAACCATAAGCAATGGGTCTCTTTTCGATGTGTAAGAACGCTCTACTATTCTAGATTGTTAGTGATTACTGACCAACCATCTTCGTCTATGCCTATCAGGTGTGCATGAGATTCCTAAAATATACAACCCCCTTCGTGTATCCGAATTCCAGTTGTGACTCCACTCTTATGTGCCTCTCATACCACGTATGAGCTTGTTTGTCCCAACCATATATCCAAGGATAATACATCACTTTGGATGATATGACACACTATCCTTTCAGACATTCACAAGCTCTTTAACAACTCACAAAATAACTATATATATATATAAACTAATTTCCTACCATACAAAAGTGGCCCACCGGCCTAAAATAAATAACGGAACATAAAATAAACTAAGCCTTGCACTACAGAAAGGAAATAAACATGCAACCACAATTAATTAAGCTGGATACTTGTTCACCAACCCACACACAACATAACAATGTAAAATGCAGACATCACTCCTCGGATGTGATTTTGGTGTTTTACTGTTTTATTCTTTTTTCTTTTTTTTTTCATATTTTTATTTTTTGATTTTTTGAACACAATATTCATTTTTCAATATTTCAAACTCATTTTGATCATTCAATCAAAAAACTACCAAAGTTTAGTCGAAATAGGGTCCCAGTAATGCATGGAATCAAACTATCAAAATTATGAAAAATTAGTAGAAATTTGACTAAGTGTCGAAAATACAATTTTCCAAAGTTCTTGAAATTAAAAATAGATTTTTTAAAATGAAAGTCCTGAATGCGAGATTCGACATCATATAATTTTTATAGTTCAATTAAAAGTAACGTAAAAGATATTTGGTTTTGAAAATTTAACGAAAATGTCGAAATTTTCATTTTGTTCTTCAAATCAAAAATTAGATTTTGATTATTTAAGATTTAGATTTTGAAACCATTCCCATTGTTTCGAAATGGGGGGGGGGGGGTAAACCCTCACATTTATTAAAAAGCTTAAAGTAAATGGAAAGTAAAAAAATTAAAGTAAACTAAATAGATTTTCGATCAAATGTTTTGGGTTTTTTCACCAATTCTTCGATCCATTATCCCACCCACGATTTGATTGTTAAAACATGGTAAAATATATCAAACATGAAGATCTTTGCATGAAATTGAAGTAAATGAAAAGAATTTCTACGATTTAAAACACACAATAAGTTTTGTTAAAAATGTGGCGCCCCGCCAAACGCTAACACAAATCCTCATGTCAGATCTCGAGGTATTAGGTGGCACCTCAAAATTTCGGCATGGTCTCCTCTATTTATGTTAGCATTTCAAGGTGTTCAACCTGCACCTGATAAACGACATACAATCCTGCATATAACAAATAAAATATAATACTAGCGGAAGCTTATATACGTCTAATCATGTACGATAGATCAGAGTGCGGAAGAAGAAAAATTATATACAGGATTATACATGAATTCCTCACTCTAACAAAATTCCTATCACTCAGAACAAAATCTATATTACTCTCAGACAAATCGACACCACTAGGGGTAATAACCCCAATACTCACCAAGTGACGAACTCTGGCTGTCTATCTGAACCACCAGATGATTCTCACTCGTGCTCTATACCTGTCTCGCCAAGCTTAGGATCTGAAACTAAAAAAAATGGAGAAGGAAAGGGTGAGTAACAATGGTTACCCAGTAAGGAAGAACACAATTTCTGCCAATAACCTTTTCTAACGTGAATGAATAAGCATACTAAATCATTTTAAAATCTGCAAAATTTTACAAAAAAAACTACGATTAACTGGTACATATAGCCAGGGATGAGCAACTAAACATTTTAAAACTCACATTACATCGATCAGCAGTACTCACTATAACATTTTCTTTTTATACAAATCTAATTAATCAAATTGAAACATTAAACATGCATTTCATTTTATATATCAAAATAAGATAACAGATACATAATACAGAATGATGGAGTATTGGAATTAGAGAGTTGGGATTCACGACTAGATCGCTTCCAGTCGGGACATGATGTTACAATTCTTCTCTGATTTTTTTAGTTCCTGATTTTGTGGCTGGTCGCTGTTTACCACGCTTGGTTGACCATTTATCCGGTTCAGGCTGGCCATTTGACATGACCGTAAGCAATGGGTCTCTTTTCGATGTTTCAGAATGTTTGACTACTATAGATTGTTAGTGATCACTGACTAATCATCTTCGTCTATGCCTATCAGGCGTGCATGTGATTCCCAAATATACAAACCATTCGTATACGACCACCTTTACATTACAAGTTCACTGGTTAAGATAGAGAGGAATAACCCAGATTCCAATTGTGACTCCACTCTCATACGCGTCCCATACCACGTATGAGCTTAGTGGTCCCTACCGTACATCCCAGGATAGTACACCACTCCGGATGATATGACGCACTATCCCTTCAGGCATTCACAAACTCTTTAATAGCTCACAAAATAGCTACATATATATATATATATATATATATATATATTATATATATATATATATATATATATATATATATATATATATATATATTATTTTCATTTGAAAATAAAAGAGAAATTAACAATACAAGGTTGAGAATGGATATCCAGTTTCCTACCATGCAAGTGTGGCCACCCGGCCTAAAATAAATAACAAAACGGAAACGTAAACAACGCCTCGCGCTAACAGAAAGTAAATAAACATGCAACCAGTAATATTATCCCTGGATATCATTAACCAACCTACACACAACACAACAACGTAAAATGCAGACATCACCCCTCGGGTGTGACTCTGACATTTTACCGTTTCATACCCTTTTTTCCTTTTTTCGATTTTTACAGTTTTCAATCTCTTCAATAAAATATCCATTTTCTGATATTCATCAACTCAATATGAGTTCATTGAATATTAAATCACATTTTCCAACTGAAGAATTTATTTATTTTATCAATAATATAAAAAAATATAAATTATTTTTCAAAACGGGATCTGAGCAATGAACAAGACCCAATTTATGGAAATAACCCGTTAAAATACCCTACTCACGTATAATTTGTTAAAAATATAATTAAAGATTTCGAATATGCAATTTCTGGTGTGAATTTTTGAAATAACAAAAGAATTCTATATTTCAAAAATACATCCAAATTTTTTCAATAAAATCCTAAATGCAATTTTCACAATCTATGATTACTAATAGAAATTGAGAGTTCCTTACTATCTTTAGACGAAAGGATTGAAGCACGTGCGCAAAAATCGAGGCAATCGACATGGAAATCGAGACCGACCGAACTTCGAAGCGGCTGATTTTTGAAATCGGCCCGGTGGTTTTGAAGATCCCGATGTGCTCGTCCCTTCTCCCTTCTACGGCAAATGACGATTTGACCCCGAAACGGATGAAATCTGAGGTCGAAGTTACGAAATCTCCGTATATACGTACGACTGATTTTTGACGATATGGGGTGAAAGAGAAGATGAAATGAATGGATCTTGGATGGGTTTTATAGAGAACGCAGCTGCGGATCTTTTTTTCTTCTGCGGCGATCATCGAAAGTGGACCGTTTACAAGGGATCTGAGGTGGAAGATCGGACGAAAAATGAAATTTTCGTTTATATATGTCACGCTATTTGGATGGGTTGGAGGAGACGAAGTTTTAAAAAAAAATTAAAAATTTTTATTTATATAAAATTTGAGACGAATTCGGTATTTTGTCAATTGTTTTGATTGATGATAACTTGACCATCCGGACTTCAAAACTGATAAATGAATACTCTATTTCCCTTAATTTTTTGTTCCGGATCTAATGGTACAGTTAATTTCTACAAATTATGTCTCCAAAAAAAATTTACATTTTTGGCCTGAGGTGACCCTTTAACTTGACGTCGTTTTCATTTTTGACGATAATTCGACTTTTTGATCTCCAAAAATGACAAATAAATAGTCCATGTTTAATAATTTTTCGTTATGAACCTAATGGTGTAATCAAATCTTACTAATTCTTTCTCTAACAAAAAGTCACTATTTTAGCCTGGTCCGATCCGGTAATCGAGGATTTTGCAACTTTTATATTCGGACTCGCGTTTGAGTGTGCTTACAGGCTAAAGTATGTTTTTTGATCATTTTGAATCCAATGGTGAGGTCAAATTCCATTAAAATGATCAGAAATATTCTAAAGTTTTACCCCTAAGTCCCACTTTCAAGATTTTCTTAAAATTCTACTATTTATTTTTCCTCGAGATACGAATTGAAAATTCGGGATTTTACAAAAAATCTTAAATGTAAGTTTTCACAATCTACGACTACTAATAAGAATTAAGAGTCACCTATCAGAGATCGTGATTGTCGGAGATGATGAACTAGTATGGAATTTGATAATTGACAATAACAAACTTGAGGTTGGACTTACTTGGGTGAAAAATGAACAGAGGTTAGCAAAGCTCTCGATGACAGTGTTTTCCCTCCTTTTACGATTAAAAATAATCATTCCTCTAACTTGATGAAACTCTGAATGGGTGGTATTGAAACTTACTCACTATTTTTTGTAAGAGATGGTGAGAAAGAAAGGAAAACGAAGGTAGAAGATAGTAAGGATGTGGAACTTGTTGATGACGACAACTTTTCTTCTTTTATCGAGGCTCAAAGATGACTTGATAGTGACGAATCTTGATGAGAAGGCAATAAAAACCCTTGGATTAGAGATAGTTGGGATTTTGATTTTGTTTGATGAAGAAGAGAATGAAATAAAAGGAAGTCAACTTTCTTTTATAAAAAGTACTGAGGGCATTTTTGGTATATTTCATTTGTTTTTATTTTTGGCGGTAACTCGACTTTCCAAACTCGAAAATTGATGGATAAATACTCCATCCTTTATAATTTTTCGCTACGGGTTTAATAGTGTGATTGAATTTTAATAATTCTCACTCAAACAAAAATTTATCTTTTTAGGTCCTACTTGACATTAAATTTGAGGTATTTATAACTTTTTTGTCCAAACTCAAATTTGAGCGTGCTTACATGCTAAGTATGATTTTTGGCCATTTTGAGTCTAATGGCGAAGTCAATTTTTATTAAAAATGAACATATAACAAAATCTGAGCATTTTACCCTAAGTCCTTTTAGAACTTTTTTAAAATTTTACTCTTTGATTTCCTCGAGATATGAGTTAAAAACTCTAGGTCTTACACGATATTATTTTATTTTTGTTAGTGTTTCGAGGGCGCCATAGATCATATCAGAGCATAGCTTTAGATCCATATAGGATACAGATCTACTATATTTTGAAAAATTGACTAATAGCACAGATATTAGAGTAATATTAGGAATCCGATATCCGAACTCATTAGTAGTTCTGTGTTAAGATTACGGGCTCTTCTATGTCTAGAAGTTTGTAGAGCCTACTAAGCCTAGGATAAGATTCTACGTTCATTCTGTTAGTAGTGGAAATGGTATCTATTACTAAATTCTGAGTTAAAGTAATAATTAATGATTACGTAAGAATGATTTTTGGTCTTATAATGATAAGTACATTATTTTTTATAGACAAAAGATTGTTGAATTTGCAGATTAGGTAATATGGAAGGAAATAAAGGTACAACTGGACCTGTGAGAATGAGTCAAACTGGTAGGAAAGATCTACTTAGATCGAGTAAACTTACCAAGATAGAACGGTTGGTAAAAGTAGTATCTGAATTATCCTAAAGTTAGGCTTGCATAGAAAAAAGAAGGTCAGAGATGTTTGAAACCAAATGATCATGATGGGTCAACTAACAAAAAGATTAGAGAGGATAAAAGAAATGCTTGACCCCTATTTTAGGGATAAATCCCAAAGAGATCAAGGAGTAAATATCCCACTGCATCAAGGATTACAAGAAAAAGTAGAAATAGTACCACCACAGCCTCAAGGCCCAACATAAGGAAGGCAATCAAGATCCAATAACAGGTAAACGATTACAAGACTAGAAAATTCCTGAGGAAAGCAACCATACATAATAAACGAGATTATAGAAATATGAAGTCAATAAATGGAAGGATTTTACAAGAAATAACATAAGATATCACTAAGTCAGTCGTCGAAGGAAAGAGTTGTGGATAAGGCCACAAAGTTTTAATAAAGTTGATAACATACTCATGCCACCCTGAACATACAAGACTAATAGTTGAAAACGAGAAATGGTACAAGAGTCACCACAATTGTAAGGTGAACCACTAAATCCAGGAAATGAGGAACACCTCATGTGTTATGGATTTAATGAACTGTGACAAACCAGTCAACCCTAGACCTCTCTTCTTTCTTGATCAGACCCGACCAAGAGGTTGAAGTATTCAAGGCCAATCACCTCTAGATTAGTGTATCCACAGTAGAAAGCTCATCCACCACTGAGTTATAGGATTTCCCCATTACTGAGTTATAGAGAAATTGGGGTTCTAGTAATGCCATAGGGCCAGAGGAACCAACAAGGCATGTTCAAAAACTAGAGGCTCTAGTCTACCAACTACCCACTTCATAGAAACCTATGAAGGTGGGATCGTCGACGTGTTACATGTGTGATTAGGTGGGACATTTTAGGAAAAATTATCTTCTATCATAGTCGTGAGCAGTGGTTATGACCTAGGAGGAGGTACTTGTTTTCGAAGAAATTTTGAAAAATACTATTTCTAATTATAATGTTAAAAATTCAAGTTTTATTTGATATTGGTTCCTTTAGACATATATTTCTATTGAGATTGCACGATTGCTAGAATTAGAAATTATTGACACGGGCCAAGTAATGAGATTTTGCACATCGTTGGGAGACCGTAAGGTAACCTAAAAATTATGTCAAGACTACATAACTAGAATAGAGGACCAAAAATTGATTATCGATCTGAAGTTACTAGATTATTGCAATTTTGACATCATCATGAGTATGGATTGGTTAGTATAGAACCATGCCCATGTCGACTATTTCGCGAGACTGGTTTTTTTTAGGAGACCAAGGTATCCAAAAGTTAAAGTTTAGGACTCTAGATATAGAAGATACGATTCTCTAAACAAATAATTGGAAAATCTGAGAATGTCAGAGATAGAGACATTAGTAGAGATAGTAGAGGTAGTTAGAAAATTTGGGGATATTTTTCCAGAAGAATTATTGGGTTTGCTGCCATGTCGTGATATAAAATTCTCGATTGATTTGGTGCTAAGCACAAGGTTCTATTACACCATACCAAATGGCCCTAGTAGAAATTCAAGAGTGAAAAGCACAGAGTGATGAGCTTACTAGCTTGGGGTTTATCCGATCGAGTTCCTTTCCCTAGGGATCATCGATTTAGTTCATCAAGAAGAAAGATGGGTCATTTCGATTGTGTATTGATTACCAAAAGTTGAATCAAGTGACCATCAAGAATAAGTACCCCCTTCCGCGCATCAATGACCTATTTGACCAACTACAAGGTGTTCAATATTTCTCTAGGATCGATTTGGAATCTGGATACCACTAGTTGGGAATCAGACCAAGCTAGAATAGTTTGAGGAATGTGTTAATTCCATATTTTATCAATTACAAGACATATGTTGAGTGCCGGATCGATTTACCATTGAAGACTAATGAAGATTCTAGTAAAGTTGCTCAACTGCACGTGCCTCAATGAAAACCTCCAATGTGTGTAATTGTGAAAGTGCCCTCGATCCACGGGATGTGTGGATCCGCTTTTGATTTTTGAGGTTTGGGAGTCGCACCAAGTTATTACAGTCTAGAAATCGAGCATTAACTCAAGATGGATAAGAATAACTAATCTACAAAAAGAAACTAAGTCCGGGGATCACGTTACGGGGTTGGAAGGTGTTAGGCACCAATCCCGCCAGGCAAACATTGGTCTCTACTATTTTCCAAGAAGATTACTGTAGACACCCCATCTTTGCATCCGCCTGATTAATCAACTCGTCAACCCGATCGCAATGATTCCCAATGATGGATGTGTATTCCATTGCTTTATTTTGTTACCAGATGGGTTTCAGAAATCCGGATGAGGTATCTCGAATTGACAAAACCTTAGAAACCACGCTACATTAGGAAAATACGACTCCAGAAACATAGAAATCATCATTTTTCAGATAAAAAGAAGCTTCACGATAAAAATCACTAAAAATTGACCAAATTAGCAAAATACCCCTAACCTCAAAACAACCCTAGAGCCTACGTTACGATTAGGAAAACTCATTCGAACACATAAAATAACAAATCGAAACCAAATAAATCATTTCGCCAATTTTAACAGAATTCGACAAAATTACGAAAATGCCCCTCATAAAGTTCACGACCATTTCACACAATTTTTTATAAATAATACAAACTAATATTTCCATTGAATTCCTTACAAAAAATCGATTCTAAAACATCCTAGAACATTAAAAACCAACTTAAAACGTGAAAAGTCCTCTCCGGGGGTAAAACGGTAATTTCATAATTTTCATAATTAAAAATTTTGAAATTAATAAATAAAAATATTAAGTAATTAAAGTGAAACATTAATGAAATTAATTTAAAAATTGGACCTAAAAAAATCGATCAATCGGACTTTCAAGTAAAATTGTTGAGGGTTCGTGGGATATTTCTTTAAGGACCCCTCCATTTGGGGGTCCAAAGAATTAAAGATATTTTAGAGGGGGGTTCTCCAAAATTAAAAGCAAGACTGAAGTCAAGGTATTAAAGTCAATCAAGTGAAACTGAAGTCAAGATATTAAAAGTCAATCAAGTAAGACTAAAGTCAAAATATTAAAAGTCAATCAAATAAGACCAAAAGTCAAAATCATAATAGAATTCTAATTAAATAATAACTCTATCTAATAGAGTTCTAACTAAAAAATAATTCTACCTAAAATAATTCTAATTAAAACACAATTCTACCTAAAACAATTCTAACTAAAACACAACTCTAATTAAAAGAACTCTAATTAAGCACTAACTCTATCCAAATCAACTCCTAAAAACATCTATAAATAGAGGTGCTCACATCCTATTTTCGTATAAAATCATAAACCCTAAGAGAAGTAGGTCTAGAAGCCCCCATAGCCTCCCGTAAACCCTACTTTTGGAGTCCCAACTCCTTACCTAACATCCCTCCTTCAATTTTAGCCTAGAAAACACCTAAAAGCCCTCCAAAAACACCCCCAAACCCGCAACGAACTTGAAGAGTTCAGATCCAAAAACAAGGAGATACCTTGATCTCGGAGATCCGAAATCAAATCCGGAGACAGAACGAATCAAGGGAGTACGGTACAAGGAGCTATTTTTGTCAGATCTGATGGAGCAAAATCCTTGCTATCGGAAAGGTATACAATTTTTTATTTTTATTTTTATCTATGTTTTTAGCAATGTGATTTATTTGGGAAGTTAGTAGAGACCGGCTTTGGCCGGGCGGGTTTGGTGCCTAACACCTTCCAACCCCGTAACGTGATCCCCGGACTCTTTTTCTCTTTCGTAGATTAGTTTGCCTTTTTTAGAGTCAGTTTGGTTTCTAGACCTTAACAACTAGGTGGCGACTCCCAAACCTCAAGGGTCAAAAGGGGATCCGCGCACCTGAAAGCGCCCTCGATCCGCGGGGTGCGCGGATCCGCTTTTGACCCTTGAGGTTTGGGAGTCGCCACCTAGTTATTACGGTCTAGGAACCAAATTGACCCTAAAATGGATAAAAAGAACTAATCTACTATAGAAATCTGAATCCGGGGATCATGTTACGGGGTTGGAAGGTGTTAGGCACCAACCCCGCCCGGCCAATGCCGGTCTCTACTTATCCCAAATAGATCTACATTGCTAATGATAAACCTAGATTAAAAAAAAAAAATAAATTTACCTTTGATCTGCAAAAGTGTTATTCTCTCAGATCTGGTTAGAATGGCTCCTTGTACCGTATTCCTTACTTCGTTCTATTTCCGGATCTGATTCCTGATCTCCGAGGTAAGGTATCTCCTTCTTGGATTTGAGTGCTTCAAATTTGTTGTGGATTTTTGTGATGTTTTTTAGAGGTTTTTGGGTGTTTTTTAGGCTAAAATCAGAGTAGGGGTGTTAGGGAAGGAGTTGGGGCTCCAAAATTAGGGTTTTGGGGAGGCTTCTTTACCTACTTTTCCTAGGGTTTTTTCTTTGATACGAAAATAGGGTGTGGAGGCTCTTATTTATAAAGTTTTTTAGAAGCATTAGGGTTTGATTATGGTTTCTTTTAGGGTTTTAATTAGGGTTTTGACTTAGTCTTTAGGGTTTTAATTTAGGGTTTTGACTTTAGTCTTATGAGATTGATTTGATTAGTTTAGATTAGGGTTTTGATTTAGGGTTTTGACCTTGGTCTTATGAGATTGACTTGATTAGATTAGGGTTTTGATTTAGGGTTTTGACCTTAGTCTTATGAGATTGACTCGATTAGTTTAGATTAGGGTTTTGATTTAGGGTTTTGACTTTAGTCTTATGAGATTGACTTTAATACTTGACTCTAGTCTTACTTAATTGACTTTAATTTTGACTTTGGTCTTATTTGATTAACTTTAGTATCTTGACTTTAGTCTTGCTTGGTTGACTTTATATTTTTGGAGAACCCCCCTCTATTATATCTTTGATTCTTTGGACCCCCAAATGGAGGGGTCTTTGCGAACCATCAACAATTTTTCTTGAAAGCCTGATTGATCAATTTTTTTGTTTAAATTTTATTAATGTTTCACTTTACATTATTTAATGATTTATTTATTAATTTCGAAATTTTTAATTACTAAAATTGTGAAATTACCATTTTGCCCTCGGAGAGGATTTTTTACGTTTTAAGTTGTTTTTCAATGTTCCAGGATGTTTTGGAATCAGTTTTTCGTAAGGAATTCAATGGGAATGTTTGTTTTTGTCATTTATGAAGTTTTTTTGTATGAAATGGTCGTGAACTTTATGAGGGGTATTTTCGTAATTTTGTCAAATTTTGTGAAAATTGGCGAAGTGGTTTACTTGGTTTCAATTTGTTGTTTTATGTGTTTGAGTGGGTTTTCCTAAGCGTAATGCAGGCTCTAGGACTATTTTGATGTTAGGGGTATTTTGGTAATTTAATCATTTTTAGTGATTTTTATCGTGAAGCTTCTTTTTGGTTTGCAAGATGATGATTTCTATGTTTCTGGGGTCATATTTACCTAGCGTAGCGTGATTTCTAAGCTTTGCCAGTTCGAGATACCTCATCCGAATTTCTGAAACATATTTGGTAACAAAATAAAGCATTGGAATAGACATCCATCATTGGGAACCTTTGCGATCAGGTTGACGACTTGATTAATCAGGCGGATGCAAAAATGGGGTGTCTACAGATGCCCCTCTTTGGTAGAGGATTAAAGCAAACTAGATAGCAAATCTATTTTGGTCGATAGTGCGATATCCGAATGCCAAAGCTAGTGACAGTTCATTTTGCAGCCTGATTTAATAATTCGTCGGGGCGTTGGGATCCTTGAGCGTAAAACTCTCCCCGAGCTAGAAAAATGTTAGGTCCTTGAGCGCGAGCTCTCACTGGCAGTGTCAGATCCTTGAATTTTAGAAAATTCTCCTTAACTGATGTAACAACTGTGCAAGTGTGTGGGCTCAAAATCTGAGATAGATTTCAAAGAGTTTGAATTGGAAATGAGTCAAAAATGATGTAAATTTAAACTGAGCATAAACCTAAGAAAACCCTTGGCGGCATCTGAGCATAATTTCGAGAAAACCCTCGGCGGTAACTGAGCATAGTTCCGTGAAAACCCTCGGCGGCATCTGGGCATAATTCCAAGAAAACCCTTGGCGGCATCTGAGCATAGTTCCAAGAAAACCCTTGGCGGCATCTGAGGCATCTGAGCATAGTTCCGAGAAAACCCTCGGCGGCATCTGAGCATAATTCCAAGAAAACCCTTGGCGGCATCTGAGCATAATTCCGAGAAAACCCTCTGCGGCATCTGAGCATAATTCCAAGAAGACCCTTGGCGGCATCTGAGCATAGTTCCGAGAAAACCCTCGGCGGCATCTGAGCATAATTCCAAGAAAACCCTTGGCGGCATCTGAGCATAGTTCCAAGAAAACCCTCGGCGGCATCTGAGCATAATTCCAAGAAAACCCTTGGCGGCATCTGAGCATAGTTTCGAGAAAACCCTCGGCGGCATCTGAGCATAATTCCAAGAAAACCCTTAGCGGCATCTGAGCATAATCCAAGATAACCCTTGGCGGCATCTGAGCAAAATTGACGAAGGAATGAAAGACTTTTGGGAAAGAATGAATGAATTTTGAAAAGACTGATCAGAGTGAATTGGATAAATCTGGAAGATACTGAATCTGGAAGAGAAATGATCGAATCCAAGAATGATTGGATCTAGGAATGAAAAAATACCATATTAGTTGATCTCTGGGCACAGTCAAATGTGAGATCTGAAGTGTTTTTGTTTGAGCCTCAAGGATTTATCCAAAAGTTTTATGAATTTAAAACCTGAGTTTGAATCTCAAGAGTTTTTTCGAAAAACTGCTATCAAGAGGGTAACCTTAAATTTGAAGTTCTCATTATTTTTTTAGGATTAACATTGCTCAAAAATAATTGAACACATCACTAAAAAATGCCCCTTGTTTAAGGGGGGAAATTACATATCTAGAGGAAAAAGAAAAAATGCCCCTTGTATGAAGGTTTGAAATATTTGATTACCACAAGCGCAATAAAGATCCAACTTTTAATTTTGATTAATTTTATTAAAGATTTTGAGTCAGGCTCAAGAGAACAAAATATTTCCTTTTGAGACTCATCATAGAATTCACCATTCTCTCCATTGGTTCACTTAGAGAAGTAAGAATTTTCAGATCGATCGTAGACAAGATACTTGTGACTTTTGAATCTATGTCTGGTTTAAGCTGAGTATTGAACTTGATTATTCGGATTTCTGATGTTTCAGCTCGAACTGCTCTCAGCTTGGGATTTTCTTCTGTTTTTTTTTTTTTTTTTTTTGTATTGCTCTAACTTTTACCTAGATCGTCTTTCTAGGTTTTCAATCTATCAAGCTTGCTTTAACTTTTGCCTAGATCACCTTTTCAGGTTTTCGATCTAGCGAGCTTTTTCTTTTTTCTTGGCTCTGATTGTTGCCAAAGTTGTCCTTTCAGATTTTCAAATTTGCGAGCTTGCCTTAATTTTTGCCTAAGTCGCCCTTTTTGGATTTTCAACTTAGCAGGTTTCATCATTTTTTTTTATCTTTTTCTTTTCCTCTGAAGTTCTAGAATTACTGTCTGATCATGCTTCGCTACCCTCCTTGACTTTTTCACACGGTACTTAGGAGGACTTTTATAGGTAGGCTTGGGACTAGGCATAAAAAGAAAGGAATTTTGAGGCTCAAAAACCCAAATGCCCCTTGCGTGGCATTTCATTTAAAATTTTTTTCTTGAACTTTCTTCCCCATTTTGGATGATATTTCTTTTTCTTTTGAATTTTTTTCTTTTTAGATTTTTCCTTTGTCAGGGAATCTATATATATTTTTTTATTTTGATGTGGTCGGGCCTGAAGTAACTTCTCAGGTTGCCTACGTACCCCAAATTTTTGGGATCAGACCAAAACGTAGTTCAAATTTTTCCTCCCCTAGGTTAGGTGATCGGGCTGAGAAAGAAAAAGGCATCATTTTTTTTTTGAAAATGCTGCAAAGGGCTGAGAAAGGAGATAATGAATTGGGTAGCAGGAAAATTAATTTGACCAAAGATGGCCTCCTTAAATGTAGTACCATTTGATTCGGTCAAGGTTGGTTGACTCTTGAAGTCTGACGACTTTTCTAGACAGTATTTTCTTAATGAATGAATTTCTCCAATTGGGTTCAGACTTTCTCTTATAGTCGAGGAGGAGTGTTCAATTTTCTTTGAAGTCTGATAGTTAAATCCTTGACCTGTAAATGATGAGCTTTGACCTTTTTGTCAAATGCATGGGTGACTCTTCTTAGATAAGCTTGCACATGGTACAGGGCTTTAACTCATTTTCTTCGATCAAGTTTAATTCTTCATACTGCTGACGAACCCAATCTGTTTCTAGCAAACAAGACCTTGAGAGACGAAATTTCCATTTCAACTGGCAAGACTGCTTACATGCCATACACTAAGGAGTAGGGAGTAGCTCTAGTAGAGGATCGAATTGAAGTTCGATATGTCTATAGCGTGAATGATAATTTTTTTGACCAATCTCGATGTGATTGACACATTTTCCTGATGATAGTCTTGAGACTCTTACTAACTGCTTCAACCGTTCCATTGATCTGAGGACGGTAGGGGGATGTTTGTGCTTCCGGATCTTCAACTTTAAACATAGAGTAATGATTATGCTTTGAAGTACGACCCATTATCAGAGATCAGTTCAAAAGGTACCCCCATATCGACTGATAATATGTGATTTGAAACTCAAGATGTAGTAAGGATAGTGCTGATACATTTTATAACATCTTCTTTAATTCCATCGATATAGACGAGTATCTATTCCGTGTTGAACAACACCCAAGCTTGTACTTAACATACCCTCATATGATCACACGAACAAGTCTTTTGAAATTTCTGAGTAAATTCATTATCTCCTCGTGTTCCTTTAGGGATAAAATGGTTTCTATTTGAATCTCTTTAGGAATTATTTTTTGTTTCGAGGTCAAAGACCTTTCTTTTCTCGATTAAAGGTTGAGCCCGACTTTTATCTTCTTGTTCAGAAACGAAATCTATCAAATTATTAGTTAATTCGTTAATGCACTCGAGGTATTCAAAAATTTCCTTTATCCGATCAATTTTAGATGGGACAACAGACACCTCTATAGACTCGATGAACTAACTTGACTCAATAGGAAAGAGTAGACTCAATCTAAGGAAGACATGACCTTGCTAGAAAAAAGGACTCGAGCTAACCCAAATGACTCATGAAAACTCAAGATAAGTACCCACACGAGTTTGATTAGGACTGAGGACTGAGATATTGCTTATAACCGGTGGGATTGAAGCACTACGATCTTCAAAGAACAACTGGACGATGTTGAGAAATTTTGAGGTCATTTCTGACTGTTTGACTTGATATTGACGTTTACTCTAACTGACCGGATTTACAGCCCTAGCTAGACGATGGACGATTGAGCTTACATACAATGATAACCCTTAAAACCTCTTTGAAGGTGAAATTAACCAATTTTAGTGTCACCCCCTTGATAACATTTTAAATGAACCCTGAGATTTTATTGAATTTTGTGTACCAATCCATTAAACAATTCATCCATTCAATGATTATTCAGAAGGAAAATAATTTTATTGCACTCTTGAAAATAATGTTTTTATTGAATAACAATTTTCACAATTCTGATTATTTTTTACAATCATTTTCTTTTTAGAAAAACATATTTCGATAATTTTACAAGGTCCATGCAAAAAATAGATTTTTGGTAAAAAACATATTTCAAAAAATTTTCACGCAAAAATAGATCTTTTGTAAATCATTTTTCCTTCATCTTCTTTTCTTTCGAAAAATATTTTCTTCTGAAAAATAGTTTGTTATTTGGAAAGCATTTTCTCTTGGAAAATCTTGTTCTTCTGGAAAATACTTTTTCTTAGAAAACACTTTTTCTGGAAAATACTTATTTTGGAAAACACTTATTTTGGAAAACACTTTTTCTAGAAAATACTTTCCCTTCGTAAACCATTTTTCTTTTTTGAAAATTTGATTTTTATTTCAATTTAAATGGTCCAACCCACCATGATTATTGGATTGAGATGGACTGGGTCATTATTTTAAAAGAATGGATTCTTTATTGGGTCAGTGCACTCATTTTAATTTTCAAAAATAATATTTTTCATCCTTGAGGACAATCATACACTCTGATCTCACCATTCACATCACTCACATACATTCATCAATCAACGAACTTCATTCAATAAACAACTCGGGAACACCCACGATAAGTTCGAGTTGTGACCTACTGGGAAGGTTTCTAGACTCTAAGTTTACTACGTGCAATGCATTTTTATCTAGCCACCCTTGCCCAAGCACACCTATATACCTTTCGATACGTGGTGACTTGGTTTGATATACCTTATAGGTGATAATCTAAAATCTCAATTCACTTCTCTGAAGTCAAAAATAGCCAGTTTGATCTCCAGTTGAGAGGTGGCGCACAATGCTGAGCAAGGGCCCACTTAAATACCTCTCGTCTAGAATAGACGTAGTCTATCCCCCTCGTACAGTAGGGTACAGTGGGGCAAGATCTGCTTAGGCACCGATTTTGACCAAGAAGTGCAATTGATACACTTAGATTATCTTTTATACCTACGGGTACGAGTCAAGGGTTGTAGCTTTCATAATTGGTTTGGCATCCCACGAAGGGACCGACCACGTACTAGTACTACATTGGCAATCGGGACATGTGACTGTGTGGCTCACAATAGGTCAAAGGCTCAGGTCGCTCCAGCCTGGATGCATCAATATACCTCTCAGAATCACCTGATCAGACGGTATTGATGCCCCCAGTTTGATATACCCTAAGGTACGTGACTGGAGTTTTTGTTTTCATGAATGACGTCGCATCTCCGAAGAGACCGGGCCACGCACTAGTGCCACGTTGGCTATATGGGACGTGTAAGTGGGTAAAATAGTAAACGTGCTTGTGGTGTGTGCAAAATAGGGTGGGGTGTGCCCGGGGCCTTTTTCAAACACGTGGGCCTATGGGCAAGATTATGTCATCACATATGGATATCAAATGAATATTGATCAAGAAAATAATCCAAAACCCATCACATCGAAATTAAGATGAAATCAAACCCATCACAAATATATCTTCGATCATGGCAAATCAATTAATGAGCATGGCATATAATAATTGATCAAACAAACATTGCAATAGGTATAATTTTTATAATTTTTAAGGTCCAATCAATGATCACTTTTGGGTGATCCAAAATAAATCGAGATTCCAATAGGTGTTACATTGATGATAGAATGACAATGGTTGAGATGAGCTCACTCTCAAGAACATTAATTGTGCCAACATTAGATAAATTCAGATTTTCTGTGAATTAGGAAAATACAATCTGAACTTGCATCGATGATATCTAAGGCTCCCGATAACGAAATTGAGTGAACTCAAGTTCTAAATTAATCTACTCAATGAGATCTACATTTTAGTAATAGGTGTCCAGACTTAGTTCTCACCAGAATATTCTGTAAAAACGTTTTAACGTTGCTGTCCCAACCTTCATTCAGAAACAATTCTAGATTTACAGATTGAACTTGCATCGATGATATCTAAGGCTTCTGATAACGAAATTGAGTGAATTCAAGTTCTAAATTAATCTAATCGATGAGATCTACATTTTATTAAGAGGTTCCCAGACTTAATTCTCACTAAAATGTTCTGTAAAAAAGTTTTAACGTTGCTGTCCCAACTTTCATTCAGAAATAATTTCAGATTTACAGATTGAACTTGCATCGATGATATCTAAGGCTTCCGATAACGAAATTGAGTGAACTCAGATTCTAAATTAATCTACTCGACGAAATCTATGTTTTATTAAAGGCTCCCAGACTTAATTCTCACTAGAATATTCTCTAAGAATGTTTTAATATTTCTGTCCAACCTTCATCATTCCATCATTTTCATAGGTCAATTTGAATCTTTCATTATTTAGGGGTCATCAAAAAGTGATCCTTAATTGGAGAAAAAAAAATGCAATACCCAAAATCATCTACAATCAAGATAAAAAATAAATAAACAGCAAAAAATAAATAAAATAAATCCAACTAAATAATAAAAAAGCTAGGTCATCTTGGCAATGCTCCCATACTTGGGATTTTTCAAGTTTGATCCTCAATAGTCCCCAGTGGAGTCGCCACTGAAAGCGCCCTCGATCCGCGGGGTGCGCGGATCCGCTTTTGACCCTTGAGGTTTGGGAGTCGCCACCTAGTTATTACGGTCTAGGAACCAAATTGACCCTAAAATGGATAAAAAGAACTAATCTACTATAGAAATCTGAATCCGGGGATCATGTTACGGGGTTGGAAGGTGTTAGGCACCAACCCCGCCCGGCCAATGCCGGTCTCTACTTATCCCAAATAGATCTACATTGCTAATGATAAACCTAGATTAAAAAAAATTAAAAAAAATTTACCTTTGATCTGCAAAAGTGTTATTCCCTCAGATCTGGTTAGAATGGCTCCTTGTACCGTATTCCTTACTTCGTTCTATCTCCGGATCTGATTCCTGATCTCCGAGGTAAGGTATCTCCTTCTTGGATCTGAGTGCTTCAAATTTGTTGTGGATTTTTGTGATGTTTTTTAGAGGTTTTTGGGTGTTTTTTAGGCTAAAATCGGAGTAGGGGTGTTAGGGAAGGAGTTGGGGCTCCAAAATTAGGGTTTTGGGGAGGCTTCTTTACCTACTTTTCTTAGGGTTTTTTCTTTGATACGAAAATAGGGTGTGGAGGCTCTTATTTATAAAGTTTTTTAGAAGCATTAGGGTTTGATTAGGATTTATTTTAGGGTTTTAATTAGGGTTTTGACTTAGTCTTTAGGATTTTAATTTAGGGTTTTGACTTTAGTCTTATGAGATTGATTTGATTAGTTTAGATTAAGGTTTTGATTTAGGATTTTGACCTTGGTCTTATGAGATTGACTTGATTAGATTAGGATTTTGATTTAGGGTTTTGACCTTAGTCTTATGAGATTGACTCGATTAGTTTAGATTAGGGTTTTGATTTAGGGTTTTGACTTTGGTCTTATGAGATTGACTTTAATACTTGACTCTAGTCTTACTTAATTGACTTTAATTTTGACTTTGGTCTTATTTGATTAACTTTAGTATCTTGACTTTAGTCTTTCTTGCTTGACTTTAAATTTTTGGAGAACCCCCCTCTATTATATCTTTGATTCTTTGGACCCCCAAATGGAGGGGTCCTTGCGAACCATCAACAATTTTTCTTGAAAGCCTGATTGATCAATTTTTTTGTTTAAATTTTATAATTAATTTTATTAATATTTCACTTTACATTATTTAATGATTTATTTATTAATTTTGAAATTTTTAATTACTAAAATTGTGAAATTACCATTTTTCCCTCGGAGAGGATTTTTTACGTTTTAAGTTGTTTTTCAATGTTCCAGGATGTTTTGGAATCAGTTTTTTGTAAGGAATTCAATGGGAATGTTGGTTTTTGTCATTTATGAAGTTTTTTTTGTATGAAATGGTCGTGAACTTTATGAGGGGTATTTTCGTAATTTTGTCAAATTTTGTGAAAATTGGTGAAGTGGTTTACTTGGTTTCGATTTGTTGTTTTATGTGTTTGAGTGGGTTTTCCTAAGCGTAATGCAGGCTCTAGGACTGTTTTGATGTTAGGGGTATTTTGGTAATTTAATCATTTTTAGTGATTTTTATCGTGAAGCTTCTTTTTGGTTTGCAAGATGATGATTTCTATGTTTCTGGGGTCATATTTACCTAGCGTAGCGTGGTTTCTAAGCTTTGTCAGTTCGAGATACCTCATCCGAATTTCTGAAACATATCTGGTAACAAAATAAAGCATTGGAATAGACATCCATCATTGGGAACCTTTGCGATCGGGTTGACGACTTGATTAATCAGGCGGATGCAAAAATGGGGTGTCTACAGCACCCCGCGGATCGAGGGCGCTTTCAGTGGCGACTCTGCTGGGGACATTGAGGATCAGACTTGAAAAACCCCAAGCATGGGAGCATTGCTAATAACCCAGTTGTTTTATTTTATTTATTTTTTAGTTAGTTTTTCTTTATTTTGTTTAACGTTTTTTTATATATATTGGTGGGTCCAATCATTAATTTCGGTACGGTTGTGGTTATGTTAATCTGGCATGTTATTATTCTTATATAGTTCAGTCGAGAGTCACTTAGGGTGACTTTAAATAATAATACCAAATTTCAACGGATAATTGTTGAGGATGGAATAATGAAACGAAAATGATTTTTTTTATTTTATTTTATTATTTATTTTAAGGAATGTCGATCTGTGTTCGGATAACAAAGGATATTTAAAAAAAAAAAAGGGAAAAAAGGGAAACATGTTTGATATTTAACTTTTTTTTTAGTTAGTTGTTTTTCAATTTCTTTTTAGATATTTTTATAGGCAATATATGCTGCCCATTGGCAGCATACAGAATTTCAAAGAATAAAAATAAAAAATAAAAAATTTCAATTTCTGCCAACAGCAGCTTTTGATGGTGTGGCTCTAGTACAAGTCAACTTGGACTATGTAAGCCCAACGATATTCAATGGGGTGTTGGTAGTAAAAAAAAAAAAAACCTTTGTACTTATTTATTTCTTTTCACCTTTTAAAATAGTTTTTTCTAAAAAAAAAATAAGGAGAATCCATCGTCTTCTTCCCCATTTGTACCTGTCGGCCTCAACAGAGGAATCAACCTCCCAAGCTTTCTTAACCCATATTTAGGTTTGTAAATCTCAATCGACGGAGAGATCTGCTGTATGAATTCGTTCTCATCCTGTTGTTCCTTGATCAAGCGGATAACTACGAACAAAGAGGGCTGAACGATGGTGCGATTTCCTCTGTGGGATGAGATATTCAACGAAAATCAAAGGTTGCATGAATCAACTCGATTTCAATCTCCACCTCTATGCTTCTTTTCAGTCGAATATCATCTTGCCTCTCGGTTTTTAACGACTGTGTTTTTTTTCTCTCGGTTTTAATGACTGTGTTTTTTTTTCCTTGTCTCTTTCCTCTCTCGATCAATCAGTTATGGTTCAGGTGTTCTTTTGATCTCGACGTTGAGTACAATTTTCTTCGTAGAAATGAGTTCGATTTTCGTTTTATTGGTTTTCAAACAAAAGACTCAAAGGGACATTTCGGGAAGAACTTCTTCGTCTCGGATATTGGATTTAAATCAGCTTGTTGGAGGAAATTATTACCAAGTTAAAGTTTTTTTTGTTCTCTCCAGCAAGTTAATATGACAGATGGGTCACCAAGAGATTCTATGAGTTTTGTTTTACATCGTTACATGCTCTCTCGACTCTCTTCTTGAATGGCTTTGTGGGATTTCGGATTTGTTTTTCCTTGTTGCCCTCGGTTGTAGATAATCAAAAATTATTAATGGCCGAATATTAATTGAACGGGAGATGGTAGAACGAAATGGATAATCAGCTTTCTTTACAGCAACAATGATTGCAACATATCACAACGGGGATGGCTGCTAAGCACCTATTGGTTCCAAAAAAAAAAAAACCAATCACATAATGTTGTTGCATCAAGTCATTGCCCGGTCTATTCTTCTATTTTTGCAGATTTTTATCAATTGGGAAATATCGATCTAACAATTTTGATTTAAAATTTGATTCCGCAAAAATAGTACAATTTTTGGGCAATTTTCTATCAATTAAGGGGTTTAACTTACGTCGAATAATATCTCCACCAAGTCCTTATATTGATAAGAAATAATATTTTCAAAAGAAAAATAAAAAAATCAAGTCTTGAATGTTGCCGACATCAACATAGGGGGGTATATCTGTTTGTTTTGGGTTTTTGTTCCATAAAATTCCTTGGATTAAAATTAACTTGTTTTCTAAAAAAAAAAAAAAACGGTCTTTATCTCATCAATCATTGTTATATCCTCAATAAGATATCCCTTGAAATTTTGAATCATCTTGGGTCACCCAAAATAACCCTTGATTGGAATACATAAGGAAATAATGTTGGATTAAATGCTTGCTTCTAACGTTGGTATATGCTTAATGTGCTAATATGTGATTGGAATGATGTTGATCTTGATTGAATATTCACATGATTAGAATGATTTTTTTTTCATGTAGTCCAATGTATGATTGGTTTGATTGGGCCCATAGGCCCATTTGTTTGAAAAAACCCTGGGCACACCCCACCCTGTTTCGCACACACCACATGCACGTTTACTGCTTTACTCACTTACACGTCCCATTTAGCCAACGTGGCACTAGTGCGTGGCCCGGTCTCTTCGGAGATGCGACGTCATTCATGAAATCCACAACTCCAGTCACGTTCCTTAGGGTATATCAAACTGGGGCATCAATACCGTCTGATCAGGTGATTCTGAGAGACATATTGATGCACCCAGGCTGGAGCAACCTGAGCCTTTGACCTATTGTAAGCCACACAGTCGCACGTCCCGATTGCCAACGTAGTACTAGTACGTGGTCGGTCCCCTCGTGGGATGCCAAACCATTTATGAAAGCTACAACTCTTGACTCGTACCCATAGGTATGTAAAAGATAATCTAAGTATATCAATTGCATTTCTTGGTCAAAACCAGTGCCTAAGCAAGATCTTGCCCCGCTGTACCCTACTGTACGAGGGGAATAGACTACGTCTATTCTAGACGAGAGGTATTTAAGTGGGCCCTTGCTCAGCATCGTGCGCCACCTCTCAACTGGAGATCAAACTGGCTATTTTTGGCTTCAGAGAAGTGAGTTGAGGTTTTAGATTATCACCTATACGGTATATCAAACCAAGTCACCACGTATCGAGAGGTATATAGGTGTGCTTGGGCAAGGGTGGCAAGATAAAAATGCATTACACGTAGTAAGCCTAGAGTCTAGAAACCTTCCTTGTAGGTCACGACTCGAACTTATCATGGGTGTTCCCGGGTTGTTTATTGAATGGAACCTTTTGATTGATGAGTGTATGTGAATGATGAAATCAAAATGCATGTGAATGATGAGATGAATGTATATGAATGATGAGATCAGGAATGTGCGGGTTTGTCCTCAAGGATAATTTTTTTTGTTGTATAACCTGATTTGAAATTAAAATGGGTGCACCGACCCAATAAAGAATCAATTCTTTTACAATAATGACCCAGTCCATCCCGATCCAATAGTCATGATGGACCGGGCCATTTAAATCAAAATGAAAATCAAATTTTTAAAGAAAAAAATGAAAATATTTTCCAGAAAAGAATGTTCTCCAAAAGAAGTGTTCTTTAAAAAAAATTGTTTTCCAAAAAAAGTGTTGATCTCTAGAAAAAATATTTTCTAAGAAAAAGTGTTTTCTAGAAAATATTTTCCATAAGAACAAGATTTTCCAAGAGAAAATGCTTTCCAAATAAAAAACTATTTTTCAGAGAAAAAATATATTTTTCAGAAGAAAAAATTTTTCAAAAGAAAAGAAAATGAAGGAAAAATGATTTACAAAAGATCTATTTTTGCATGGAAAATTTTTGAATTATGTTTTTTACCAAAAAATTATTTTTTGCATGGACTTTGAAAAATTACTAATATGTATTTTTCTAAAAAGAAAATGACTTGCAAAAACTAATCAGATTTGCGAAAGTTTTATTCAATGAAAACATTATTTGTCATTCATTTTCAAGAGTGCAATAGAATTATTTTCCTTCTGAATAATCATTGCATGAATTTTTAGGGTTCATTTAAAATGTTATCAAGGGGGTAACATTGAAATTAATCAGATTCACATTTGATGGGGTCTCAAGGTTATCATTGCACCTAAGCTCAATCGTTCACTATTTTGTTAGGGTTACTAGTCTGGTCAATTAGAACAACGTCAACGCCAAATCAATCATCAGAATTTCTCAACGTCGTCCAGTTGTTCTTTGAAGAGCATAGTACTTCAATCCTACCAGTTGTAAGCAATATCTCAGTCCTCAGTCCTAATCAAACTCGTGTGGGTAATTGTCTTGAGTTTTCATGAGTCATTTGGGTTAGCTCGAGTCCTTTTTTCCAACAAGGTTATGTCTTCCTTAGATTGAGTCTACTCTTTCCTATTGAGTCAAGTTAGTTCATCGAGTCTATAGAGGTGTCTATTGCCCCATCTGAAATTGATCGGATAAAGAAAATTTTTGAATACCTCGAGCGCATTAACGAATTAACTAATAATATATTTTTCTCCTGAACAAGAAGATAAGAGTCGGGCTCAAGAAAACAAAGGTCATTGATTTCGGAACGGAAATAAATTCCTAAAGAAATTCAAATAGAAACCATCCTATCTCTAGAGGAACACAAGGGGATAATGAATTTTCTCAGAAATTTCAAAAGACTTGTTCACGTGGGCCTATGAGGATATGTTAGGTGCAAGCTTGGGTGTTGTCTGACACGAATTAGATATTGAATTGATAAAATGAGATCAAAGAAGATCTTACAAAATGTATCAGTGCTAGACTTCTCAACATGGTAGAGCTCCCAAAATAGATTACCATTATCAGATTAATGAAACAGTTGAAGCGGTATTGATCTCTGATAATGGGTCGTACATCAAAGCTTAGGTTATCACTCTATGTTCAAAGTTCAAGATCCAGCATCACAAATTGAAGTAGCCAGTAAAAATCTCAAGACAATCATCGTGAAAATGTGTCAATCACACATCACACCGGGACTGGCCAGAGAAGTTACCATTCGCATTATGGACATATTACATTTCAATACAGTCTTCTACTAGAGTCACTCTAGTATGATATGGAAGCAATCTTACCGGTTAAAAGGAAAAATCCTGTATCTCAAGGTCTTGATGGAAGTTAATTTTTAGAAACAGATTGGGTCTGTCAATGGAGAGGAGTCACTTACATGTTTGACAAGAAAGTCAAAGTTCATCACTTATGAGTCAAGGATCTAAAGCATCAGATTACCCAAGAAAAAAAATTTTGAGTACTCTTCCTCGATCCTAGAAAGTTTGAATCCAATTGGAGAGATTCAATCATTAAGGAAATATTATCTGGAAGAACTGTTAGACTTCAAGATCATGATGGAATATAATTACCAGAACCAACCAACCTTGACCAAATCAAACGGTATTACATTTAAGGAGGCCATCTTTGGCCGAATCAATTCTCCTGTTACCCAGTTCAATATATCCTTTCTCAACCCCTTTGCAACCTTTTTCAAAAAGAAAAATTATGCCTTTTTCTTTCTTAGCCCGATCACCTAACCTAGGGGAGGGAAGTTTCGAACTATATTTTGGTCTGATCCCAAAATTCTAGGGTACGTAGGCAACCTGAGAAGTTACTTCAGGCCCGACCACATCAAAATAAAAAAAATATATTTCCCATACAAAAAAAATTAAGAAAAAATACAAAAGAAAAAAATTGTCAAAATGGGAAAGAAAATTCAAGAAAAAAGAAAATAATTTAAAAGGAAATGCCACACAAGGGGCATTTGGGTTTTGAGCCTCAAAATTCCTTTCTTTTTATACCCAGTCCTAAGCCTACCTAGGAAAGTCCTCCTAAGTACCGTGCGAAAAGTCAAGGGAGATAGCAAAGCATGATCAAATAGCAACTCCAGAAGTTCAGAAGAAAATGAAAAGATAAAAAATGATGAAGCCTGCTAAGTTGAAAACCCGAAAAGGGCGACTTAGGTAAAAATTAAGGCAAGCTCGCAAGGTCAAAAATCTGAAAGGACAACTTTGGTAACAATCAAAGCAAAGAAAAAAGAGAAGAGCTCGCTAGATCGAAAATCTGAAAAGGCGATCTAGGCAAAAGCTAGAGCAAGCTCGCTAGATTGAAAACCTGAAAAGGCGATCTAGGCAAAAGTTAGAGCAACAAAGAAAAATAGAAGAAAATCCCAAGCTGAAAGCGGCCCGAGCTGAAACATCAGAAGTCCGAATCATCAAGTTCAATACTCAGCTTAAACCAAGCATAGATTCAGAAGCTACAAGTATCTTGTCTACGATCGATCTGGAAATTCTTACTTCCCCAAGTGAACCAATGGAGAGAAGGGTAAATTATATGATGAGTCTCAAAAGGAAATATTTTGTTCTCTTGAGCCTGACTCAAAATCTTCAATAAAATTAATCAAAATTAAAAGTTGGATCTTTATTGCGTTTGTGGTAATCAAATATTTCAAACCTTCATACAAGGGGCATTTTTCTTTTTCCCCTAAATATGTAATTTCCCCCCTTATACTATGGGCATTTTTTAATGATGTGTTCATTGCCATGTTTATTGTCAAATTAGGGACATTTTGTTTTTGAGCAATGTTAATCCTAAAAGATAATGAGAACTCCAAACTTAAGGTTACCCTCTTGATAGCAGTTTTTTGAAAAACTCTTGAGGTTCAAAAGAAATAAAAACTCAGGTTTTAAAACTTTTTGATAAATCCTTAAGGTTCAAACAAAAGCATTTTGGATCTCACATAAGGAGATATGGCATTCTTTCGTTCTCCAGATTCTTTTCAGATCCGATCATTCTTGGAATCGATCAGTTTTCTTCCAGATTCATTATCTTCCAATTTATTCGTTCTCTGGTTCGCTCTAATCAGTTTTCTCCAAATTCGTTCATTCTTTCCCAAAATTCATTCATTCCTCTGCCAGTTTTGCTCAGTTTCCGCTAAGGGTTAACTTGGATTTTGCTCAGTTGCCGCCAAGGGTTAACTTGGATTTTGCTCAGTTTCCGCCAAGGGTTATCTTGGATTTTGCTCAGTTGCCGCCAAGGGTTATCTTGGATTTTGCTCAGTTTCCGCCAAGGGTTATCTTGGATTTTGCTCAGTTGCCGCCAAGGGTTATCTTGGATTTTGCTCAGATGCCGCCAAGGGTTATCTTGGATTTTGCTCAGTTTCCACCAAGGGTTATCTTGGATTTTGCTCAGTTGCCGCCAAGGGTTATCTTGGATTTTGCTCAGTTTTTGCCAAGGGTTATCTTGGATTTTGCTCAGATGCCGCCAAGGGTTATCTTGGATTTTGCTCAGTTGCCGCCAAGGGTTATCTTGGATTTTGCTCAGTTGCCGCCAAGGGTTAACTTGGATTTTGTTCAGATGCCGCCAAGGGTTATCTTGGATTTTGCTCAGTTACCGTCGAGGGTTTTCTCAATGTTATGCTCAGTTTTACTCAATTATGCTCAGTTTATACTCAAATTATGCTAAAATTATACTCAGATTTTACTCAGTTTCACACAGTGCACACACTTGCACATTTGTACTTTTTAGTCAGGAAGAATTCTTTAAAATTCAAGGATCTGACACTGTTAGTGAGAGTTTGCGCTCAAGGACCTGACAACCTTTTAATTTGGGGAGAGTTTACGCTCAAGGATCCGAACACCTCGACGAATTGCTAAATCAGGCTGCAAAATGAACTGTCACTAGCTTTGGCATTCAGATATCGCATTATCTACCAAAATAGATTTGCTATCTAGTTTGCTTCAACCCTCTGCCAAAGAGGGGAATCTGTAGACACCCCATTTTTGCATCCGCCAGATTAATCAACTTGTAAACCCGATCGCAATGATTCCCAATGATGGATGTGTATTCCATTGCTTTATTTTGTTACCAGATGGGTTTCAGAAATCCGGATGAGGTATCTCGAATTGATAAAACCTTAGAAACCACGCTACATTAGGAAAATACGACTCCAGAAACATAGAAATCATCATTTTTCAGACAAAAAGAAGCTTCACGATAAAAATCACTAAAAATTGACCAAATTAGCAAAATACCCCTAACTTCAAAACAACCCTAGAGCCTACGTTACGCTTAGGAAAACCCATTCGAACACATAAAACAACAAATCGAAACCAAATAAATCATTTCGCCAATTTTAACAGAATTCGACAAAATTACGAAAATGCCCCTCATAAAGTTCACTACCATTTCACACCAAAAAGTTCATCAATAATACAAACTAATATTTCCATTGAATTCCTTACGAAAAATCGATTCTAAAACAACCTAGAACATTAAAAACAAAGTTAAAATGTGAAAAGTCCTCTCCGGGGGCAAAACGGTAATTTTACAATTTTCATAATTAAAAATTTAGAAATTAATAAATAAAAATATTAAATAATTAAAGTGAAACATTAATGAAATTAATTTAAAAATTGGACCTAAAAAAATCGATCAATCGGACTTTCAAGTAAAATTATTGAGGGTTCGTGGGATATTTCTTTAAGGACCCCTCCATTTGGGGGTCCAAAGAATTAAAAGCAAGACTGAAGTCAAGGTATTAAAGTCAATCAAGTGAAACTGAAGTCAAGATATTAAAAGTCAATCAAGTAAGACTAAAGTCAAAATATTAAAAGTCAATCAAATAAAACCAAAAGTCAAAATCATAATAGAATTCTAATTAAATAATAACTCTATCTAATAGAGTTCTAACTAAAAAATAATTCTACCTAAAATAATTCTAATTAAAACACAATTCTACCTAAAACAATTCTAACTAAAACACAACTCTAATTAAAAGAACTCTAATTAAACACTAACTCTATCCATCTCTAATGAAGTAATTCCAGACAACGACGGGACTCAGTTATACCAAGAAGCAACATAAGAATCATTGGGATAAAAGTAAAGATATGTGGGTTAGATGGATTAAGCTAAAAGCATGTAGTAGTGTGGGTTACGATGCTGTTAATAATAGGGTATTAACGAGCGATGACTGGTGGAACTCTTGGTTGGAGGTAATTTCAATTAGATTACCAAATAGGAAAGTCACATTTACCTATTCAAACCTATTGAACAAATTTATTTATTTTGTAAAAAAATAAAATTGATGCACAATGGCATTATGAGGGACTTGAACATGTTCAAGAGTTGAACATACTATTTGGAGGGACCTATGCTACTGGAGAGTATGTTGCATGCTCTTGTAATCCTAGTGTACGTCCATCTATTGAGTCATCTAGAGTAGTTGAACACGAGCTTTTAGATGATGATGATGATGATGATAATGATGAAGATGCGTTTGTTCAAGAAACACAACCACCAGAGTCCCAACCATTAGGTTCCCAGCCACCTGTCGATATTTCTCTTGATGTTGTTGTTGATGGTATCCCTCCATTTATTGTACCATCGAGCAAGAAATCTAGAAGTGACGTAGATTTCCAATAACATTCCAAACGACAAAAAATGACGAATGTCGTTATGTTGGGACGACAAATAGAGCATTTGGTTGAAGCAATTTCATCGAGGACAAGTGCGAGTAGTGCAACACCCCTACCACCACCACCTACACAACCTGGTAGCATTACGGAGTGTATTGATTTGTTGGATACAACAACATAAATCATCCCTAATAGTGATCGTTATCGGTTTGCACTGAAATTATTCAGTATGAAAAAAGAGTACAGGCAAATTTGGTGCATGTTGAAAACAAATGAACTTCGTGTTGGGTGGTTGGATGGCGAAATGGAGGATGCTCGAGTTCATCATTCTAAGTAGTGTGTCATTTTAATGTGGTTTTAATGTATTTGTGTATTGCCATCTTTCATTGATGGTTATCACTATATGTCACCCTTATGGTGGTATGACAATGCCTGTTTATGATAGAGCTTGATCTATTTTGGATTTGTTATTAATGAAAATTATATTTCTCTTTTTGTATGACATTGTAACACTTTTGATTTCTGTATAATATGTATTTGTTTGAATGTTAATGTGTATGGGATGTTCTATGGATATCAGATTGTATATGGGATGTTATGTGGATGTCGGAGTTGTATATGGGATGTTATGTAGATATCAGATTATATATTATGCAGGTGTTTTCTTTATCAGGAAAATTTCATATGTCCATTTTTAATTGGAGATGTTGCCGAAATTTCGATAAAATCATAAAATTTATACATTTATTTAAATTGAAAATAATTATTTTAATAATTTTTTAATATAAATTTACATATATAGTGCAATTATATATTTATTATATTCTGGTCATTTTTTGTGCATTCTGGGTGCATTATCACCATGAAGGGTATTCTGGTCATTTAACTAGAATCCAGTAATAAAAAACTGTAAAACGAACAGGCTTTTCTGACTTCTATGCTTCTGTAACGAACAAGCTTCTGCTGAATATGACTTTTCAGGCTCTTGGCTTCTACTTCTTCTAGAAGCCAGCTTTTGGAGCTGGAGCTGACTTCTATAAAAAACAGACCCTTAGTGTTTGATTAGGTTTCTTTTAGGATTTTGACTTTAGTCTTATGAGATTGACTTGGTCCTTTTAGATTAGGATTTTAATTAAGGTTTTGACTTTAATCTTATGAGATTGACTTGGTTCCTTTAGATTAGGGTTTTAATTAGGATTTTTGACTTAAGTCTTATGAAATTGACTTGGTTTATTTAGATTAGGGTTTTGACTTAAGTCTTATGAGATTGACTTGGTTTAGATTTTTAAATTAATTTTATTAAAGTTTTACTTTATGTTAATTAATATTTTATTTATTAATTTTGAAATTAAAAATTTTAAAAATTGAAAAATTATCGTTTTGCCCACGAAGTTTAAGTCGATTTTCAATATTCTGGTATATTTTAGAATCAATTTTTCGTAAGGAATTCAATAGAATTATTGGTTTGTGTTATTTATGAAATTTTTTGGCGTGAAATGATCGGAAACCCTATAAAGGGTATTTTCGTAATTTTGTCAAATTTAGTGAAAATTGGCGAAATGATTTATTTGATTTCATTTTGTTGTTTTATGTATTCGAATGAGTTTTCCTAAGCATAAGGGGAGCTCTAAGGTTGTTTTGATGTTAGGGGTATTTTAGTAATTTGGACATTTTTTAGTGATTTTTATCGTGAAACTTCTTTTTGTCTGAAGATGATGATTTCTATGTTTTTGGGGTTATATTGTCCTAGCGTAGCGTGGTCTTTACAGTTTTGTTACTTTGAGATACTTCATCTGAATTTCTGAAACATATCTAGCAACAAATAAAGCATTGGAATAATCATCCATCATTGGGAATCGTCGCGATCGGGTTGACGAGTTGATTAATCAGGTGAATGCAAAAATGGAGTGTCTACAGATGCCCCTCTTTGGCAGAGGGTTGAAGTAAACTAGATGGCAGATCTATTTTGGTAGATAGTGCGATATGTGAATGCCAAAGCTAGTGACAGTTCATTTTGCAGCCTGATTTAGCAATTCGTCTGGGCGTTCGGATCCTTGATGGTAAAACTCTCCTCGAACTAAAAGTTTCCAGGTCCTCGAGCACGAACTCTTACTGACAGTGTCATATCCTTGAATTTTATGGAATTCTCCCTGACTAATAGAACAAATGTGCACGTGTGTATTTGAAATTTGAGATAAATCTTATGTAGTCTGAGTAAAAACTGAGCAAAAATGAGCATAATTTGAGTATAAACTGAGTAATATCTGAGATAACCCTCGACTACATCTGAGCAAAATCTGAGAAAACCCTCGGCGGCAACTGAGCAAAATCTAAGATAACCCTAGGTGACAACTGAGCGAAATCCAAGAAAATCCTTGGCGGCAACTGAGCAAAATCTGAGATAACCCTCGACGACAACTAAACAAAATCCAAGAAAACCCTTGGCGGCAACTGAGCAAAATTCGAGATAACTCTCAGCCGCATCTGAGCAAAATTCAAGATAATCCTCGGCGACATCTGAGTGAAATCTGAGATAACCCTCGGCGGCAACTGAGAAAAATCCGAGATAACCCTCGGCGACATCTAAGCAAAATCCGAGATAACCCTCGACGACATCTTAGCAAAATCTGAGATAACCCTCGGCGGCAACTGAGCAAAATTCGAGATAATCATCGGCACATCTGAGCAAAATCCAAGAAAACCCTTGGCGGCAACTGACAAAAATCCGAGATAACCCTTGACAGCATCTGAGCAAAATCCGAGATAATCCTCAATGGCATCTGAGATAATCCTCGGTGGCAACTGAGCAAAATTCGAGATTAACCTCGACGGCAACTGAGCAAAATCCAAGAAAACCCTTGGCGGCAACTGATCAAAATCCCAGATAACCATCGGCGGCAACTGCAAAAAAATAAATCTTGGAAAGAATGGATGAATCTGAGAAAGAATGAATGAATCTAGGAATGAGTTATTGAATCTGGAAAAAAATGAATAAATCTGAAAAAAAAAATGAATGAATCTGGGAGAGAATGAATGAATCTGATAAAGAATTTTGGGAAGAAAGAATGAATCTGGAAAAGAAACTGGGGAAGAATAAATAAATCTGGGAAAGAAAGAATGCCTTATCTCCTATTCTAGGTGCAAGGGTAATGAGTTAATCTCTGGGCAAAATCAAATATGAAATCATAAACAAATCTGTTTGAACCTGAAAGCGCCCTCGATCCGCGGGGTGCGCGGATCCGCTTTTGACTCTTGAGGTTTGGGAGTCGCCACCTAGTTATTGTGGTCTAGGAACCAAACTGACTCTAACATGGATAAAAAGAACTAATTTACCACAAAAAATCTGAATTCGGGGATCATGTTACGGTGTTGGAAGGTGTTAGGCACCAACCCCGCCCGGCCAAAGCCGGTCTCTACTAACTTCCCAAATATATCACATTGCTAAAAACCTAGATAAAAATAAAAAAAATTACATACCTTTCTGATAGCAAGGATTTTGTTCCCTCAAATCTGACAAAAAGAGCTCCTTGTACTGTACTCCTTTGCTTCGTTCTGTCTCCGGATTTGACTTCGAATCTCCTAGATCAAGGTATCTCCTTGTTTTTGGATCTGAACTCTTCAAGTTTGTTGCGGATTTGGGGATGTTTTTGGAGGGATTTTAGGTGTTTTCTAGACTAAAATTGAAGGAGGGATGTTAGGTAAGGAGTTGGGGCTCCAAAATTAGGGTTTATGGGGGGCTAGGGGAGCTTCTAGACCTACTTCTCTTAGGGTTTATGATTTTATACGAAAATAGGGTGTGAGCATCTCTATTTATAGAATTTTTTTAAGGTTGATTTGGATAGAGTTAGTGTTTAATTAGAGATCTTTTAATTAGAGTTGTGTTTTAGTTAAAATTTTTTTAGGTAGAATTGTGTTTTAATTATAATTGTTTTAGGTAGAATTGTTTTTAAGTTAGAACTCTATTAGATAGAGTTATTATTTAATTAGAATTCTATTATGACTTTTGGTCTTATTTGATTGACTTTTAATGTTTTGACTTTAGTCTTAATTGATTGACTTTTAATATTTTGACTTCAGTCTTGCTTAATTGACTTTAATTTTGACTTTAGTCTCACTTGATTGACTTTAATACTTTGACTATAGTTTTGCTTGATTGACTTTAAATTTTGGAGAACCCCCTTCCATTATTTCTTTAATTCTTTGGACCCCCAAATGGAGGGGTCCTTAAAGAAATATCCCACGAACCCTCAACAATTTTACCCGAAAGTCCGATTGATCGATTTTTTAGGTTCAAAATTTTAAATTAATTTCATTAATGTTTCACTTTAATTATTTAATGTTTTATTTATTAATTTCAAATTTTTTAATTATGAAAATTGTGAAATTACCGTTTTGCCCCCGGAGAGGACTTTTCACGTTTTAAGTCGGTTTTTAATGTTCTAGGATGTTTTAGAATCGATTTTTCGTAAGGAATTCAATGGAAATATTATTTTGTGTCATTTATGAAGTTTTTTGTGTGAAATAGTTGTGAACTTTATGAGGGGCATTTTCGTAATTTTGTCGAATTCTGTTAAAATTGGTGAAATGATTTATTTGGTTTCGATTTGTTATTTTATGTATTCGAGAGAGTTTTTCTAAGCGTAATGTAGGCTCTAGGGTTGTTTTGAGGTTAGGGGTATTTTGGTAATTTGGTAATTTTTTAGTGATTTTTATCTTGAAGTTTCTTTTTGGTCTGCAAGATGATGATTTCTATGTTTCTGGGGTCGTATTTTCTTAACGTAGCGTGGTTTCTAAGGTTTTGTCAATTCGAGATACCTTATCCGGATTTCTGAAACACATCTGGTAACAAAATAAAGCAATGGAATACACATCCATCATTGGGAATCATTGCAATTGGATTGACGAGTTGATTAATCAGGTGAGTGCAAAAATGGGGTGTCTACAGAACCTCAAGGTTTTTCAAAAATTTTATGAATTTTTTAGCTTTTTTGTACCTCAGCGATTTTCAAAAAAATTGCTATCAAGAGGGGAACTTTTAATTCAGGGTTCCCATTATCCTTTAGGAGTAACATTGATCAAGTTTGAGAACAAAATGCGTTTAGCTTGACAGGAAATATTGTATTAAACACATCTTGTAAGAAAGAAATACCCCTAGTATAAGGGGGAAACTACATATCAGAGAAGAAAGAAAGTGCCCCTTGTATGAAGATTTGAAATATTTGATTATCATAAGCGCAATAAGGATTCAACTTTTAATTTTGATTGAAGATTTTGAGTTTGGCTCAAGAGAACAAAACATTTCCTTTTGAGATTTATCATGGAATTCACCCTTCTTCCCCTTGGTTCACTTGGGGAAATAAAAATTTCAGATCAATCGTAGACAAGATACTTGTGGCTTCTAAGTTTTTGCCTGGTTTAAGCTAAGTATTGAACTTGATTATTCGGATTTAGATGTTTTGGCTTGAACTACTTTTTAGCCTTTCGATCCTATGGAGATTTTCTTCTATTTTTCTTTGTTGCTCTAACTTTTGCCTAAACTGCCCTTTCAGATTTTCAAACTAGTGAGCATGCTATAGCTTTAGCCTTGATCATTTTTTCAGGTTTTCAATTTAGTGAGCTTTTTTTATCTTTTTTTTTTGCTCTGATTGTTGTCAAAGTCGTCATTTCAGATTTTCAACCTTGCGAGCTTGCCTAAATCACCTTTCCGGGTTTTCAACCTAGCAGGCTTCATTTTTCTTTATTATTTTCTTTTTCTTTCCTTCTGAACTTTTGGAGTTGCTGTCTGATCATGCTTTACTACCTTCCTTAACTTTTCCGCACAATACTTAGGAGGGCTTTCATGGGTAAGCTTAGGATTGGGTATAAAAAGAAAGGAATTTTGAGGCTCAAAAACCCGAATGCCCCTTGTGTGGCATTTTTTCTTTTTTTTTTTCTTTGAACTTTCTTCCCTATTTTGACAATATTTCTTTTTGAATTATTTTTTTTAGGGGAATCTATATATATATATATATTTATTTATTTATTTATTATTTTTTTTTATGTGGTCGGGCCTGAAGTAATTTCTCAGGTTTCCTACGTACCCCAGACGTTTGGGATCAGACCAAAACGTAGTTCAGATTTTTTCCTCCCCTAGGTTGGGTGATCAGGTTGAGAACGCAAAAGATATTTTTCTTTTGAAAAAAATTGCAAAGGGGTTGAGAAAGGATATATTGAACTAGGTAATAGGAGAATTGATTCGGCCAAAGATGGCCTCCTTAGATGTAGTACCGTTTGATTTAGTCAAGGTTGGTTGGTTCTGGTAATTCAATTCCATTTTGGTCTTGAAGTCTGACAGCTTTTCCCGGTAATATTTCCTTGATGATGAACGGACCTCCCCAATTTGGTTTGAACTTCCCTCTAGGGTCAAAGATAGGTGCCCGATTTTCTTTGAGTACTAAATCCCCGACTTGTAAGTGACGGGCTTTGATCTTTTTGTCAAAAGCATGGGCGACTCTTCTTTGATAAGCCTGCACGTGGTACAAAGCTCTTAGTCGTTTTTCTTCGATCAAATTTAATTCTTCATACCATTGACGAACCCAATCTACTTTTGACAACTGATTTTCCAATAAGACCCTGAGAGATGGGATTTCCATTTCGACTGGCAAGATTGTTTCCATGCCATACACTAAGGAGTAGGGAGTAACTCTAGTAGAGGATCGAATTGAAATTCGATATGCCCATAGTACAAATGACAATTTTTCTGACCAATCTCGATGTGATGACACGTTTTCCTGATGATTGTCTTTAGATTCTTATTGGCCGCTTCAATTGCTCTGTTGGTCTGAGGACGGTAAGGAGATGATTTGTGGTGCGAGATTTTAAACTTTGAACACAGTGTAATAACTTCGGCTTTAAAGTGTGATCCATTATTAGAGATCAATTCTGAAGGTACCCCATATCGACTGATGATGTTTGTTTTGATAAACTTTACAACTCTAGATGCAATGAGGACAGCATAAGAGGCAGCTTCAACCCATTTAGTAAAATAATCGATAGCAACTAGAATGTATTCATGCCCATTTGATGTCTTAGGCGATATTTTACCAATAATGTCAATCCCCCAAACTAATAATGGCCACGGTGAAGTCAGACCTACTAATTGAGAAGGTGGGAGATGTATGAGATTTGCGTGTATTTGACATTTGTGGCAGGTTTTGACCATGTGATGACAATCTATTTTCATCGTAGGCCAATAATACCCTTGTCTCGTAATTCTCTTAGCTAACATTTTTCCACTCATGTGATGACCACAGGCTTCTGAATGTAGTTCAACCATTATCTATTCAACTTGATTTTCATCAACACATGACAAGTGAATCCCATCATAAGACCTTTTGTGTAAACTTCCTGCGCATAGGATGAACTGAGATGCTAATCTTAGTAGGGTTTGTCATTCCTTCCTTGATACTTCTTCCGAAAATTCTTGTTTTTCCAATACTTTTTTGACATCTGTTTACCATAGCTTTCCATCAGGTAATCGAGTAGTAATGTTGCTCTGATAGCAATATACAGGTTTGTCCTTGACTTCGACGGTGATCAACCTCAATTCCATGTCAGGGGGCAAATGGATCATTGAAGAAAAAATATCTAACGCGTCAGCAAATCTATTATCTTCCCTTGACAGGTGTTGGAATAGGATAGCTTTAAATTTACTTACTAAGTTTAACAGATACTCATGATAAGGCTTCAACTTTTCATCCCTAGTTTTCCATTCTTCCAATGACTGATATATGACCAAGGCTGAATCCCGGAAAACTTTAATTTCTGTAATGCCTAGATTAAAAGTAGCTTCAAGCCTAGTGACGCACGCTTCATATTCAACTATATTATTGGTGTTGGAGAAAGCTAACTTAATAGCGATAGGAATATGGCATCCTTCGGAGAAAATAGAACTGCCCCTATTTCATACCTATTCTGATTCGCGGCCCCATCAAAGTATAACTACCATGTTTGATTCTGCGGTTCTTCTTCAGCATGTAAGATATTTTCATCTGGGAACTGATCAACATGCCTTATTCCTTCTACTACTGGATGATCTACCAAGTATTCTGCCACAACTCTTCCCTTGATAGATTTCTACGTAACATGCGTGATGTCAAATTCTAATAACAACAACAGCCTTCGTACGGTTCTCCCTATCAGTACCGATTTCTCAAAGAGATATTTAAGAGGATGCATCTGAGATAACAAGATAACTGAATGAGATAGCATATAGTACTGGAGTCTCTGAGTAGCCCATACCAGTGCCAAACAAGTTTTTTCGAAGGCCGAATACTTTCGTTTATACTCTAACATCTTTTTGTTGATATAGTAAATAGTCATTTCTTTGCGATTATCTTTGTCATGTTGTGCAAGCATACATCCCATAGCTTCTTCTATGATGGATAGATAAAAAAGAAGTGGTTCACCCGATGTAGGTGGAACCAACATAGGTGGGTTCAACAGATATTCCTTGACTTGATCGAAAGCCTTTTGACATTGTTCATTCCAAATTGTTGGTTCATTCTTCTTGAGAAGCTTGAAAATAGGTTCGCAGACATTGGTGAGTTGTGCGATGAATCTGTTGACATACTGGATTCTGTCTAAAAAATCTCGAATCTACTTTTCAGTCTCAGGCGGTGGCATTTCTTGGATAGCTTTAATCTTCACAGGGTCTACTTCGATCCCTCTTTGACTGACCACAAATCCCAACAATTTTTCAGAAGTTACTCCAAATACACATTTCTACGGATTGAGTTGGAGTTGGTAATTTTGAATCCTTGTGAGAAATTTTTCTAGTGCAGCAACGTGCCCCAGTCGATCCTTAGACTTGACTATCATATCATCTACATAGACTTCGACTTTCTTGTTTATCATGTCATGCAGTAAAGTCGTAACTGCTCTTTGATAGGTGGCTCCGGCATTCTTCAAACCAAAAGGCATAACCTTATAGCAAAAGGTTCCCCACTGTATGACGAAAGACATTTTTTGCATATCCCGAGGATCTATTTTTATCTGATTGTACCCTAAAAAATCATCTACGAAGGATAGCAAAGCGTGCCCTGCCGTACTATCCACTAGAACATCTATGTGTAGTAAAGGAAAACTATTTTTTGGGCTTACTTTATTTAGGTCTCTAAAGTCTACACACATTCTGACTTTTTCATCTTTTTTAGGCACTAGGACGACATTCCGGCTTCATACGACAAAGTTTCTGTTTAATTGGTCGAGCATTAGGATATAATGGAATCCGATATTGAACATTATCTGTACTTACCCCCGGCATGTCCTCGTAAGATCACGCGAATACGTCTTTGAACTTTTTGAGCAAGTCTACTATCCATTTACGTTCATCGAGAGATAAGGTGATCCCAATCCGAATTTCTTGAGAACTTTCTTTTGTTCTGAAGTTGATAACCTCTACTTCCTCTATTAGAGGTTAAGCCCGATGTTCATTTTCTAATTCAAGTAATTTGATTATTTTAGGGGGAGGTTCTTCGTCAGAAGATTCTCCCTCCGAAGCTAGATTATTAGTTAAATTATCATTGCGCTCAGGGTAATTAAAAATTTCTTTCATTTCATTGAAAATAGATGGGGTAACAGGACTCATTGCAGACTTAATAGACTCACTTGACTTAGTAGAAACAACTAACTTACTTGACTCAACAGAAATAAAGGACTTATTGAACAGGACTGATAAGATTGACAAAACTAGTCTCGACATGTAACACAGGACTCATTACATGATAATTAGCCAGAAACCCGACCGCGACTTTGATTACAGACTCGGGGTTTGAGGTCCATTTCCCAACTGACAACACTAAAACACTATGATCTTCAATGAACAACTGATCAATGTTGAGGGAGTCTAGGTTGAGTTGCCAGTCTTCAGCTTCATTTTCTTCTGCTCTTGTGCTTGCTTCCTTTTCAGGCCAATCCATACCAAAGAAGATTTCAAACCCCAACAGACGAGTACCTGTGATGTGATCAATAAATGGCTCTGGGAACCCACAGTATTGAAAGTCTTCTCCTTCGTTCACGAAATATCCATTAAGGGTCTTACGATAAGGTTTCATTTTAATCAGATCCGTGGTACGCCCTTGCCTTCTTGCGATTGCCTTGTCCCATTTTGTCTTCCAATATTGGGCTCAATCTTCCTTAGTAGGTTCATACCCCAACCTGAATGTGCCGAAGACTTCCTTGATCACTAGTGCATCTTTAATACTTTGTTACCTACGACCTAGGCCCATACCAGGAAAAAATCTCATGTTCTTGAACATGTTAGCCATATAGCAATTAAAGGTATTTTCAATTGGAAAATACTTTTTCAACGAATGATCCCATTGGACTGAGCAGATCTTCTCGAATTCAAACCCGTTAAGCTTTACCTTTTATTGTTCTGACTGAATATCAACTAACAGCTCACTCTTAGCTTTGGTACTATTTACAATTCCCGCAATCTCAGCATCTCCGTGAAGGGTGATCACCAGTCCATCTTTAATAAATTTAATCTTCTGATATAGCGTAGAAGGTATGGCTTTGATTTGGTATAGCCATGGTCTTCCTAATAATAGATTAAAAGAGGACTGGATGTCTATGACCTGAAATTCCACAGGAAATTCAACTATGCATGTGGACAATCGAAGGTGCAAAATACCCAGTACATCCCTTTTGGTGTTATCATATACCCTAACACCCTGATTAGTGGGCTTGAGATCTTCAACTTTAAACCCAGGGCAAGTGGTAGTCTTCAAAGGGCAAATATTCAGTGCACTCCTACTATCAATTAAAACCAGAGGTACCCTCATCCCGTTGCAGTCGACCGTAATGTGTAACAGTTTAGTGTGGCTCGTTCATTCTTTTGGGAGATCTGAGTCTGAGAAAGATAGTATGTTTTCTATATAAGTTGCCCCTATTATACTAGCCAGCTGATCCGGAGAAGTATCGAGTGAAACTTGAGCTGTACTTAGCACTTTGAGAACAGCCTCCTTATGGGTAGTGGAAGCCATGAGCAAACCCCAAACTGAGATATTGGCCCCTGATTTCTTCAACTGCTTGATCACGGAGTCATCTTCTTCGATATTCTCTCTAATGGGATCTATTTCTTTTCTCACCAAGACTGCAGGATTGTTAACACGGAGTTCTGGTGGTTTAAAGAATCTTCCCCCTCGGGTCATATGTCTAACTTCATCGTAGGAGAGGAAAAAAGACTCATCTTCTTTAGTCAACAAGTACAGATCTTCATCTGTCAAAGAGATAGGGTTTTTTGAGTTCATTTGAGCCAATAGGTAACTAGTAAATGTGGGTACTGTAACGAGGTAGGGATAAACAATATGTATCGTCTGAGGCTAGATCGAAGGGCTCATAGCTTGTGGTGAGGACTTCGTCGGCGAAAGCTATTCCGACGATGGGGTAACTGGGTAGTTTGACTTGGATATGATGATTGAGAGATACAGGGTCAAATGATAATTGGGAGTTGGAAACCATGTTCAGGGTTGGTGGAGGTTGATAGGCAGGTAATGGATTAATGGTGACATTTGATGATGTTGGGCTAAGGATTGTGACCTTTTTGTTATCAATAAGATTTTGAATAGCATGGCACAAGGTGATACATCGATCAATGTGATGGTCAGGATTTTGATGGAATTTACAAAATACGTTCGGGTTGTGTTCGGCTGGCAAGTAATTTGGCAAAGGCTGGGGTTGGATCGGGGTAAGAAGACCTTTTTTCAACAAATTTTGAAAAGCTACGGTAAGAGTCATCCCTAGATTGGTAAATTGACGTGGAGTTCGGCGTTGACATGGGTGAGTTTGATTATTGGTCCAGGCTAGAGGCTGAACTGGGATAGCTGACGTGTTGGCTATGTAAACATGGTTGGTACTAGGTTTGGGAACATAGGGTTTCTTGGACTTATTGTCCTAAGGGTTAGAAAGAACCCCAGAGGCAAAGGCATCCTCGAGTTGGCTTCCGACTTGTAATAAGGACTCAAAAGTAGGGAGATATTGGGCGACTAGGTGCTGAGCGTATCCTTGTGTAAAGTTTTTCAAGATAATCGTCACTTGTTCCTTTTTGAGGGTCGATCCCACATTTGGGCAGCCTTGGCTCTCCAACGACCAATGAAATCAATAAATGTTTCCCCATTCTTCTGTTTAGTTGACTCCATATCCCTCCTTGAAGTTTCAATCTCGGTGATGTACTTATACTGATGCTAGAAAGTCTTTGACATTTTCTACCATGTACCTACTGTAGTTGGATCTTGAGACATCAACCATCGTAGAACTGATCCTGGTAGAGTTCGCTGAAATAACAATGTCATCTGTTCATCACTGAGCCCCATAGTGTGCATGTTAGTAACATACACCTTAAGATGCATTTTTGCACAACCTACCCCACTGAACTTGTCCATTTCAGGCATCACAAATTTTTCTAGCTACTGGATTCTAGGGATACGATTCAGAGCTTCAATGACTGCTGTAATTTCATGGATACCCTTTATACTCTTCAGGGCGGACTCCAACTGAGACATCTTGTTGGCTAACACCGAATTTTCATTGAAATGTTCTTCATCTCCATCAAGTTCAAAACCTCATGTACATGTCTCGTTGCATTCTCTTCTACCTTTTTTTCCTTTTTGATCATCAAGGGGATTGCCTGTTGATTCTGAAATTTGTTCTAAAACTTCCACTTTGCTTTTTATACTGTTGATATCATTGGCAAATGCTGCCAAAATCTTACGGATCTTTGTAAGCTCAGACTCTGAAGTCATTTTTGCCTGTTGACTTGGTACTGTCATTTATTCTAACCGACTGAACTTACGACTCCAACTAGGAGGTGGATGCTTGAGTTTGGGCACAATGATAATCTTATATGACCCATCAAAGATAAATTTAATCAATTTCAGTGTTACCCCCTTGATAACATTTTAATGAGTCATTTTATTGAAGTTGTGCACCAATCCATTAAATAATCCATTCACATAACGTTCATTCAAAATAAATATTTATTCAAAAGAAAAAAAATAGCTTTATTGGACATATTGAAAATTCATTGAATAAAACATTTTTGACTTAAACTATTCTTTACATGGACGCTTGGCCTTGTTTTGATGGTCATCAGGATTGCTTGAACTATTAGGTTTGCTCCTCTTGGCTCTAACAACTAGCTCTTTAAATTTTACTGGTCCACTTAGGTACCCTAAGGTGTGTTTGTTCCAAACCTTCTCGATGAGATGCACTAATTTTCAGTCAATAGCTCGTGAGGAACGAAGTCTTTGTGTTGAAGCAAAGAAAATTCTATAAGTACGTCGTACTGCTCTGGGATCAATTCAAGCTTCTAGAAAGATGTTTTTTCCAAATCGATTATACGGATATAGTAGGATCCTTTGGTTCCTAGAACTGGGGGATCAGTCATCCACCCATTTTCTCCAAGCCTTAACTGAGTCGTGATGTACTAACAGGTTCCTTTTGAAAAAGTGTTCTGACCCATATTCGAGTTTTGAAGGAACATCTACAATTTTGAGACGATCACAAAGCCACATATAAAGTAGGTGGGGGCTTCCTTTGAAGTTTCCTCCCTCACCATTCTTTATGGCATCTAGTCCCGAGAAAGTTTCAACTAGGATGAGAGGTACAGGGTTAACTTTCCTTGAAAGTTGAGTGACTATATCTATGAAGGACTCAGGGATAGTTTGGCCATTGCTTTGGAAGTCAGCATGTATTGGGCTAAGATTCCTTAGCATAAATGGTAATCTCTAGTGGCTCGTCAGGTTTCTGCTTTTACATTAACGAGATGACTGCGGGAGTGATATGGGCCCAATAAAGGTATTAAATCCAATCTCTCGTTATGTACTAGGGCCTTGGCTTCTTCCTTTAAAATGTTCAGTCCTGTGGCAAGGTTACCAGAATATCCTGTCTTCAATGAGGTCCTGACTAGAGGTCCTGAAATGGATATCCCCATGATGCCACAATAATCCTCGTGAGTGGGACACAAGTGCATACGCCTAATATGGAATATGTGAAGGTAAGGATTCCAACGTTTAGCCATAGCACGTAAGAGGTTCCTGTCTATCTTAAACTCGTGGAAGTATAGAGCACATCTTAACATGAATTTCCCGAAGTTGATTTTCTCTACAAGGTGCATCCCCATGATGGTTGTTTAGACCAGTTGGTCGATTGGGTTATTGCTTGCGGCTAGCATCCTGGTTTGACACAAAAGGGTATTTTAGTACATTTCCAAGGTCCATGTAAAATATATCTTTGTAAGTCATTTTTCCAAGAAAGACTAAATCATTTGTAAATCATTTTTCCTTCATTTTCTTTTCTTTTAGAAAGCATTTTCTTTTGGAAAACTTTTTTCTGAAAAATATTCTTCTTCTGAAAAAAAGTAAAATGGGTTGAAACCTGAATTAGCAAAGAGTTTGAATTCCATTTTGATTTAAATGGTCCAGTCCATCATGATTGTTGGATCGAGATGGACTGGGTCATTATGAACCATTGCCAAGTTTTTTTTAAAATGGACTCTTTATTGGGTTGGTGCACCCAGTAATACAATAATTTCGAATCAGATTTAAACAGAAAGATTACTTATTGAGGACAAAACGGTACATTCCTGATCTCATCATTTGTAAGGTCCATTTCCAACAAACAACCAGGGAACACCCACGAGAAGTTCGAGCCATGACCTATAGGGAGGTTTCTAGACTCTAGGTTTACTGCGTGCAATGCAATTTATCTGGCCACCCTTGCCCAAGTGCACCTATATACCTCTCGATACGTTATGACTTGGTTTGATATACCGTATAGGTTATAATCTAAGACTCCAACTCAAATCACTGAAGTAAAAAAGTAGCCAGCTTAATCCCGAGTTGAGAGGTGGCGCACAATGCTGAGCAAGGGCCTACTTAAATACCTCTCGTCTAGAATAGGCATTGTCTATCCTTCTCGTATAGTAGGGTACAGCGGGGCAGGATCTCGCTTAGGCACTGATTTTGATCAAGAAGTGTAATTGGTGAACTTTGATATATCATATAGGTACGAGTCTAGGGTTGGCGATAGGGACATGTGACTTTGCGGCTTACACTAGGACAAAGGCTCAGGTCGTTCCAACCTAGGTGCATCGATATACCTTTCAGTGTCACTTGATCGAACAGTACTGATGCCTCAGCTTTATATACCCTAAGATACGTGACTAGAGTTATGGTTTTCATGAATGACGTCGCATCTCCAAGAAGACCGGCCCACGCACTAGTGCCACGTTGGCTATAAGGGATATGCAAGCGTGCAAAGCAATAAACGTGCTAGTAGTGTGTGCAAAACAAAGTGGGGTGTGCTCGGGGCTTTTTTCAATCAAATGGGCCCATGGGCCTGATCATATCATTACAACATGGGTATCACATGAATGTTATCCAAGACAAATACCAATCCAATCACATCATTAAGATAAAAAATAAGCACAACAAACAGATATCAAGATCATGACAATATTAGATAGGCATTCAACACAAGGACTAATAGTTAGATTCAATTGTTTGAACAAGCATACAATTCTTAGTCCAGACCAAATATATAAATTTTATATGGTCCAATCAAGGTTATTTTGGGGTGACCCTAACCAAATTGATATTCTAAAGAATATTGAACTAAATATGGAATGATAATTGTTGGAGCAAGGGTTTTTTTTATTAACCAAAATTGATTTAAAACAAAGGAAAATATGTGTATATATATATATATATTTAAAAAAAAAAAACTATTACTAACTTAAAATAGCTAAGAAGAAAAAACCAACCTAAAATGATTCTTTTGCCATAATTTATTTGTAATCTAGTTGATAACAAGCATCAAACATTGAAATATAGTATTGTAGGTAAACTTAGTGTGACAATATAAGAAAAACTAAAACACCCAAAAATACATAGTGACTTGCATAGAACCTCCTCAATTAGAATAATTCTCGAATTAGATTTTGGCTACAAAGATTTTTTTTTATGCTCTGATTTTTTTTGTCGAACATGCTGAAAGCGCCTTCGATTGGTGGGGTACGCGGATCCACTTTTGACCTTGAAGGTTTGGGAGTCGCCACCTAGTTATTTCGATCTAGGAATCGAATACTGACTCTAAAAAGGCAAATACTACTAATCTACGAAAGGAAAAAAAATGGGTCCGAGGATCACGTTACGGGGTTGGAAGGTGTTAGGCACCAACCCCGCCCGGCAAACGCCGGTCTCTACTAATTTCCAAATAAACTACATTACTAAAAGACCTAAGTAAAAAAAATAAGAAATAGATACCTTTCTGAAGACAACGGTCTTATTCCCTCAGATCTGATAGAGTAAATCCTTGTACAGTACTCCTCACTTCGTTCTGTCTCCGGATCTGATTTCTGATCTCCGAGGCAAGGTATCTCTTTCTTAGATCTGGATTCTTCAGATTTATTTATGAATTTCTAGGTGTTTTTGAAGGGTTCTTAGGTGTTTTTCAAGCTAAAGTTGAGGTATGGTTGTTAGGTAAGGAGCTAGGACTTCAAAATTAAGGTTTATGGGAGGCTAGAAAAGCTTTTTGACCTACTTCTCTTAGGATTTAATTTTTGATATGAAAATAGGTTGTAAGGACCCCTATTTATAGATTTTTTTAAGTGTTTGTTTATATAGAGTTAGTGTTTAATTATAATTGTTTTAGGTAGAGTTATATTTTAATTACGATTGTTTTAAATAGAGTTATTATTTAATTAGGATTGTTTTAAATAAAGTTATTATTTAATTAGAATTCTATTAAAGTTTTGACTTTTAGTCTTATTTGATTGACTTTAAGATTTTGGCTTTAGTCTTACTTGATTGACTTTAATATCTTGACTTTGGTCTTACTTGATTGACTTTAAGATTTACTTTAGTCTTACTTGATTGACTTGACTTTAGTTTTACTTGATTGACTTTAGTCTTGATTGATTGACTTGACTTTAGTCTTACTTGATTGACTTTAATCTTACTTGATTGACTTTTAAGATTTTGACTTTAGTCTTACTTGATTGACTTTAATTTTAATTAGGATTTTACTTTACATTAATTAATGTTTTAATTATTAATTTTGAAAATTTTAATTATTAAAATTATAAAATTACCGTTTTGCCCTCGGAGAGGATTTTTTGCATTTTAAGTCGATTTTTAATGTTCTAGGATGTTTTAGAATCGATTTTTCATAAGGAATTCAATGAGAATATTGGTTTGTGTTATTTATGAAATTTTTTGTGTGAAATGGTCGTGAACTTTATGAAGGGCATTTTCGTAAGTTTGTTAAATTTTATAAAAATTGACGAAATGATTTGTTTAGTTTCGATTTGTTGTTTTATGTATTTGAAAGGGTTTTCCTAAGTGTAACGTAGGATCTAGGGATGTTTTAAGGTTAGGGGTATTTTGGTAATTTGATCATTTTTTAGTGATTTTTATCGTGAAACTTCTTTTTGTCTGAAAAAATGATGATTTCTATGTTTTTGGGGTTATATTTTCCTAGCGTAGCATGATTTCTATAGTTTTCAGCTCAAATTCTTCAATTATAATGCCTAGAGAGTGGTAGGGGCTTATGATTATTATTGGTAATCATAAATTTTGATAAATGCATTTAAAATTTTTATAAATCTTTTAGTTTAATTTCAAACGTTTAATTTTCATTATTTATTTCAAATTCATGCAAAATATATGTATTTGACGTACTTAATTATGTTTTATAACAAATTATATGTAGGTGGGACATTCACTGGATTATTTTCGCCAGTTTAGTCATGTACACTGCTCGAATCTCGTTTTGATCAAATTTTTATAATTTTTTAATTTAAATAGTAAAAATTAATTTCAAAGTTTGAAAAATGATGTAATATTCAATGAACTCATATTGAGTGGATGAATATCGAAAAATGAATGTTGTGTTCGAAAAATCGAAAAATAAAATATTGAAAAAAGAAAAAAGTGATGAAATAGTAAAATAACATAATCACACCTGAAGGGTGATGTTTTCATTTTACATTATGATGCTATGTGTGGGTTGATGAACGAATATCCAAGGTTAATTTACTTTCTATTATTTTGAGATGACTTGTATATTTATTTACAATTATGCTTTGTGTGCTGTTATTTATTTTGGCCGTTGGGCCACAATTGCATGGTAGGAAATTGGATATTCATTCTCAACTCTGTAATGCTAATTTCTTAATTGTTTACAAAGAAAAATGATATATATATATATATATATATATATATATATATATAGCTATTTTGTGAACTGTTAAAGAGCTTGTGAATACTTGAAGGATAGTCTATCATATCATCTGAAGTGATATACTATCATAGGATGTACGGTAGGGACAACCAAGCTCATACATAGTATGGGACATGTATTAGTGTAATATCCCGAGTTTTTAATTTATATCTCGAGGAAATCTAATTGTGAATTTCAATAAAATCCTAAAAGAAAGACTTAGGGTAGAATATTCAAATTTTAGTCCATTCATTTTTAACGAATTTTGACTTCGTTATTAGATTTAAAATGATCGAAATACATAATTTAGCCTGTAAGAATGTTCAAATTCGAGTTTGGATGAGAAAGTTAGAAAATCCTTGAATTTCATGTTAAGTGGGATCAAAAATAGTGAATTTTCAATAGAGGAAGAATCATAAAATTTTGACTACACCATGAGGTCCGCAACGAAAAATTATTTGAAATGAAATACTCATATGTCATTTTTCGAGTTCGAATGGTCAAGATTTTGTCGAAAATAGAAACAAAGGAAAAATACAAAAATGCCCTCAGCTTTTATTATAAAAGGAACCAACTCATTCTTTTATTCACTTTCTCCTCTCCAACTTACTAAAAATCAGCCCATTCTCTAAACCTAGGATTTCCACCCTTCCCATCAAGATCTATCACAAGTGAGTCCGAGTTGATCATCGGCAAAGGAGAGAAAGTTGTTGGCATCGACAAACTCCACACCTTCAACCCGTTTAACCTTTATTTTCTTTTTTTTCTCGTGTTCTCTCACAAAAATCAGCAAGTAGGTTCATCTATACCCACTATAGAGTCTCATCCAAATCAAGGAAGAGTCGTTCATCGTCATTAAAAAGGGGAAGAACACCTTCAAAGAGGGTTTCACGACCAACCACACCGTTGGCACCCGAGTTCAACCACTTTCGGAACTTCGAGCCGCCAAACATTGATCCTGGGTGTTGGTTCATCACCATTGATAGCCACGATCCAAGTAGGGGACTCTCAACTCTTATTAGTAGCCATAGATTTCGAAAAATTGCATTTAGGGATGTTTAGAAGCTTGTGTATGTTTAAATCTATAGAATGTCGCTTAAATTACTTCAAATTCATGATAGAAATTATTATGTTTGATGTGTTTTATAGTAGTTTGAATATTTAATTCGTGGGTGGGTTATAAGAATCGAAAACGAGTGAAAAACTCGAAGAAACAATGAAAAAAATAGAAGCTTTCAACGTTCTGACGGTGCCACCATGAAAATCAAAAAATACCCAAAAAATTTTCAGATATTTTTTTTGGATTTCTCATGCTTTTAATAGGCCAAAAGACTATTTATGACCCACGTAACTCCTTCAAACAAAGCGAAAAAAAAAAATTTCATCACAACGGGAATGTTTCAAGTATTCGCGTGATATCCTTTGCATTACTTTGAATTATGTTACAAAATTACATGACCCTTCTCATGTTATCAAGGGCCTTTGTTTACAAAAACCCATTTTCAATTTCAACAACTTTGAAAAATCGAGTTTCCGACACTTAGCCAAATTTTCATCAACCTTTCTAGTTTTGACAGTTTGCCTTCGCATACCTATTGGGACCTCGTTTTAATGAAAATTGGATAGTTTTTCAATTGAATGATCAAAGTGAATTTGAAAACTTGAAAAATAAATATTTGGTTTGAAAAGTCGAGAAGTAAAAATACTGTAGAATGGGAAAGGGATGAATCGATATATTGTTAGAATCACACTGAGGGGTGATGTCTGCATTTTATGTTGTATGTTATGTGTAGGTTGGTGAAGGGATATCCAGGGATAAATGAAAGGGTTGCATATTTATTTAAATTTATTTTGGCGTAGAGGCTCCGAGTATTATTATTTATCTTAGGCTGGGTGGCCACAGTTGTATGGTAGGAAACTGGATATCCACTCCCAACCTTATTTTGTTAATTTCTCTTTTATTTTTAAATAAAAATGATATATATATGATGAGACTATCGTTGTTCTTCTCACTAGAATTAATAATAATCTTACTTTTACCTTACTTGTGGGGTAAATAAGGGATCCAACCCAAAAAAAATGAGGAGTAGAGTTAAGCTAAGAAAATAAATTTTAAATTAACTAAAAAGAATTAAAACTATTTTTCTTTGTATTATTGAACTTATAAGAAGATGTAAAATTGTTAGAAAATGAACTAAAGTAAATGAAATTAAAAGTAAGTAAACTTATGAAATTAAACTATCATTAGAGGTGGATCTACCTAGAACATGTTGATGAGCAATTTATAGTTTCTAGCCTTTTATAACTCAATCATAAGGGCTTGGTGTTAACTCCTTAGATCGGAAAGTTTTGCAAATGAAATTAAATGAGGGAACATACACAAAGTAAAATTCTTTGAAAACTTCCTACTATCAATTATCTAGTTTAAGCGTACTTTATCTTGATCTAATCTAAGCATAAAGTATCTATATTAAGAATAAAAGGTGCAAGAAATCTTAAAGAGAACTCGTAAGTATTTTAAATAAAAGAAAGACATGAAATTAGAAATAACACAAGAACTTGCTCTAGGCTTTTCCACTGTCCAATGGAGGGGAACTTAGCCTAATGTCATTACAAGAGAGGGAAGATAAGATATGAAAGAACTTTTCTTCATTTCATGGAGAAACTTACAACTTCTTCTTCTTCTTCTACTTCTTACAAAACTTTTAGCTAAAAGAAAATAACTAGAAGATAAAAATACAAAAAATAAGAGAATAGGCTAAGAACCTTAGATTAAATGAGTCTTGGATAAGAGAACCAAGAGGGGACCTTTATCTAAAGATTGAGGCTCTATTTATAGAGAAAAATGTGTGTAGAAGAGTCTAAAAGTAACCTCTACTTTTCTTTGCACAAAAAGACAAAAGAGGAGAATATGAGTTAAAGATTAGGACATTCCAAAGGATTAGGGCATTCCAAAGTAGACCCAAGTACTTTTGCATTGAGATTTTGATTCCAAAATATTGATTTTCTGCACAAGAAACACACGTAATTAGATTTATCTAGTAAATGAATTTATTTATGTATAATTAAGCCTAATTAACATGCAACATAGTGTTTCGAGATTATCATGATTATTACCTTAATACGAAGAAATAGAGATATAAATCAAGAAAAATATCTGAAAAATGTGCGTATAATTGAGTGTTTCGAGGCACTCATCACACTTTCAAACTTATCTTTTTCTAGTCCCTAGAAAATAAAACTATCACTTTTGCAGGCACTTCGACTGCATTTAGCAAATGCAACAAGCCCTTGAACCGCTAGGTTACCCCTAGTGGACGAGTTTGACTCGTAAGGGTTTGTAGAAAATATACCCACAAAATTAAAAATAACTAAGAAGTCAAAATAGTCAAAATCAAAACTTATATTGAAAAGCACAAGTCTGTTTTTTATTTTGTCAATCAATTGGAAGTAATGCTTGGTATAGAGTTTCAACCCTTATTTCTCTACGACAAAATTCAGACTTAAATTGACCTTTGAGCGATAGTAGTTATAACTCAAAAATTTAAGAGATTCGATTTCTTAGAATGAGTTTCAACCTTCTAACTACTCAAGAATAGTTGGAGTAACTTAGGGTTTAATTCTAAACTTAGCATCATGTCTGGGTAGTGAGAAGTGTGGACATTCATTTTAATACCTCTAAGGGGTTTTATCTATGATATTCCAGTATACTCACATTTTTACACTTGATAGCTTTCACCCTACTGAAACTTTACATAAACTTTTGAATCTTTGATTTTTTTTTAAAGGTCTCATTTTTTTCTATTACTTCTTCACTATTTTTCTAAGAAAAGTAGGCAGCCCTTTTCAAGGTACCTAGTCTAATTCAATGGTTGCTATACAAGGTGTATACAACCCAGTTCTATTTTTCTTCTAATCAGTCAACCAATTGAACAAGGAAGTCAAAGTTCATCAAAGCCAATTTTTCCTTAAACTCTAGGTAGGAAGAAGGTAACAAGCTCTCTTAATACAATCTAGACTCTTGGTAACCTTATTAGAAGTAAGTATAAACCAAAAGATAACTTTGCTCTAACTTTTGCCTAAGAGAAACACAAATAGGGACTCCAGATCATAGCTTCTAATGAAAGACTGATTAAATATTTTTAACTAAGTGCTTTAAGATACAAGCTAAGATTTTGAGCAGAATACAACAAAGTCGCCAACCAATTTTTTTTTTTTTAATAAAAAAATAAAAAAATAAATAAATGGAAATGAAAATTCGATCCATACACCCCCAAGCATAAACATTATATTGTCCTCAATATTTCAACATATATATGCAAAGGTAAAATTTAAATTGACAAAACGAAATGAAGTGGGTTAGATAGCACTTGAGAAAAACCTTACAGTCCTATTGATATTTAACACAATGTCCCTTGAAGTGCGTGGGTTGCCTTCCAAAAGTGCTAAGTTTAATGTCTTTAGCCAGACGAAAACATAGTTAATTTTGATAGACGGGATCATTAAGGATAAAAACTTCCTCCTGCGAAACATACTAGAGAAAAGGTTTGAGACGTTGGCCATTCACCTTGAACGTGGATCCGTCCTTAGGATTAAGGACTTCAACAACACCATGGGGGTAGACTGTTTGGATAATATATGGGCCAGTCCATCGAGACTTGAGTTTTCCTAAAAAAAGGTAGAGTCTATTATCATACAACAAAACTCTTTGATTGGGAATGAAATTTCTTCTAAGAATGTGCATATCGTGAAAAATTTTGATACGCTCTTTGTACCTTTTGGCACAATTATACGAGTCATTTCTAATCTCTTCTAACTCGTCTAGTTGTAATTTTCGCTTCTCACCGGCTTTATCAAAATCAAAGTTGAGGCGCTTGATTACCCAATATGCACGATGCTCGAGTTCTACAGGGAGATGACAGGCCTTACCAAAAACTAACTGGTAAGGAGACATCCCTATAGGTGTCTTGAATGCGGTCTTATAGGCCCAGAGTGAATCACTCAATCTCAAAGACTAATCTTTCCTTGAAAGATTGACTATTTTTTCTAAGCTAGTCTTTATTTCCCTATTAGAAATCTCCACTTGCCTACTTGTTTGTGGGTAGTAAGGTGTGGCAACCTTATGCGTTATGAGGTATTTCTTCATCAACACAGTAAAGATCTTGTTACAAAAATGTTAGCCACCATCACTTATGATAGCTCGCGGAGTACCGAATCTTAAAAAAATCATCTCCTTGATGAATTTTATCACAACCTTGTGATAATTAGTTCTACATGCCACAACGTCGACCCATTTTGATACATAGTTAATGACAACTAGGATGTATTTGTAATCCTGGGAGATAGGAAAGGGTCCCATGAAGTCTATACCCCATACGTCAAAATTTTTGATGACCAGGATAGAATTTTGAGGCATTTCATTTCTCTTGGAGATTTTTCCTAATCTCTGACATCTATCACAAGATTTGCTAAACTCGTGGGCACCACGAAGAATACTAGGCCAGAAAAAATCACATTGTAAGATTTTCATAACGGTCTTCTTACCGCTGAAGTGCCCTCCGTAAGCATGATTATGGCAAAACTCTAGGATATTGACTTGCTCACAAATTGGAATACAACATCTAATGATTTGATCGGGACAATACTTAAATAAGTATGGCTCATCCCAGAAATACCATTTTATTTTTTACAGAAGACGGAGTTTCTCTTGACTAGTCATTTCAACTGGAAATTGACCTATAACTAGGTAGTTGACAATGTCCGCATACCATGAAGCATTGGCTTGAGAGATTTGCATAAGTTACTCATCGGGAAAGGATTCAGAGATGGGTAAGGACTCCTCGGATGGCTTGTTAACTATCCTAGACAAGTGATCAGCTACGACATTTTCTGCCCTTTTTTTTTGTCTCGGATCTCGAGATCAAACTCTTGTAGAAATAGAATCCAACGGATTAAACTTGTTTTAGCACCTTTCTTTGATAGAAGGTACTTCAATACTGCGTGGTCTGTGTAGATCACGACTTTAAATCCTATGAGGTAGGGGTGAAATTTTTTAACGGCATAGACTACTGTTAGCATTTCCTTCTCTGTTGTAGAGTAGTTAAGCTGAGCATCGTTAAGGGTTTTACTAGCATATTAGATAACATGAGGTTGTTTTTCGATTCGTTGATCCAAAATAGCGCCTATTGCATAATCCGAAGCATCACACATAACTTCGAATGGAATGTTTTAGTTTGGAGGTTGAATAATAGGTGTCGAGGTTAACTCGAACTTGAACTTGTTAAACGAAGAAAGACATAACTCTGAAAAGTCGAAAGAAACATCCTTTCCCAATAGCTCACATAAAGGCTTCAAGATTTTCTCGAAATCTTTAATGAATCTACGATAGAAACCCGCATGGCCTAGGAAGGACCTAATTTCTTTGACCGTTCTAGGAGGTGGTAAGTTTTCGATTAGACCTACCTTTGCCTTATCTACCTCAATCCCCTTAGTAGAAATAATGTGCCCTAGCACAATCCCCGATGTTACCATGAAATGGCATTTTTCCCAATTGAAGACTAGATTGACCTCTTTGCAACGTACAATGACCAAAGTCAAGTGATGGAGACATTCCTCAAAACTTGATCCAAAAATTAAAAAATCATCCATGAACACTTCGAGATATCTTTCTAGCATGTCGAAAAATATACTCCTCATGCACCGTTGAAAAGTAGTGGATGCATTGCACAATCCAAAAGGCATGCGACGATACGCAAAAGTTTCAAAGGGGCAGGTGAAAGTTATTTTCTCTTGATCGATTGGAGCAACAGGTATCTGGTTGTACCCGGAATAACCATTTAAGAAGTAATAGTAAAAATGTCCTGCTAGACGATCTAACATTTGATCAATGAAAGGTAAGGGGAAATGATTCTTAGAAGTCATCGAGTTGAGTTTCCTATAATCGATACATTCTCTATCCATTTTGGACTCGAGTGGGGATTAATTCATTGTCTTGGTTCACTACCACAGTGATAACAGATTTCTTAGGAACTACTTGTATAGGACTCACCCAACGATTGTCAGAGATAGGATAGATAATACCCACATCTAGCAATTCATCACTTCCATCTGAACCACGTCTTTCATGACAGGATTTAGCCATCTCTGAGATACTAAGGAAGGCTTAGCAAAATCTTCTAAATGAATATGGTGCATCACCACAGATGGAATAATTCCCTTGATGTCAGCTATGCTCCAACCAATAGCTACTCCTAACAACTTTCCCTCTTGAACTTCATTGAGGTGAGAGGAAATGATCATGGGCAAGGTTTGATTCTTGCCAAGAAATGCATATCTCAAGGTCTCTAAAAGTGACTTGAGTTCTAATTTTGGAGGTTCGACATGGGAAGGAACAAGATTGGATGTGCGCACAGGAAGACTTTCAGCTTTTGCATGCTACCGTACGGAATCTAAGAGTGGAATAGATTCAAGCAAAGCATTGACTTTGCTTATATACTCTTCTACGTCCAAGTCAAGGCCAAAGTGAGCCAAACATTTCGTTAGGGGATCAGAGTACCCTAACTCTTGATACGTTTGATTGACTAGCGTATATATCATGTTCACTTCCTCCATACCATCATCTACATCAATTTCTTGGAAATTGTGGAAAACGTTCAGTTTCACTTTCATATCCCCAAATGCTAAAGTCATAATCCAGTTTCTACAACGAATGACTGCGTCAGAAGTGGTTAAGAATGGACATCCTAAGATGATAGGAATATGACTGTTCGAATGGATGATTGGCTCTGTGTCTAAGACAACAAAGTCAACAAGGAAATATAAATCTTTGACTTTAACTATCACGTCCTCAACTATACCCTTTGGAATTTTTATGGACCTATCGGCTAGACTCAACGTGATATCAGTGGATTTCAAAACTCCAAAACCTAATTATTTATAAATTGAATATGGTAAAAGGTTCACACTGACCCCTAAGTCTAAGAGACATTTTTTGACCACTTGATTTTCAATATGAATGAAAATTGTTGGACATCCAGGATCCTTAAATTTTTGTGTAATCGTTTGTTGGATGAGCGACGAAGCTTGGCTGCCATGATGGATTCTTGAGAAAATGGTGTTTTCCTTTTAACTATGGTCAAATCCTTTAAGAATTTCGCATAAAAAGGTATCTGCTTAATGGCATCTAGGAATGGGATATTGATATGTACATTTTGGAAGACTTCTAAGACACCCTCAAACTACTTATCTTTTTTAGAATCTCTAAGGCGATGGGGAAATGGAGCTTTTGGAATTAGCAAAATGATGGGAGGATTTTTCAAATCTTTCTCCTTCTCTTTTGGAGACTCTATGACTTCTTTTTGAATTTTTCCTTCTCTAGGACTTTTTCTCGCTTATCAATAGGTTGGACCTTGTTGTCCACCTTTTTTCCCGAATGTAAGGTGTGGATAGCCTAGACTGAGTCTTGTGGAAATCCAGAATGACTTCCTACTTCGTATTGACCTTTCGATCAGTTTGGAATCAAAGGTTGACCTCTAGGATTAGGGATAGTCTGACTAGGAAATTGATCTTTCTCTCTCCCACTCTAGGAGAGAGCTAACTGCCCCAACTGAACTTCGATCTTATCTATGGATTGCGCAATGACCTGGTCAATTTGAGTTTGATTTTGATGGGTTTGCTATTGAATTTGGATGAACTGTTGTTGCTGCCTTATCAACTCGACAATCATAGATTCTAAGGACGACTGTTGTTAGGCAGGCTACTGGTAATTGATCAAGGGATCTTGTATGATGGCTCTACAATCTATAGATTGTTGGGGTTGATAAGAGACTTGAGGAACAATGACTTAGTTTGTGGAAGAACCAGATTACCTAGGAAAACTCCTATTGTAACCTGACGGACCACTAGATTGAATAGGTTCATTCTGTCTGTACGAGAAATTAGGATGGAACCTATTATCTGGGTGATATGTTTGACTAAAAGAGTTCGGAGTTGGCTTCCTAAAAATACTATAGCCATTAATCGTATTTTCTTATTCAGCTTTGATTTGAGGCAAGGTGGGACAACACTTGACCAAATGGTCGTTGTCGTCACATATGACGCACAAGGAACTCGGTTCGATAGTCACTTGTAAAATTATACGAGGGTCTAGGTGAGGTTTGGATTCTGAGATGGTAAAGGCATCTAACTTCTTCGTGAGATTGTTCATCCCACTTACTAGACTAGACATGACATTTTTGAAATCAGGGTCTGCCTTCATCTCATACATGCATGTTTTCCTAACCAGATTGTCTCTATCAAATTCTTCCTGATTAGTGCTCCAATTTTGAGCACTCACGGCTAACTTTACAAGGAAATCGTATGCTTGGTTGGGAGTCTGGTTCATGAACTGATCTTATGCATTAACTCGATTAAGTACATTGATTCATTGTTAATCCTCTATAAAAACTATGCACCAACTGTGCTTTGTCAATGCCATGGTGTGGGCACTTGACCAATAAATCATTGAATCTTTCCCAAGTTTGGAAAAATTCATCATCAGGACGAACTCTAAAATTTCTAATGGAGTCCTTCATTTTCTCATTTTTAGTCACGGGGTAGAATTTGACCATAAATTTCTTGGATAAAACAACCCAGGTGGATATGGAATTGGGTGCTAGGGAGTTCAACTACGTAACTACGTGGTCTTTCAGGGATAACGAGAACAAAATAAGCTTGATACTCTCCTCATCTAGATTCTGATTTCTAAAAGTTTGACAAATAGTCAAGAATAAATTAAGGTGGGTATAAGTTTGTTCACGCTCTAAACCATGAAACTTAGGGAGCATATTGATGGTGGCAGCCCTAATTTCAAACTGAAGTGCATTGTTCAATGGTAAAATAATGCATGTAGGAGGAGATGCGGAAGCTGGAGCGAAGAGCTCATTGAAAGTTTGCTCTCGATCATCCATCTTAACTACTGATGGTGTCTTGCATATTCTATTAAGGGTATGTTCAATCTCAGGATCAAATGGTTCTAATATGTTATTCTGTGAACGTCTACCAAGTATGCAAATCACACAGTCGATTAAACAATCACAAAAAGAAAAGACTAGACCTAGATAGGTTATCTAAAGCTAGACAGCTTCTAACTGGGTAGAAATAGCGCAACTAACCTTCCAACTCAGTTCTATAAAGTCAATTTTGAATCATTCGGATCTCCAGATAGGAGGTGGCGCACAATGCATAAGCAAGGGCACTCTTAAATCATCTTCCTTTCTTGAATAGACTGAGGTGTTGTTTGTTAAACTGAAAAGAATAAGTGTTGAATAGCATTAAGCGCTGAAACTTATAAGCGCTGAATTTAAGTGCTGAAAAAGTTGTTTGTTTAGATGCTGAATCATGTTTGTTACACATTGCTGAAACTGGTAAATTGTCTTTGTTACCCTTACAATCATATTATACATTGTTTGCATGTTTCAAATGCTTATTTATTATCAAACACAATAAAATATATTATTTCTTATAAAATTAAAATACAATTTATTTTTAAATAATAAATAATACTCAAATATTCAATTTATAAATAATAATTTCTATTTATAAAAGCCGACAAATTTCAAATTAAAAATAATAATGTCATACAAGTCACCAAAATTTGAAATCAACTTTAAAATAACTTAATTTTGGATGAATAATTTTCGATGGAAATGAAGGATGTGTAATTATCAAAGCACCCTATGAATTAATAAGGGCAACCCACACTAAAGCCATTTTTTATTTTGTTTTATATGAGTTAAAGTTTTTGGAATGAGCAAATTTTTAGTGAGGATGGCCTATATAGTCTAGAGATCATCCTAACCAAAAATCAGTCTATTTTGAAAATTCTAACTCGTCAAAAATAGTTTTCAAAAAAAAAAAAGGACAATTTACGGTTCTTGAACTTGTTTTGATAGGGTTAGAAGTTTCAAGATGTGCTGATTTTTTGTGAGGATGATCTCCTCATTGTAGAGATCATCCTCACCAAAAATCAACTCATTCCAAAACTTTTAACCCATATAAGACAAAATAATTTAACTATGGTGTGGGTTTATTAATTTGTGGGGTGTTTATATACTTATCCATGGGATAAAAGAGGTAATATCCTTTCAAGAATAAGGGCATACTTGTCCATGATCAAAAAAACAAAGGGCATACTTGTCCGTGTTGAAAAAAACGAAGTGCTTACCGCTTCAGCACTTTTTTTCAGCATCAAAATAGTGCTGAATTTTTTTCACTTATTTTCAGCAATAAGCGCTGAAAATATAGAGTAAACAAACGCGCTATTTTGACAAAAGTGCTGAATTTAATTTTTTTCAGCAATAAGCGCTGAAAAATAGCGCAAACAAACACCACCTGAGTTTATCCCCTCAAAGGGCAAGATCTTACTAGATACAAAAGATGACCAAGAAGCGCAATTGGCACAACTTAAAGTGAAATTTCTCCTATTGAGCTTGTGGGCCCTATAGTCAAGTCTAATTGATTTTATTTAATTTGATTGGATGACTAGTGAGTTGATTATCCTAATTAAAGTAAGGAATTGGTAATGTCTTCCAATCCTTATCTTATCATGCCATCCTTAGGAGAAGGGTGCTCTTTACTACTTAATTAACTATTCCAAGTGTGTGTAAATTGAAAAAAATAACATACAAAGGCAAGGAGTAACTCACTAGCATAGAGAGGCGTGGGTATTTCGAGATTACCTCTCATGCTAGATGGGGTGAAGACAGTTTGAGTCGACTTAGGCCACCAACTCCAATTTTGGTGTGCGAACCTAAGGAGCCGTGACGGTATTGTCCACCCGTCGTCCTTCCTTAGTCTATTACAATCCAAGCCTTCTTGGATAATTAAAAAAAATTACAAGGAATCCTATACAAGAGTTTCTAAAACAGAAAAATAAACTTAACTAAAGATTCATTGTAATTGAAAGAAGAGAAGAAAAAAAATATTCACCTATAAGAAATAAAATAGAAATGTTAGCAGAAATGATAGTAAACGGATTCAAAAAAATAATCTGACTTACCAAAATCTTGTTGATTTTGTCACATTTTATAAAAAATTTCGTTCTACCCCAAATCGATATACTATAATAGTTAATCGAAGATCGGAGCAGAAAGTTACAGTTAGTTTAAGTTCTGCTGTCTAGGGTGAAAAAGAAAACGGGAATGACTTTTTTTTTAAAATGTTTTTTCTTCTTTTTTTCTCTCTTAAAACCTCAAGAACACTTGAACTTACAGAAAGAAACCAAAAGAAAAAATAAAATAAAATAAAAATAAAAAAAATGAATTTTAAATCAAAACTTACCACTACTACCTTTACCTTTTCCCGGCAGCGGGGCCAAAATTCTGATGAGACTATCGTTGTTCTTCTCATCGGAGTTAATAATAACCTTACTTTTACTTTACTTGTGGGGCAAGTAGGGGATCGAACTCAAGAGAAAGGAGGAGTAGAGTTAAGCTAAGAGGATAAAATTCAAATTAACTTGAACTTATAAGAAGATGTAAAATTGCTAGAAAATGAACTAAAGTAAATGAAATTAAAAGCAAGTAAACTTATGAAATTAAACTACCATTGGAGGTGGATCTACCTAGAACATGTTGATGAGCAATTCCTAGTTTCTACCATTTTTATAACTCAATCGTAAGGGCTTGGTGTTTGCTCCTTAGATCGAAAATTTTTACAAATGAAATTAAATGAGGGAACATAAACAAAGTAGAATTTTTTGAAAACTTCTTACTACCAATATCTGGTTTAAACATACTTTATCTTGATCTAATCTAAGTATAAAGTATCTATATGAAGAATAAAATGTGCAAGAAATCTTAAAGAGAACTCATAAGCATTTTAAATAAAAGAAAAGCATGAAATTAGAAATAAAACAAGAACTTGCTCTAGACTTTTCCACTCTCCAATGGAGGGGAGCTTAGCCTAATATCATTGCAAGAGAGAGAAGATAAGAGATGAAAGAACTTTTCTTCATTTCATAGAGAAACTTACAACTTCTTCTTCTTCTTACCAAACTTTTAGCTGAAAGAAAAGAACTAGAAGATAAAAATTCAAAAAATAAGATAATAGGATAAAAAGTCTTATATTAAAGGAATCATGGATAAGAGAACCAAGAGGGGATCCTTTCTCTAGAGATTGAGGTTCTATTTATAGAGAAAAATGTATGTAGAAGAGTCTAAAGGTAGGCTCCACTTTTCTTTGCACAAAAAGACAAAAAAGGAGAATACGAGTTAAAGATTAGGACATTCCAAAGTGGGCCTAAATGCTTTTGCCTTGAGATTTTGATTTCAAAATATTGATTTTCTGCACAAGAAACACACGTAATTAGATTTATCTAGTAAATGAATTTATTTATGTATAATTAAGCCTATTTAACATGCAACATGGTGTTTCAAGATTATCATGATTATTACCTTAATACGAAGAAATAGGGAAAAAAATCAAGATAAATATCTGGAAAATGTGCGTATAATTGAGTGTTTCGAGACACTCATCAATATACGTAGCTATTTTGTGAGCTGTTAAAGAGTCTGTGAATGCTTGAAGAGATAGTGCATCACATCATCCGGAGTGGTGTACTATCTTGGGATGTACGGTAGGGACCACCAAGCTCATACATGGTATGGGACGCGTAGGAAAGTGGAGTCACAACTGGAATCCGATTTCATTCCCTTATATCTTTACCAATGAACGTGTATTGTAAAGGTGGTCGTATATGAATGGAGTGTTTACTTTGGGAATCACATGCATGCGTGATAGGCATAGACGAAGATGATTAGTTAGTAATCACTAACAATCTAGTAGTAGTCGAACATTCTAACACATCGAAAAGAGAACCATTACTTATGGTCACGTCAAACGGTCCGCCTGAGCTGGATAAATGGTCACCAGTGTGGTAAGAGCAGCGACCAGCCACAAAATTAGGAACTAAAAGTCGAATTTATGTTGTAACATCATGTCCCGACTGGAAGCGATCCAGTCGTGAATCCCAACTCTCTAATTCTACTACTCCACCACTTTATATTATATATCTCTTGTTATATTTTGAATTATAAACTACAAAGCATGCTTGTTATTTCAATGTGATAAATCATAAGTTGTACAACAAAATAAAAATATATAGTGAGTATTGATGATTGATGTCATATGAATCTTTAAAACTATTTAGTTGTTCATCCCTGACTATACGTACCAGTTAACCGTAGTTTTAATAGTAAAACTTGCATGTATTAAAATGTTTCAGTATGCTTATTCATACATGTTAGGTAAGGTTATTAGTAGGGACTCTTTGTGGACTTATTGGGTAACTATTGTTACTCACCCTTTTCTTCCTGTTTTTTTTAGCTTCTGAGCCTACAGGTCATACCGACGATCAGAGTCCGTTATTTGGTGAGCATCATGACTACTTCTACTAGGAGTCTGTTCGTCCTAGGAGAGGTATAGGTTCTTTTTGGGGGCCGAGTGCTAGGTCTATGTTAGAGTGGGGAAATTTTTGTAATCCTGTATATTTCCACCTTTTTGTGCAACTCTGAGCAAATTCTACGATATTCGTAATTTATTGTCTTCCACATCTTGTGTATTTTGAAACATTGCTATATACAAGATTTATTGGTTATTGGCTTATCAGTTTTCTTTGCTTTTGAGTTCCGTGAAATGCTAACATAAGAAGAGGAAACTATTTAAACTTCAAGGTTTGACCTCGGGATTTGTATTAGCATTTGGCAGGACGCCACAATTAGAGTGGACTCACAACTGGAATCCGAGTATATTCCTTTCTATCTTTACTAGTAAACTTGTAATGTAAAGGTGGTCGTACATGAGTGGAGATGTATAATGGGAATCACATGCATGCCTGATAGGTATAGACGAAGATGATTGGTCAGTGATTACTAACAGTTATAGTAGTCAAATGTCTTGACACATCGAAAAGATACCCACTGCTTATAGTCACGTTAAACGACCAACCTGAACTGAATAATAGTCCTGCAAGTGTGGTAATGCAACAATCGATCACAAAATTAAGAGCTAATACTTTATTATTGGAACACCATGTCCTAACTAGGAGCCATCCAGTCGTAGAATCCAAACTTTTTAATCCCAATACTTCACTATCATGCATTGTGTATTTGTTGCTTTATTTTGAATTATAAAATGAAAAACATGTTTAATGTTTCAATTTTATCAATTAGATTTGTATAAAAAAAATGCTATAGTGAGTAATGTTAATTGATGAAATGTGAATTTTAACTGTTTAGTTGCTTATCCTTGACTATATATACCAGTTAATCGTACTTCATTCTGTAAAACTTTGCATGTATTGAAATAATTTAAAATGCTTACTCGTTCATACTAGGATGCGATTATTGACAAGAATTGTTTGCTTCCCTATTGGGTAGTTATTTTACTCACTATTTCTTTATCATTTTTTTAATTTCAGGCTCTACACTTGACGAGGCCGATGTAGAGTAACATTAGCATGTAAGGATCACCTGGTTAGTCAAATAGATGATCAGAACTCATTACTTGTGAGTATTGGTTCTATACCCCCTAGTAGTGTCAGTTTGTCTAGGTAGTATTATAAATTTTGGGTTGAGCGTTAGAACTTTTGTTAAAGTGAGGAGTTTTAATAGAATCATGTATATTATTTACTTCTTCCACATTCTAATCTACCTTACATAGTTAGATGTACATTGGCTTCCACTATTATTTTATTTTTGTATATATATGTAGTATATCATATGTATGATTTATCGAGTATTTGAGTGCCTTGGAATGCTAACATAAACAGAGGAAACCATGCTAAATTTCGAGGCACCACTTAGTACCTCAAGATTTGACATGAGACTTTGTCTTAGTGTTTCGGAGGTGCCACACAAGTGTTGTTTCTCTTACTTCTTTTTGTATCCTTGTCATGATGATAGAATAGAATCCCTCCATTAGTGAAAGGAGGAAGCCTAGGAGCAAACTTTAATACTGTGCTATTTATTTATGTTTCTATATTTTTTATAATATTTATAGGATTCACTTCAAAGTTTTATCCAACTTTAATGGATCAACGCTTTAGATGAATCTTTACACCTCATATGCTTAAGTTAGATGTTTTATGCTTAGATAAGATCAAGATAGAACATACTTGAACTAGATATTTGGTGTTAGGGACTTCACACATTAGTGAGTGAAGAAGTCCAAACTATGTGTTTTCTCAAAAAGTTTCATGCCATATCTTTTAACACAAGGAGTTCACACCAAGCCCTTGAGGTTGAGTGCAAAGAGGGATAAATTCAAATACAGTTTTATTGGTTAATCCTAAGCTACTCTAATCACTAATGACTTTATTTTTTGTTTTCTAATTATAATTTTCTCTTATATTACTTTAATTTTCAGTAACATTCATTTACTCTCCATTTTGTTTCACAGAAATACAATAACAGGTTTTAAATTGCAACTTAGGTTAACTTCATTCTTGCTAACTTGGTAAGATCCCCCATTTCTCTTGGGTTCGATACTTACTTGCCTACAAGCTCAGGAGAATATAATATAATTTCTAATGAGATGACAACGACGACATCATATTTTGAAGCCACTATTGGGAAAAGGTGTAGTTATGTTTTAAGTTTGTTGAAGTTATTTTTGTATTTTCTTTGTTTTTATTTTTGTTTTTATTTTCAGTCGATCCAAATTTTTTTCAAAATGTAAAAAAGTTTGTGCTCATTACAACCAGGAAGAAATTCCAAGATCTGTGGAAAAAATTCAGACACAGATCTCGAGGTTTCAATGTGAAGTAATGAACTTTGACTACGCCACATTGATCCTAGAGAATTAATTTATCAATTTTTTACACATCTCTTTAATTATCTTATGGGTTGCAACATCAGATTTAGTTTTGATTTTTTCTTTTCTATTTTGGTCATTTTCTAACACTCTATTTTTTTTATAGGTTAGAGAAATCTTTGGACAAAAAGACCAAGTGTAGCCCATTAGATCCAAGATTTATTCCATCTTGCTGAGTTTTTCTTTGTTTTATCTTTTTAGTTAGATTTCTTTTCTATTTTAGATCCATTTGTATTAGGAACTTTGTAAAACTTTCATTATTTCATTAATTATTCAAGAAAACTTGGATTGTAATAGACTAAGGAAGAACGATGGTTGGACGATACTGTGACGGCTCATTCGATTCACATAACAAAATCGGAGTTGGTGGCCTAAGTCGACTCAATCCGTCTTCACCCCATCTAGCACGAGAGGTAAATTTGAAACACTCACGCTATTTATTGCTAGTGGGTTATTCCTTACATTTGTTTGTTATTTTCCACTTTACACACTCTTGTATTAGTTAATTAGGCTTAGTAAAGTGCACCCCTCTTCTAGGGATACACTATAAGATAAAGATTGGAGGTCATTACCAATTCCTTGCTCTAATTAGAAAAATCAACTCACTAGTCATCTAATCAAACTAATTAAAATCAATTATACTTGATTATAGAGCCTACAAACTCAATAGAAGAAATCCATTTCAAGTTGTGCCGATTGCTCTTTTTTATCATATTTGGCATATAATAAGATCTTGCTCTTTTAAGGGGATAGACTTAGTCTATTTGAGAAAAGAAGGTGATTTAAGAGTGTCCTTACTTATGCACTGTGCACCACCTTTGATCTGGAGATCTGAATAATCTGAATTTGATTTCATAGAATTGAGTTGGAAAGCTAGTTGTGTAATTTCTAACAAATTAGGAGCTGTCTAGAGTTAGACAACTTATTTAGATCCAGTTTTTTCTTTTGTGATTGTTTAAATTACTTTGTGAATTGCATGCTTAATAGACGATCTAGGAGTAACACATTAGAACCATTTGATCATGAGATCGAGCATATCATTAGTAAAATTCGTAAGAAACCCTCATTAAACATGATGGGTGATTGAGAGTGAACTCTTAATGAGCTCTTCACTCCAACTTCTATTACCCTATTCACGTGCATTGTGTTACTACTATACAATGCACATCAATTTGAAATTAGGGCAGCCACCATAAACATGCTCCCTAAGTTTTATGGTTTAAAACGTGAATAGTGGGACTATCGTTGTTCTTTCCATTGGAGTTAATATTAATCTTACTTTTACCTTACTTGTTGAGCAAGTAGGGGATCGAAACCAATAGAAAATAAGAGTAGAGTTAAGCTAAGAGGATCAAATTTGAATTAACAAAAAGGAATTAAAATTGTTTTTCTTTGTATTTTTGAACTTATTAAGAAGATTTAAAGTTGCTAGAAAATTAACCAAAGTAAATGAAGTTAAAAGCAAGTAAACTTATGAAATTAAAGCACCATTAGAGGTGGATCTACCTAGAACATGTTGATGAGCAATTACTAGTCTCTAACCTTTTTATAACTCAATCGTAAGGGCTTGGTGTGAGCTCTTTATATCTAAACGTTTAGCAAATGAAATCAAATGAGAGAATATAAACAAAGTAGAATTCATTGAACTTCTTACTACCAATTATCTAGTTTAAGCATATGTTATCTTGATGTAATCTAAGCATAAAGTACCTATATTAAGAATAAAATTTGTAAAAAATCTTAAAGAGAACTCATGGGCATTTTAGATAAAAGAAAAGCATAAAATTAGAAACAACACAAGAACTTGCTCTAAGTTTTTCTACTTTCCAATGGAAGGGAGCTTAGCTTAATGTCATTACAAGAGAGAAAAGATAAGAAATGAAAGAACTTTTCTTCATTTCATGGAAAAACTTACAAATTCTTTTTCTTCTACATCTTATAAGACTATTTAGCCAAAAAAAAAAAACTAGAAGATAAAAATACAAAAATATAAAAGAAGAAGTTAAGAGCCTTTGATTAAAGGAGTCTTGGATAAGAGAATCAAAAGGGAATGAAGGTTTCTCTAGAGATTGAAGCTCTATTTATAGAGAAAAAAGTGTGTAGAAAAATTTAAAAGTATCCGACACTTTTCTTTGCACAAGAAGACAAAAGATGTAAATATAAGTTAAGGATTAAGGCATTTCAAATGATTAGGGCATTCCAAAGTGGGCCCAAATGCTTTTGTCTTGAGATTTCGATTCTAAATTGTTGATTTTCTTCACAAGAAACGCACATAATTAGATTTATCTAATAAATGAATTTATTTATGTATAATTAAACCTAATTAACATGCAACATAATGTTTCGAGGTTTATCATGATTATTATCTTAATAAGGAGAAATAGGGATAAAAATCAAGATAAATGTATGGGAAACGTGCGTATAATTCAGTGTTTCGAGACATTACTTAGAGAACAGTTTTATACCCACCTCAATTGATTCCTAACCATATTTCAAATCTTTAAAAACTAGAATTTAGATGAGGAGAGTGTTAAGCTCATGTTATTTTCATTATCCTTGGAAGATCACATAGCTATGTTGTTGAACTTCCTAGCTCCTAATTCAATAAATTCATGGGATGTTCTATCCAATAGAAAAGATCCCATTAAGAAGTCAAGTGTGGCGCCCCGCCGAACGCTAACACAAATCCCCATGTCAGATCTCGAGGTATTATGTAACACCTCGAAATTTCGGCATGGTCTCCTCTGTTTATGTTAGCATTCCAAGGCGTTCAACCTGCACCTGATAACCGACATACAATCCTGCATACATATATAAAATATAATACTAGCGGAAGCTTATATACGTCTAATAAGTGCGGAAGAATAACTAGAATACAGGATTATACAAAATTTCTCACTCTAACAGAAATCCTAACACTGAAGACAGAATCTATAAAACTATTTGGGGGAATTGACACCACTAGGGGGTATAGCCCTAGTACTTACCAGGTGACGAATTCTGGTTGTCTATCTGACCAACCAGATGATCTTCATTCGTACTCTATACTTGCCTCGCCAAGCTCTGAATCTGAAACTAAAAAAAATGGAGAAGGAAATGGTGAGTAACAATGGTTACCTAGTAGGGAAACAAACAATTTCTGCTAATAACCCCTCCTAACATGAACGAATAAGCATACTGAATCATTTTCAAATAATTAAAGTTTTACAGAAGAAATTACGATTAACTGGTACATATAGCCAGGGATGAACAACTAAACATTTTAAAACTCACATTACATCGATCAGCAGTACTCACTATAACATTATCTTTTTATACAAATCTAATTGATCAAAGGGAAATAATAAACATGGATTTCATTTTATATATCAAAATAAACAACAGATACATAATACACAATGGTGGAGTATTGGAATTAGAGTGTTGGGATTCACGACTGGATCGTTCCCAGTCAGGACATGATGTTACAATTTCTCTCTGGCTTTTAGTTCCTGATTTTGTGGTCGGTCGCTGCACTTACCACGCTTGGTTGACCATTTATCCGGCTCAGGCTGACCGTTTGACGTGACCGTAAGCAATGGGTCTCTTTTCGATGTGTCAGAACGTTCGACTACTATAGATTGTTAGTGATCACTGACCAATCATCTTCGTCTATGCCTATCAGGCGTACATGTGATTCCCAAATATACAAACCATTCGTATACGACCACTTTTACATTACAAGTTCACTGGTAAAGATAGAGAAGAATAAACCCGGATTCTAGTTGTGACTCCACTCTCATACGCGTCCCATACCACGTATGAGCTTGGTGGTCCCTACCGTACATCCCAGGATAGTACACCACTCCGGATGATATGATGCACTATCCCTTCAGGCATTCACAAACTCTTTAACAGCTCACAAAATAGCTACATATGTATATTATTTTCATTTGAAAATAAAAGAGAAATTAACAATACAAGGTTGAGAATAGATATCCAGTTTCCTACCATGCAAGTGTGGCCACCCGGCGTAAAATAAATAATATAACGGAAACGTAAACAGCGCCTCGCGCTAACAGAAAGGAAATAAACATGCAACCAATAATATTATCCCTGGATATCTGTTCACCAACCTACACACAACACAACAACGTAAAATGCAGACATCACCCCTCGGGTGTGACTCTGACATTTTACCGTTTCATACCCTTTTTCCCTTTTTTCGACTTTTACAGTTTTCAATCTCTTCATAAAATATCCATTTTCTGATATTCATCAACTCAATATGAGTTCATTGAATATTAAATCACATTTTTCAACTATAGAATTTATTTCTATCAATAATATTGAAAAAAAAATACAAATTTCATATCAAAACGGGGTCCGAGCAGTGCACAAGACCCAATTTATGGCAATAACCCGTTAAAACACCCTACCCACGTATAATTTATTAAAAATACAATTAAACATATCAAACATGCAATTTCTGGCGTGAATTTTTGAAATAACAAAATAATTCTATATTTTAAAAATACATCCAAATTTTTCGATAAAATCCTAAATGCAATTTTCACAATCTAGATTACTAATAGAAATTGAGAGTTCCTTACAATCACTAGGCGACAGAATTGAAGCACATGCGCGAAAATCGAGGCGAATGGCACGGAAATCGAGACGGACCGAACTTCGAAACGGCTGATTTTCGAAACCGGCCCGGTGGTTTTGAAGATCTCGATGTGCTCGTCTCTTCTCCCTTCTACGATGAAAGACGGTTTGACCCCGAAATTGATGAAAATTGAGGTTGAAGTTACGAAATCTTCGTATAAAAATACGGCTGATTTTTGACTATACGGGTGAAAAAGATGAGAAAACGGAAGGAATTTAGGTGGGTTATGTAGAGAATGAGACGACGGACGTTTCTCCCTTCTGCGTCGGAAAGCGATTTGACCCCGAAACGGACGAAATCCGAGGTCAAAGTTTCGAAATTTTCGTATCCGAATACGGCTGATTTTTGACGATATCGGGTGAAATAGAAAGTGAAACGAAGAAAAGTTGGGTGGGTTTTGTAGAGAACGTAGCTGCGGACATTTCTCCCTTCTGCGTCGATCGTCGACGGCGAACCGTTTGTGAGAGATCTGAGGTGGAAGAATCGGAGGAAAGTCAAAATTTTCGTTTATATATGTCACGCGGTTTGGGTGGGTTGGAGGAGACGACGTTTTAAAAAAAATTAAAAATTTTTATTTATATAAAATTTGGGACGAATTTGGTATTTTGTCAATTGTTTTGATCGATGATAACTTGATCATCCGGACTCCAAAACTAACAAATGAATATTCTATTTCATCTAATTTTTCGTTCCGGATCTAATGGTGTTGTCAATTTCTATAAATTATGTCTCCATCAAAAATTTATATTTTTTGCCTGACGTGACCCCTAAACTTGATGTCGTTTTCGTTTTTGATGATAATTCGACTTTCTGATCTCCAAAAATAACAAATAAATAGTCCATGTTGAATAACCTTTCATTATGAACCCAATGGTATGATCGAATTTTAAAAATTATTGCTCTAACAAAAAGTAACTGTTTTAGCCTGGTCCGACCCGGTAATCGAGGATTTTGCAACTTTTATATTTGGACTCGCATTTGAGCGTGCTGACAGGCTAAACTATGTTTTTTTGATCATTTTGAATCTAATGGTGAGGTCAGATTCCATTAAAAATGATCAAAAACATCCTAAAATTTTACCCCTAAATCTCACTTTCAAGATTTTCTTAAAATTCCACTATTTAATTTTTCCTCGAGATACGAATTATAAATTCGGGGTGTTACATTCTCCCCCCCTTAATAAAAATTTCGTCCTCGAAATTGAAATCATACATTATTGAGCTTTGTCGCGATTCCACTAACACGACATATATAATAAACAACACTTAATTTCGATTACCGTTTATTGTTATTCCCAAACCAATCTGATTTATAACTCGTAGACTTATGTCTCCCATATTCCGTCAACCAAACACATTCATTAATTAATCACTCTATTTCAAACTCATACTCCAACTAATCCATTATTTTTATAACCTTAAGATAACAATCAATTCACCTTGTATTACTTCCCCACCAATGTCTATCAACAACAATCTTTTCACATCTTCTCTATTCTTTATCTTTACTTCTCTCACCAATTACACCGTCTATTATATTTTACTCATAATTGCTATGAATATTACTCCTCAATGCATAGTGCAAACACACCATTATCTTTATATTGAATTCGATATTACATTTTCTACTTATTGCGATATTTCTTCAAAACCTCTGTCATAACCTTTATAATTTCAAATCTTGCTCGAGGGGATAAATCTTACATCTATTTTCTCACAATTTCATTATGTCACCATTAATGCAACATTGTCACAAGATTATTCTTTCTCACATTTTACATCGACCCATCTCCTAACTTATACTCTACTAAATCTCTTTTCTTTTACATACCACATGCTCTTTCAAAATTGTACGATACTTTTTTTTTCAAATTTCACCAGTTCCTCAACTCAACCATATATAGTATTAGTTATTACCCATACTTTCACTTGCTATATAGTCACATTACTAGTCTTATAAATCACACTCGCCTTCTCACACTTCACGACCATCCTTACCTAAAACATACCTATCAATTATCAAAACGTAGTCTAGTTGGTTCACGGTTAGCTTCTTTTTTTTTATTTATTATAAGCTGGCACCTTTTTTATTCTAGTTTCGAACTAGTTTCATTCCTTCACCCCCTTACTATTAGTTGAGTAGTTTCTACTCTACCCACTTCCAGAAGCTTCTCAGTTCCAAATTATAATAAATATCAAATCGGTAGAAAAAGGGTGAGGCTAAAGATGAGGATGGGATGATAGCATAGAAAGTGGAAAGCGGTAGGAGAAAGGTTGGTTGTTTAGTCCGTTCCAAATATTGTACTAGAATAATGAATAGTGGGAATAACAGTTCTAGCAAGTATACAAAATTTCAGCAAAATTATATGATCTAGAAGAACCAGTATTGAATAGAATTCCAATTTCTAACATTATAATTAGAAATCGTACTTTCCAAAACTTCATCGCAGACATGTACTTTCTCTTAGGTCATAACCCTTGCTCGTGCTTGTGATAGAGAACATTCTCTCTTGATATGTCCCACCTGATCACACGTGTAACATGTCAACGATCTTATCTTCGTAGATCTCTATGGAGTAGGCAGTTGGTAGATTGGGGTCTATAGGCTCTAAACCTACCTTGTTTATTCCTTTGGCCTTGTTTGCATCATTGGAGCTCCAACTACTCTATAACTCGACGATTGGGGAACTCTATAACTTGATAGTGGAGGAGTTCTATATTGTGGATACATTGATCTGGGGAAGATTAACCTCGAATACATCTGTCTCTGGGCCGAATCTGATCTGGGAAGAAAAGAAATCTAAGGTCAACTCATTTGCCCCTTAGGTAGGGTTATAATCCTCAAAAGAGTCTATGGCCTTCTACAGATCTGTCAGGATAAGCTCGAGCGCATATCGTGACAACCTAGTGAACATCATATCATGGTCTGTAATCGATAGATTACCCTGTACTAATCTCAAACAAAAACTCCTAATGCTTGATTTCTCGAGCAGTCTCAGATATAAATCTATCCTCTCGAATTCTACCCACTCAAATGATCCATTTCCCAATACATTCATCTAAAAATATTACTAATGATTGGTATCTTCATCCAACTAGAATGTAATCGACCATCACCCACTGATCTCTTGAGCATTACATGTCACTCAAAATCTTTCAGGTCTTCAAAACCCACTTATTGACCTCAATCGAATTGGAAAAGTCTCCAAATGTCGATAGACGTAATCGTTGAAAATTCTACAATCATATACTTAGATTTACATGTCCTTTGGACTGAGAAAATCTCTCATTCTTCAAAGATACGACCTGTGGTAGTGGTCCCTGAGGTAAAATAATATAAGCCTCTGGCGAAGAAGTCCAACAATTCCTTATTTCTTGGACTTAGTGCTACACCTTGCAATTGTGGTAAGTCTTATACCATTTCTAGTTTTTGACCACTAGTCTTATCTATGCGGGGTGGCACGAGTATGTTATCCACTTTATTGAAATCTGGTGGCCTGATCGTTTCCTGAATTTGTTTGTTTTGTATCTTTCAGAGTCACGCATCCTTAATTGATTGACGTCGACCCAAACATTGCTCTCATTTATGTCCCGATTTGCTACACTCATAACATACCACAACATTTTTCTTTCGATGGATTTAGTAGTATATGTTGTTATTTCTTATGAAATTCTTCCATCCATTGAGTTGGTATGTCTATAATATCATTCCCCACTTATTATTATTTTTCCTATGAATTTGTTAGTTTCGTAATTATTTGTCTCTTATTAAATACTAATTGCCTTCCTTCCATTTGGCGTCGAGGTGATGGTGGTTGTACTATTCATATTTCTTCTCTAAAGTTATCATGAGACTCAGCTACCTATCCGATGAATGACATTAGTTGTAATATCGGGTCAGTAGTCTGATCCAAAACCTATCTTTTCTCTGTTGTGTTTTGGCCTCTGCCTCGTCCACTCCTCTCGCTTATGTTCATCCGTATTAAGGCACTTATTAGAATAAGGCCAAAACCATTCTTACGTAACTATGAATTACTACCGTAGCTTGAAACTTAGTAATGGACTCCATTTCCATTACTAACAGAACATATCTAAAATCTTATCTTAGGCTTACTAGGCTCTATAGACTTCTAGACACGGAAGAACTCGTAATTCCAATACGGAACTACTAGTGAGCTCGGATACCGAATTCCTAGTGACATTCTATGATTATTGCTCTAATAACTGTGGTATCATTCAATTCTTCAAAACATAGCAGATCAGTATCCCATACGGATCTAATACTATGCTCTGATACCATCTGTGGCGCCCCGCCGAACGCTAACACAAATCCCCATGTCAGATCTCGAGGTATTATGTAACACCTCGAAATTTTAGCATGGTCTCTTCTGTTTATGTTAGCATTCCAAGGCGTTCAACCTGCACCTGATAACCGACATACAATCCTGCATACATATATAAAATATAATACTAGCGGAAGCTTATATACGTCTAATAAGTGCGGAAGAATAACTAGAATACAGGATTATACAAAATTTCTCACTCTAACAGAAATCCTAACACTGAAGACAGAATCTATAAAACTATTTGGGGGAATTGACACCACTAGGGGGTATAGCCCTAGTACTTACCAGGTGACGAATTCTGGTTGTCTATCTGACCAACCAGATGATCCTCATTCGTACTCTATACTTGCCTCGCCAAGCTCTGAATCTGAAACTAAAAAAAATGGAGAAGGAAATGGTGAGTAACAATGGTTACCTAGTAGGGAAACAAACAATTTCTGCAATAACCCCTCCTAACATGAACGAATAAGCATACTGAATCATTTTCAAATAATTAAAGTTTTACAGAAGAAATTACGATTAACTGGTACATATAGTCAGGGATGAACAACTAAACATTTTAAAACTCACATTACATCGATCAGCAGTACTCACTATAACATTATCTTTTTATACAAATCTAATTGATCAAAGGGAAATAATAAACATGGATTTCATTTTATATATCAAAATAAACAACAGATACATAATACACAATGGTGGAGTATTGGAATTAGAGTGTTGGGATTCACGACTGGATCGTTCCCAGTCGGGACATGATGTTACAATTTCTCTCTGGCTTTTAGTTCCTGATTTTGTGGTCGATCGCTGCACTTACCACGCTTGGTTGACCATTTATCCGGCTCAGGCTGGCCGTTTGACGTGACCGTAAGCAATGGGTCTCTTTTCGATGTGTCAGAACGTTCGACTACTATAGATTGTTAGTGATCACTGACCAATCATCTTCGTCTATGCCTATTAGGCGTACATGTGATTCCCAAATATACAAACCATTCGTATACGACCACCTTTACATTACAAGTTCACTGGTAAAGATAGAGAGGAATAAACCCGGATTCCAGTTGTGACTCCACTCTCATACGCGTCCCATACCACGTATGAGCTTGGTGGTCCCTACCGTACATCCCAGGATAGTACACCACTCCGGATGATATGATGCACTATCCCTTCAGGCATTCACAAACTCTTTAACAGCTCACAAAATAGCTACATATGTATATTATTTTCATTTGAAAATAAAAGAGAAATTAACAATACAAGGTTGAGAATAGATATCCAGTTTCCTACCATGCAAGTGTGGCCACCCGGCGTAAAATAAATAATATAACGGAAACGTAAACAGCGCCTCGCGCTAACAGAAAGGAAATAAACATGCAACCAATAATATTATCCCTGGATATCTGTTCACCAACCTACACACAACACAACAACGTAAAATGCAGACATCACCCCTCGGGTGTGACTCTGACATTTTACCGTTTCATACCCTTTTTCCCTTTTTTCGACTTTTACAGTTTTCAATCTCTTCATAAAATATCCATTTTCTGATATTCATCAACTCAATATGAGTTCATTGAATATTAAATCACATTTTTCAACTATAGAATTTATTTCTATCAATAATATTGAAAAAAAATACAAATTTCATATCAAAACGGGGTCCGAGCAGTGCACAAGACCCAATTTATGGCAATAACCCGTTAAAACACCCTACCCACGTATAATTTATTAAAAATACAATTAAACATATCAAACATGCAATTTCTGGCGTGAATTTTTGAAATAACAAAATAATTCTATATTTTAAAAATACATCCAAATTTTTCGATAAAATCCTAAATGCAATTTTCACAATCTAGATTACTAATAGAAATTGAGAGTTCCTTACAATCACTAGGCGACAGAATTGAAGCACGTGCGCGAAAATCGAGGCGAATGGCACGGAAATCGAGACGGACCGAACTTCGAAACGGCTGATTTTCGAAACCGGCCCGGTGGTTTTGAAGATCTCGATGTGCTCGTCTCTTCTCCCTTCTACGATGAAAGACGGTTTGACCCCGAAATTGATGAAAATTGAGGTTGAAGTTACGAAATCTTCGTATAAAAATACGGCTGATTTTTGACTATACGGGGTGAAAAAGATGAGAAAACGGAAGGAATTTAGGTGGGTTATGTAGAGAATGAGACGACGGACGTTTCTCCCTTCTGCGTCGGAAAGCGATTTGACCCCGAAACGGACGAAATCCGAGGTCAAAGTTTCGAAATTGTCGTATCCGAATACGGCTGATTTTTGACGATATCGGGTGAAATAGAAAGTGAAACGAAGAAAAGTTGGGTGGGTTTTGTAGAGAACGTAGCTGCGGACATTTCTCCCTTCTGCGTCGATCGTCGACGGCGAACCGTTTGTGAGAGATCTGAGGTGGAAGAATCGGAGGAAAGTCAAAATTTTCGTTTATATATGTCACGCGGTTTGGGTGGGTTGGAGGAGACAACGTTTTAAAAAAAATTAAAAAATTTATTTATATAAAATTTGGGACGAATTTGGTATTTTGTCAATTGTTTTGATCGATGATAACTTGATCATCCGGACTCCAAAACTAACAAATGAATATTCTATTTCATCTAATTTTTCGTTCCGGATCTAATGGTGTAGTCAATTTCTATAAATTATGTCTCCATCAAAAATTTATATTTTTGGCCTGACGTGACCCTTAAACTTGATGTCGTTTTCATTTTTGATGATAATTTGACTTTCTGATCGCTAAAAATAACAAATAAATAGTCCATGTTGAATAACTTTTCATTATGAACCCAATGGTATGATCAAATTTTAAAAATTATTGCTCTAACAAAAAGTCACTGTTTTAGCCTGGTCCGACCCGGTAATCGAGGATTTTGCAACTTTTATATTTGGACTCGCATTTGAGCTTGCTGACAGGCTAAAATATGTTTTTTTGATCATTTTGAATCTAATGGTGAAGTCAGATTCCATTAAAAATGATAAAAAACATCCTAAAATTTTACCCCTAAATCCCACTTTCAAGATTTTCTTAAAATTCCACTATTTAATTTTTTCTCGAGATACGAATTAAAAATTCGGGGTGTTACACCAAGAATGTATGGGATGAAGGTAGACCCTAATCTCAAAAATATTATATCTAGTCTAGTGAGCGGTATGCACAGTCTTACAAAAAAAATTAGATACTTTCAGCATCTCAGCATCTACTCTTCATTATGATTGTCGTTCAGTTTCACAAGTTTCAGTCGAGCAAACATCTTTATATGTCTTGTGCGACGACAACAACCATTTGGTTAAATGTTGTCCCAACTTGCCATATATTAAAATCGAACAGACCAATGCTGCTAATGGCTACAGTGATTTTAGGAAGCCTACTCAGAATTTGTATAGTTAGATGTATCATCTATGTAATAGGTTTTATCCAAACTTCTCCTACAAACAAAACAAACCTGTTTAATCTAGCGGTCCGTCATGTTACAATAGAAACTATCCTAAACAAGTCGGTCCTTCCATGAACTAAGTCATTGTTCCACAAATTCTATATTAATCTCGACAATTTACTGAATGTAGAGCCATAATTCCAGATTCCATACCCAATTACAATTCACCTGGCCAACAGCATTCATATTTAGAATCTATGATGGTAGAGTTGATGCAGCAATAACAACAACTCATTCAAACTCAATAATAGACCAATCAAAATCAATCTTAGATTAATCAAGTCACTGCTCAATCCATAGCTAAGATGAAAATTTAGTTTGGCCAGTTAGCTCTTTCTCTAGAAAGGAGAGAGAAAGGTCAATTCCCCAATCAAACTATTCCTAGCCCTAGAGGTCAACCTACAGTTCCCAATGGACCAAAAGGTCAATACAAGGTAGGAAGCTATTCTGGAGATCCACAAGACTTCGTCCAAGCTATCCACACCTTAAGGTCAAGAAAAAAGGTGGATAACAAAGTTCAACCTATTGACGAGAAAGATAATGTCCTAGAGAATGATAAAGTTCAAGTAGAAGAAATCATATAATCTCCTAAGAAGAGGGAGAAAGATTTAGATAAACTTCATATCGTTTCACTAATTCTAAAAGCTCCATTTTCCCTTCACCCTAGGACTTGAGGGAGAACATACGTTGAAGTCTGTACACATCCACTACGTGAAAATACACAAAATTCGACGGCCCAAAACCGTCGAATTATGTAACTATTCGTCGGCCTCAACCGTCGAATTCATCTGTCGAATTTGGCCTTGTCGAAAAAAAAATTCGACGTTTGAGAACCATAGAATTTTATATAATTCGACGGCTTAAAACCGTCGAATTTTATAAATTAGACGGCCCAACACCGTCGAATTTTGAAAATTAGACAGTCCAAAACCGTCGAATTTTGTAAATTAGACAGCCCAAAACCGTCGAATTTTGTAAATTAGACGGCCCAAAACCGTCGAATTGTATAAATTAGACGGCTTAAAACCGTCGAATTTTTCGAAATTTTTTAACAGAACATTCACTGTAATTGTTTGTGATTTCCTCAATTAATTTGGTGGTCTTCCATCAATTAATCCCTACAACTTATAAGAACAAACAATTAAAACTTTTTCTACAAACAATTACAGTAGAATCAAGCTGAATTAAAAGAAAATTTACAAAAAAAATAAAATAAATAACTTGAATTTAGCAAATCTTGTATCAAACAATTTCATCTAACATCTCTACTAGTTTACAAAACATACAGTTTGAGGATCAGAACCCCCTCACAGAATTCTGCCAAATTTCAACAGATTGTTGATCTTTCCTTGTAAAACCATCTTGTTTCCTCCAAAACCCAAATGAGTTATTCTATTTCCACCCATATCCTTCATCCTCCCCATCAAATTCCTCCTAAAAACTCTCTCCTCTAACTCATCTGCACTAGTTCTTGAAGAACCTATTAGAATCTCAGACCATAACTCCACATCTCCTCCTTCACTGCAAAACACCTGATTTCCATGTCTTTCAATCTTACACCCAACACCTTCTTTCTTCCCTTTATGCCCCTTTCTTCCATCTCCAAGATAAACCCATGGATTCTCAGTATTAAGTTTCTCAAATCGGCGTAGTAAACCTCACCCGAATTCACCCCAACCTTGAAGATTGCAGAGAGGTTATCCGAAACAGTTACATCCGAAAAACAATCTATCTTCTCTTTCACTTCCCATTGTACGTTACCAGACCTTATATCCCATAATCTGATGTTACCCAATACTCCTGAAGGTCCTCCATGAGAACCCGACGCCATAAGAAGACTGTAACTTGATACCCACTTCAATTTGGTTGCAGGGATGGCTAAATCGAGTTCGGCACCAAAGATTTCACGATGCCCGATCTCTACGACTGGGAGTAAGTTGTGTGCTGTGTATGAGTAGATCTAATCATACCATAGATCTTGAACCATTTGTAACTCCTGGAAGTGGTTCTGAAGGCTCGTGTCTCTCCAATTGAGCTGCATTCTTCACAAAATGGTGCTCCAAAAGCTAGGCAGCCGAAGGACGACGAAGTGGATTCCGTTGCAAACACTACCTAACAAAATCCTTGCCATAATCGGAGAGATGATCAGGAATTGCCGGAAGCTCCTTACTATTACCAAAGGACCCTGCATTGGGCTGTTAGGCATATCTATGTTTTTTGAGTAAAAGCTTGGATTAGGGACAGACAAGAAATCTGATAAAGCATCTTTATAAATGACATCCTCCTCCATAAATATTTTTTGCAGCTCTTGCTCATTATGATCTAAGGTAGTAGGCGAAGCAACAACAGCGCTATCCTTCAGCACGGAAAAGGATAAATATTGTGGAGACATAGATAGACGACCTTGAAGCTCATCTTTAATTTTCAGAGAGTGAAGCTTCATCTTGACCGTCAGGTCACATCCCGAATGAACCTGTAAAATAATATTGCATCAGGATCATATACATAAGATACAAAGTTAACATAACACTCGGCAAGAAAGAAGAGAAGAATTTTACATAATAAATATGCTAACCTTTCCCCCACCAGCAAGAAGCTCAAGAATTAGTGTTTCCTCAAGTATCTCACTACCTTCATCTTTAGTCTGTAAAGCATGTAAATGATGTCCAAGTCAATGCCTCGATCAGAATTATCTAGCAACTACAAATATAATAGAGTAGGTGACAACTTGCGACTCTCCAACTAGAAATGTTTGACCTTCATATATGGTCTTACATAGACTTTAGGCAGGAGAGGTGCAAACTATATCCATCTCACCTTTCCATACATTAACAACTTCATCTCTACCAGGGCTCCATTAATAACGAGATCAGCAGTTCCAAAACTAGTGGACTAGGTTCAGCAGGTTCAGATATACCATCACTCGATTCTCCAAGTACATCAACAGATGGAGGAGCCTAAGTGCAGAATATAAACGAAAAGGAAATTAGTTGTTGAAATGGATCATAAACGATTTAAAAATAGTATTTTTCTCAACAGTATTCTAAAAAGAGCTTAAGGTTTTGTGCCTTGAGACCCACCCTAAGGCAAAGCATTCCCAAAAAGATGCATTTTAAAGATCTCATGAGGCGTAATTCCCAACATTGGGGCTTTGGAGAAGGCATAAGCCTCTCACCTTTCGTGTCTTTATTGAAACCTCGTATTAGAGGCGTGCGCCTGTATAGGCATTGCCCAAAAGATTTCTTGACCTCTTTCAAGAATGGACAAGGTTTTCTCCTCTAAAAGAATATATCGGGGCACCTTTGTACGCTTTGCTATTTTGCGGTTTATATGGAAGGAGAGGAAAAGAGGAACAAGAGAATTTTCAACAAGAAGGCAACCTGTTCCTGGAAATCCTGAACATAAAAGCCTTCATGTTCAAGAGATCATTCATTTTGGTGGATTTTAGGGGAATTTAGTTTGATGAATTTGTATTGAGATGGGAAGAGCTTGTTAGAGGGGTTCCTTCTGGTTCACACACCCCCCCCCCTTTCCAAACCAAATGGAGGACCTTTGTGAGGCTCTTTTTTCACTTTGCCAACTGCATTTCTGTATTCTTGGCCATTTTGCCCCTAATTTAATAAATTTAGTTTACCAATAAATAAATAAATTGTTCAGCAGAAATTTAAAATACCAAAACCCCTACTCTCACCTTTACTTTACACAAAACATGGCTTACCTTCTGAATGTTCATGCCCCTGAAACTCACAGCAACAGAAAACGGTGACCCCCCAACACTTGTTGGAGGGACTTCGCATACTTGTCGACCAGCCATACTGCAATATCATGAGTGACAGACTGAGTAAGGTCATACAGAAAACCCCTAAATAGCAATGTAGACTAGAGTAAAAAAAACTACAAGATGGGGAAAATGGAGAACCTCGAGCAACGTTGGTAGCTCTGGGATACCTCAGACTCCAAAACATAAAGATATAATCCAGATAGCACAAGATAACAAGGCTGCCACTCAGCCACATAATTGCCAATTCCCTGCATCAAGAACATAATATAAGAAAATTAATTGATGAGCACATAAAGAAATTAAATGTCAGATTACATTGGTTCCCCTGGTTCTATAGGACATACCCGCCAAACAAGGATTCGAGCCTCTGTTGCAAGATCTGCAGGACTCCAAGGCACTAGACCCATTTGGAAATTTTCACTAGCAGCCTGGTCACTATTTTCCCCGTACCATAGAATATATTTAACAATTCCATAATTCTCCAATATCTAGCTGGTGAAAAGTGGATGCCAAGATTGGGCACTTGAACTGAAATCCGTGTTGATGGGTAACTTGGATGAGGTATTTTGATCTTCAATAACAAAATATCATGAAATCAATGAGCACAAGCCAGGAGATAATATGAAATCACTCGCTTTCAGTTAAAAGACAAGAATATAAGTGTAAGCACATGTATAGACCTGATCAACAATGACTGCCATCCCATACCTATCAATGAGGGAATAGAAATGATCACCATCCTCCAAGTTAGGTAATCTGGAAGGTTGGCTATCAAAAGTTGAAGTGACCAAAGTGCATTTTCCATTGTCAGAACCACAATCCAGAAAGAAAGCAGCAATTTCTCTTCCTGATATATAAAAACGAGAATATAGACTCTGTTTTTGTTCATCATGTTGATCTTCCTGCGTTCATCTTCACCCATTTAAAACAAATTCAATGAGATATAAGCTAGAAGAATGTCCAACTGAAGCAACTTACTTTGGTCTGCAAGGTGAAATGACCAAAATCCAAAAGAAAATGACCATCGCATTTTGAAGATGGAAGTGTTCTCAAGGGAACCCTCACTTTTGGAGCATCAAAATCAATGTCAAGGGCAAATCTGAAATGCCATTAGAAGCCAGCAAATAACATTAAATGGATTATATATACATATATATAACTTCTTTCTCAAATAGAATCTAGTATATATAAAGAAAAGATGATACTACTGTCATAAACCCATAAGTTTTTTTGGATATGTTCAAGTAAATTGAACTAAACAATAGAATACAAAAGCAAGACAAAGAAAAAGACCTCCCAAAACCTAAATCATTGGAAACAAAAGATAAAAAATTATCCTGGCCTAAGTACAATTTCAACCCATTAAAAGACGAAAACCCTCAAATCAGATTCTCCTAAAGTCTTAAATGATGGAAGAACAAAGAAACAAGTAGCCATAATCTCTACGCATTAATGTATATTGTACCATGAGGTTACATGTAACCAAGCGGCAGTGTGTCATCGCTGTTCCAGCAGGGGATTGGTATAAGTGAGCATATAGGGATTTTCTCCAAGGTCAACTTGCATGGCCAAGGGCTTTAGTATTTATAGGCAAGTTATTAAATTTTGGTTTGGATGTTTATTTCGGCTGGCCTAGAAATGGAATTAACTTCTATGTGTGCATTGAACCATGGTGATGAGCCAATTTACAAGTGGTAAGATAGAGCAGAGGACAAAAATTTACACTACGAAAACCAAATAAAGAAACAAAACAAGTAAATAATAAAGAAAAATGTGAAAGAAGAGAACCTGTTTTGTTCTTCTAATACCATTTGGAACTGCTCTTGAGCCCTACGAGTCACTTTCTCTATCTTCATCTATTCTTTGCAAGTTACCAAGAACAGGATACAGGTCAGATTTTCAAGTTCAAGTTTCCATTAAAAAGTACGTATTTGTTCTTATTATACAGCACTAACTATTCACTCCAGAAACTAGGGAGGTGCATGTGAGAGAGTTTTGAGATAAAAGTAGTGGGAAATGAATTGAGAAACGTGAACAACCCAGTCCCAAGCATGGATAAAGGAGTGTTATGGTCAGGTTAGAAACCAGTGTGAAACTTTGCCATCTCCTAGCATGAATCCTAATCTTTTATTTAGAATTGAATGGAGGAACAAGATTCATTCAGCCGACCCCAGACTTTTGGAAAAGGCTTTGATGATGAAGATTGAAGGTTAGTGGGAAACCCAATTAACAATAGTACTATTCTTTACCACAGTATTTGTTATAAAAACTAACAAATGACCATTATAGCCCCAGAGCAAGAAGAAGGCCTAAAAAAGGGGGATTGAGGTTGTGAGAGCCAATACAATTAGCAGAAGACATGGCTTTGGGCAAAAGTGAATGGAAGAACAAGATTCACACAGCAAATCCCAATTTTTTTTTAGATGATGCATGATATTGCAGAAGCATTTTTTGGGGGGAAAAGTTGATAACAGTAAGTAATCTTTGTTATATGGTAAATTGGATGCATTATGCTACGAAATACCTTTTTCTAACAACCAAATTTTGACATCAATACCTGCAAAGTGAAAGCGCCCTCGATCCGCGGGGTGCGCGGATCCGCTTTTGACCCTTGAGGTTTGGGAGTCGCCACCTAGTTATTACGGTCTAGGAACCGATCAATGACTTAAACGGATAAAAACTAATCTAAAACCAAAAAAAAACTGAGTTCGGGGATCATGTTACGGGATTGGAAGGTGTTAGGCACCAACCCCGCCCGGCCAAAGCCGGTCTCTACTAAATTCCCAAGTAAATTACATTGCTAAAACCTAGATAAAAATAAATAAAATAAAAATTTACCTTTCCGATAACAAGGACTTTGTTCCCTCAGATCTGACAAAAAGAGCTCCTTGTACCGTGCTCCCTTGCTTCGTTCTGTCTCCGGATTTGATTTCGGATCTCCTAAACCGAGGTATCTCCTTGTTTTTGAATCTGAACTCTTCAAGTTCGTTGCGGATTTGGGGGTGTTTTTAGAAGGCTTTTGGGTGTTTTCTAGACTAAAATTGAAGGAGGATGTTAGTTAAGGAGTTGGGGCTCCAAAACTAGGGTTTATGGGGGGGCTAGGGGAGCTTCTAGACCTACTTCTCTTAGGGTTTATGATTTGATACGAAAATAGGGTGTGAGCACCTCTATTTATAGATGTTTTTAGGGGTTGATTTGGATAGAGTTAGTGTTTAATTAGAGATCTTTTAATTAGAGTTGTGTTTTAATTTGACTTGTTTTGGTAGAATTGTGTTTTAATTAGAATTGTTTTAGGTAGAATTGTTTTTAAGTTAGAACTCTATTAGATAGAGTTATTAATCAATTATAATTCTATTATGACTTTTGGTCTTATTTGATTGACTTTTAATGTTTTGACTTTAGTCTTAATTGATTGACTTTTAATATCTTGACTTTAGTCTTGCTTAATTGACTTTAATTTTGACTTCAGTCTCACTTGATTGACTTTAATACATTGACCTTAGTCTTGCTTGATTTACTTTTGGTTTTTGGAGAACCCCCCTCCATTATTTCTTTAATTCTTTGGACCCCCAAATGGAGGGGTCCTTAAAGAAATATCTCACGAACCCTCAACAATTTTGCCTGAGAGCCCGATTGATCGATTTTTTAGGTTCAAAATTTTAAATTAATTTCATTAATGTTTCACTTTAATTATTTAATGTTTTATTTATTAATTTCGAATTTTTTAATTATGAAAATTGTGAAATTACGTTTTGCCCCCGGAGAGGACTTTTCACGTTTTAAGTCGGTTTTTAATGTTCTAGGATGTTTTAGAATCGGTTTTTCGTAAGGAATTCAATGAAAATATTGGTTTGTATCCTTTATGAAAATTTTATGTGAAATGATTGTGAACTTTATGAGGGGCATTTTCGTAATTTTGTCAAATTCTGTTAAAATTGGTGAAATGATTTATTTGGTTCCGATTTGTTATTTTATGTGTTTCGAGAGAGTTTTCCTAAGCGTAACGTAGGCTCTAGGGTGTTTTGAGGTTAGGGGTATTTTGGTATTTGATCATTTTAGTGATTTTTATCGTGAAGCTTCTTTTTTCTACAAGATGATGATTTCTATGTTTCTGGGTCGATTTTCCTAGCGTAGCGTGGTTTCTAAGGTTTTGTTAATTCGAGATACCTCATCCGGATTTCTGAAACACATCTGGTAACAAAATAAAGCAATGGAATACACATCCATCATTGGGAATCATTGCGATCGGGTTGACGAGTTGATTAATCAGGCGGATGCAAAAATGGGGTGTCTACAGATGCCCCTCTTTGGCAAAGGGTTGAAGCAAACTAGATAGCAAATCTATTTTGGTAGATAGTGCGATATTTGAATGCCAAAGCTAGTGACAGTTCATTTTGCAGCCTGATTTAGCAATTCGTCAAGGTGTTCGGATCCTTGAGGGTAAAGCTCTCCCCGAATTAAAAGATTGTCAGGTCCTTGAGCGCAAACTCTCACTGACGGTGTCAGATCCTTGAATTTTAGAATTTTCCCTGACTAAAAGAACAAATGTGCAAGTGTGTGCACTGTGTGAAACTGAGTAAAATCTGAGTATAATTTTAGCATAATTTGAGTATAAACTGAGCATAATTTGAATATAAACTGAGCATAATTTGAATATAATTTGAGCATAAACTGAGCATAATTCCGAGAAAACCCTCGACGGCATCTGAGCATAGTTCCGAGAAAACCCTCGGCGGCGGTATCTGAGCATAGTTCCGAGAAAACCCTCGGCGGTAACTAGCATGGTTCCGAGAAAACCCTCGGCGGCATCTGAGCATAGTTCCGAGAAAACCCTCGGCGGCATCTGAGCATAGTTCCGAGAAAAACCTCGGCGGTATATGAGCATGTTCCGAGAAAACCCTCGGCGGCATCTGAGCATAGTTTCCGAGAAAACCCCTCGGCGTATCAAGCATAATCGGCGGCATCTGAGCATAGTTCCGAGAAAACCCTCGCAGTATCTGAGCATAGTTCCGAGAAAACCCTCGCAGTATCTGAGCATAGTTCCGAGAAAACCCTCGGCGGTATCTGAGCATAATTCCGAGAAAACCCTCGGCGGTATCTGATCATAATTCCGAGAAAACCCTCGGCGGCATCTTGAGCATAGTTCCGAGAAAACCCTCGGCGGTACCTGAGCATAGTTCCGAGAAAACCCTCGGCGATCTGAGCATAGTTCCGAGAAAACCCTCGGCGATAACTGAGCAAAATCCAAGATAACCCTTGGCGGAAACTGAGCAAAATCCAAGATAACCCTTGGCGGAGACTGAGCAAAATCCAAGATAACCCTTGGCGGCAACTGAGCAAAATCCAAGATAACCCTTGGCGGAGACTGAGCAAAATCCAAGATAACCCTTGGCGGAAACTGAGCAAAATCCAAGTTAACCCTTGGCGGCAACTGAGCAAAATCCAAGATAACCCTTGGCGGAGACTGAGCAAAATCCAAGATAACCCTTGGCGGCAACTGAGCAAAATCCAAGATAACCCTTGGCGGAATCTGAGCAAAATCCAAGATAACCCTTGGCGGCAACTGAGCAAATCCAAGATAACCCTTGGCGTAGACTGAGTAAAATCCAAGATAACCCTTGGCGGAAACTGAGCAAAATCCAAGTTAACCCTTGGCGGCAACTGAGCAAAATCCAAGATAACCCTTGGCGGAGACTGAGCAAAATCCAAGATAACCCTTGGCGGCAACTGAGCAAAATCCAAGATAACCCTTGGCGGCAACTGAGCAAAATCCAAGATAACCCTTGGCGGAGACTGAGCAAAATCCAAGATAACCCTTGGCGGAAACTGAGCAAATCCAAGATAACCCTTGGCGGCAACTGAGCAAAATCCAAGATAACCCTTGGCGGAGACTGAGCAAAATCCAAGATAACCCTTGGCGGAAACTGAGCAAAATCCAAGTTAACCCTTGGCGGCAACTGAGCAAAATCCAAGATAACCCTTGGCGGAGACTGAGCAAAATCCAAGATAACCCTTGGCGGAATCTGAGCAAAATCCAAGATAACCCTTGGCGGCAACTGAGCAAAATCCAAGATAACCCTTGGCGGCAACTGAGCAAAACTGGTAGAGGAATGAATGAATTTTGGAGAAAACTGATTAGAACAAACCGGAGAACGAATAAATCTGGAAGATAATGAATCTGGAAGAGAAATGATGATTCCAAGAATGATTGAATCTGGAAAAGAATCTAGAGACTGAAAGAATGTTATATCTCCTATGTGAGATCCGAAATGCTTTTGTTTGAACCTCAAGGATTTATCAAAAAGTTTTAAAACCTGAATTTTTATTTCTTTCGAACCTCAAGAGTTTTTTGAAAAACTGTTATCAAAAGGGTTACCTTAAATTTGGGGTTCTCATTATCTCACTGCTCAAAAGCAAAATGCCTCTAGTTTAACAATGACCATGGCCTTGAACACATAAAAAAATGCCCCTAGTATAAGGGGGGAAAGTTACATTAAAAAAGAAAGAAAATGCCCCTTGTATGAAGGTTTGAAATAATTGATTACCACAAGCGCAATAAAGACTCAACTTTTAATTTTGATTAATTTTATTGAAGGTTTTGAGTCAGGCTCAAGAGTACAAAATTATTTCCTTTCGAGTTTCATCATAGAATTCACCCTTATCCCCCTTGGTTCACTTGGGGAAGTAAACATTTTCAGATCGATCATAGACAAGATACTTGTGGCTTCTGAGTCTATGCCTGGCTTAAGCTAAGTATTGAACTTGGTTATTCGGACTTCTAATGTTTCAGCTCGGACCGCTCTCAGCTTGGGATCTTTCTTCTGTTTTTCTTTGTTGCTCTAACTTTTGCCTAGATCGCCTTTTCAGGTTTTCGATCTAGCGAGCTTACTCTAACTTTTGTCTAGATCGCCTTTTCAGGTTTTCAATCTAGCGAGCTTTTTTTTTTTTTTTTTGCTCTAATTGTTGTCAAAGTTGTCCTTTCAGATTTTCAACCTTGCGAGCTTGCCTTAATTTTTGCCTAAGTCATCCTTTTCGGGTTTTCAACTTAGCAGGCTTTATCATTTTTTATTATCTTTTTGTTCTCTTCTGAACTTCTGGAGTTGCTGTTTGATCATGCTTTGCCACCCTCCTTGACTTTTCACACGGTACTTAGGAGGACTTTTATAGGTAGGCTTGGGACTGGGTAAAAAGAAAGGAATTTTGAGGCTCAAAAACCAAATGCCCCTTGTGTGGCATTTCCTTTTAAATTATTTCTTTTTCTTTAAATTTTCTTCCCCATTTTGAATTTTTTTTTCTTTTGAATTTTTTTCATTTCTTATTGTGTGGGGAAATAGATTTTTTTTTATTGATGTGGTCGGGCCTGAAGTAATTTCTCAGGTTGCCTACGTACCCCAACATTTTGGGATCAGACCAAAACGTAGTTCAAATTTTCCCTCCCCTAGGTTAGGTGATCGGGCTGAGAAAGAAAAAGGCATAATTTTTTTTTTTTTTGAAAAGGCTGCAAAGGGCTGAGAAATGAGATAAAAAACTGGGTAGCAAGGAAATTGATTCGGCCAAAGATGGCCTCCTTAAATGTAGTACCGTTTGATTTGGTCAAGGTTGGTTGGTTCTGGTAACTCGATTCCATCATAATTTTGAAGTCTGACAGCTTTTCCTGGTAATATTTCTTTGACGATGAACGGACCTCCCCAATTTGGTTTGAACTTTCCCCTGGGATCAAAAATAGGTGCCCTGTTCTCTTTGAGTACTAAATTCCCGACTTGTAAATGACGGGCTTGATTTTCTTGTCAAACGCACGGGCGACTCTTCTTTGATAAGCTTGTACGTGATACAACGCTCTCAGTCATTTTTTCTCGATCAAATTCAACTCTTCATACCGTTGGCGAATCCAGTCTGCTTCTGACAACTGACTTTCTAACAGAACCCTGAGAGACGGAATCTCCATTTCAACTGGCAAGACTGCTTCCATGCCATACACTAAGGAGTAGGGAGTAGCTCCAGTGGAGGATCGAATTGAGGTTCGATATGTTCATAGCGCAAATGGTAGTTTTTCTGACCAATCTCGATGTGATTGACACATTTTTCTAAGGATAGTCTTGAGACTCTTATTAACTTCTTCAACCGTTCCATTGATTTGATGACGGTAGGGGGATGATTTGTGATTCCGGATCTTTAACTTTAAACCCAGAGTAGTGATTTATGTTTTGAAGTACGACCCATTATCAGATATCAATTAAAAGGTATCCCCATATCGACTGATAATATATGATTTGCAACTTAAGATGTAGTGAGGATAGCACTGATACATTTTATAACATCTTCTTTAATTCCATTGATATAGACGAGTATCTAGTCCATGTTGAGCAACACTCAAGCTTGTACCTAACATACCCTCATATGATCACACGAATAAGTCTTTTGAAATTTCTGAGAAAATTCATTATCCCCTTGTGTTCCTCTTAAGATAAGATGGTTTCTATTTGAATCTCTTTAGGAATTTATTTCTGTTCCGAGGTCAATGACCTTTGCTTTCTTGAGTCCGACTCTTATCTTCTTGTCTTTGAAGCTAGATTATTAGTTAATTCGTTAATGCGCTCGAGATATTCAAAAATTTCTTTTGTACAATCAATTCAGAAGGGGCGATAGACACCTCTATAGACTCGACGAACTAACTTGACTCAATAGGAAAGAGTAGGCTCAATCTAAGGAAGACATGACCTTGCTAGAAAAAAAGGACTCGAGCTAACCCAAATGACCCATGAAAACTCAAGACTACCCAAAACGGGCTTGATGAGAACTGAGACATTACTTACAACCGGTAGGATTGAAGCACTATGATCTTTAAGGAACAACTGGGCGATGTTGAGAAATTCGGAGGTCATTTCTGACTATTGACTTGATATTGACGTTTACTCTAACTGATCGGATTTACAACCCTACCTAGACGATGGACGATTGAGCTTAGATACAATGATAACCCTTAAATCTCTTTGAAGATGAATTTAACCAATTTCAATGTCACCCCCTTGATAACATTTTAAATGAACCCTGAGATTTTATTGAATTTTGTGCACCAATCCATTAAAAAGTTCATCCATTTAATGATTATTCAGAAGAAAAATAATTTTACTGTACTCTTGAAAAATATTGACAAATAATGTTTTCATTGAATAACAACTTCAAACATATTTCAATAATTTTTCATGCAAATATATATCTTTTGTAAATCATTTTTCCTTCATTTTCTTTTCTTTTGGAAAATATTTTCTTTTGGAAAATATTTTCTTCTGGAAAATATTTTTTCTTTGAAAAATAGTTTTTATTTGGAAAACATTTTCTCTTGGAAAATCTTGTTCTTATGGAAAACATTTTCTAGAAAACATTTTTTTCTTAGAAAATATTTTTTCTAGAGAATAACACTTTTCTGGAAAACACTTCTTTTGGAAAACATTTTTTCCTAGAAAATACTTTCTTTTTCTTCTTTGAAAATTCGATTTCCAATTTGATTTAAATGGCCTGGTCCATCATGATTGTTGGATCGGGATGGACTGGGTCATTATTGTAAAAGAATGGATTTTTTTATTGGATCAGTGCACCCATTTTACTTTTCAAAAGCAACATTTTTATCCTTGAGATCAATTATGCACTCGGATCCCATCATTCACATCACTTACATACATTCATCAATCAACGGACTCCATTCAATAAACAACCCGGGAACACCCACGATAAGTTCGAGTCGTGACCTACTGGGAAGGTTTCTAGACTCTAAGCTTACTACGTGCAATGCATTTTCATCTAGCCACCCTTGCCCAAGCACACCTATATACCTTTCGATACGTGGTGACTTGGTTTGATATACCGTGCAGGTGATAATCTAAAACCTCAATTCACTTCTCTGAAGCCAAAAATAGCCAGTTTGATCTCCAGTTGAGAGGTGGCGCACAATGCTGAGCAAGGGCCCACTTAAATACCTCTCGTCTAGAATAGACGTAGTCTATCCCCCTCGTACAGTAGGGTACAGTGGGGCAAGATCTTGCTTAGGCACCGGTTTTGACCAAGAAGTGCAATTGATATACTTAGATTACCTTTTATACCTACGGGTACGAGTAAAGAGTTGTAGCTTTCATAAATGGTTTGGCATCCCACGAGGGGACCGACCACGTACTAGTACTACGTTGGCAATCGGGACACGTGACTGTGTGGTTACAATAGGTCAAAGGCTCAGGTCACTCCAGCCTGGGTGCATCAACATACTTCTCAGAATCACCTGATCATATGGTATTGATGCCCCCAGTTTGATATACCTTAAGGTACGTGACTGGAGTTGTGGGTTTCATGAATGACATCGCATCTCCGAAGAGATCGGGCCACGCACTAGTGCCACGTTGGCTAAATGGGACGTGTAAGTGAGTAAAGCGGTAAACGTGCATGTGGTGTGTGCAAAACAGGGTGGGGTGTGCCCGGGGCCTTTTTCAAACAAATGGGCCCATGGCCCAATCAATCCAATCGCACATCAGATTACATGAATATTAAGAAAAAATCATCTAAATCAGGTGAATATTCAATCAAGATCAATACCATTCCAATCACATAGGCACATTAAGCATATCAATGTTAGAAACAAGCATTATTTCCTTATGTATTTTAATTGAGGGTTATTTTGGGTGACCCAAAAAAAATGAATCGAAGTCTCCATGAATGATGGATTAATGATAGTATGGTAGTCAGGAATTATGGGTATCTTTTCATATTGGTATTTTGAATTTTTTTTTTTTTTGGAAAAGAATTTTTTTTTTTTTAAATTAATACTATTTAAAAAAAAATTGAAACATTACTCAATAAAAGAGAAATTCTATTGTCACGTTGACGATTGAAAGTAGCATCGGCGGATACTTTTAAAGTGATGTGCGATGGGTAAAAATGAGTGTGACAATAAAAATTCAAAATAAAAAAAAATCAATCGAGCAAAGATGTTCATTGGTTAGAAAATATCACATTAAAACCCACTCCATTATCAACCCACGTTCAAATTCACTGATTTTTATCCCGAAATTTTTAATAACTCAACCAATGATGTTGAATTCCATCTTATCCTCATTCAAGTAATACACCCAAGTCGGATTAACACCTACTGTGTTATGGTTCCGAAACATGACAGATCTTTTGAGGGTTCGGCCAATGGAATAAAAAATAAAAATAATGATTGGAATTTTTGCAACGAAACATTATCGCCATCTCCATTTCGAACCCAACTCCTTATATCAGAATGTCCAGATTGAGGTTGACCCAATTAAAGTTTCCAACGTTTCTCCCTTAAAAAAAGACATTTAAAAAAAAAAATTAGTAAATAAAATCCAATAATCGAACCAGCCATCGACCTGCTTTGAATTGGAAAACAAAATCTGTATTAGCTCGATGAATCGGAAAATTCTGATCAAACAAATCTCGGATTGCTCTCTCCATTTGATCGGTCTTCACATCTTTTCTTCTCTTCAATTCTCGAATAAAAGGAAATCAGCCTTACTTCTATTAAAAACCAGGTTTCAAACCGACTAAAAACAATAATTTTCAGTCGAAGATTCAGCAGATTTCGAAAGAACTAACAGAATTTAAAAAAAAACGATTTCAAACGAGACTCATATTTGAATCAAAGGTCTTCTTTTTCTGATCTGAACCACCACCTCTAAAATCTTCTTCGATAGATGCAAGAGACTGATTTTTTGGCAAGAAGAAACGATTGGGTTTCAACATGGGCTGACGATTCGGGACTGTGTGCTTCTACCTCAGAAGATATCGATCGGATATAATGTTCCTAAACTGATTGGAATAAGAGAATGGAGAGGCTCAACCGATGGGATTCAGATATGAACCAGTGGTTCCTCATCGTTTTTGACAGCCGAATGAAGAGTGGTTAACTTATTCTTGATCAAATAAACTTCAAGGGGGCTGTCGAATCAGAGTTTTGTGATTTTCTATTAGAAGAAAACAACGATTTTCCATGGTCTTAAACTGAACAGCTCAAACAGATTCGTCTGTTGAAGCCGATGAGGTTGGGAAGAGAATGATTAACGAAGAAGACGATGTGTGGACTTTAAATAAAGGTTTTTATTTTTGGCACACCAAACACACCATCACGGGTGTAAACGAAAAAACAGCAATTTACTTGTGGCACACCACGCGCACCAGCACTGTTGACAGAAACTTAAAATTTTTTTTTACTATTTGTTTCTCTCTTGCTGTCAACGGACAGCACCCTCATCAACACAAATCGATCATAAAAAATAAAACATTAAAATTAAAATTAAAAAACTATCGACCAAAAGATCGACCACACACCTACAAATAAAATTAAATCAAAAGTCGTTCTCCCTTTCAAAAAAACACCCAAGAATAGATCAACGTATTAAAAAATAAAAAAACGAAGATCTCCTAATTCTAATAATCATTAATCCATTCTTAATAACACCAACTTTCAAAATTTTGCATTATTTAGGGTCACCTTAAACAACCCTCAATTGAACCACAAAGATAATAATATGCCCAAATATCAAACATTCGAAGTCCAAACGCATACTCAATAATCGAAATAAAAAAAAATCAAAGATACAAATAAGCTAACAAATAAACAAATAAACGAACAAAATAACTAAAACATTCTAGGTAATTTTAGTAATACTCCCATACTTGGGGCTTTTCAAGTCTGATCCTCAAGGTCCCCAGCGGAGTCGCCACTGAAAGCGCCCTCGATCCGCGGGGTGCGCGGATCCGCTTTTGACCCTTGAGGTTTGGGAGTCGCCACCTAGTTATTACGGTCTAGGAACCGATCAATGACTCTAAACGGATAAAAACTAATCTAAAACCAAAAAAAACTGAGTTCGGGGATCATGTTACGGGATTGGAAGGTGTTAGGCACCAACCCCGCCCGGCCAAAGCCGGTCTCTACTAAATTCCCAAGTAAATTACATTGCTAAAACCTAGATAAAAATAAATAAAAATAAAAATTTACCTTTCCGATAACAAGGACTTTGTTCCCTCAGATCTGACAAAAAGAGCTCCTTGTACCGTGCTCCCTTGCTTCGTTCTGTCTCCGGATTTGATTTCGGATCTCCTAAACCGAGGTATCTCCTTGTTTTTGAATCTGAACTCTTCAAGTTCGTTGCGGATTTGGGGGTGTTTTTAGAAGGCTTTTGGGTGTTTTCTAGATTAAAATTGAAGGAGGGATGTTAATTAAGGAGTTGGGGCTCCAAAACTAGGGTTTATGGGGGGGCTAGGGGAGCTTCTAGACCTACTTCTCTTAGGGTTTATGATTTGATACGAAAATAGGGTGTGAGCACCTCTATTTATAGATGTTTTTAGGGGTTGATTTGGATAGAGTTAGTGTTTAATTAGAGATCTTTTAATTAGAGTTGTGTTTTAGTTTGACTTGTCTTAGGTAGAATTGTGTTTTAATTAGAATTGTTTTAGGTAGAATTGTTTTTAAGTTAGAACTCTATTAGATAGAGTTATTAATCAATTATAATTCTATTATGACTTTTGGTCTTATTTGATTGACTTTTAATGTTTTGACTTTAGTCTTAATTGATTGACTTTTAATATCTTGACTTTAGTCTTGCTTAATTGACTTTAATTTTGACTTCAGTCTCACTTGATTGACTTTAATACATTGACCTTAGTCTTGCTTGATTTACTTTTGGTTTTTGGAGAACCCCCTCCATTATTTCTTTAATTCTTTGGACCCCCAAATGGAGGGGTCCTTAAAGAAATATCTCACGAACCCTCAACAATTTTGCCTGAGAGCCCGATTGATCGATTTTTTAGGTTCAAAATTTTAAATTAATTTCATTAATGTTTCACTTTAATTATTTAATGTTTTGTTTATTAATTTCGAATTTTTTAATTATGAAAATTGTGAAATTATCGTTTTGCCCCCGGAGAGGACTTTTCACGTTTTAAGTCGGTTTTTAATGTTCTAGGATGTTTTAGAATCGGTTTTTCATAAGGAATTCAATGAAAATGTTGGTTTGTATCCTTTATGAAAATTTTTATGTGAAATGATTGTGAACTTTATGAGGGGCATTTTCGTAATTTTGTCAAATTCTGTTAAAATTGGTGAAATGATCTATTTGGTTCCGATTTATTATTTTATGTGTTCGAGAGAGTTTTCCTAATCGTAACGTAGGCTCTAGGGTCGTTTTGAGGTTAGGGGTATTTTGGTAATTTAATCATTTTTAGTGATTTTTATCGTGAAGCTTCTTTTTGTTCTACAAGATGATGATTTCTATGTTTCTGGGGTCGTATTTTCTTAGCGTAGCGTGGTTTCTAAGGTTTTGTTAATTCGAGATACCTCATCCGGATTTCTGAAACACATCTGGTAACAAAATAAAGCAATGGAATACACATCCATCATTGGGAATCATTGCGATCGGGTTGACGAGTTGATTAATTAGGCGGATGCAAAAATGGGGTGTCTACACAAAGCAGTTGCAGTCTCCAATGCAATAGTAGGACTAACTGCATTACTCCTCTTCCGAATCATATTAGACAATTTCACTCTAGATATTCTGAAGTAATTTGTTGAAAGCATAAATATCTAATACGTCTGTTCAGACCACAGTTTTAAAACTCGTCCAACAACAAGATTATTGTTAGTCCATTCAGATTACCAATGAGAAACACATGTTAGAACATGACTTGGGAGAGTCATCTATCTGAGTCTTGGAGGCATTCAAGGCAGATATCTACAATGAATCACCCGTCTCAGCTTTGAAAACTTGGTCAAGTCGATCAGTTCTTACATTTTTCATCATTTTTGAGAATTTAAATGGTTATATTGTATATAAATTATATTTTATGATTGGGCATATATTAATACAGCTTATAATATAAAATAAAAAAAAAACATTATTTAATTATAAAAATACATTTATAAAAACAATTTTAAATCAACATGATAAACAAAACATAAACAATAGAATTTGAAGAACTTTATCAAATATATAACATAGAAACTACTATGTTCTCTCTCAATGGAAATTCGAAAGTAACAAAAACAACGAAATTAGATTTTAAGGTGAGTTTTTACCAAATGTCTCGTACGGAGATTTCTCATTGGTCCATTTCGATGCAAATAATATAAGAATATATATTTAGTCTGTTTCAAAGCATCTTTAACCGTAAGAATATGTTTAGGTTGCTTTAAATCATCATGCTGAATCATTCAGTCTGTTTAGAATCATGTTTAATAATTTAAAAATATGATTCTGATTCTGGAATGGATTATGGGTGTGAATATGAATGTTCTGCCCAAATTGCTATAAAACAAACAACAATGTCTTCAGACCTGGTTGCTAATGGCCTAACCTATTTCCAACACACAACAAATTGTTGGAATAGGCCAACGATCCCCTATTTTCTCGATATTTCCCCCCACAATCCTCCGATTTAAAACTTTTATTCACAAGTTGAGATGTCCATTTTCCTAGATTTTGTGGGTAAAAATAAAAAAATGGTCTCCAATGCCCAAGATCGACTCTGGAAATACTACTAAAAGCATTGCTAATTATAACTAATGGGGAGACGAGTTAACAAGTTAGGCAGATACAAAATAGGGTAGTCATATTAACCAAGTAAATATGGAAAGATCTAATCCAAATGAACAACCAAGCATAAATAACTGATGAAGAATCAGAATAATTTAAAAATTTATGAAGAATCTAACAATTTCTACAGCAAATGTTTAGAAATATGAAACTATACTTACTAGATCTGAACCAATCAAATGGCTATCTCAATTTGAGCTCCGAAAATGGTTGGCTGAGAAGAGAAGATCAAGAATTTGAGCTTAAGTTCTTCGATTTGAACTTCAGGTCTTGGAAGGCGCAGATGACGACGAGATCGAGAGGATTTGAGCTTAAATTGAAGAAGACGATCAGCAACTTTATAAATTGATCGATCGAATAGGTCAGAAGAGATCATATACAGAGAGGAGAGATCGAGAGAGACTTACAGAGAGAGGATAGATAGAAAATCGAGAGAGACTTACGAGAGGAGAGATCGAGAGTTCTAGAGATCGAGAGAGACAGAGAGGAGAGATCGAGAGAGACTTAAAGAGGAGAGTTCGAGAGATCGAGAAAGACAAAGAGAGGTGAGTTCGATAGAGACTTAAAGAGGAAAGTTCGAGAGATCGAGAGAGACGAAGAGAGGAGAGTTCGAAGGAGGGATTTACAAAAGCGTTGATGAAAAACAGAAAAACAGAAAAACAGGAAAACAGAATGAGAAAGGAAGACGGGCCGTTAAAACGATAGAAAAAATTCGGTGGGCTAAGCCTGTCGAATTGTTTTGTGGGCCTAAACGTGGTTTTTGAACCGACGAAATATAAACGTGGGCTTAGGACCGTCGAATTTACCGCTACAGTAACGCTGAACTATTACTATTTTGACGTAGTGATCGAAATTGTACTTCCCTACAATAAAAAATGCTTTCAAGACTTGATCAGACAAAACATTAGCCTCTCTCACACAAAACATTAGGTCAAGAGAGTTTATCATCAATTTGAAAATATAGTGGAGTATCTCTAATATTGATTGAAAAGTGGGGGGCGTGTTTAAATCACCTTAATTAAAAACTACCCCCTATTGTCTTACCTTATTTGTCCGTGCCGTCCCATACGCGGCGTAAGGTAGATACGGATGCTAAGAAGATTCCCTTTCGAACGGTCGCATACGTGAGTGATGCTTCCCTCTTTCTCTCTCCCTCGCTTCTCGTGAGAATATTCGGAAAGTAGAGGTGTCTCTACGATCGATCTACATATCCAAAACAGCTTACGTCATTTCCAGCACTGGATATAGAACCCAAAGGAATCAAATTCCCGAATATTCACCCCTCCGTCAAAACCCATCATCCGATACTCCAAACCTCCAAACCTTTTCACTCTCTCTCTCTCTCATCAATCTCGATTGATAGAAATCATGAATTACACAGAAAAGAAGAAGAGGAGTTGGCAAGGACGTATGGAAGCATTGGAGGAAGAGCATCGTAAGATCCTAGTTTTCCATCGAGAGCTACCTCTTTCTCTAGAACTCGTAAACCAGGGTATCCAATTCAATTAGATTCTCTCTTACATATTTGGTTGATCTTCGAAAGCGCACAAACTAATTCTAATTCTTATATATACATATTGTTTTTTGTTTGATTTATAGCTATTGAGAATTGCAGGCAACAACTGTGTTTCTCTAGAAGTGAAGAACAGACCTCGAGAGAAGAAGGTCCTGTTCTTGAGGAATTTATGCCATTAAACCGAAGCTTTTCTTCTTCTCAAGAAGAAGCAGAAGAAGAATCTGATAGAACTAATGAGAAGATTGAACAGAAGGTAGATTGGTTGAGATCTGTTCAATTATGGAATCAAACTCCAGATCCACTACCACCATCTAAAGAGGTAATAAATAATCAAATAATTCAATTAAATAAATCTGTATTAATTTTTTTTTTTTTTTTTTTATTTAAATTTGATCATATTGTTTCAAAAGCCGACTTATCTAATTTGATCTTATCAGGATCGACAGTGTTAAACACTCTCAAACTGTTTCAAACTCATTTGACTTTATTTTGAATTTTTGAGGAATTTATATTTTATATTTCCATTATAATTAGTTTACTTGTAATATACTGAATTAATTGATCTTCCGATCACAAAATTTCATTTAATATCAATCACAAAAAAAAAAAAAAAAAAAAAATCGACATAATAACTTTTATTTATTTTTGGCCGAGTTAAAAAGAGTCCTGATTACATTTCATATTAAAAATTAGCCCCATGTACCTAACTTCATTGTAAATGGATCTAATCAAATTGTTGTTGACCAAATTTAAAAACCTAGAATTTGATTGAGAAAAAAGTTTCAGGTGATCGAGACAAAAAAAAGGGTTGGCGCATTTCATCCTTTTCGCAAAGATGAAGTAGCCACCACAACCACAATTGGAGCAAAGAAAACAACTACGATACCAATGGCTTCAACGAGCTCGACCACTGACAATGATGATAGAAGAGTACAAGTCGTGAAAGAACAATCAAATAGGAAAGTTAGGCGAAGTTGGTCGAACGAACTTCATCAGAAATTCTTACATGCTCTACAACAACTTGGCGGATCTCATGGTATGTAAACAATTTTGTAGATTGTTTATTATAATTGGATAATTAATTTTGAATTCAGATTTCAAGTTATGATTTCTTGAGTTGCCTCAGCTGCTACACCGAAGCAAATTAGAGAATTGATGAAGGTCGATGGGCTTACTAATGATGAAGTTAAAAGTCATTTACAGGTAATAATCTCTTATCACTGTATTTAATCTTTGTTGTAAAGCTTTGGATTAATAAATATTTATTAAATCCCTAAAAAAATATTTTTAATTTTAATTTTGCATTACATTTTTAACCATATATATTATTTATTCTCTTTAATTTTGTATCTTAATATTTTTTTACTTTGACAAGAGAAAAAAAAAAAAAAGCGAAGACATGTAAAAGCTCTGAAATCCCCCGTAGGATGACAACATTGTTAAATAAACACTATGGGTTGTCGGTTGGTTAAAGTGGATTTATTAAAAGAAGAGTGATGCTAAATGGACATTGTTTTTGGCCAACACCCCTTTCTCTCCTGCCTGTAGTGAAAAAAAAATCAAACTTTTTGATTTGATCACCTGACATTCAAAAACATGATCGGATGCAATGGAGTTGTAGAGGACAAAATTATATGAATTTAAAAAAAATAAATTTCAAAATAATTATTTTTCACATTTGAATTTTATTTTTAAATTTAGGTGCTCGGTGGCCGTCCATATTCAACACCTTGGATCAAGTTCAAAAAATAGTATTTTTTTAATATGAATATTTTTTGTGAAATCTAAAAGGCTGTTTTATTGGATTGTCAATATGATAATTAATGTGGACCTAACCCTTTTTAAGATTTGAAATCTAAAAAAATAAATATATGGGTAGTGGGCAAGAGAGAGAAAGCTCTCTCTATTGCTCATGTCATTTGCACCACGTGTCAAACATTTGTTGGGCTGTGAACCAACAAGTCAGAGGGTGTGAAGGGCATGAACCAAAAACTGCATCCATTTAACATTTCTCTTAGGGTATGTTTGATTGCACATGGAAAATATGGTGGAAAATCAATTTCCATGGAAAATGACATTTTTCAAGTGTTTGATTGCACATGGAAATGGAAATTCATTTTCCACCTCATTCAAAAAGTCCACTAAATCATGGATTTTACTTTCCCACCCATATGGGTGGGAAAATGAAATCCATCCATATTTTCCATCCTCAATTCTTTCCTACCACCACTACCACCACCACCACCATTACACTAACCTTGCCGCAGTCATCACCATCCCGTCACCGTCGGCTCCGTCTCCGACCACCTTCTCTCTCTCTCTTCTTCTTTTTCTTTTTCTCCTTCTTCTCCATCCCTCACCTCTTCCGCCACCACCACCACCACGTTCTCCCCCCATCTTCCTCACTTACCTCCTTCGCCGCCATCGTTGCAGCGGCCACCGTCGCCGTCGCCACCTTCGTCGCCATCATCGCCACATCCTCCCCCCTCCCTCTTCCTCGTCATCTTCTTCCTCTCCCCCTCCTCTCATCTTCTTCCTCCTTCTCCTCTTCTTTTTTCTCATATTTTTTCCATGATTTTATCCAAGTGAAATCAAACAATGGAATTTGATTTTCCAACCCTACCTATTTTTCACAACTAATTTTCCATGGATTTCAAATTCCATGGAAAGTGACTTTCCATGCAATCAAACATACCCTTAAAAGAATGTGACATTGAAAATCAGATGTGATTTGTGTCAGACGTATTTATAGATGATTTAGCTGTAAAAAAGTTATGTATACTTTTGGAAATTTCAAATTCAGCTACATTTTTTAGAATATTAATCAAAACAGCTATATCCATTTTGATGTTTAGTTTTTGAGTCATGCTGGAGTAACCTCACGAATGAACCTCATATCTCACTTTCCTTCACAATGAAAAACATCTATGGTTCACGAGTCGTGCTGGGGAGACCTCAAGATTGGACCTCATATCGCATATCTTGATGTAAAAGTGGATAGGAGCCATAGATGCTTTTTGCACACGTATCTCAAGGAAAAGCATATATGGTTCTCATACACTTTTCACGTTAGGGTGTGCGATCTTGAGACCACTTCAGCATTCTTCATGGTTCATACACACTTCTACATCAGGAAAGTGAGATATGAGGTAGTATCTTAAGGTCACTTCAGTATTATTCTTCTTTATTTATCAAATTGGGTATCCATTTCAGGGTTACATTTTTGAATTTTTATTTTTATTTTTAATGGTCTTCAAACCTCAAATCATGAAAAAGTTGGAATTATATATAAGATCTATTTCAATTTGAAAATAAGGCTATAAAGGCAGATTTCTTTAAAGGAGTATCTATTTTGAAAAACATATAGTCATTTTGTATGGGTTTAAAAGAAAATGTAAGACAACAACAACAAAGTTTTATTTAAAGATTTCGGGTCACCAATCTTATTCTTCCAGTCACTTTGTTCTAAACAAAGTTTTATATTATTTATATTGGGTTCACATCTGCTTTTGTTGTCTTCATCTACATTATTTTTAATCTTTCTCTTACTCTTTTAAGATCTTCAACTTGACTAGTTATTTTACCCTAAACATCTTATGGACATTCCCTGAACATGTACAAATCATCTCAATCAATTTTCTCTTAATGTATCATCAAATGAAATTACTATTACTTTAATTCAAATAAATAAATAAATATCAACATCATTATATGATCATTTTAATAAATACTATAAAAATTACATATGCATTTTAGTTGAGATAGCCCTATCTCAAATATATTTTTCTAAGTAACTTTTTATCTCATCTTTGGGAACCTAACATTTGATAAATAAAAAATAAATAAAGAGAGTTTGAGCCCCTTATTAGCAACAGTAAATTCCTTCAAAAAAAAAACATATCTTTCTCAAATTTACCCATTCATTAAGTATATTCTAGATTTTTTATTTTTATTTTTTACTAAATTACCATTATAACAAAAGGTGTTTTATGTGCTTATTCTTTCATTATTCCTGAAAATTAAAAGGATTGTTGTTGAGAGGACATTGTATTGTTTTTTACTTTTGATGGTATGCGAGATTTGCATTATGCGACTCGAGGAATTGAGCTAGAGATGACAACTCTGGCTCTTACAATGATTTTAGCCAACTCAACCAAGCCCATTGAATATTTTCTGATTTTAAAAAATACTTAACTTGGCAAAATTCTTACGTACTTGAGTTGAGTCAAACGAGTTTTAGTACCATGTCAGCTCTGCAGGAATTTTAAAACATTATTTCAAACAATTTTTTTATATATTAAAATTCACATATTCCTCAGAAATACCGTTTGTACACAACAAGGCCCAGTCCACCAATTCACAACAACGGCAACCCTCAACCAACTCATTATGTTTTGGTGGGAGGCATATGGCCCCCACCAGCAGAATGTGCCCCGACGGCAGTAACAAAGGTAGATACCACGATGAAGGCTACTAAGGGTGTCTATGTTCCTATAGCTATATCACAACAGCTGACATTGGCCTCGTATTCTCATCATCAACAACAACAACAACAGAAACAGTTGTACTCAGATGAGAGGAGTAGCCGAGCAAAGTATAGTGTGGGGGATAATAATGACCGTTCTAGTTCCCCGACATCATCTTCTTCGACTCATTCCACAACGGCATCCCCCACCTTCTAATTTCTTGTTTGATGCTAGGGAATTGGGATTTTTATATATTTATATCTATTTTTGTGATACACAAATAAAGAGGATTCATTTATTTTTGACTTGCTATGTTTCGTTCTTGACGAGTTCTATCTCATTTTTTGGTAGCTATGATGAGATCATCCAATGTTTTAAAACCATACTGATCCCAATCTAACAACGTCTAATTGAATTTGATAATAAAGCCAGTTTGGTTCAAATAGAATTACAAATTTTTATTGAATAGGTGGTTCAATCAAATAAGATTAAACGGTTGATGTATTGTGAACCATTTTAAAAGGGCCGTTCCATTTGCACATACCTTTTGGCTAATTGCCCCCACTTCCTTTTATACATTCCACTCCAAAATGTGCTGGAGGTGGGTGCAATTAGTCACTTCGGTGTGTGCAAATAGAATGACCCACTTTAAAAATTGAATTTCAAAACGTTTCCCATTCAAAAATGTAACATTTTGGGAATTGCTTTGATTTTAGGATAATCTTGAGGGGACTTTGTTTTTATTATGTAAAGATTCTTAACAATCCTTCCTAAATAATAAATACTTAATATAATTTATGTAAAAATAATTAGTTTAAGAAAAATAATATTATACTTTTAAATTCTTTAAAAATTGTAAATCAATTATAATAAAATTGAGGGGGGTCCCATCATGACTTGACGAATTTGAAAATTTTAAATTCAATAATTGATCCATTCTTTAAACATTGGATCAAACTCCCAAACTTGGATGACTCTTGAAAATTAAAAAAACACTACCATGTCATCCAAGGGTAAAAAGTAGACATGGGAAATAAACAATAGAAAATAGACAATGTATTGAAAACATGGATATGCCAATAAATGATTCTCAATAGAATTTAATAAAGAATTAAATGACCTAAAAATAAATGAAATTAAGCTAGATATTAGATGTACATGTTAACCTTAATATGTCGAAGAAGCAAATAAATAATATATGTGCGGTCGAAATTCGATGAACGACTCTGATGGACTCTGTCACACTAATCCGAAGTAGCTCCGAGCACCTTTCTCCCCGTAGCAGCGTGGTACCTACCAAAATCACTCCGCCGCTCAAGTTAGAAAAGTAGATGAATAGTCTCAGAAAATTAGTTAGACTTCTGATCCCTCCAAAAAGATCTCCTCAACAGGGCTTACTGTGCTACTTATAGTTCTTGGATTCGAATCAGGGTTTCTCACTTTTCGGTCGATAATCCTGTGATATCCACTGACTCTACGAAGTTGTTCACCTAACAAAGATATTTTGAATTGACCGTACTATGCTGTAGAGATCTCCTCTGAGATTTCTGGAATTGACGTGAATATATCAGGCTTACGATTATTTTATGACTAGGCTTGCCCTGCTTGGCTGACCTAGTCTCACTCAATGCTGTGCTGCCCTTCTACTCAGGCTAGGGAGGTCTCTACTTTGACCTACACTGCTTATCTGTGTTCATCCACGTGTCACACTAATTTTTACACTACCCCCAAACTGCGACGCTTGAACTGGACTCAAGTTGTCCTCTTAGCAGTACATGCTCCTCTATCTATTCTTATAAATAGGGGACTTAGTGCTTATTTCTCTTCTTACTGTGCTAAAACTCTGAAATTATATCTCTTTGCTTCCTATGAAAAGCTCTTTCTCTTGCTTCGCTGCTACTGTTACCTCTTTCGAACTGAGGTAATCTTCTTCCCTTGTCTTCTCATTTCTACACACTTACTTTCTCAATGGTTGTTACTGCAACCCAACTTTGACGGGGTCTCTATATTCCTGCCTCTATGTCTATTCGGGTCGACGAGGACCCAAATACCCCTAGTGAATGCCACCAGGGAGAAATCTTGGTCTATGTTGGGCAAATTAAGGCTGACCTCAGTTTCCCTCTCTCTCCCTTCCTTAAAGAGGTACTGAGTAAGATAAACTGAATCCCAACCTGCCTTTTGTCCCTGTTATTGACATGGTTCAGGATAAAGCGGTTGATCCTCCAAGCTCTACTACTGAAGTTGATCCTCCTCTTTCTGTTTCTGAAGTTGATCTTCCTATTTCTACTACTCGGACTTCACTTTTTAGCAGCAAGCCTTTCATTCCTAAATGAAGATTTGCTCTTTGTTTTCGTTACTATGTTTTGTACTATCCCAACTTTGGGATCTCTCTCTTGTATTTTTTCCTTTCACTATTAATGAAAAAAAATTTGCTTTTGCACAACTGCCGCCATGTCTGAATCTTTTCTTTTTCTTACTATTTACACTGTATTCATAATAACTTTCAACATTAGGCTTTGTAAGTCTAGTATATCATGTCGCTTGCTTTATTCAAACTAACTTAAGCTATATGCTCACCCACTTCTACTGCGAACCTTATCGCACTGTTTGCACTTGCGCAATCTCTAACTGAATTGCCGCACTGCTCATTCTGCTCATAATTACTTTCTCAGCTGAACTATTGTACTGCACATTATGCTGTTTCAGCTATATTGTTGCACACCTAATTCCGCTCATAGCACTTCTACTCTACTTATACTACTTGCGCTTAAAAAATCGGCTTATTACACTGCTCATGCTTACTACACTCTACACATTACACTGCTACTTTGCTTGAACTGCTCATGCTTAGGAAATTGGCTTATTACACTATTATTATGCTTAAACTGCTCATGCTTACTACACTCTTTCCCCCCCAGGTTTCACCTTAAGTAAGTTTTACTTAAGTGGAACCTTCTACTGGATGAATGCAATAAACTTTGAAGGAAGGAATACCCTTGAGTTACTATCCTTGAAAAAGGTTTTAACTCTGCTTTAGTTTTCTACTACTACAATGGCTAAATTTAGTGCTCTTGAACTCGTGATAGAGTAAGACCCCGACCAGCTTCTTACTCTGTCAATGAAGGTAGAGAAGACCCACGTAGGTCCGAATCCAAGTGAGATCCATATAAGTGCTACTGTTGCTCGTATCAGAGTTGGGCCTTGACCAACTTCTAACTCTGCCAACTAAGGTAAAAAATACCCACATAGGCCTAGATCCAAGTGGGATCAAACTTAAGTGCTCTTGAAACTTTTGACAGAGTAGGACCCCAACTAGCTTCTTGCTTTGCAAACAAAGGCAGAAAAGACCTACATAAGTCCGGATCTATGTGGGATCCACATTAGTGCTACTGTTACTCGTGTCAGAGTTGGGCCCCGACTAGCTTCTTACACTGCCAATGAAGGCATAGAAGACCCATGTAGGCTTGGATCCATGTGGGATCCAACACTAGTGCTAATTCTTGCACATAAGTTAATAACGATAAAAAAATATTATTAATTGATAATACCTTTTTAAGTTACAAGCATTTCATAGTTTAAGTAACTCTTGACCGGACATCGTTATCAAGTAATAGACTCCCTTCTGGCCTATCATTCCTACTCTATATGGCCCTTCCCAGTTAGTGCCCAGCTTTTCACTGTTTTACTCTTCTGTATTCTAGAACACCCTACGCAGCACTAAATCTCCTTCATTGAATTATCTGTGGTGGACTTTCTTATTGAAATAGTTTTGCAGCTTCTTGTGATAATGCTCTAGTTTTATCAATGCTGTTTCTCACTTCTCTTCCAATAGATCTAATTCTACAATCATCTATTGATTGTTTTGATCAGTCTGCACTACTCTAGACCTTACCATACTTCCATGTCATAGGCCATAGCGAATGGTGATACCCCTATGGAAGTTTTGGCAGTTGTCTTGTAGGACCACAATACACCATGCAAGACTGTTGTCCATTTGTCCTTCGCTTCTCCTAGCCTTTTCTTTAGAGTGTCTTTCAGTTCCTTGTTTGTAGTTTCTACATGTCCGTTGCCTTATGGATACTATGGCATGGAGAATAATTATGTTATCCCATGTTTTTTTCAAAAATCTCTAATCTGTTCTCCTGCGAATTGTTGTCTATTATCTGAAACTATGGTATGCGACAGATCGATTGTACAAATAATATTCTCCCATAGGAACTTCTAGATTTATTGCTGACGTATTCCGGCTAGAGGGAGTACTTCTACCCACTTGGTGAAATAATCTATGGCTATTAGCAAGAAAGTCAAATTACCTGGTATCCTAGGCAGTGCGCCTACTAGGTCGATTCCCCCACTGTACAAACGGCCAAGGGCTGACAAAGGAATTGAGCTACATGGCTGGCTGTCAAATTTTCTTTTCGTTTCTTTGGCAACTGTCGCAGTGCTTAATATGTAATATTGCGTCTTTCTGCAAGTAGGGCCAGAAATATCCTTGAGATAATACTTTATGGGCCAAAGACCTTGTCCCTAAATGGTTCCCTTAGTCTCTTTAGTAGATTTTGCTTAACACATTATTTGCTTCCTTTGGTGTTAGACAATGCAGGAGTAACCCTCCAACAAACTTCTTGTACAAAATCCCATCTAGAATAGTGTACCTCTCTACTTTGTTCTTAACTTGTCTACCCTCCTTGGGATCGCTGGATAACTCCCTTTGTTGCAGGAAGGCTAGGATTGGGTTCATCCATCCTTTGTCCCCTATGATCGCTACCATGTTGACCAGCTCTGATTCATTTATCATGAGACGTTCCTAGTAGCCCAATGGCAATTCTCTCTTGCCCTTCCCTGCTAGTATGGAGGCTATGTAGGCTAAGGAATCTGTATGCCTGTTGTTTGCTCGAGGTATATGCTCCACTTTGATCTCTCATGCTCGAAGCATGGCAGACCTGATCTTCTCCAGATAAAGCTGTATCTTGGGATCTTGTGCCTCGAATGTCCCACTGACGTGATTGACTACTAACTGCAAGTCAGTGTAGACTGTTGCTTCAGTTCCCCCAACCCTACTAAAGAATTGATGCCAAATAGCATCATCTCATATTCTACTTCATTGTTTGACGCCCTGAATTCCAATTTTATTACTTTTTCTATCCTAGACCTGTCCAGAGTAATCAGCACTATTCCTATTCCTAACCCTTCTTTATTTGATAATCCATCCACGTAAACTTTCCATCCTGGGCTAATGTGTAGTTTTTACTCTTCTTCCATATGCTTTAACTCATCTATTTGTAGATCTGTCTTTTCTTCTACCGAGAAATCTACCAAGAAATCAGCTACTGCTTGGCCTTTCAATGAGACTCTAGACTTGAACTCGAGCCCAAACTCTGCCAACTACACAACTCACTTCGCTATTCTACCTAATCCCTCTGTCTTCCCTAAGACATATTTCAGAGGGTACTTTGTAATGACTTGTACTCTATGAGCCTAGAAGTACGGCCTTAGGCGCAATGCTATGCAAATTAGTGCTAACCCCATCTTCTGAAGCCTGGAGTAACGCATTTTCGACTTAGTGAAAGTCTTGCTCAAGAAATAAATAGGTTGCTCTGCTGTTGTTCCAACCTTGACCAAAACTGAACTTAGTGCATGCTTTGAGATGGCTAAGTACAACCCTAATTCTTCTCCCACTTTTGGCTTAGAGAGTATAGGTGGTTTGCGTAAGTACTTCTTCAATTTTGTAAAGGCTTACTTACACTCTTCTGTCTATTTGAACCTAGTATTCTTTTGTAGCAACTGGTAGAAGGGTTTGCACTTATCAGAAGACCTGGAGATGAACCGATTTAGGACTGCCACTCTTTCTACTAACTTCTGAACTTTCTTTTGTGTTTCGGGAAGGGCAATTCTAACTACGCTCTAATCTGGCCTGGATTGGCTTATATCCCTCTTTTCGTGACCAGATAACCTAAATAATTCCCCGAAGTTAATACAAAAGTACACTTTTCTGGATTAAGCTTCATCCCCACTTTTCTTACTCGAGAAAAGATTTCTTCTAGATCAGCATCGTGGTTTTCCTTCATCTTTATTTTTTACCAACAGATCGTCGATATAGACTTCTATGGTCTTACCTAGCAGATCCCTGAAGAGCACTGTTACCAACCATTGATAGGTAGCTCCCACATTCTTTAATCCAAAAGGCATGACTCGGTAGCAATAGAGTCCCTGCTCGGTGATGAAGGTTATCTTCTTTTGATCTACCAGGTTGAGTTGTATCTGATTGTTGTCAGAATAATCATTCATGAAGGACAACCTCTCGTGGCTTGAAGTTGCGTCTACCAGTTGATCTATCCTTGGCATAGGAAAATTATCCTTGGGATAGGCCTTGTTCAAGTTCATAAAGTTAATGCAGACTAACCTTCTCGTTCTTTTTAGGCACTGCCATAATATTTGCTATCCAATCAAGGAACTTCACTTCCCTAATGAATCCAGTTCTGATCAACCTGTTCACCTTTTCATTCACTACTTCTTTGAATCGAGGTGCTAATCTCCTTGGCTTCTATTTTACTAGTTTGAAAGCTGTCTTCACGTTCAAATGGTGACAGATCACCTCTAGGCTAATCCCTGACATCTCTTTTGTAAACCAGGCGAAGACATCTCGGTTCCTCCTTAAGCAATCACTTAGTTCTCTCAATTCCTCTGATGCCAACTTTGCCCCTACTCCTATCTATCTACCTTCTCCTAGATCCACCATCTAGATGTTTTTCAGGCATGGGGGATCACCAGTCTCGCTCTCTTCCTACTATAACTATTATTGCTAGACCTTAATCTCAAAGGACTCCTCTCTTACCAATGTATACACTTGGGCCACTACTTGATCTCCTTATATGTCCCATATCCTTTGTAGTGTTGGGAATCGTAAGACTTGATAGTGTGTAGAGGGAATGACCCTCATCACGTACGTCTACCTTCTATCCAAGATGGCATTGTACGAAGAACTTGCTTTGATGACCACAAACCTGGTCATCAAGGTTACTAGTCTTGCCTACACGGACAAAACTATCTCCCCTAGGGTTGATTTGTTCTCCCATCAAACCCAATCAACAGTGCCCTTGCTAGGGTGAGCACATTTCTACTAAGGCCCATCTTTAGAAATGCCAAAGTATACAGGATATCGATAGAGCTACCACTATCGATCAGCACCCTTTTGAAAGTAAATGTGCCCACTTGGAGAGTTACCACGAGTGCGTCCTAATGGGGCCTCACTACCCCCTCTAAGTCCTTCTCTGTGAACGTCACAGTCTGCTCATTGTAAGGCTCTATCTGCTCTGTAGGCCCACTCCTTGCTGTATAGACGTGAGCCAAGTGTTTTGCTCTACGTCTTTTGATCCTCTTGTCAGTTCGGCTCTAGCCTGACCTTCTACTTTCCTGCCTGAGTACAACATGTATCACAGCTTCTCTCCTGTCCTGTCTTGTCTTGTCCTTCCACAAGTGGTTGATCAAACCTATGGTTCCTGTCTTAGGGTGGATCCTCCCTCTATCTTTTGGGCAAATCTCTCAGCATGTCCTGCTCTACCAACCTCTATAGGAACCTCTTAAAGGCCTAGCATCTGCTGGTGGTGTGTACCCATACTTTGTGATACTCGCGGTATCTCTCGTCTCGATTTATCTGATCTCGAGGAAGAGGTATTGGCCACTCAAAGTAAGGTTCATTTGTAATAAGTGGCAAAATCTTGCTGGGAGGCATGACAAAATATGTCATTTCTTTTCTCCGCTTTCTATCCTGTTCAAGCAGCCTTTTCTTACTCTATTGTTGTAGCTGATGCTGCTTACTGGGCTTCACCACAGTATGTATCACCTTTCTTTTCCCGGAGGAATTTTGGGGATCATATTCCAAACAAATGTACTTTTCTACTCTTTTGAAAAGTTCACTCAACGTTTTTAGTCTCTTCTTCAAAAAGGACCTATACAATCCCGAGCCAAACGGCAAGGAATTCCTGAACACCACTATGGCCGTTCTCTTGTCGCAGCTTTCTAAGGACATCGCTTCTTCCCTGAATCATTTCATAAACTCTTTAAGGCTCTTCCTAGATTACATTCTCATACTAAGCAGTGCATCAACATCTTCACCGCTCTTCCTATTGCCAATGTAACGTGTCAAAAGAAGCTATGGAGCTACCTGACAACTTGTGGAATCATGTTAACGTATTCCATTGCAAACTCAAAGGGAACAATCTGCACATCAATCCTTCCTTTCCTTCCCACAAAGCTAATATCTATCGAAAATGAAAAGGTACTCTATCAGGTCTTTCGTTCCCTAGTAAAGAGTAAAGCGTGGCAGCATGAATTTCTTTGGAATTTCCTCTGCCAAAATCTCTACAATAAAGGGAGACTTCTAAATCCTGCTGATGGCTTGCGCCACCACTATGCCTATTTCAGAACTCTTCATCATCTCTTTCTCTTTTCTAATCATCTCTCTAACTTCTTTTCAAGTCAGACCCACTGTGGGCTCTACTCGAGTAGTTGCAGTAGCTACTTCTATCTCACTTTCTCCTATAGGGATCAACAATGGTGTGCTCCCTTCCGTATTCGAAGCACGGTCATCCTTATCTGACGGATGAGGGTTGGTGGGCTATCTTGTCTCGCTGGCTGTTGGTTATCAAGATGGTGACTCAAATTCTGATTTTGTTCAACCAAATCGTCCATCTTTTTCTGTATTTCTTCTTGCTGCTTCCTCATGGCATCTAGCATTGCCAAAAGTTGAGCATACGCTGTTGGTGCCACTGGTGGGGGTGCATTGACTTCCTTAGTTCTTGTGGATCTCACCATTGTTTCAACTGAAATCAATTTGTTGTTGGTGTTCCCACGGATGGGGCCAGTTCTATGCGGTCGAAATTTGGTGAATGACTTTGATGGACTCTGCCACACTGATTCGAAGTCTCTTCGAGTACCTCCCTCCCCGTGACAGTGTGGTACCTACCAAAATCACTTTGACGCTCAAGTTAAAGAAGTAGAAGAATAGTTTCAAAAAATTGGTTAAACTTTTGATCCTCCCTAAAAGATCCCCTCAACAATGCTTATTGTGTTACTTATAGTTCCTGGTCGCGAATCAGTTTCCCACATTTTTTACGACAATCCTAGGATATCCACTGACTCTGTGGAGTTGTTCACCTAACGAAGACCTTTTGGATTGACCGTACTATGCTGTAGAGATCTCTAGGATTGACGTATGCATATTAGGTTTATGGTTATTCTATGACCAGACCTGCCCTGCTTGGCTAAACTGGTCTCGCTTGATGTTGTGCTGCCCTTCCAGCCAGGCTAGGAAGGTCTACTTTGACCTGCCCTGCTTGAAGGGCAGCGCCCGTATGCTGTCCTGCACCTGTTACTACTTAATCGATTTGGACACTTGTACAACTTAGATTATTGCGCAATTATTTCCTTCTACAATATCCAATAGAAATTGAATTAAAATAGGATTCAAAACACTTACAATGATATATACGAAAAAAACAAAAGAAGAAAAATAATGAGACTGAGAGTAGGGTTTGACTCTATGTCCTTAAGAAAATATTCACCCTGTACTTGTGCTCATGATCTTTGGCGATTGTTTCCCAAGATATAACAATTTCCTTCTTATAATAACAACACTTCAAACCACAAGAATAACAAAATAACTATGACTTGGACTCTCTTTTTCTTTTTTATGAAACTAGTATGCAAGATAATCGAGAAAAATTCTATAACAAATACAATGAAGGATGAACTATAAATAGAAAAAACGTGGTAGTTAAAACACCTATCCATAGAGGTATATGACTATTGGAAAGGGTACTATACCTGTTAGCATTTAATACACATCTTTGCAAATGTACATAATTCTTGGAAAAGGTATTGTAACGGTTAACAATTTTCTATCTACATGCCCATTATACATAAGTTTTGTAATTACCCATTTGACTATTGCTATAAATCCAGATTCTATAATTTGAGACAATTCAAACTTCAAATTTATCGTTCCCACATGAATGAAAGTTAACTGGAAAAAAATACAAATGCAAATGCAGATACTTGAGAGAGTACGATTGGAAAATAACTGTATCGAGATAGGTAGCTTTTGGTTTTGATCATTCCCTAGTAAAAGACTATTAGATTTATTGGCTAATCAGTGAACATGATGTCTTAAACTATAAATCCTTTAATGTAAATCTAGGCCCTGCTTGTTTGCAATGTAAACTGCCACAAACACAAAATTTTGTGTTTGTAGAATTTTGTGTTTACTGAATTTTACATAGTTTTGTGATTGGATTGATTGGTTGTGTCCAATGCAAAATTTTACGTTTGCTTGATTATCACGTAAATGTAAAAAAAAAAAATTGAAAAAAAAATATTTTTCTTTTTAAAATCTTGTTTAAAGTTAAACAAAAAATGATAAATATTTACATATCACTTTAATAGAAATCCAATGTTTAAAGCATTTCCATGTACGTTATACAATGCTATTCTCTTTAAACCAGGGTTATAATAGAAATCTAAAATCTCTTTAATCAGCTACAATTTACCTTAAACCATGTACTACATGATACCAACTTCCACTTGCTAATTTTGCATTTTGGAAAGAAACCCCATTGCCCCAAACATGCCAATTTTAACACTGATAGTGCCTAAATGTAACTCATCCCAAACTCATTTTAATACCTTACATCTAATGAAAAATAATTTTTTTTAATTCATAAAAAATAAATATAAATTCACGCAAGTAAGACTATTATCCCACAATTATTATTTTTTAATTTAAAAAATAAATATAAATTAACTAGGTAGGATTCTATTCTTCGTTTTTCTTATATTTAAAAAAAACATCAATATTTTAAATTTTTTTTTTTTTTTTTTGTAATTTTAAAATATAAATAGAAATTAGCTCCAAGTAAGATTCTATCCCATGATTTTTTGTTTAAATAGTAATTATGTTAACGTTGGGATATGTTTAAGAAGTTGGGGAAAGCTAGAGAAAACGGAGAAAGAGAGGTTTAAGAAGTTAGAGAGAGAGAGAGAAAGAGGAAACTTAACATAACGTAAATTTTTGTGGAGGTATTTTCTCTGTAATACTTTACAAAGATTTTGTTGTAATTCTAATTAAGTTTTGTGTTGCTTTATGATAGGGCCCATCAAAATTTTTGTAACACCCCAGATTTTCAACTCATGTCTCGAGGAAATTAAATGGTGCGATTTAGAGGAAAATGTCGAAGGAGAGATTTAGAGTAAAATACTCGAATATTGCTATGATTAATTTTGAGAAAAACCGACTTCGCCATTAGATTCAAAAGGATCAGAATATATACATTAGCCTGTAAGCAAGTTTGAATTCGAGTTCGGAGGAAAAAGTTATAAAATCCTCGAATTTCGCATTAAGTGGGACCCAAAATAGAAAATTTTCGTTAGAGGGAGAATCAAGAAAATTCGACTACACCATTAGAACCACAACGAAAAATTATTTGAAATGGTATATTCGTTTGTCACTTTCCGAGCCCGAATAGTTAAGTTATGATCGAAATTAGAAATGATGGGGAAATTACAAGTATACCCTCAGCCCTCTTATAAAATAAAACTCACTTTCTTTTATTTCATTTCACTTCTTCACTCTCCTCCAAAGAACTCAACTCAGCCATTTTCTAGACCTAGGGTTTGAACCCATTCCTATCAAGATCTATCCCAATCAAGTCCGAGTTGAACCTCGACGAAGAAGGCAAAGTCGTCGGCGTTGTCGAGCTCTACGTCCTCACCCCATCCAACCTCCATTTCCTCTTCTTTTCTCTTGGTCTCCCACAAGAATCAGCAAGTGGGTTTTTGTATAATCACTTGGAACCTCATCCATATCATAGGAAAGTCGTTGTTGGTCATTAGGAAGCGGGGAGAACACCTTCAAAGAGGGTTTCACAACCAACCACTCCGTTGGCACCCGAGTTCAACCACTTTCAGAACTTCGAGCCGCCTAACATTGATCCTTAGTGTTGATTCATCACCATTGGCGTCCACAAGCAAGTAAGGGACTTCCAATTCTTATTGGTAGCTTTAGATTTCCGAAATGTGCATTTAGGATTTTGAAACAAAACTTATTGTTTGCATTTAAATCGTAGAAATTGGTGTTTGATTTCAAATTCATGGTAGAAGTAGGTGTTTTGTTTATGCTTTATCGAATTTTGATAACAAAATCGTGGGTGGGTCGAATGGTTCGAAAAATGGAAGAAGAAATCGAAAAAGGGATCGAAAAACCCAAAAATCGAGAGTGAGGTTCAGGCTGTAGGTGGGAAGGGTCGGTGCCACCGGCACCTACCGAAGGCATTCTGCCGGTCCCACCGACAGAATGTTGCTTCTGCCACCGAGGAAATCAATAAGCCACCGAAAACTTTGTTCTGTCGGCAGGACCGTCGGTCCCACCGACACCTGCCGATGTGTATTCTGTCGGTTCCACCGACAGAATCCTGATTCTGCCGCCGACAGCCACCGACAGACACAGTTTTCTTCAGAACAGTGTTCTGACTCTTGGCTTGACCTCCTCACACCTTATACACTATTTCTCACCCTTTATTTCATTAAAAACATTAAAGTAAATGTCCTCTTTAATTTTACTTTCCATTTACTTTAAGTTCTTTAATGAAATTTAGGTTTTACCCCCCATTTCGGAACAATGGGAATGGTTTTAAGATCCAAATCTCAAAGGATCAAAATCCGAATTTTGGTTTAAAGAACAAAACGTAATTTTCGACGTTTTCGGCAAGTTTTCAAAATGAAATAACTTTCGCGTTTCTTTGAATTAGATTACAAAAACTATATGGTGTCGAATCTCATGATCGAGACTTTCATTTCGAAAAACCCGTTTTCAATTTCGAAAATTTTGAAAAGTTGAGTTTCTGACACTTAGCCAAATTTTCACGAGCTTTCTCTATTTTTAACAGCCTTGGTCCCAAGCATCGCTGGGACTTTATTTTTATAAACTTTGAAGGTTTTCAATGGAAAGACCGAAATAATGACCTTGAAAGATTGGAAATGGATGGTTGATTTGAAAAGACGAAAAATGAGAATGTTGAAAGAATGGGAAAGGGATGAAACGGTAAATTGTCAGAATCACACCCGAGGGGTGATGTCTACCTTTTACATTGTATGTTGTGTGTAGGTTGGTGAAAGGATATCTAGGTTATTAATGAAAGGGTTGCATGTTTATTTCCGATTATGTTAGCGCGTGCGCTGAGTACTGTTATTTATTTTAGGCCGGGTGGCCACGGTTGCATGGTAGGAACTAGATATCCGTTCTCAACCCTGTTCTGTTAATTTCTCTTTTATTTTAAATGAAAAATCATATATGTACGTAGCTATTTTGTGAGCTGTTAAAGGGTTTGTGAATGCCTGAAGGGATAGTGTGTCACATCATCCGGAGGGGTACACTATCCTGGGATGTACGGTAGGGACCACCAAACTCATACGTGGTATGGGACGCGTATGAGAGTGGAGTCACAACTGGAATCCGGGTCCATTCCTTTCTTATCTTTACCAGTGAACGTGTATTGTAAAGGTGGTCGTATACGAGTGGAGTGTCATTTGGGAATCACATGCACGCCTGATAGGCATAGACGAAGATGATTAGTCAGTGATCACTAACAATCTAGTAGTAGTCGAACGTTCTGACACATCGAAAAGAGACCCATTGCTTACGGTCACGTCAAACGGCCAGCCTGAGCCGGATAAATGGTCCCGCAAGCGTGGTAGACACGACCAGCCACAAAATCAGGAACTACGATGTTATTGAGGAATATCATGTCCTGACTGGGAGCAATCCAGTCGTGAATCCCAACTCTTTAATTCCAATACTCCACCACTTGTATTATGTATCTGTTGTTATATTTCGAATTACAAACTGAGAAGCATGTCTATTATTTTAATGTTGTCAACATTATTTGCATAAAATGGAAAATGTATAATGAGTATGGATAATTGATGTTATGTGTAATTTTTAAACTGTTTAGTTGCTCATCCCTGGCTATATGTACCAGTTGATCGTATTTTATCTTGTAAAACCTTGCATGTATTAAAATGTTCAGTATGCTTTATTCGATCATACTTAGGAAGGTTATTAGTAGGAATTGGCTGTGGACTTACTGAGTAGCCATTGTTACTCACCCTTTCCTTCCTATTTTTTTTTAGTTTCAGCACTTGCAGCCACTGAGACAGGCGTAGAGTCAGTAATTGAAGAGTATCCGGTCGATCAGATCGACGATCAGAGTTTATTGCCTGGTGAGCACTAGGGCCACATCCCTTAGTGTTGTCAGTTTCATCCAAGATGTATGTAGTTTTTGGATTTGAGAGTTTAGGCCTATGTTAGAGTGAGAGTGTTTTGGTAAGCCTGTATATTGATAAATCTTCTGCACTCTGATCTACTTACATGTTAGATGTAATTAGTCTTCCGCTGTTATTTTCCTGTATCTACATTTTTATATATAGGTTTTGTTATAAATTGGTTTATCAGGTTTGAGTTCCGTGAAACGCTAACATAAACAGAGGAGACCATGTCGAAATTCGAGGTGCCACCTAGTACCTTGGGATTTGGCCTTGGGATTTGTGTTAGCGTTTGGCGGGGCGCCACAATTTTAGCATCCAAGCACCCCACATCTCACAAAGAAACGTAAATGTTTCTGTTTGCGTTTGTCTATAGCGCAAACAAGTAAGGCCTTAGATAATATAATTCACACAATTCTTTTCCAAACATAGTTGATTCTCAAGGTTGTGTTTATTTTGGCCCTAAATAATTCCTGGTTTCATGAGTGTTCTAAATAAATGTAGCATTTAAAATTATCATAGAAATGATCCTTTTTCACCCTCATATAGGTGATTTTCTATTAAGAGTATCCTCTCATACCCTACTTTCATTTCCAAGTTATAATAACCATTAAAGTATAGCTTATCCTAATACACGCTGCAAGTAGTATTGTTTCATCATAGGAATAGTTGGAAGTAATTTTCTCTCTAGTGCTGCTATTGAATCATACATAGTTTGGTTGTCCCTTTTGAACCTAGATATTGGGATATCCAATCAACTAGGTTGGGTTTCCACTATGAAGACTCTTTTGATATAAGCTTTAATCTCAAATATCTAAGAACCCTAATTTTTGTTGTCCAATGATTTTTTCTTGGATTACATTAAATCTACTTAGTTTATTAATTGAGTATGCTATGTCAGAACATGTGCAGTTCATGATATACATTAAATTACCTATGATACAGGTATATTCTATCTGAGATGTAGCTAGACCAATATTCTATCTGAAATTTACATCTACAGGTGTCTTTACTAGGCTATCTCCGTATTTAGTAAACTTTTCTAATATTTTCTCAATATAGGGTAATTGAGATAATATCAATCCATAAGATTTTTTTAAAAATCTTTATTCCTAATATAATATCTATAATAACTAAGTTTTTCATATCAAAAAATTTGATAAGTATTTTCTTAATAGCTTTAATGATATCATTATTACTACCAATTATAAGCATATCATCCATATAGAGACACATAATTTCATAGTCATTTTATGAGCTCTTGGCATGTACACATTTATTACATTCATTAACTTTGAAGCCATTTGACAATATTGCATTATCAAATTTTATATGTCATTGCTTTTGTGCTTACTTCAATCCATAAAGAAACTTAATAAGTCTACACACCTTCTTTTCTTGTCTAGAAACGACAAATCCTTCGGGTTGTTCCATATAGATTTTTTTCTTATAATTCACCATTTAAGAAAGTTATTTTAACCCTCATTTGATGAATTTCAAGCTTATGCAATGTAGCAATTACTATTAACATTCTAATGAATGTTATCCTACTAATTGGTGAATATGTACTAAAAAAGTCCAGGTCTTTTTTTTCTAAAACCCTTGGCTACTAATATAGCCTTATACTTATCAATTGTTCCATCAGGTTTCAATTTTATTTTGAATATTCATTTGTATCCTAAAGACTTATTTCTGGTGGAAAATCCATCAACTTCCATGTGTTATTTAGTAAAGTGGATTCAACTTCACCGTTAATAGCCTCTTTTGAAAATGGAGCTTCAAGAGTTGACAGTACTTCCTTATAACTTTGAGGCTCATTTTCTAACAAATAAGTTAGAAAATCAGGTCCAAATGACTTAATCACTTTAGCATTCTTACTGTGTCTAGGTTTATCCTCATCTTGTATGGAATTTTTTATTTATAATCTCTTGAGAACTACTACTCGTTCTTCATGAGTTCTTTTATAAGAACTTATTTCTTGTACATTTTTATAAGGAAAAATGTCCTAAAAAGTGAAGCATTCCTTGACTCAATAATGGTATTAACATAAATGTTAGGAAAGTCAGATTTGTGCATAAGGAATCAATATGCACTACTATTATGCACATAACCAATGAATATCTAATCAATGATTTTTGGCCCTATCTTAACCTTTTTAGTGGTAAGAACTACTACTTTAGCTAAACACCCTGATACTTTTAAATATTTATATGTCATCTTCGTCCTTTCCATAACTCATATGGCGTTTGGTCATTTTTCTTGTGAGGTATTTTTTGAGAATGTGATTTGTGGAAAGAATTGCTTTTGCCACAAATTCTAGGGTACGTAAGAACTTATCAATATAACATTCATCATTTTCTTTAATTAAGGTTTGGTTTTTTGCATTCAACAACACTATTAAATTGAAGTGAATAAAAAGTGATAGTTTGGTGAACAATACCTTGTTCTATACATAACTCACCAACAGGTATTTCATATTCACCACCTTTATCACTTCTTATTATATTTATCTTTCTGCTAAGTTGATTCTCAACTTCCTTTTTGTAATGTTTAAATATTTTTAAGGCTTTGTCTTTACTCCTTAACAAATATATATAACAATATCTTGTGTGATCATCAATAAAAGTAATAAAATATTTTTTACTATCTTTAGTGTGCACAAATTTTAAATCACATGTATCAATGTGAATTAACTTTAGAAATTTAATGTTCCTTTCAATGGAATGCAAATGGTGTTTTGGTCAATTTAGCCTCCACACACATTTCATACTTATGACTTGAGTCAATATGAGATTTAGGAAAGAAATCTAAATTTATTAATCTACAGAATGTAATAAAATTCACATGACCTAATCTATCATGACAAACATTAAAAGACTCAAGTATATATATAAAAAAAATAATCTTATTAGTATTAAAAACTATGGATACAATTTTCATTACATTCATCTTAAATAAAGCATCGGTCAAATCCTTTGCTTACATACACCCTATTTTTAGTAAATACAAATTTGTCAGATTTGAAAAACAGCTAAACCCATTCTTGTTCAACAATGTTCCTCGAGCATATGGAATATGCAACACATTATTGATAGTGAGTTTCTTGCCCAAGGTCATTTTTAGTACGACATTGCCTATACCTTCAACCTTGGAAGTTGTAAAATTTCTCATAAACAATTATTTTCCATTCTTTACTTCCTCATACAAAGAGAATATTTTCTTACCCAGACAAATATGGCAAGTAGCTCTAGTATACATCCACTATTCTTTGGGGTTACTTACCAAATTAACTTTAGATATTACAATTGAAAGCTTTATGTCAAAACATTTAGTTACTAGTCTCTCTTCCTCGGTCATATATACTTGATTTATCTTCTTTTTTAAGTTCTCTTGTCCCTTGATTAAACGGAAATCCTTGGCACGATGACCTTGCTTATGATACACATAATATTTTCTTTTGAACCTTTTTGAATATTCTTAGGTTAGACCTTGATTAGAATGCTTTCTCTTTTTGTTGGTTTTTTATCCTACCTTCACAATGTTTGCCTTGGATTTCATAGAAATATTTCCCATTTTGTTTTCAGTAGTACGGTTATCTTCCTATATCCTCCATAATGTCTTAGAAATCTATTATGTTTCTCGATGAATTCTTATTGATAATGAAGTTTGGACACATAGAAATAAAAAATTTCATAGAATTTTATTCTTGAAAATTCGATAATACTATTAGGTTTGTACCGAAAAATCATCCAAAATAAATTATAGGTATGCGAAAATTACATTCCGGGACATAGACGTTTAAAAAATAAAACAAATTCTAAAATGACTTTTACATCCTTAAGTTACTATAAATACCAAACTTATTAAAGATTTACAGATTTTTCATTCTCTCCTCTAAAGATAAACCATAACCCTAGCATTTTTAGAGATAGAAGAATTGATTCGAGGATTGTAGAGTGGGAATGAACACTCGACGAAAGAGAAGAAAAGTTTCCTCTCGACAAGGGCTTCGTATGGATCCAAAGAGATCGTGATTTCATTGGAGAGAAAAAATGAAAATGAACAAAGAAAAATATTGAGAGTTTATCTCGAAGCAATTACATCGTAGAAGACACTAAACAATTAAGAACTCTACCTTTTTACCATTTAATTGCTAAATTTTTAATAAAAAATGATTTTACATCCAAGAACTAGATTTGGGCTTCAATCTAGGGGCATATTCTTCAAAATACCATGCATGGTTAGAAGATTTTAGTCATTGATTTTATTTTTAAATTGTAAATCTTGTGTCAAAAGTTAAAACAAAGATTAGATCTATTAGTTTTATGATCATGGTCAATGGAAAAACTTAAAACAAAAGGATTGTGGACGAGTTTGGGAGAAACCAGATAAGAAGATGAAAAACTGTTACGCTCGGTCAAGCCACCCTTGGTCGACCCAGGAAAAGTTCAATCTACCGACCTCAGTCACCTGACCTATCGTCCCAAAAACTCTTTGGTTCGATCGCCCAACCTACCTAGATCGACTAACCTTATGTTGAAATGCCCAGTTCAGCTTGTTTTTAGCACATGTTTTTCATACTAACACCTTATTTTTATTAAAAATATTTAAGTAAATATTTTTCATTTACTTTAAGTTCTTTAATGAAATTAACAGACTACCCCCCATTTGAAAAAAAAAATGGGAATAAAATCTAATTTTTTGGTTTCAAGAACAAAATGTAATTTATGACATTTTTGTGAGATTTTCAAATTCCGTTATCTTTTACATTACTTTGAATTAAGTAACAAAAATTACATGATGTTAATACATTTATTTAAGACTTTCATTTATAAAAATCTATTCTTCGTTTAGAGAACTTTGAAAAATTATTTTTTTTAACACTTAGCCAAATTTTCACAGTTCTCCACAGTTTTAACTATATATGATTTTATCGTGTTTTTCGAATCTTTTCTACTCAACCAAGACCATCATATGGAATTGGATGATACTTTAGATTTACAAATAATTTCTAGAAAAGATATATTTTGATAGATACATAGGAAAATAGATGTTTTATCTATGAATTGAGGGATGGATAGAGAGAACTTATGCTCTCGATTAATTGATTGGATAGTGTCTCCAGACTAATGCAATGACATGTCATACGGTGCATAATAGATGGATTGATGGATGGATATCTCACGTTATCACGACATGAGATATGATTGATGGATAGATTGATTGATAGATGGATGTCATTGGAGGGCACTACCATATCTTGTTTGTATTTTCAATATAAAGAAACGATATATATGTATATATGAAAATAAAGTTATTTTTATTTAGTAGAAATAGATCATAGAAAACCTAGAGAGAGTGACATATTGCTATACTTTTAGAAGCGGCGGGTCAATTTAGGATAACACTTGATGTTCTATTATCTTTGGTAGTATCGAATTCCTTAAAAAGTAGTATATCTCTTGAGATCCAAGAATTACTCCTCTTCTTTCTTAGGAAACATTTGTGTGTAAAGACGATATTTATATAGTATAGAGATAGTCTGAGGTTCATATAAATTGTATCTTGATAGGCTTAGATGTGAGGAATTTTTTCTGGACTAGTTAGTGATCATTAAGAGTCTATAATCGTAAAAAAATTGACCTTATAGTTAGTTGAACTTAATACTTATTTCTTAGTCAACGGCCAGTCTAACCTGGATAAATGGTCACCCAACTATAGTTTGCTAGACTAGCAAAAAAAATTAGATAAGAATGCTGGGATTCCGCACCAGAGGTTAAGTATTGGAATACTGAATTTCCATAGCCGAGATGATTATATCGATGTGTTCCTCAATAGTCTTATCGATTACATTGTCCTGTATGTATCATGTACTCGTTATCATATGTCGATGGATGAGAACTTTACTTTAAATGTATGATAAGATGGTTGTGTTGTTAAGTTTGACTAATAGATTGTTACTTATTATGTTTGTTTTATTTTTCTTGTTTGAATTAGTATTTATTCAAATGTTAGATTATATAAAAAAAAGCTTGCATGATTTAAACTTCAAAATGATTATGCGTTGCATGCTGTAACTAGTTATTATAATGATAAATTTCCTGCTGGATAACTCCCGTTACTCACTATACCATTTACCTTTCAGATTTTTCAATTGTTGAGAAATCATTTATTGAGGATGCGGTTTATGAGCAGGCACCTGAGGCTGAGTATGGGGATGAGCAACCATCTCTACCAGTTTGACTGGTTTTAGGGTTTTAGTAGCTATTTATTTTATGTTTCAGATTGAAACTCCTATGTGTGGGTACTGTGTGCCAATTTATATTCGGTACAATTGTCTAGTTAGGTCTTGATGCAGTCAAAACGATCATTATTCCGAGACTTAAGGATTTTAGATCATATTAACTTCCATACTCTATTAATCCTTGGTATTATTTATTTTCACTTCTTTATAGTTGTTTATCTAGTTTTATGCTCATATTAGTATATGTTATCGTGGGAAGGGATAGTTAATCATTTCTTGAGATCTTACATAAAAATCATTGGGATTTGTATTGGATTTTAGGGCGTGACATCCTCAATCTCACAATTAAGTCCTCGAGTCCCATCACTTTACATTTGTGCTTTAAGTAATTTTTGAAGTGTTTCCAAGTTGGTGGTAATTTTTCAATTATTACAACGACTTGGAATGACTAACTAAGTATCATATTTTCTACTTGTATTTGATGCAAAATGATCGATGAAGAATTTCTTTATGTCGACATCTTCTGTTTTATATTTTCTATCAAAAGACTCCTATAGCTCTTTAGAAGTTTTGATTTGGCTATACATTATGCAATGTGTTGTAAAATCCATTGAGGATATAATTTTTACATAAAAAATCAAAATGTTTCGATGCATCCAAAACAATCACTACTTGATTATCAATTTCAATTTTTTTTGAAGTAGGGACTTCCTCATGTAGAAATCTCACAAGATTCAATATAGTGAGATAGAACAACATTTTTATTTTCATCTCTTAAACTCGGTCCCATTGAATTTCTTTGGTTTCTCCTTATGATTGACATAGGTTGGAATAGTAACAAGAGTAACAAAATTTGTACCAGATATAGTAGCTATTATTATAAAATACAAACTCGAAATAATTCAAGGGATGAGTTTGTCTAGTGGACGCTTTACTCGAGTCCATCGCTCATACTTTCCCTAATCGAGCAAGTATGTGTGAATCGAGAAGTCAAGTAAAAGACGAGTTGAAGACAAAAAAATGTCAATTTATACCAAAATAGAATTTTTAAAAATTGATAAGCTACTGATGTAATAAAACACCTTCTATTACAATACTGAAATACTGATTATGAATGGAATATTGTCTTAAGATTTTCAACTTTTATTTAATATTGTAGTATACTATATTTATTGAAGAAACAAGTAAACATTATCAAATAGAAACTGAATTAAAATGGGATTTAAAGCAATTACAGTGATGTAGATGAAAATATAGAAAAAGAAAAAAAATGAGACCGAGACTAGAACTCTATGTCCTTAAGACAATATTCGCCCCGTACTTGTATTCTCAATCTTTGGCGTCTGTCTCCTAGGATATAACGATCTCCTTCTTGTGATAACAACATTTAAAATCAATTATGATTTGAACTCTTTTTTTATTTATAAAACTAGTATGCAAAATGATCGAGAAAAATTCTGTAGAAAAGGCAATGAGAGATGGACTATAAATAGAAGAAAGATGGTAATTAAAATACCTATTTGGAGAGGTACATGACTATTGGAAATTGTAGTACACCTGTTAACATTTACTACACCTCTTTGAAGAGGTATATAACTATTGGAAAATGTATTGCAACTATTAACAATTTTTTATCTACATGACTACTACCCATGTGGTTGTTGGTATGATCCAGATTTTGTAATTTGAAACAAACCCAAATTTTAAATTTATCATTCACTTTTCCAACAGTACATGTGTTATACCACACAATGGGCCCATTGAAAACTCAAGCTACAGTACAAGTCTCATGTATGGAAATCAGGCACTAGTTCAACTGATCAGAGCTTTATGAGCCTCAAATTTGGGAGATTTGAATATTTCGAAGATTAAGAAGTCCCAAGAAATAAAAGAATTGAAGAAGATCTAGACAAAAATATTGAAGAAGATCAAGAAAAAATGAAGACTCAAAAGCCAAGAGAACCAAATCTACCACATAAAGATTTCTAGTTTCTATATAACGACCAAGACAAATAACAATCAAAGATCATGTTCGAGTCATTGTAGATGTGTTTGTTTTTATTTGGATTTGTTGTTTTCCTTGTAAGTTTACCCCTTTATGGCTATAAATAAAAGAGGGGGAGAACTTCTAAGAAAGAAAAAAATAAAAAATAAAATGCGGAAGAGCTTTTTGAGAGATTACTCTAGGAAATTTTAGAGTTATAGGCGAGAATAGCTTCAAGGAGATCCTTAGATGTATTCCCCGGAGCTTTAAAGAAGTTTAAAGGGGATAGAGAGAGTTCAGATCTTGAGAGAGTTCTCCCATAATATTATGAAAAATATTGTAAAATTGGAGTAGACTACTCAAAATAAGTAATAAGAATTTTTTTTATTTTTTTTTCAGATTTGTGAAATTTATTTAAGCCGAAGGAAGTAAGATAAAATTTGTAATAAATTCACTAATTTTATCTTTTAGATTTTAATTCTAGAATATATTTGTTTGAATCTGAATTCTCGCTATGAACTTTAGCTTATTTCTCTATCATTAAAATGGATTTCTTAGTTGCCAACTCTAGTGCTTCATGGTTGATTTTGGTTTTTAATCACAAAACCTAATTTTTTCTAAAGCTTTTATTCAGCTATTTTTCTTTAAAAGCTATAAAATACATAACATAATTGATCACCTTGCTATTTACGAGATTAGATCCAAGATCCCTTCTTCTTGTAGTGGGGATAAGATCAACTAAGGACTCATCTACTATCCCCCAACTCATATCTATTCATCCATGTCCACCACACACATATGCTTTACATTTCCATCTCATTAATACCATATCCATTCATGATCCATAGGAGGGGGAACAACATTTAGTGGTGATTTCCTACACTTTAATCACTTATACTTTGAGATCACTCCTACATGACCAAATCATATTCTACTCCTCATTTTCTTGCTATCTCTACTCTTGTATACCAATGTGGTACTTGTCATGATAAAAAAAAATTTGTAATATTTTCTTGTTGGGTTTTTATATTTTTAGAGAGATAGACAAGTTTTAGTAACTACCAATTTTATAAATAGAGACCTTTAGGGGTATAAAAATGTTAGTTCCACATTTTTTCAATCTCGAGACATAGTTATGTGTCGAACCGATTTACAATTGAAGACATGTGAAGAAATTGATAAAGCTACTCAACCTCAAGTACATCAAAAAAATGCTCATAATGTATTTGCATAAAACCTAAAAGGTAATGAGACCACCTAAACCATTCCCAACACCTAGATGATTGTTAGATTGACTCACATTTGTAAATACTTCGACCCATTCATTCATCGGAGCTTTTGGGAGCCCTAAGTGGGCATAAAGAGTATTTTGGTAATGTTATCACCCTTAGAGAATCACCCAAACTTGGTGACTATTTTAGGATCTTATATAGGCAAGATCTACTAAATTCCTGAATTGTTTAATCACCGGACTTCTCAAGAGCTCAATTTGGCTTATAATGGCTAAAAGGGTATTTTGATAATTTTCTTACTTAGGCTATGGCCCACCCCTTGGTAAAAGTCTGGGGACCTTCTATTTAGTAAAATCTACAAAACCCTTGAACGATTTGTTCATCAGAGCTTCTAAGAGCAAGAAATGATCAAAATGACCCAAAAAGGGTATTTTCAAAATTTACCCAACGTCGCTAGGATGTTCACTAAGGACCCTAATATTTGCCTAAGCCGCCCTTTTCGGGTTTTCAACTTACCAGACTTTTTTTTTCTTCTTCTTCCCTTCTGAACTTCTAGAGTTACTGTCTGATCATGCTTTACTACCTTCCTTAAATTTTTCGCACGGTACTTAGGAGGACTTTCATAGGTAAGCTTAGGACTGGGTATAAAAAGAAATGAATTTTAAGGCTCAAAAACCTGAATGCCCCTTGTGTGGTATTTTCTTTTAAATTGTTTTCTTTTTTTCCTTGAATTTTCTTCCCCATTTTGGATGATATTTCTTTTTCTTTTGAATTATTTCTTTTTAGATTTTTTCTTTATCGGGGAAATTTTTTTTATTTTGATGTGGTCGGGCCTGAAGTAACTTCTCAGGTTGCCTACGTGCCCCAGAATTTTGAGATCAGACTAAGACGTAATTCGAATTTTTCCTTCCCCTAGGTTAGGTGATCGGGCTGAGAAAGAAAAAATGTATTTTTTTTTTTGAAAAAGACTACAAAGGGTTGAGAAATGAGATATTAAACTAGGTAATAGGAAATTGATTCGGCCAAAGATGGCCTCCTTAAATGTAGTATCGCTTGATCTGGTCAAGGTTGGTTGACTCTAGTAGTTCAATTTTATCATGATCTTAAAATCTGACGATTTTTTTAGGCAATATAAATCTCTCCAATTGAATTCAGGCTTCCTCCTAGGATCGAGGAAGAGTGCTCAATTTTTTTTTGGTAGTCTGATGGTTAGATCCTTGACTTGTAAGTGATGAACTTTGACTTTCTTGTCAAACATGCGAGTAATTCCTCTCCATTGACAGACCCAATCTATTTCTAACAATTGACTTCCATCAAGACCTTGAGATACAGGATTTTCCATTTTAACCTGTAAGATTGCTTCCATATCATACACTAGAGTGACTCTAGTGGAAGACTATATTGAAGTGTAATATGTCCATAGCGCGAATGGTAACTTCTCTGGCCAATCCCGGTGTGTGTGTGATTGACACATTTTCACGATGATTGTCTTGAGATTTTTAGTGGCTGCTTCAACTATTCCATCTATCAGAAAATAGTAAACTTTCTAAAAGTCTAGCACCGATACATTTTGTAATCTCTCCTCTGACTATGTGAGTCTATTCTGGTTTGTACATATGGTGTTCTCACAAGATGGGTATATATTTCATGTTGAACAACACTCTAAATTTAACCGTCATATCCTCATAGGACCATATAAGCAAGTCTTTTGAATTTTTTGAATAAATTCATCATCTCTTTGTGCTCCTCTAGGGATAAGTTAATTCTAATATGAATTTCTTAGGAATTATTTTTTTTCTGAGGTCAATGCTTTTTACTTTCTTGATTAGAGGTTAAGCAAGACATTTATCTTCTCATTCAGGAGGGAGTTCCTTATTAGAGGAATTTCTCCTTGAAGTCAATTTATTAGTTAAATCGTTAATGCGTTCGAGGTATTCAGAAATTTCCTTTATTCAATTAAATTTAGATGGGGCGACTAACACCATTGCAGATTCGACAAACTAACTTGACTAGAACAAAATAAGAAATAAAAAGACAAACTTGATTACTGAATTGATAGAAAGAATTGGACTCAAGACTCATAAACAACTAGAGACAATTACCCATAACGGGCTTGATTATAGACTAAGAACTCGAGAAATTATTTCCAAGCGGTTAGACTTAGTCTTCTTCTTCAGATTCTTTGCATTATTCAGACTTACTTCTTTTCTCTTGGCCAAGACTACATTTGGTGGCAAAAACCTCATTAGGGACTGTCACTCGGGTAAGAGGGGGGTTAGGAAGTTTATGATTGAATGAGCGGATGAGAAGGACTGGGTCAAATGAGAGTTGAGTATTGGATACCATGTTCAAAGTCTGAGGAGGTTGGTAAGTGGGTAGAGGGTTGGTGGTAACATTTGGCTACTCAGGGGCAGGGACGGTAAATTTTTTGGAGTCAATGAGGTCTTGAACTGTATGACGAAGAACGATGCAATGATCAGTAAGATGACCGACATTTTGGTAAAACTCACAAAATAAGTTCGGATTGTGAGAAGTGGGGAGTGGATTTGGTAAAGGTCGAGGTAGGAGAGGTGCAATGAGCCCTTTACTTAATAATTTTTAAAAGACAATGCTCAAAGGCATACCAAAATTGGTGAACTTCCTACGTGGTCGAGGTTGACTAGGGTTAACTTGGTTACTAGGCAGGATATTTGATTGGACGAGTGTATTAGACGTATTGGTTACATAGGCGTGATCAGTGCTAGACTTGGAATTGGTGAAAGGCTTTTTGAACTTATTGTCAAAAGGATTGAAAATGATTCTGGAAGTAAAAGCATCTTCCAATTGGCTACCAGCTTGCAATAGAGACTCGAATGTAGGAATGTATTGGGAGACTAGATGTCGGGCATACCCTTGTGAGGGATTTTTTTAAGATAATAGCCATTTGTTCTTTCTCTAAAGGTTTATCCCACATTTGTGCAGCCTTGGCCCTCCAACGACCGATGAAGTCAGTAAATTTTTTCCCATTCTTCTATTTAGTTGACTCCAAGTCCCTTCTTGAAGTTTCAATTTTGGTACTGTATTTGTACTGATGCCAGAAAACCTTTAACATACTCTCCCATGTACCTACTGTAGCTGGATCTTGAGACATCAGCCATCGTAGAGTTGATCCTAATAGAGTTCGCTGAAATAATAATGTCATACGTTCGTCGCTAAGCCCCATATTGCGCATGTAGTGACATATACTTTGAGATGGGTTCTTGCACAACCCACTCCATTGAACTTATCCATTTTAGGCATCACAAATTTCTCCGATAATTGAATCCTAGGGATACGATTCAAAGCTTCAATGCCTACTGCAATCTCATCAATACCCTTTATACTCTTCATAACTGACTCTAATTGAGACATCCTGTTGGCTAACACAGGATTTTCATCGACGGGGTCTTCGTCTCCATCAAGTTCAAAGATCTCATGTGAACGTCTTGTTGCACTTTCTTCTGCCTTATTTCCTTTTGGGTTTTCAAGGGGATTGCCTATTGATTCTGAAATCTGTTCTAAGGCTTCCACCTTGCCTTTTATACTGTTGATATCATTGGCAAAGGTTGTCAAAATCTTACGGATCTCTGCAAGCTCAGATTCTGAAGCCATTTCCGAGTGTTGACTTAGTACTGACGTTCGTTCTAACCGACTAGACTTACGACTCCAACTAGGAGGTGGACGCTTGAGTTTGGGTGCAATGATAACCCTGAAAATCCCATCAAAGATGGATTATTAGTTACGGACCCTAGGGTAGATTTTTAACAAATAGAGGTTCCTCTTGATAGCATGGATTAAGTTGACCCCTAGATTCAAAATCTCTAACCAATGAAATATTTCAATCAAGAAATATTACATGAATATGATTTACTGATTTTGTTAAGTATGAAATATTCAGTCAATTGAATTAAACTGGTCGATACAAGGTGATTGGGACTATGTACCCATTTGAGTTTGGGCCGGTTCGACCCAATGGATCTGAATATTTCACTTGCATCACTTCATCCAATATTTTTAAGCCAATTAGTTCAATCGGTCTATATGTTGATCCATAAGATCCATTTACCAATGGGACTAATTGGTTTAACTTGATATTGACCAGTACCTCTCATCAATTAAGTCTGTTGGGTTGGACCGATATTACGGGTTCGATTGCAGCGATGTGGACCGGTCCACCCACTTATCTTCTGGTTGGATTAAACAAAGCAACCCGGGAACACCCACGATAAGTTCGAGTCGTGACCTATAGGGAGGTTTCTAGACTCTAGGTTCACTACGTGCAATGCAATTTATTTGGCCACTCTTGCCCAAGTACACCTATATACCTCTCGATATGTGGTGACTTGGTTTGATATACTGTATAGGTGATAATCTAAGACTTCAACTCATTTCTCTGAAGCCAAAAATAGCCAGTTTAATCCCCAGATCAGAGATGGCGCGCGTTGCTTGAGAAAAGGCAATCTTAAATCACATTTTTTCTAGAATAGACTTAGTCTATCCTCCTAGTACCGTAGTACATCGGAGCAGGATCTCGCTTAGGCACTGGTTTTGACCAAGAAGTGCAACTGATGTACTTGGATCATCTTTGATATACCTATTGGTATGAGTCAAGGGATGTAACTTTCATAAATGGTTTGGCATCCCACCAGGGGACCGACCACGTACTAGTACTACATGGCAAACGGGACATGTGCCTGTGTGGCTTACAATAGGTCAAAGGCTCAGGTCGCTCTAGCTTGGGTGCATCGATATACCTTTTAGAGTCACCTCATCAGAAGGTACTGATGCCCTAGTTTTATATACTCTAAGGTACGTGACTGGAGTTGTGGTTTTCATGAATGACGTCGCATCTCCGCAGAGACCGGACCATGGACTAGTGCCACGCTGGCTATATGGGACATGCAAGAGTGCAAAGTAATAAACTTGCTAGTGGTGTGTGCCAAATAAGGTAGGGTGTGCCCGAGGCCTTTTCAAACAAATGGGCCCATGGGTTCAAAAATCAATCAAAGTTCCAACATGCAATATCTAGATCATAAAAGATATAATAATACATAATCAATATCAAGATAAAAAATATTATCCAACATGCAATCACTCATCATAACATGCCTCAAAGTACTTATAAGGATCAACTATCAAAAATCCAACCACATGATCAAAACAAGACATTAAAAAGGGGCCATCCGACCCGAGCTAGCATATGACATGTCAAAGCATGAGTCTTCTGAGTCAACTGAGTTGATTTGACAACTTGTTATTATATTTTCCATGGTCCAATCAAGGATCGCTTTGGACAACCCACAATAAATTGAGGTTCGAATATTTGAATTGAGGATATAATGATATTGGTGGAGATAGGAAGTTATGAAATTTTTATTTTTATTTTTTTACAAATTGATTTTTTCAAAGAATAGAAATTCCCTTTTTTTTTTTATTGTCACACCAATTTCTATGTTTGCAATCAAATAACAAATACCGATGGTGTGTTATAGATAAAAATTGATGTAACAATAAAAAAAAAATTATTCTCCTTAGAGAGAGAGGGTTGTGTCCTTTACAACAATTAAGATAAAAAATTGAGAGATATTATTAGCATATTTATTATTTACTTACAATGCACCAATCTTTCTGAAGAAAAAATAGTTGATTGCATGTGGATCGGTGTAATACAAGTAGAGAATGGGTGTGTTAATAACAACTCTCAAAGAACTCCAAAATCATTCTCCCTTTGTTTTAAACAAATCAATTTTAAAAACAAAAAAGAACCCATTTTTTTTTGTTAAAAAAAATAAAAATTTAAAAAAAAAAATAGTCCAACAAGAATTGGTGTGTTAACAACAACTTTCAACCCCAAAAATCATTCTCTTCTTAATGAGAGCGCGTATGTTGCTGCAAGCACAATACTCATAAAAAAAAAACATTTTTTCTTTTATGTACTGCTGCCAGCATAACCTTTCTTTGTTTTATTGCTGTCAACACACAGCAATCACACATCCATACCTCTCTTTCTCACAATCTCGTCAAAGAGAATAACCCTTGCTGTATGTCGATCCACCTCAATATTTGGAAAAAACATGGAGATGCATTCAAAATGGAACCATCAGAGAAGAACTCTTCATCAGCATCTTAGAACTCGCTCCTATTGGTCGTCACTGCTGGTGTGTGTTTCTCATCAGTGGTGTCGCTGCAACTTGTAGAGCTCATTAAATTACGAGGAGGATCACAGGAAATTTCATCATCCCTCCTCATCGTACATTCTTCCTCTAAATCTAACAGACCAACATTTTTAACTTCTTCTTCTGCTACTAATTCACCAAATGCGACAAGAGGACACAACGCACCCATGTTGTTCCCATCTAGCACAAAATCACTATGTTTTTTAGTTTTTCTTTTCTTTTTTTCTAATCCTTGAAGGTGATTAACGGCCTTTGTTGGTATGAGAACATTGCATTGTTTGCGATTAACCACATGAAGAGAGGGTGAAACGGAAGAAGCAGCAGAAAAAGCATGAGGGAATGAGGGATTGGAGTTGGGTAAGGAGGAAGATAGTGAGGGAAAGGAGGATATAGTATTGGTTTCGGTGTTCTTGGTTTGGATCATTAGGTTCTGTTCTTGGGAGTTCCAAATTTTCCAGCACCAGTTTCATGAAGAACAACGGTCATTAATAAACAAAGAATGGTGATCTCCATGAAAACAAGCTCTCTAGATCTTTTGAAGATTGAAGGATTTGATGATTATTGTCGGCATGATAGAGTTTTTTAGAGAGAGAGAGAGAGAGGACGTCCTCTCTGTTTGCTATTTTTCAGCATATGGGGAAGAAGATAAAAAATAGTAAAAACTGTTTTCTACTAATGGCACACCACGGGTAAAAATATTTTTTATTTTTATTTTTTTTCTTGAAATCCTCTCCTCATCAGGAATAATATAAAAAAAATAATTTTTTTAATTCTTAGCACATCACTCACAAATAATTTATTTTCACAACTTATCACCCATGCATAGTAACGTGCTAAAAATTTTTATCCAAATTTTTTTCAAAATAAAAACAAAATTCCATGACTCTCACCCCAACCACCATCATTTCGTCCTCAATTCATATGTCAATTTGAATTTTTCATTATTTAGGATTATAAAAAAGTGACCCTTAATTGGATAAAAAACAAAAATACAATACCCAAAATCCAAATAAACAATCCACAATCAAGCCACGAAAATAAAAATAAATAAATAAACAAATAAAATAAACTAAACTAAATAACTAAATAAAAAAAAACTAGGTCGATTTGGCAATGTTTACATACTTGGGACTTTTCAAGTTTGATCCTCAATAATCCCCAGTGGAGTCGCCACTGAAAGCGCCCTTGATCCGCGGGGTGCGCGGATCCGCTTTTGACCTTTGAGGTTTAGGAGTCGTCACCTAGTTATTACGGTCTAGGAACCAAACTTTGACTCTAAAAGACAAATAATACTAATCTACAAAAAAAAATACGGATCCGGAGATCACGTTATGGGGTTGGAAGGTGTTAGGCACCAACCCCGGCCGACAAACGCCGGTCTCTACTTATTCCCAAATAGAACTACATTGCTAAAAATACCTAATCAATAAAAATAAAAATAAAAATTTAAATCTTTACCTTGACGAAGACAACAGTCTTGTTCCCTCAGATCTGGTAGAATAGTTCTTCGTACAACACTCCTCTCTTCATTCTGTCACCGGATTCACTTCGGATCTCCAAAATAAACTATCTCCTTCTAAATTTTTCTAACTTTTTTATCGATTTCTGGGGTGTTTTGGAAGATCTTCTAGGTATTTTTTGAGCAAAAGTTGGGGTATGGATGTTAGGTAAGGAGTTGGAACTTCAAAATTAGGATTTATGGGAGGCTAGGGGAGTTTTTTAACCTACTTCTCTTAGTATTTATTTTTAGATACGAAAATAAGTTGTAAGGACCCCTATTTATAGATTTTTTTAAGTGCCTTTTAGATAGAGTTAATATTTAATTATAATTCTTTTAGAAAGAGTTATTGTTTAATTATAATTTTTTAGGTAGAGTTATATTTTAATTAGGATTATTTTAACTAGAGTTATTATTTAATTAGGATTATTTTAAATAGAGTTATTATTTAATTAGAACTCTATTAGAGTTTTGACTTTTAGTCTCACTTGATTGACTTTAAGATTTTGACTTTAGTCTTACTTAATTGACTTTAAGATCTTAACTTTAGTCTTACTTGATTGACTTTAAGATCTTGACTTTAGTCTTACTTGATTGACTTTAAATTGACTTTAGTCTTACTTGATTGACTTTAAGATTGACTTTAGTCTTACTTGATTGACTTTAAGATCTTGACTTTAGTCTTACTTGATTGACTTTAAGATTAACTTTAGTCTTACTTGATTGACTTTAAGATTTTTACTTTAGTCTTACTTAATTGACTTTAAGATTGACTTTAGTCTTACTTGATTGATTTTAATATCTTGATTTTAGTCTTACTTGATTGACTTTAAGATTGACTTTAGTCTTACTTGATTGACTTTAATTTTAATTAGTCTTACTTGATTGACTTTAAGATCTTGACTTTAAGATTGACTTTAGACTTACTTGATTGACTTTAAGATTAACTTTAGTCTTATTTGATTGACTTTAAGATTGCCTTTAGTCTTACTTGATTGACTTTAAGATTTTGACTTTAGTCTTATTTGATTGACTTTAAGATTGACTTTAGTCTTAGTTGATTGATTTTAATTTTAATTAGGATTTCACTTTACATTAATTAATATTTTAATTTCGAAATTTTTAATTATTAAAATTATAAAATTATCGTTTTGCCTTCGGAGAGGACTTTTTGTGTTTTAAGCCGGTTTTTAATGTTCCAAAATGTTTTAGAATCAGTTTTTCGTAAGAAATTCAATGGGAATGTTGATTTTTATCATTTATAAAATTTTTTGTTCGAAAAGATCATGATCTTTATGATGGGCATTTTCATAATTTTGTCAAATTCAGTGAAAATTGACGAAATGATTTATTTGATTTTGATTTGTTGTTTTATGTGTTTGAAAGGATTTTTCTAAACGTAACATAGGCTCTAGGGATGTTTTAAGATTAGGGGTATTTTGATAATTTGGTCATTTTTTAGTGATTTTTATCGTGAAGCTTTTTTTTGTTTGAGAAATGATGATTTCTATGTTTTTGGAGTTATATTTTTCTAGCATAGTGTGGTTTCTCCAGTTTGGTTAGTTTGAGCTACCTCATCTGAATTTTTGAAATATATCTAGTAACAAAATAAAGCATTAGAATAATCATTCATCATTGGGAACCGTTGCAATCGGGTTGACGAGTTGATTAATTACACGAATGCAAAAATGGGGTGTTTATAGTAACTGGCTGAGCATAATCTGAGAAAACCCTTGGCGACAACTAGCTGAGCATAATTCGAGAAAACCCTCTGAAAGCGTCATCGATCCGCGGGGTGCGCGGATCCGCTTTTGAACTTTGAGGTTTGGGAGTCGCCACCTAGTTATTACGGTCTATGAACCGAACATTGACTCGAAACGGATAAACAAATAACTAATCTACTAAAAAAATACTGAGTTCAGGGATCATATTACGGGGTTGGAAGGTGTTAGGCACCAACCCCGCCCGACAAACATCGGTCTCTACTAATTCCCAAATAAAACTACATTGCTAACAAGACCTAAATAACAATAAAAAATAAAAATAGTCACCTTTTCCGAACGTTGCTTTGTTCTCTCAGATCTGATAGAACAACTCTTTGTACAGTATTCCTCGCTTCATTCTGTTGTCAGATCTGATTTCTGATCTCCAAGTTGAGGTATTTTCTTCTTGGATCTGTGACTTTTTTTATTTTTTATGGATTTTAAGGTGTTTTAGAAGGGTTTTTGGGTGTTTTTTGAGCTAGAGTTGGGGTATGGATGTTAGGTAAGGAGTTGAGACTTCAAAATTAGGGTTTTGGGTAGGCTCTTTGACCTACTTTTTCTAGGATTTATTTTTTCATGCGAAAATAGGTTGTGAGGACCCTATTTATAGATTTTTTAAGTATTTGTTTAGATAGAATTAGTGTTTAATTATAATTCTTTTAGTTAGAGTTATATTTTAATTAGAATTGTTTTAAGTAGAGTTATATTTTAGTTAGAATTCTATTAAATAGAGTTATTATTTAATTAGGATTGTTAAATAGAATTATTATTTAATTAGAATTCTATTAGGGTTTTGACTTTTAGTCTCACTTGATTGACTTTGAGATTTGACTTTAGTTTTACTTGATTGACTTTAAAATTTTGACCTTAGTCTTACTTGATTGACTTTAAGATTGAGTTTAGTCTTACTTGATTGACTTTAAGATTAACGTTAGTCTTACTTGATTGACTTTAAAATCTTGAATTTAATCTTATTGGATTGACTTTATGATTTTGGAGAAACCCCCTTTATTATATCTTTAATTCTTTGGGCCCCCAGATGGAGGGGTCCTTTAATAAATATATGGGCAACCATCAACAATTTTACCTGAGAGCCTGATTAATCGATTTTTTTTGTTCAAAATTTTAAATTAATTTTATTAATGTTTCATTTTACATTATTTAATATTTTATTTATTAATTTCAAAATTTTAAATTTTTTTAATTGGAAAATTACCGTTTTGCCCCTAAAGATAACTTTTACGTTTCAAGTCGGTTTTTGATGTTTCAGGATATTTTAGAATCAATTTTTCATAAGAAATTTAATGGGAATATTGGTTTGTGTCATTTATGAATTTTTTTTGTGTGAAATGGTCGTGAACTTTATGAAGGGCATTTTCATAATTTTGTCAAATTTTGTGAAAATTTGTGAAATAATTTATTTGGTTTCGATTTGTTGTTTTATGTATTTGAATGGATTTTCCTAATCGTAATATAATCTCTAAGGATATTTTGATGTGAGGGGTATTTTGATAATTTGATTATTTTTTAGTGATTTTTACCGTGAATCTTCTTTTTGTCTGTAAGATGATAATTTCTATGTTTTTGGAGTTATATTTTCCTAGCATACCGTGGTTTCTATAGTTTTGTTAGTTTGAGATACCTCATCCGAATTTCTGAAACATATCTAGTAACAAATGAAGCATTGGAATGATCATCCATCATTGGGAACCGTTGCGATCAGGTTGACGAGTTGATTAATCAGGCGAGTCCAAAAATGGGGTGTCTACACCCTCGGTGTCAACTGGCTGAGTAAAATTCGAGAAAACCCTTGAGAACATCTAGTTAAGTAAAATTGGCTGAGCAAAATTCGAGATAACCATCGGTGGCATTTGGCTGAGTAAAACTGGGAAGGAATGAATGAATCTGAGAAATAATGATTGAAATTGAATCTGGAAAAGAATGATTAAATCTGGGCAAAAACGAAATATAAGATCAGAAACGCTTTTGTTTGAACTTCAAGGTTTTTAAAATTTTTTTTTTTATGAATTTAGAACCTGAATTTTAATTTCTTTTGAACCTCAAGATTTTTTTTTTCAAAAATTTTATGAATTTTTTAACTTCTTTGTACCTCAGGGGTTTTCAAAAAATTACTATCGAGAGGGGAACCTTAAATTTGGGGTTCCCATTATCCTTTAGGATTAACATTGATCAAGCTTGAGAACAAAATGCCCCTAGTTTGAAAGGAAACATTGCATTGAAGATAATTGAACACAGTTTTTTTAGTTAAGGTTAAAAAAAATGCCCCTAGTGTAAAGGGAAAAATTACACGCTATAGAAAAAAGATAAGTGCCCCTTATTACGAAGGTGTTAAATATTTACCACAAACGCAATAAAAATTTAACTTTTGATTTTAACTTTTTATATTGAAGATGTTGAATAGGCTCAATAGAACAAAATATTTCCTGTAGACACCTCGATTTGAACGGGCCCTCACTCGAAGGGGCCCAAAAACAATTCAATAAGTTCGACTAACGGGCCTCAATGGCCTGAATCATCGGAAAATGATATTTTCGCCGAAACCCAAGCCACTAACATCTTTCAATGGGTTAGTAGGTCCACCAAAAGGGTTCGGCACATTCCCATCTACCCCGCTCCATGTAAAACGCCGACTTTCCAACAAAAGGGGGCAACGGGCCCCTAAGGCCCAAAACACCAAAAGTAGTAACCACGGTTAAATCAATGCCCCTAAGACCACCCCGTGGTCTCAAGGACCCGCAAAAAAGGTAGTGACTCATCCCACAACTGTTCAACATCGTCGCTTCACGCTCACGTACAAACAATCGATAAATTTCCCAACATGCCCAAAAGCCCGATTCGCCAACACGTGGCATTTTGATTAAATCAATAGTTTCAAAAAATCAAAAAAATCAAAAAAATAAAATGCGAGACTTGGGATGCCTACCCCTTCATCCAACCTTCATCGTTCCATCTCCAAATCCACAAACACCTTAAACCCACTCAAGGCCCACGAACCATTAACTCATTTTTAGAATTTTTTCACCTCACCCCTAAGCTAAAAACCTTAATCCTACATCATTTAAACCTTAAAACCAACCTACCTTATTAAATTCAATCCAAAATGAGCCTTGTCCAATCCAAAACAACCTACATCTCCTATAAGCCTAAGCCCAATCCATAAAAAAGCCCTCTAACCACTATCCATACCCCATTCACTATCCAACCCACAACCCAACCCATCAACCCTTACTCACATCAACCAATCAACCCCTCAACATCAAAAGATGACACTTGTCATCACCACCCTTCACCTCCCTCATCCAATCACCCACTCCCATCACCATGCTCTAAACAACCCATCTAACCCATCTCACCTCTCTCCAAAATCACCTCAACCCATACCCTACCCTAACCTAACCTATCCCCATCCTCTAACATCATCAACCACCCACACCTCCACCCATACCCTAATCCATCACCATCATCAACCCCCACATCACCACCCATACCTCTACCCATCATCTTCCTTAAAACACTCCAATAAAATCAACTCAACCCATACTTCATTCATCATCAATCAACTAACCCATTTCTCTCTCCCTAATCAAACAACCCCCATCAACCAATCAACCAATCTCATTCCTCACCCTCTCATCATGATTGCCACATGGCATCATCTCCTTTCTCCTCCCAAAAACTAACTTAACAACCTCTTACACAACCCATTCCCCTAAATCTACACACCTCACCTCATCAACCAACCTAACACTCATTCTCTAAACCACTCTCTTACACCCCCACTCCACCACCAACCATCACTCATGTCAACCCATCCAACACTCTACCCAAATGGGTTCGGGTAGGATCCAACCCATTTGGGTCTAAACCTCACCCATTTTCATTCATTACACATTTACCCTCCATTTCACCTTAAATTTCACACCCCTCACTCCTAAATCCTATACCATTACCCCTTCTCTCACATTTTAACCCCATTATACCCCAAACCCCCTCCAAACACCTATATATACCTCCCCTCTCACCCCAAAAAGGGTTACACCAAGTCTCCATAAGAAAAAAATCTACTCTATCTCTCCTCCTCCACTCTCTCACAACACACTCTAAGAGAAATAACTTCACTCTCAACTCACCAAGGACTAAAGAGAATTCAAAGAAGAGGAAGAAGAAGAAAAAGAAGAAGAAGAAGTCCAAGAGTACAAGGTGGGAGCAATCAACCCCCCCCCCCTTTTTCCTTTCTCTACCCTCTCCTCTTCCCTCTTCTATCATCCCCCTCTTTTCATTTTATTTTAAATGAGTTGAGCATGAATGGACCTCAAGGCTTGGATCTACAAGGGTCATCTCCATTGATGAGATGATCCTATGATCAAGCCAAAATTAAATCCCTACTTAGGGAACAAATGTACCCATGTGGCACACTTTCCACTTTCTTTTAAAAATCAAAATGACCGAGTTATTTGAGGTTACCGCCATGTGGCGGGGAGAAAGGGGTGCCTAACACCTTCCCTTTTCTCCAACCGAGCCGCTTACCCAAATCTCGAGGTTTGACTACCCCTCATCCATCGTGAGTCACTAAAATGCCAAAATCTCATCTTTTGGAAAATGTACCTCGGGTGACCATTCACACCCACTTCCAACTTGAATGGTGGTGACTCCAATTTTAGTAGTTGTGGCCGTCATAACGACGAAAACCACGTAGCTACAGCTGGCGACTCCACTGGGGACTTTTCGGCTCATCCCTCGTGAGTAACTCGATCATTTGAAAAAAAAAAAAAATAGATTTTTAGTTTACTAATGTTGTTTCTTGTTGTTGTGTGTATTTTGTTTTTCTTTCGATGGCATTCTTGTATCCACAATTGTAATATTTACTTACATTCTTGTTTATGACGTTTGTAAGGGGGTCGATGAAAAAAAATAATGAATATGAAAATGCACACGTGCACTTGCGAGCATAGCCTCACTTCCAAGCCACCCCACCCATAACATACTTAGCCCCGATGCTTAGTAGTTCCACGGCTTGAGATCGTTATTTCAAGTGTCGGGAATGAACACATCAAACCCGATCACCAACCAACGACGTGTGTATTTCGGTATGCATCGAGGTTTGAAGATCGGGTAGCCGTGAAGCCACCTATTAAACTCATGCATTTGCCCGGCTAGATGAGCTAGGACACAAAATTGTAATGTTACATCGACCCCCAAGGCAAAGTTGTACGTGTTTGATGTATTCGGGCCTCGAAGCCCAAGTTGTAAGCCCAAAGAGGCACACGTAGACCGTAGGATTTATCTTTGTTTCTTTCTCACCTCCCCTAGGTAAAGGGGGAGAATGCTTGTTGCATCATGTTCAAAAAAGAAGAAGAAAAACAGTGAGCAAGGGACTTAAAACAGGGCGACATGGAAAAACAGGGGCCAAAAGAAACAGTCCTGTGAAATTCCAGAAACTGGATTTCATTCTGGTCCGTGCCCATGACACGGATACACTAAAATGTGTGTCATCCGTGTTGGGAACACGGTTGAAACAGAAAATGTCTCATCCGTTCCCAAGACACGGATAACAAAAGATAAATTACAATCCGCGCCATTGACACGGACCAGAGTGAACTCAACGCTACCAAATGAACTCGACAGCCCATTTTGAAAGGGCCCGCTCACTATCGATCAAACGGTGATGACACCCTTAAGAAAATCCTAAGTTTCGGGACAAATCGAGTAAAATGGATTTTGGCAATCAATGTTTTCAAAAGCAAAAAAAAAAAATAGATGAACAAAAGAAATATAGAAATATAAAAAAAAATAAAAATAAATAAAAAAAAATAATAAATAAAAAATAAATAAAAAAAAAAAGGAACGGAGGAGTTTGCGGGTTTGCCAACTCGAAACAATGTTGTGAGTCGGGTCCCAACTGGGTCCACGACCCAGATCCATTTCAAACTGGGTCCACGACCCAGATCCATTCAAACTGGGTTCACAACCCAGATCCGCCCAACTGGGTCCACGACCCAGATCCATTTCAAACTGGGTCCACGACCCAGATCCATTCAAACTGGGTTCACAACCCAGATCCGCCCAACTGGGTCCACGACCCAGATCCATTTCCAAACTGGGTCCACGACCCAGATCCACTCAAACTGGGTTCACAACCCAGATCCGCCCAACTGGGTCCACGACCCAGATCCATTCAAACTGGGTTCACAACCCAGATCCGCCCAACTGGGTCCACGACCCAGATCCATTTCCAAACTGGGTCCACGACCCAGATCCATTCAAACTGGGTTCACAACCCAGATCCGTCCAAACTGGGTCCACGACCCAGATCCATTTCCAAACTGGGTCTACAACCCAGATCCGTCCAAACTGGGTCCACGACCCAGATCCATTCAAACTGGGTCCACGACCCAGATCCATTTTCAAACTGGGTTTACAACCCAGATCCATTTCAAACATGGTCTTCGACCCAGATCCATATCCATACCAACTGGGCCCAAGACCCAGATCCAAATCCTTTTCAATTAGGACTACAACCTGGATCCGTTTTGACTAGGCCTAAGACCCGGATCTAGACCCAATTTCGAACCAAGTTCACGATCTAGCAAAGATAACAACCAATCAATCAAATCCAAGGGAATTCAAAAAAAAAAAAAAAAAAAAAAAAAAAAAAAAAAACAAAGAACAAAGGATTTCAGAAAGCACTAATTGCAGTCCTTGATCAAAGTCGGTGCCTAGAAAGATCTTACCCTGTTGATACGAGGGGGATAGACCACGTCTATTCAGGGAACAAGGTGATTTAAGAGTGCCATTGTGCGCCGCCTCTTCCTTGGAGATCCGCCTGGCCGACGATGATTTCATAGAACTGAATTGGAGGCTACCAAATATGAGCTATTCCAACTCGATTTACCTCGGAAATTACTTTAAAAATATATATATATATATTTTTTTTTTCGACTCCGTGTCGATGCCAGCTCTGTGCTGATGAAATTACCTTTTCAAATATTTTTTTCCGACTCCGTGTCGATGCCGACTCCGTGTCGATGCCAGCTCCGTGCTGATGAAATTACTTTTTCAAAATATTTTCCCGACTCCGTGTCGATGCCAGCTCCGTGCTGATGAAATTACTTTTTCAAAATAGTTTCCCGACTCCGTGTCGATGCCAGCTCCATGCTGATGAAATTACCTTTTCAAAATAGTTTCCCGACTCCGTACCGATGCCAACTCCGCGTTGATGCCGACTCCGTGTCGATGCCAGCTCCGTGCTGAGGTAATTCTACTTTCAAAATATTCTTTCGATTCCGTGTCGATACCAGCTCCGTGCTGATAAAATACTTTTCAAAATAGTTTCCCGACTCCGTGTCGATGCCAGCTCCATGCTGTGAAATTACTTTTCAAAATAGTTTCTCGACTCCGTACCGATGCAATCCGCGTTGATTCCGACTCCGTGTCGATGCCAGCTCCGTGCTGAGGTAATTCTACTTTCAAACATATTCTTTCGATTCCGTGTCGATACCAGCTCCGTGCTGATGCCAGCTCCGTGTGATGCTGACTCCGTGGTCGATGCCAGTCCCCCGATGATGTAATGTAATTCTTTATAAAATATTTTACCAACTCCGTGTTGATACCAGCTCCGCAGCGAGCAATTA